>NC_133658.1:822095696-822712093 GCF_037893015.1 Macrotis lagotis | reverse complement strand
AAAATGTGAGACCTGTGGGTTGCATGTAGTTCAACACCCCTGTTTAATTTAATTGGGAAATATTTAACAAAACAAATAAAAAAATACAAAAAATCATAGATAACTTGTTATTTTAAAAATGAAGTCAACATGCAGTCCCCAGGGAGTCTTATATATGGATTAATGACTCCTGTTTCTATTTGCTTTTGACACATTAATGTCAAGAACACAAGATTCCAATGACTGGTAACATGGCTCCTACATTCCTACCTCTCTAATCTTAATTCATTGTTCCCCTTAGCACATTCTTTATTCCAATTAATTTATTTGACTTTTCTCCTATCTCTTGCCTTTATGTCATTGAAAAAGTTCCTCAAGACCTAAATATATACTTCAATTTTACTTCTGTCTCACAGAATACTTAGCTTACAACAAATCATGGCTCAGGAATCACCTTCTCCTTGAGGTTTTTTTCCTTATTTTTCCAGTGATTAGAATATTCGATCACTTGAAACTACTTTGAATATACTTTGTTTTATTTACATATTTATATATAATATTTTTCTTATAGAATATAGGTTTATTGAAGGGTGGTTTGAAAAGGGAACATTAGTTCCTCATTAGTTATATTGATTTGAAAGAGCAACATTAGTATATTCTACTCTTATTGTGTCTCTAGCTACGTTTTCTTGCAATTCATCTAATTTTTTCTTTAGGAATTTCGATGTTTTGGCATTAGGAGCATGTAGATCTAATAACAATAGCGATTTGTTATCTATCTTTTCTTCAACATAGTTTCCTTGTTTATATAAAGTGAATTTTTGTTTTTGCATTGTTTGATATCATGATCATAACTCTTAGCTTTTGGGATTCACTTGATTCATAGCCAATTTTAACATAAGATTGTCATTTTTTATCATGTCTTTAATTTTTAGATATTTAAGCAACTGATTGTTAGTTTTTTCCTTACTGAATGCAATTTTCATTCTATCAATCTAATTTATTTGCTTTAAAAGTTGAATTAGGATTTTTTTTCTTCCATTTTCTCTCTAGCATTTCTTTTTCTCAATTAGTATTTTTTTCTATTGTTCCATTCCTTTTTTAGGCCAATACTTTCTTCCTTGATTAATTTTGTTCAGGAGCATGCTCATTGTTAAAAAAAATTGTGCTCATTACACATTTTAATTTTAATCTGCATTATTACCATCATCCCCATACTTTATTAAGTTTAGTTAATCAATAAAACAATAAATCAAACTCAGAGCAGTAGCATTTGCCAATTCCTGAGCAGAAATTTTACCTTATATTGAAAATTTAATTATGGGCTTTGTTTTGAGTTGGTTACTATACTTTAAGGCAACTTCCCTGAGGCTCTCTTCTTTTCCTTCTGAGGCCCTATTCTTTCCAGATTATCAACTCTTTCTGTAATTTTTAGTTATATGTTATTTACTGATGCTTTCTTTCTTTCTTTTTTGTTTAATCAACTTTTTTTTTTAATCATCTACCACTTCCTCCTCTTTCACTGCTTCATATATGTTCCCCCCACCTCAGTTATACTGGTTGTTACCAGCATCTGATCTCATCTCCTTTGCTTGGTACTTACCTAACTTTTTGATTTCTTAGTTTTTTTCTTTTACTGTTTCTTTCTCCAGGAAGGATTCTTTACTTTGTTCTCTTTCCCCTATTCTAAACATTTTTCCTTTGATTCAAAGTTTATATAGGTATTTATTCCTTCCCTAGGTTCCTTTTATTTTTTTTTTTTTTTTTGGAATTAGAACTTCTAAAGTAATAAGTGAATTCTAAATGTCTAAGCAATTTTTATTTCATTGTCTTGTAGATATTCTTCCTTTTCTTTTAATTTTCTATTTGTCCTGCTCTTAGAAGAATACATCCATGAGGTAGATAGTAAGAATGGAGCCATTGCTCCATGTTAGAAATCTCCTTGTGTTTCAAATTACATAGTTCAATTCTACCTCTGTTTCTCTCCCACCATATTTTTTTTTAACTTGCCATCAAAACATTCTTGGTTCCTTTCAGAGTTCATGTTCTACCATCCTTCTCTCCCAAAGCTTTGATTTCCCTTCTTCAAAGGCAGAATGATGTCCATGGAGGTACAGAACTTTCAGAATAAATGACATCTGTGAATATCAACTCTCTGCAGATTAGACCCATTATAAAGCTTCTATTCACATAATAGAATATATATTACCTCTACTCCTGGAATATTTTTCAGTCCTCCTTAATCAAATCGTCATTTTCCCCTCATTTTTCTCCACTGTTTATTCACTCCCTTTGCTACCTTATTTATTCTCCTATAACCCTTTCCCTTACCAAGAGATTTTTGGGAATTAGTTATCTTTCCTTCATTGCTTTGGACTTCTATTTATTGCCCTCTTTCCTGTTTAATTTCCAAATGTTTTGGGGATGATCAAGTCTAGCTAGAGATCTTTCCAAGACTCCTGATGCTTTCCTTCTACTTAACTGCTTTTTGCTATCTTTTAAGGAAAATTGACTGTAATTGTTAGTCATCTACAATGTTTCACAAATGAATTTATACTTTAAACCAATGATATTCTCGACAATCTTGTCTCCTAACTTGCTAAAGTACATTAAGTATTTGCTGACTGAGAAGGTTTAAGAGCTCTTTTGGCTTTATAGTTGTGGCAACATTTTTATATTACATTAAAATGGGAATGTGGTTGATGTCATTTGTCCATATCTCATTTTTTTGGTTGTCAACATGTTTAAATGGTTGGGTTGGAACTACTGTAATCTTGTGCAACATCCTCTCATTTTTATCCTTTTTTAAATTTGGTATTAACTTTGGTCTTTTTTCCTTATCAGTAGATGATTCACAGATCTTTAATTTAGATAGGAATGTTATGTCTGTAAGTAGTCATTTCCTGTTGGTTAAATGTCCTTTTTTTTGGAAATGGTCTTTGATTCTTTTTTTGTGTCTATTCTGTGTCCCTCCTTTTTCTCCTTTATTGAAATTTTATTTAATTTTTCCAATTACATGCAAAAGTAGTTTTTAACATTCATCCATTTGCAAGTTTATGAGTTACACATTATTCTACCACCCTCCCTTCTCACTCCTGTTCCCATGGTGGCAAACTAGTAAAACTTGTACTTATACAATAATGTTTAAGATAATTCCATATTAGGCATGTTGTAAAAAAAGAGGAATTAGAATTAAGGGGAAAAATCATGAGAAAAAAAGGAAAAATAAAATAGAATTTTTTTAAAAAAAAGTAAATATACTATACTTTGTTCTCTGCCTCCCTTACTGAAGAAGGGGGTTTGTGATGTCACAATGAAAAGCAATCATCAGGCCTTGCCTAGATTTCCTCCAATCAAAAGAATCCTAGTTGAAAAGAAAGAGAAAAAAATATCAAGTTCATAGGTTTTCTAGTTATCTTCAAAAAATTCAAATATACAATTCTCTTGTACCTCTAAAGAGAATGAATCCCCCTTTCTCCCAATGAGCCAAGTATAAAGAATGTGGGAAAAATCAAGGAACTAGAAAAGTGTGTGGGGTGGAGAGGAGTGGAGAGACTGATGCCTTAAATTTGTTCCCATATTTATTTGTTCTGTCTCATTTAGATTTCAAGAACCTTTTAAGACAGTTAACTGTCTGTATTTTCCATACAACTCTCATCTGACTAGGAATTTATTTGATATTCTACATTACCTCAATGATTTTTCTTCTGAAATTTCAGAATCTTATGACTTGTTTTGGTAGAATTGTCTTTTTTGTCCTCTCTCTCTCTCTCTCTCTCTCTCTCTCTCTCTCTCTCTCTCTCTCTCTCTCTCTCTCTCTCTCTCTGCCCCTCCTCAACCCCTCCCCTCATCCCACTTCTCACTTTCCTCCAAGTATATCTTTTAGCATGAAGCTCTTTCTCTAAGATCTATTCCTTCATGTCACAGACCTGGTGCCCCCACTAACTTGGAGTGTAATGCAATGTACCATGAAGTACATTCAATTAAGCTATATTCATTCTGAAGATGGTGACATCAGGGAAATGATGCCATGACATAGATGTGACTTGGATTTGAGTGAAGGGGTTCTGTGTTAAGTCCTGATTCACAGCTGGCTACTGGACCCATGTGGCTCTGGAGGAGAAAGTGAGGCTGGTGACTCAGGACAGTTCTCTCTCACTCAAATCTAATTTATGTGCTTATCATGGCATCATCTCCATTGATATCATAGTTTTCTTCCAGAACAAAGGACAAACCACTCATTCTGAGCTTCATATAAGAAATAAACCCTTTTCATAGCCATTCATAATTAGATATCCAAAATGGACCTTTATGTACATTTAGGACATATTTCTTGGTCAGTTTTTTTCAGAAACAATTTGCAACAGTAATTGAATGGTATAGGGTATAGGGTGTAATAGAATCTTTTATAATTGACCCAGACATGAATCTGGAACTCAATTAGTCAAATAGTCTAGCATTGTGCTAGACACTTGGGATATTAGTATAAATACAAGATACTGCCTTTAGGGGCTTATAGTCTACTAGTTACAACATTAAATGTTAATAGGTAAATAAATATTCTCTATCTCTGTCTCTTTTTTTCTTTTTCTTTTTCTCTTTCTCTGTCTCTCTGTCTCTGCCTCTGTGTTTCTTTCTCTTTCTCTCTCTTTTTCTCATCTCCCTCTGTCTCTTTCCTGATTGCCTCCCCTCCCCATAGAGTCAATCAAGATAAACTATGCCTACTCATGTGGTAGGGTAAGCAGTGGACTCCATAGCAGGCAATCTAGACATTCTCCAAAGGGCCTTCAAGGGCACTTTCAAACTAGGTATACCCAGAGAAGCCTAGGTAACACAAAAATACAATACAATACATAGGATTCCAAAAAATCAAGGGTTAATAAAAATAAAGATGTGATTTCTACCCCAACTTCATTCAAGTTCTTAGACTATTTGAAATATACTCAGAATAGATTTGACCTTTGAGGATTTATGCACTCCAAGTGAATTATCTTGCCTTTTGCCTTTGCCTCTATAGTTGGAATACAAATCAGAGTCTGCATGTATTTTAATGTTCACTTCCTATTGGGTGCTATGATGAGTAGTTAATGAATTTATCATACTTCTTGGATGAAAGACTGAGAGCTGTATTGAGTCTTTAAGTGATTATAGCCAAGGGACATGGTTCTCAAGCATTATTTAGGCATTTCCTGATTAACACAAGTTGTAGTATAATAAGAGTGACTATGTACCCAGGATTTAGGAACATTTGGACCATGAGTGATCATGCTGAAGAAATGCTATATTGTTGTTGTATTTATGTTGTATACATATACAATATACACACAAATATACACATATATGTATAAATACACAAATGCATGCATATATAATATACTCTCTCTATATATATACACACAATACAAATATACACATCATATATATCATACATTTGCCTGTTAAAACTTACAATTTGATTTGAAAGTTTCTAGCAACACTAGCAACAGTTTCATTTGCACATAGGAAGTGTCAGATGTAGAGACATGTCAATGATACAGTCAGACAAAAGTTCCCATCTCTATCCCCTTAGACATCTTGAACTAAATGTTCAGTAACAAATTCATTACATCTGAAACAGCTCATTATTTTGTGCCTTTGCCCTTTCATTTTCTGAACTTTCTTATTATTGTACTTTCATCCAGTTAAACAACCAAGATAACAATTTCAGTATCATCCTCAACTTTTCAATATCATTCAATTCATATATCTAATAAATTGCCAAATCTTGCCTCATGACATCTTCCTTACACCATCTCCTGAATATATCACCTTCTCTCTACTCTCAAAACCAACACCCTAATTCAGTCCCTTGAAGGCTTCATAATTGGGTCATAGAGTTGTATCTAAAAATTAGGAACTCAATGGACAATTAAAAATGTACTACATTAAGCCAGGAGGCAGAATGGAATAGTGAATAGAGAAGTATGAAGTTAGGAAGACCTCAGTTCCCTACTCTATCACACACTGGGAGAATGAAACTAAATTGAGAAAGGTCCTCACCTAGAGTCATAGTTTGATGAAGTCTCTGTTAAAAATATTCCAGATATCATATAAGATCATAAAAACTATAAGGCAACATAAGGCCATATGGTTCCAACAACTAAATCATATAAGGAGATTAGAAACTATGGGAAGCAGCTGTGTTGAAGTTCACCAACAAATATGTATTGAATGCTTCCTTTATGCTATGAGATATAAAGAAAAGCAAAAACTTTGTCATAAAGAGTGGGTTAGATCAGAATCTTGAAGGAAGCCAGGAAAATCAAGAGACTGAGGTGAGAAGGGAGAGTATTTCCAATATAGGAATAAACTCACATGGGAATAAAATGAAGAAGACGAGTGCCATTGTGCAAGATACATTAAGTCCAGTATAATTAGATTAGAGAGTTTGTTGAGAGGAACTTTTCTCCCTTTGGAGGAGACTGAATAAATATAGGAAATTTCCTAAATATAGGAAAGGGACAGATTGAGCAGGGTTTTGAAAACTAAATGAAGACATTTTGATCCTGGAGATAATAGGGAAGCAATAGAATTTGTTGAATAGGAGAGTTAAATGATCATACCTATGCTTTATGGTGTGCTGGGAGAGTCAAGGATGACACCAAAGTTGAAAGACTGGGTGACAGGAAGCATAGGGTTGCTCTTGACATTAATGGCTTGTTGTTGTCCTTCATTCTTGAAGAGAATCAAAACAGCATCACTATGTTAGAGTCAAATTACAATGTGTTCAACTCTGGCTGATCAGGCTAATGCAATCTTGAAATGCTCTACCATAGGTTAGGCACAAATGGACCATGTGAACATTTGGGATGGATTCTCTAAATCTGTGTATCTAATGCTTCTTTTCAGCTACTATAATTCTGCTTTGTTCAAAGAACACAGCACCTTCTCTGATAGGGCTGGGCAGTCTTGTGCTGGTGTCTCACATGCTGTACAATAAATCCCAAAGTTCTAAAAGAGACCTTGAGAGTTTCCTTGTCTTGTTTTTTCTGATCACCATATGATCCCTTCTCCTGTGTGAGTTCTCCATAAAATAGTCTTTTTGGAAAGCATTCATTTAGTATTTGAACAATATAGCTAAGTCCATTGAAGTTGAATTCTCTGTAACAGAGTTTGAATACTTGACCATTTAGTTGGAGAAATGACCTCAGTGAAAGACCTGACAGATGATCTTCAGAATCTTCCTAAGAAATTTCAAATGGAAGCAATCTAGTTCTCTGGCATGGCACTGGTATACTGTCTGGATTTCCCAGGCATGCAACAATGAAGTCAGCACAGTGACTCTGTAGACCTTCATTTGGTAATTGTCTAATACCTCTTCTCTCCCATATATTCTTTGGGACCCTCCCAAATGCTGAGCTAGCTTTGGTAATGCATATGTCAACTTCATTATCAATGTATACATCCCCAAAAAGTATTCTGCCAAGGTAAGTGAGCATATCCACTCGGAATGATCCATTTGCTGTAACTGATGATTCCACATATGGCTGGTTTGGTGCTGGCAGATGGATACCTGTGTTTTCTTAGTTTTAATTAAACAAGAAGCAGCGAATCGATCCATACTTTGAGGCATCTCAATTTCAGAGGTTGCATTGGGTGCACAATCATCTGCAAAAAGAAAACAATGCACCGATACTCCAATCACTTTGGTCTTGGCTTGTAGTCTTTTCAAGTGGAAGAATTTACTATTGGTGTGGTAGCTAACCTTGACATTGTATTCATGTTCATTGAAGTTATTTGACAACATGGCTAACAATATCATGATAAAAAGCATGGGATTAAGTATACAGCCTTGTTTCACTCTATTGTTAACAGGGAAAGTCCTTTATCCAATACCTGGGCAAACATGACATGATGAAGTTAATGTACAAGGCTGATGAACTTCTTTGGGCCACCAAATTTTGACATAATATTTTGTAAGCCCTTGTAACCAACAGTATCAAAGGTCTTGGTGAGATCGATGAATGCTGTGTACAGACCTCTGTTTTGCTCCTTGCATTTATCCTGGAGTTGGATAGTGAACACCATATTGGCCATTCCTAAACCCTTTCTGAAGTCATATTGGCTCTTAGGTAGTTACCAACTTCCAGTTGAAGGATTAACATATTAAGGAGGACTCTGGCAAGAATCTTGTCAGTAATAACTAGGAGAGAAACACCCCTGTGATTGTCACAGGTCAACCTATTCTTTTTACCTTTATAGAGATGGACAATGGAGACATCCTTGAACTCTTGGGGGATAACCTCTTCTTTCCATATACCCTGGAAAATTTTTGTCAGTTTTTGTATGAGCAATAGACCTCCCACTGTGCAAATCTCAGCTTGAATAGATTTAGCACCAGGTGCTGTTCCAGGTGCTTGACAGTAATAGAGAAGTTCAAAAGAATAAGTTGGGAGGAAAGATAATGATTTTTGTTTTGAATATGTTGAGTTTGCAATGCTTACTGGTTGTTCAATTCAAGATGTCTATAAGAGGGTGGGTTAGTTATGTGGAACGAGAACTTTGGAGAGATATTAGGATTGAATAAATAATTCTGAGAATCATTTTAATAGAAGTGATAATTAAAGCTATGGGAAAGGTAATATTACAATGAGCATGGGTCAGATAGGTAGGAGGAAAAATAGAAGAAATGCATATCACAGAAAGTTAGAAAAGAGTAACTATCGAGGATGATATAGTGATCAACAGTGTTCAAGACCATAGGGATTGAAAATTGAGAAAACATAATGAAATTTGGAACTTAAAAGATCATTGGTAACTTTGAAGAAAACAGTTTCAATTAAATTTTTATATTTTAACTGAAACTGCAAAGACATTAAAAAGAGTGAGAGGAGAGTAAGTAGGGGTGCCAAGGAGGAGAATCATGAAGGGAAGAGAGTTCTAGAATGATAACTGTTAGAGGTCATTGAATGAAGCAGTTTTTTTTAAAGGATGAGGGAGACATGGTATATTTATGGGTAATAGAGAAGCAGACAGGGAGACATTTAAAATTAGTGAGAAAATGGGGTGATAGAGTGAATAATTTGCTAGAGAAGACAGGATGTAAAGGGATTTAGGGTGTATGTTGAAGGGATTGCTTTACCTTGCTCCTCTGAGATGACAGTGAATGGGAGGGATGGTAAGGATGTTGTAGTCATCTGACATGAGGACGAGTGGATAAGAGGAAGCTCTCTACATTTTTTGTGATGTATGAAACAATGGTTTTAGTTGAAAGCATAGGCAGGGTGAATGATACAAGAGGTTTTAGGTTTTTGGATGAAATTTGTGATAGACACTGTATTATAGTTCTGTGTTTTTCTGTACTGTATATTTCCACATAAACTAAATGAGAAACTTGAGTAGATTTAAAATCAGAGTGGGGTTTAGGTTCAAATCCTGGTTCTGCAGATTGCTACTTGTGTTACTTTGGAGAATCATTTTTCTTTTTTGTCAGTATCTGTTATTCAGCTTGAAAATGAGGGAATAGGACTAAGATCCCTTCCAGCTCTAAATCCATGATTCTATGAATCAATGATCTCTAAGATCCCTTCTGGATCTCAATCTATGACCTTCCAGATTTAAAGAGCCTTTCAGGTCTTCATCCTATTGCATACCCTATAGATTAAAAGAATTGGAAGGCACTTTAGAGACAATTCATTATCAAATGACATTTTACAGATGAAGAATAGTATTGTTTTGTTTATTTATGATTTTTGATTAGAGCTTTCTACTAATCCACTGAGGTCAAACTTTTGCAAGTGAAGAATTGGTACCAGCCTCATGCTTGCAAGTGGAGAGATTATCCCCAAGAAAATTCAGTTTATCAAACATTGCTGCTTTGTGCAGACACTGTACTTGGGCTGTATGTGTGTGTGTGTGTGTGTGTGTGTGTGTGTGTGTGTGTGTATGTCTACATGACTGCCCTTTTTAATAGGCACATCTATAAAGAAGATAGCCATTTTAGCAAGGGAGTGATTCACAGGTGTATACAGACACATACACTATCACATACATTATGTTTATTAATGGCTTGTCTGTGGCTACTAGAAATTCTTTGCCTCTTATCATTGGTAAAACCAAAGATTCCTTTGTCTTTTCTCTATTTTCCCCCCCTACAGCTTTTAAATTCAACCTTGAATCTCATATTATAAACCTTGTCATTTTCCCCTTCACAGTCTGATTAGTTTAGGGCCTAGCTCATATTAAATGTTAGTTCCCATTACTTCCATTCCCTTCTCCATTATTGATTTCTTTTCTGAAACTGTTAATGAAATCTTCTGTTATTGGCATCACATTCTACCACTATTAGTGGGCTTCATCTAAGTGACCATCAGACTTTGGTTCACTCTTACCTTTCCCTAAAAGGAAGGCAGAGAGATTAATGGCTTGCTGAAGTAGAGAATTCTCTGCATAGGTGGTATGTATTTGCACTGGGTAATTTTTCATATCATTAGTGGTATAAAATGATGATTTAAATTCTCTAGGCATTTTTATTCACTTGAAATATTTGAGCACCACAGTTACTTTCAAAGAGAGATTTTGGGGTTGACTAATGACTCCATTTCCAAGTTGTAGCATAGCTGGTGTAATTTATCTTTAATGAAATTTTTTCCTTTAAATTTTTTCTCTTTGATTAAATTCTCCCAACCCCTCCACATCCACTTACTCTTAGCCAGTTTCTGTTAAAATGTGGAAGAAAAAGTTAGCATTTAATATTTCCCTCCCTTTATTTGTTTTCCCTCATTAAAATTATGAAGAAATTTGAATATGACACTGTTGAAGATTTGGCCATAATCTGTCTTCCTGCCTTATGTGCAGATTTGTAAAGTTGCTTACTCATTTAGACTTTGTTTTCTAAATGCTTTACTCTGATAACGCTT
This sequence comes from Macrotis lagotis, assembly GCF_037893015.1. Lineage (NCBI taxonomy): Eukaryota > Metazoa > Chordata > Mammalia > Peramelemorphia > Peramelidae > Macrotis > Macrotis lagotis. The sequence continues at coordinate 822,701,216 of NC_133658.1, read as the reverse complement.
AGTAAAAGATTCCCATTCAAATTAAGGTTTGGAGTTTTGGAGTAGAACTTATGCTTATGTTCTCCCTCTCTTTGACCTTTCTGTTTTGTGTATAAAGAAAGGCTTTTGTGAAGCAAATAATATAAATATTTTGCTTTCTGATGACTTTTTCACTGAGGGCTCAGAAACATAGGTGGTTCAGCAGTTATAGTGATAGGCCTGTAGTCAGCAAGATTCATCTTTCTGAATTAAAATCTGGCCTCAAACTAGCTTATGTCACCCAGGGTAAATCACTTAACCCTGCTTGCCTCCATTTCTTCATCTGTCACATGAACTAGAGAAGGAAATGACAAATCTCTACAATACCTTTGCTAAGAAAATCCTAAATGGGATCATGGAAAGTTGGACATGACTGAAAATGATTGAATTGAACCAGAAAAATAAGGGAATTAATCCTTATGAAAAAAAGATTAAAACATATTTTTGATATAAAACTTTTATTGAATCTACTCTGGATAACTTTTTACTGCAACAATAAAAGCAGATAGGAAATGAGTAGAAAAAAAGTAGTTTCTAATTCTATCAGAGGTGATTGAATTCTTCATCAGAACACAGAGATTGTTTTCCATATTCTATAACAGATCTAGTTTTTAAACTCCAACCTTTTGTGACTTTAGAAATAGGAAATCTTGGCAGATTGAAGACAAGGCTACATATTTATTAGGCCTGCGGGATTAAAATGTACTTTGATCACTTCAAAGGAATTTTGGGAGCAAAACATATATGTTGCTCTACCAGCTATGTTATTTACCAGGGAAACATTGACAAAATCTTGACTCTTCATGCACAAATGAAACGTGTGACTAAAATTCACACAAATAAAAATATAAGAGAATATCCTTTTTTTTTGGTAAGGTCTTATGGATTGAGAAATCTCAATTTCAAGACCTTCACCTTTCCCTTTTATCTTTTATTATTTTTATCATTGTTTTAGTCCCTATTATTCCAATCCAATTGGGGGATGGGGCACCTGATCAAAAACATGCTCAGAGAGAGGCTCAGATTAAAGGTCAAAACTACTTCTGCTTCTGTAATAATTCTGTCTAAAATTTTTTGTGCAGTTTTTTGCCACTACCAGGGAGGTAAAAAATATAGGAGAATAAGCAAGACATTATGTCTCTGGTTCTGGCTGATTTACAGAACTTGGCTTGCTTCCTTATTCCTTTGTCTCAGGAGAGAATGAGTTATCTCTCTGGTTGGGAGTTTCTCAAGTAGGATACTATTTTGAGACTGTTCCATGGTACAGAATCAGTCCACAAATTTTATTTTTCTTCTGTCCTGACCCAGATGACCCCTTTTCCCCTTCTAGAGAACCAGTAACTATGTTGTGCAAGTCAAAATGACAGGAACCTTCTGAGAAAAGGGCCATTATAACATTGCAATACCTTATTTTTTGTGAGGGGGGGGATCAGCTATAGTATGATCTGAATCTTAATTTGGAAGATCAAATTTCAGAGACTGAAAAAAAATATAGACAACATAGACAACTTTCTATATTCTTAAGTTTTACAGAGATTTTGACTCAAGAAGAAGGAGATGGTCTTAAAAACAGTTTTGCTATCTTGGGTATGAATAATTCTGAAAGAAAGGAAATGTGGACCTGCCTGAAGAAACTCACATTTTAAAATGACATGCAGAGAAGATGGAAGAAAAGACAGGTAACAGGATGAATATAAGAAGGGAGCAGTCCTATAAGAATAATATCACAAATTAGAAAGTTGAAAATAAGCTAAGATTGGTGATGACAATAAAAATAACTTTTTCTTAGCTGTGTTGAGAGCAAGAGACAGACCAAAGATAGTCACTGGTTGGGAATAGATGGCATGACAGAGAAATAGGAGAGACAATACAACTTCAATTTTGCCTCTATTTTCTCCACTGAAGAGAGATTGATTTTCAAACTGGGAAGAATCAGATAAAAACTATATTCAAGAAATTAAAACTAAATATAAGTGAAGATATATATCTAGGGAAGATACCTGTCATTAATGAGTTCATCACCTCCCAGGTGAGCAATATTCTAATATACTAAGAAAAATATTCAAATATGATCACAGAACTACTGTTTATGAAATCTTTGAAAAATCATGGGGAACAGGAAAGGTACTAAGGGATGTGAGATGGCAAATGTCCCAATTTTCACAAAAGAGAAGAAGATGAATAAACTAAAATAAGCTTCATTTGAATTTCTGGAAAAATTTTAGACAGAATTATTACAGAAAATATTTTGAGACCTTAGGTATATCATATATTATTTGAGAATAGATTATTCTAGTTTAATATTATTTTCTTTAAAAGATTCTAGAATGAGGGGCGGCTAAGTAGCACAGTGGATAGAGCACCGGTCCTGGACTCAGGAGTACCTGAGTTCTAATCCAGCCTCAGAAACTTAATAATTACCTAGCTGTGTGGCCTTGGCCAAGCCACTTAACCCCATTTGTCTTGCAAAAAAAACAACCTAAGAAATAAGATTCTAGAATGAGAATCCATTAACTGCCATAGGTATCATATTCCTGGATTTCAGTAAGGAATTTGACAAGAAAATGTCATGGAATCTTTGTGGACAAGATGGACAAGATGTGGACAAGATGATGATACAAATAGAAAGATTTAAAGTATTTGGATGATTGGACCCAATGAATGAGGGTTTGTGTACTGAAGAGTAAAGGGTTGAAATCAACCTGAAGAAGAGTCTTTAATTGATTATACTCATCTCATTAGTCCATTCAATATATTAAACTACTCCCCACAATATGGAGGTCAAATAATTGTAAAACCACTCCAACCAGCAAATATTTGATCTACTTTCCAAAAACATAGCAGGTAAGGATAATACTTGTTTTAAGAGAATAAACTCATTTGCCAAATGTTACAGAGGAAGATAGTAGGGGATTTCAAGCTGTGTTAACTTATTAAAAAATTGAAAGTTGAGAGAAAAATGAGACTCCAGAACATGAGATTCATTTATATCAAATCATTTTAACAAGAACTGTCAATCATGTGTTTCCTCCAAGCTATATGTGGCTTCAGCACACCTGAGTGTGGCCTGAACCAGATTAAAATGTAATCGAGAAATATTTAATAAAATAAATGAAAATACACTAAATCATATATAACATCACATTTGGAAACTAAGTTTTAAAATTTTTAAGTAACTCACATATGTATTAGTGGTGTACATTTCTATTTGAGTAAAAACATTTGTGGATGAAATTAGAAACAGAACAACAAATAGATATTGAATCCCACAATGTTTCTATGATGATCTAGTCTTATTATTGACAATGGTGCAACAATTTCATTTTGACTTGTTTTTCCTTTATACTTGCAAAAGGTAGGGTATAAAGGGTTGAATTTTGGGATGGTTCTACCCACAGATTTGTGCTTCTTATATTTCCTTTGTACTACTATAATTCTACTTTGCTCATAGAGCACAACACCTTCTTTGATGCAGGCCCATCATGCTAGGCAGTTTGGTGTCCCATCTCCCATGTCTCACAATTGATCTTAAACTTCTTCAGAGAAACTTTGAGAGTGTCTATACTGTTTCATCTTCCATTTCTTTGAGTGCTTACCTTCTACAAATTCTCTGCAAAATAGTCATATATGTAAATGTAAATTTGGCATTTGGGCTATTATAAATTTTGACCATGCTGCAATTGGAGTGATACTACATGAAGACTTTTGATAATAATGTAGTATAAATTTTGTAGTAGTCCAAGTATTGGAATTGTAAACAACTGCTGTTGGGAAACTTTCAATATTTCACATAAGAGACAATTTATTCAGTGGGGATGGAAGGGAAGAAATGGATATAAAAGAAGGTTTAGGATGTTGGCTCAAGGGCAAGGGAAAAGTACAAAAATGACTCTGAAATTTTGTTCTGATCTAGTGTTTTCTAGAGGGGCAGCTAGGTGATGCAGTGGATAATCAAAAAAATTCGTTTTGTTGAGTTCAAATTTAGCCATAGATCCATCCTAGTTGTGTGACCCTAGGTAAGCCACTTAGCCCTCTTTGACTCAGTTTCTTCACCTGTAAAATGAACTGGAAAAGAAAGTGTCAAACCACTCCAGTATCTCTTCTTAGAAAATCCCAAATGAAGTCACAAAATGACTCAATAGCAACAAAAGGCTTAAGTAAATTTTCAGTGTTATTCATTTTAACTCTGTCTTTGATCTACTCATTTATATTCCTTGAGTTTTGTATACAGACAACTTCTTTCACATTTCTTTGATGTCTGGGCACAAACTATTTTATCCATTGTATAGACTTCTGGACAAAAATGACTACACAGTCCCTTGTTCTCTCATGGAGAACCACCTTGTACTTCTCTCCAAGCTATAGGACAAGTTATCTATCTATCTATCTATCTATCTATCTATCTATCTATCTATCTATCTATCTATCTATACATACAGATACAAGACATTTAACCATTTATATCACTCTCTACTTATCTATACATCTCTTACTATGCTTTCATGTTCATTTTATGTTTTGATAATAGAGCTGAAGGGAATGCTAGATGCCATTTGTTTCCAGATTGTATAGGAACAATTCATAAAAGTAAGAAGTAACTATCTGAAAATAATATTCAAATGTGATTTCTCAGACTAGTTTCAAGGCAGAACTGTGAAGTTTAGAAAAAATTTGGGGAAGTAGTTCCCTGGAAAGTATATACTAATTCTGATGTCAGTGAATCTGCCTTCAAAATCCACCGCCGATGCACTATTTGTAGGGCTTTGGACAAGTCCCTCAGCCTTACTTTCCTCATCTACAAATGGACAATTTGGGAGTCCCTTTTTCAACTCTAGATCAAGCTATGATCCTATAAAAATGAAACAATAGCCAAAACACTACAAATCAGGACTTGTTTTATTGTTTGTTTAACTGGTGAGATTTAATAAAGTGTTAATAATGCAGATTCAATTTATGTGTTTTATATATATATTATTTGTTTTTAGGATACTTATTAATTATTTATTGCCTCTTAAGAGAAGTTATTCATTGCAGAGATGTCTTAGCAGCATTGGTAGAAAGAGTTTTCTCACTGTGAGTTAACTATTTCTTTTTTTTTAGAAAGATTTTATTTATTTTGAGTTTTACAACTTTTCTCCTAATCTTGCTTCCCTCCTCCCACCCCCACAGAAGGCAGTCTGTTAGTATTTATATTGTTTCCATGGTATACATTGATTTAAGTTGAATGTGATGGGAGAGAAATCATATCCTTAAGGAAGAAAAATAAAGTATAAGAGATAGCAAAATTACATAATAAGATAACAGTTTCTTTTCTAAGCTAAAGGTAATAGTCTGTTGTCTATGTTTAAACTCCACAATTCTTTCCTTGGATACAGGTGGCATTCTCCATCTCAGATAGCCCAAAAATTGTCCCTGATTGTTACACTGATGGAATGACCAAGTCCATCTAGGTTGATCATCACTCCATGTTGCTGTTAGCATGTACAATGTTTTTCTGGTTCTGCTCATCTTGCTTAGCATCAGTTCATGCAAATGCTTCCAGGCTTCCCTGAATTCCCATCCCTCCTGGTTTCTAACAGAACAATAGTGTTCCATGACATACATATACCACAGTTTTCTAAGCCATTCCCCAATTGAAGGACATTTACTTAAGTTCTAATTCTTTGCCACCACAAACAGGGCTGCTATGAATATTTTTGTACAAGTGATGTTTTTACCCTTTTTCATTATCTCTTCAGGGTATAGACCCAGTAGTGGTATTGCTTTTTCAAAAGGTATACACATTTTTGTTGCCCTTTGGGTGCAATTCCAAACTGCTCTCTAGAAAGGTTGGATGAGTTCACAGGTCCACCAACAATTTATTAGTGTCCCAGATTTTCCACATCCCTTCCAACATTGACCATTGTCCTTTCTGGTCATATTGGCTAGTCTGAGAGGTATGAGGTGGTACCTCAGAGATGCTTTAATTTGCATTTCTCAAATAAGTAATGATTTAGAACAATTTTTTCATATGACTATGGATTGCTTTGATTTCCTCATTGGTAAATTGCCTTTGCATATCCTTTGAAAATTTGTCAATTGGGGAATGGCTTTTTCTTTTTGAAAATTTGACTCAGTTCTCTGTATATTTTAGAAATGAGTCCTCTGTCAGAAATACTAGTTGTAAAAATTGTTTCCTAATTTACTACATTTCTTTTGATCTTGGTTACGGTCTGTGCAAAAGCTTTTTAATTTAATATAAGCAAAATTATCTTGTTTGTTTATAATGATGTTCTCCATCTCTTCCTAGGTCATAAACTGCTTCTCTTTTCATAGATCTGACAGGTAAAGTGGGTTAACTATTTTGAGAGGTCCAGTCTTTATTTTCTGTAAGCTATTATTGGACTGTATATTTTTAAAATATAATTGAATCACTTCCCTATGAGACAATTTTTTCAGCATATACCCAAGTAAGAATACATAGCATATACAACTAGTTGTCCATTATTCTTTCTCTGAAGTTCTACAGTGAGAGAGAACCAATACTTCCAAAAGTAGCTCATTTAATTTCTTGATAAACTGTTGAGTTTTTCCTTATAGTAAATTTAAATTGGGTGCTTTGTCCACCTGTTTTGGTGGTGGGAGGATGGGAAGAAGAAAGTAAAGTCACTTGACCATGGGGTGGGTTTCCAAATGCTGGAAGATAGTTATCATGTTTCTCTGAGTTTTCTCTCCAGGATAAAAATTCTCTGTTGCTTCAGCTGATCATGGCATATCATAGACTCAAGGACCTTCACCATCTTGTCTCCCTCACTTTGAATAATTTTCATCTTATGGATGTCCTATATAATTATGGCATCATGAGAATCAGGGAAACACATCACTGTAAATATAGTCTGAGTAAGGCATAATTCAATAATCCTGTTACCTCCTAGGTCCTGGAAACTATTTCTTTCTTTTTTTAAAATTTTCTTTAATTTATTTACACATTACTAAAATATTCTTGTTTAAGAGTAAACATAATACAACCTCCCCCACAAAAATATAAAACCTCATGAGAAATAGAGTAAAAGAAAGAGAAAAAAATGTATTTCAGTCTGTGTTCTGATACCATTAGCTCTTTCTCAGGTGGATCCCATTCTTTATCATAAGTCCATCATAGAAGTAACTTCCATATTTTTCCACAGTTGCTGTTGCTGATTGTAATTCCTTCCATCTATTCCTCCCCACTACTAGCTACTATATTTTCTCTCTCCTTTCACTCTGTCCCTCTTCAAAAATGTGCTATGGGGCCCACATCCCACCCCAGAGACCCAGCAACCACCTGGCCCCATGGTGTGGGACAGGCCACCCAATCCCATCACCTTGCAAAAAGTAAAAAAGAAAATGATCTCCTATGATCTACCCTCTCTTCTATCACCCACATCACCCATTTCCTCCCCCTATCTTCCTTCTCTCCTTTTTCTTCTAGATGTCTATACCCTATCGAGTGCTTATTCTGTTTCCTCTCTGAGCCATTTCCGATGAGTATGAAGGCTCCTTCATTCCCCCTCACCTTCTCCCCTTCCATATCATTGCAAAAGCTACATGAAATATCTTTTCCATGAAATACCTTAGCCTATTCCATCTCTCTCTTTTCTTACTCCCAATACATTTCCCTTTCACTCACTGACTCCATTTTTGCCATATATTATATCTTCAAATTCAGCTCTCTCCTGTGCCTCATCTATAAAAGTTCCTTCTACCTGCTCTATTAAATGAGAAGATTCATATGAGTATTATCAGTATCATCTTACCATGCAGGAATACACATAGTTCATCATCATTAAGTCCCTCATAATTTACCCTTCTCATCCACTCTTTCTATGCTTCACCTGAGTCCTGTACTTGAAGATCAAACTTTCTGTTCAGCTCTGGTTGTTTCCACATGAACATTTGAAATTCCACTGTTTTGTTGAAAAGTCCATCTTTTCCCCCTGGAAAGAGGATGTTCAATTTTGCTGGGTAGATGATTCTCGATTGCATTTGAAGATCTTTTTCTTTCTGGAATATTATATTCCAAGCCATACAAGCCCTTAATATGGATGCTCCTAAGTCCTGGGTAATCCTGACTGTAGCTCCATGATATTTGAATTGTTTCCTTCTGTCTGCTTATGATATTTTCTCTTTGGCTTGGGCTGGAACTTGGCTATAATATTCATGGGGGTTGTCTTTTTGGGGGGAATCTCTTTCCAGAGATCAGTTTTCTATTTTTACCCTCTGCTTCTAGGATATCAGGGCAATTTTCATATACAAATTCTTTAAAATGAGGTCAAGGCTCTTTTTTTGATCATAACTTTCAGGTAGCCCAATCATTTTTAAATTATCTTTCTTGGATCTGTTTTCCAGGTCAGTTGTTTTTTCAATGAGATGTTTCACATTTTCTTCTAGTTTTTCATTCTTTTGGTGTTGAATTATTGTTTTGTGATTTCTCACAAAGGCATCAGCTTCCTTTAGCTACATTCTACATCTGAAGGATTTGTTTTCCTCAGAGAGCTTTCCTATCTCCTTTTCCATCTGGAAAATTCTGCTTTTTAAAGCATTCTTTTCTGCAATAACTTTTTGAACTGTTTTATCCATGTAACCTAAGCTGGTTTTTAACATGTTATTTTCATCAGTATTTCATTGATTAAGCGCTGACTTCATTATCATTTTTTTCCTGCATCTCTCATTTCTTTTCCCAATTTTTTTTCTACTTCCCTTACTTGATTTTCAAAATCTCTTTTTCAAGGCAAATGGGGTTAAGTGGCTTGCTCAAGGCCACACATCTAGGTAATTATTAAATGTCTGAGGTCAACTTTGAACCCAGGTACTCCTGACTCCAGGACTGGTTCTCTATCCACTGAGCCACCTAGCAGACCGTATTTTCAAAATCTTTTTTGAGTTCTGTCATAGCCTGAGTCCAACCTCTATATTTGTTGTAGTCTTTAGTTGTAGAAGCTTGGACTTTCTCATCTTCAGATTGTGTATTTTGGTCCTCCATGGGACCAAAGTAATTGTCTCTGGTCAGGTTCCTTTTTTTCCTATTTACTCATTTCCCCAGCCTGTGCCTGGTTTTGGGGTGCTTCTTGAGCTTTTAAGTGTTATTGGGACACCCCCGCAAGGACCTCAGTAGATGTGGCTTTGACTGCTCTTCTGGTCTGATGAATGGCCACAAGCTCACCCCTCTGGGGCCCCAGGCTGTGACCAGGGTCTGAATATGGTCAAAGCCCCAGAGTTCTCTCCCAGGGACAGAGGACAGACCTTAGCAATCTCCCCCATTCCCTTGCTTTCCATGCACTGAGTGCTCAGGGAGCAGCTGCTGGGTGGCTCCTGCTGGGTGGCTCCACAGGCCTGCTTCTGTTTCCTGGGATCTGGTCTGCACCGAGGGCTGCAGCCATGCTGAGGAGGGTCACGCTGGTCTGGGCTTCACTATGGCAGAGGTCTCCTTAATGATCTTCCAAGTTGTGCTTGGTGTTCCCTGGACTGGCAGGTCAGGAAACTGCTTCTGATGCCAGGAGCTGGGGCTCCCAGGGACCTAGGTTCCTTGGGGCTGCTCCCAGAAGACTGAAGATCCTTTGCTCTGACATGCTGCTGCCCCTCCAACCCCATGGAAAGAACCTTCCCACTATTTTCCAGGTTATCTTGGCCTGGAGAATTGCCTCACTGGATCTTTCTGTGGGTTTTGTCAACCAAAAATTTAGCTAGTCATAATTTTAAGGGTTTTGAAATATTTTTGAGAGAGCACCTAGGAGAAGCTGTTCTTCTGCTATCATCTTGGCTCTGTATGGTTAATAAACTTTTAGTAAAGTACCTTGCCTCTCCCTGGAAAGTACTCCCTATAAATCCCTGCCTGAAACTATTCCTTTCTTAATAACTTAATAACTCCATCCTGCTGACTCACATTGGACTTCCACTAGAGTCCTCATATCTTTTTTAAGAACAACTACTTTTCCTCCCCTGCTTTGTACTTGTGTGACTGATTTTTGAACCCAAGTGTAACATTGAATATTTTTGTTGTCTGAACTTGTGATTTCATTGGTGAAGGGAATTCCTGGTGATGACATTCTATCAATCACCGGTTTTTCAACTTAAAGAGAGCTGTTTGGTACACTGATTGATTTTATATGTATTCTAATTATTTTTGTCTTTTTATATTTGTCAATTATTCTAACCTGCCAAGAAACTTTGGGGTTAAAACTTGGTCATCTATTGTGTTAGCAATCTCTCCCAGATCTATACATTTATGATTTCATTCAAATTATTGTTAAAATATTAAATAGTAAAGGGTCAAGAAAATCTCTTTACTAGAGACCTCCTTTTGAGATGACATTGAATGATCTAATAGCTATTCTTTGAGTTAGGTAATTCTGACCTACTTAATTGTATTCTTGGCTAGCCCACATCTCTCCATCTTTTACACAAGAATAGAGGAAGAGGCTTTGTTGAATACTTTTATAAATTCTAGATAAGCTATACATATTAATTCCCTTCATCTACCAGTCTAGGAATGCTGTGATGAAAGGAAATGAGGTTATTCTGGAATAATATATTCTTAGTATAGAGATTCTGGTTCCTTTTATGTGAACTGCTTCTACTTGTTCATTCACCTTCCATACAAAATTATGTTCTAGGATTTTTTCCAGGAATCTACATCAGAAGTTAAGACAACTAAATCCCTTTTCTAATCCTTGGTGCTTCTACCATGCCCCATGATAAAGCAAAGAATTCTGATATTGATTTAGCAATCACAACTGTCAATTATTTCAGTACCTTAGGTAATTGTTTAGTCCTGGAATTGTTTAGTTAAGGAATTCCAGATAGTCTTTTTCTATCTTCTCTAATATCTTGGTATCATTTTTGTTTCTTTTATGGAAAATATTTTTTCATCTCATTGGAGAAAATAGAAGTAAATACTATTTTAGCAGTTTTTTCCTTTCCTCAGTGTGTATTATAATTATTTTATCTACCCTGAGTAGTGATCCTATTCAATCTCTGCAAATTAGGGGTAGGTAGTACAGTAGAGTACTAGATTTTGAGATGGGCAAGACCTGAGTTCAAATCCTCCCTTAGCTGCTTCCAAGCTGATCCTTGATCAATCACTTAACCCCTTTCAGCTTCAGTTTCCTCATTAGTAAAATGGGAATAGTAATAGTGTTTACTTTCACAGATAGAGGAAACTTAAGGTACAATATAAATGTTAGCTAATTATTATTATTGTGGTAGCTACATGGTGTAATGGATGAAATTACGGGCCTTGATTCAGGAAGACCTAAGTTCAGATCTAGCCTCAGACACTTTCTAGTTCTGTGATCATGACAAGTCATTTAACCCTGTTTACCTCAGTTTTCTCATTTATAAAATGAAGAGAGAAATGGCAAATTACTTATGTCTTTGCCAAGAAAATCCCAAATAGATTTTCCTATTTGAGTAGCAACAAATTATTATTACTATAACTTGCTCCTCCTTTCTCCCAATATAGCTTACACAAACAGCAGTTTTTTTTTTTTTGCAAGGCAATGGGGTTAAATGACAAGATCACACAGCACACAGGGCACACAGCAAGATAATTATTAAATGTCTGAGACCAGATTTGTCCTCAGATCCTCCTGACTCCAGGGCCAGTGCTCTATCCACTGCACTATCTAGCTTATTCACAAGCATTAGTTTTGCTGATTTTAGCTTTCCTCCTCAGTCTTAGGTAATTTTGATCTTAATACTTATTAAAGAACTGTGCCACACTCTTGAATTTATCCTCCCTGACTTGGTCTTGCTTCCATTTTATCTGCATGACTTTTAAATATCTAAGTTAGTTGATGAGTCTTTGTGTATCTACAGAGACCTCTTTATACAACTCTAACTTTTAAGAATTATTTCTATTTTTTGTCTTTTTAATCTGTTTCTTGAAATCTTTTTTGAGATGACCTCTATAGAAAAGACCTTTTTTAATACAAATCATTACTAAGCTATTTAATGGTTCCAAATGGAAGCCAATACTTGCTTTTGGGTTGCAGAATATATTTAGGGGAAGAGATCCTTATACTTTTGACCTACATCATAAAAAAGTCCCCCAGGGAGTGATGTCAACTATCTCCCATCTGTAGACAAGATTGAAGTGAAGTCCAGTTCCCAGTCTTGACAAGTATGGTGGGGTTAAGATGGGGATCTTGGCAGGATTTCTTTCTCAGAGTAAAGTTAGGATCACACTGATGGACAAAAATTCTAAGGTGAGAGCAAGTCAGAGAAGTACCTATGTTAGAAGAGAACATGCCAGGAATACATGTTCCTAGCCTGAAACCTGGGCATTCTTTATTCTATCAATGTTGTGAATGCCACCTCAGTACTGAGGTTCTAGGTTATCTTTTAATGCAGAAAACTACAAGGTTTTCCTCACCCTTGATTTTGAGGAGAAAACCATTATTTGGAAGAGGTGATGGTAAACCATCACAGAAGGCTGGTTCTTGCTTTGGCAATATACACACAGCAAACTTTATTTCTGCCTTGATAGAGTTTTTTCTGAGTGGTTACAGGCTTATTATTTGCAAACAGTTGACCCAGATAAGAATATCCAGATTGATGCAGTCTAAGATCTGTACCTGAGGACTATGTTACCACCATTCACCATGGCTATTCTGCGCCTTCCACTGACTTCCAAACTGCTGTATTTCCAAGTCTCTTTCCTGATGAGTGTTTCCAACCATAGAAATCCTGGGTATCCATAGGGCACATAATCATACCTCTCATAGAATTTTAGTCCACGGTAACTTAGATTTACTTTCATTGAACCCTTTGCAATATGCTTTCCTGAAATAAGGAGATTATGCTTGCTATTCTTTTCCTTCTCTAATGGAAATTCCAACATGGACAAGTCATTTTACTTTTTCCCCACCCTTGACATTGGATGTCTATCATTTCCACCCCAGCAACCACTTCTTTCTTATAAATAAAAAAGCAGATACAGAAGAGCATTAATTCTTTTCCTTAAAATTTTCATTAGGGAAAGTTATCAAATTATTAGCTATACTATTTTCAGCATAGAGAACTGCAAGCATAGGTCTGAAAAAATGAAATTTCCTACCACGATCATGACTCACATTCAACTTATGATCTGTTTCTCAAGTTCTCTCTCTCTCTCTCTCTCTCTCTCTCTCTCGCTCTCGCTCTCGCTCTCGCTCTCGCTCTCGCTCTTGCTCTCACTCTCACTCTCGCTCTCTCTCCTTCTTGAGGTCACCTGTAGTGTGCACTCTGGTACTATTACCTTGGCTTCTGCCTCTGTTTTGATCTCCACCATAATATACTTCACAATGCCTCCAAGCTTGCTGAAATTCTTTACAGGAGGATATTTTATTAATGTTTGATTTAATATTCTCCCTTTCACACCACTCTATGGAGGCAACCTAAGCTAAATGACTTGCTCAGGGTCACACAGCTAGTAAGGGTCTGAGGTTGGATTTAAACTCAGGTCCTCCTGATTCCAGGGCAGATGCTCTATCCACTGTGCCATTTAACTGCTCCATCATATTTATTTTAAAAAATAAGGTATCTCCTTTTAGAGTCCTAATCTATGAATTGGTTTCATACCTATGTAGCATACATCTCTTTTTGAATTATGATCTCTAGTTCACCCTTACTTTGTAGATTTGCATCTAGACATATTGGACCATGGGCTTTTATCACTGACTAAAACCTTGCATTTTTCCTTACCCAACTCCCTTTTCTGCACAGTGTGTACTGCTCTTGCCTTAACATTTTAATGACCTTTCTGAAACTATGGTTCTTATAGCAGTTCAAAGGACTATAGGTTAATAGATTTAAAGCTGGGAGGGACCATAGAGACTAGTCCAGCCACATCATCTTACAGATGACGAGACTTGGACTCAGAGAGGTTAATTGATTTGTCCAAGGTCACATAGCTTGTACTTGTCAGGGGAGGGATATAAAACAAAGTTTTTGTGATTCTGAGATAAGCATTCTATCTACAATGATGTTCTATATCTTTAAGTTTCTTTATAAATTCTCCTCAGTATCACCATATGGAGTATCACATTTTGCATCTTCAATTTCCATTTCTCAAGAACACATTTTTTATAATCACTAATATCATGACATCTCTCCTCAGAATAAATATTACCTTAGACATTAGCCCATTCAAAAACATACTGAATTTTGATAACTCATATTTTGAGATTATTCTCAATCAGGTATCATGATTTTCATGGAGTCAAAATATAGAATTTTGGAGTTAGAAGGATTTCCGAGGGTCTCTAGATCAATTACCACCTTCTCCCTTTAGTATCTATCCCTTCTCCACCATTGGCAAGCAATCATCCAGCCTCTTCTCCACTGTCAGGGAACACAGTACCCTTGAGGTAGTTGTTCCACTTTCAGTTAGCTCTTAATTGTTAGGAAGTTTTCCTTAGATTTAGCAGAAATCTGTCTTCCTTTTACATCTAGCTAATTATCTTAATTCTACCTTCTGGTACTAAGTAAAAAATTTTAATTCATGACAGTCTTTCAAATATTTTTTTTAGGTTTTTGCAAGGCAAATGGGGTTAAGTGGCTTGCCCAAGGCCACACAGCTAGGTAATTATTAAGTGTCTGAGACTGGATTTGAACCCAGGTACTCCTGACTCCAAGGCCGGTGCTTTATCCACTAGGCCACCTAGCTACCCCCCTTTTTTTTAGGTGAGTCTTTCAAATATTAAAGACAAATTTATCCTTCCTGTCTTTTCTTCTCTAGAGCAAACATCACCACTTCTTTCAGCCAATCCTGATATATGATGGCTTCTTTTAGAAATGAACACTTTGATACACACACACACACAGAAATGGAAAGATTTAGGTATAGATGTATATATATATATATATTATATATAATATATATATATACACCATTTATATATATATATATATAATGTACAGTTAAGTGGTGAATAATATATATATACATGCATATAAAATTGGTGAGGAATATATAGGTGAGGAAATTGAGATTACAAAAGGTCTAATTTACACAGAAATCACATTTCCTGATTTTTAGGTGTATGCTTTCAACTCCATTTAAAGCCCTTGAGTTGTCCAGTCCTAGCAGAAATCTACTCCATAGAAGTCTTTTTAAGGTCTTTGGAGTAGGTTTAGGCTTGGCTTGAGTTGAACAGTGTAGGATCTGATGAATAATCACTGGGGGCCTCTTCTTTTAGTCAATTTGTTCAAGGCCAGTGATAAGATGCCACCGTGGAATAGGTCAGCAGTTCTTTATAATAGGCAAGCGTCAGGGTAGATCTCAGCAGTGTTTATCCAATGTCCTATGAGAGCTGGACAGGAGCTGTGAGGAGTTTACTTTGTGAGAAATGGAAGGTCTGTAAAGGGTAATGTGTTTTTCACAGTTATATTCTTTGTTTGAGACTGAAATAGCTATCCAGTGTGACAGGAGAGAATTTGTAATCACTTTCCAAAATGAACTGATCTTTGGCCACCTGCTGTTCAAACTATCACGAACTGTCCCCTATTACAATTTTAAAAAAAGTAAAAGGGCTTTTTTGTTTGAGAATCTTTTTTAAAAGCTCAAGAACTATTGATTCTGTTAAAAACCTTTGATTGGTCCTGAGGTTTATTATAGACCTGGAAGCTACTCTGTTCTATATGTCCAATCTAGCTTCATTAATGACACTTTCGTTTTGGCATTTCACAGTCTAATTTTGGTTCCTTAGACCAGGTACATGTTTCATAATATATAAGGTGTTCAGGCAGTAAAATTGAGCTTACTTACCTATGAAACTCTAATAAATATTTCTAGAGGGAAAATCTTTTGGGATAAACCAGGCTTTCAGGTGCCTCAGTGGAGCAGACCAGGCTCCAGATGTATGGTGTTGGCTAATAGGGTGGAGCACTAAGGAAAAAGGGCTTTGGTTGACCTCTAGAGTTGTTTGGTTCTGGACTGCATTAGCAGATATCATCAGAACCCTTATTAGTGACTGGGAAAATAAATGGATCCATGAGAGTAATCCTGTAAATCAGTGGGTTTTTACACATCTGCCAGGTAATGATGTTCCTTCTCCTCCCATCTGCCAATCTCTTTCAAGGCTTGCCAAGTAACAAGCTTTGACAGTGAACTTTAGTAATGTCTAGGTGCCCAAATCCCTGAAATACAGCTTTACAAAGGTAAAAAAGGAGAAATGACCAGACTGTTCCAATTTACATTTTTCAAAGCAAACTAACTATCCCTAACTACTCGCCACTTAGTAGCCACCTAATTTTTTTCTTTTTAAAATCTACACTTGGTACATATTGAACTGATTCTCTGGTTCCTGATCTTTGTTTTTCCATTCTTGATTCTCTGCTTCAATCTATGTGAGCTTTGGACTACTTAGATACTTTGCTTTAGTCCATTCAATGCCTTTGTTTTTCTTTTCTACTCTTAGAGACTTTCTCCCCCTTTCTTTGAATGAATACTTCAACTACTGAGATATCTTACTTTGCTCCTCTACCTCCTCACACTAACCTCCATCATGTTCTCATCTGACCCTTTCTAGTTCTGGTAACTTTTTACTTTCACCATGGCCCCTAAATGACAATCAACACAGTATCTCCATACTACAACTTAAAATTTTGTTAAAACTCTCACTAGGTTATAATTCGAGATAAATTGTTCCTGATTTTTGACCTCTAGATCCCTGCTATCTTTTATTGCTTTCCATGAGAGGTTTGAGGGGACCAATGTGAGTGAAAGAAGGGAGTGAAGTGGTGGGTTGTCACACATACACACAAAATTATTGAGTGGACAATAAGAGAGAAAAAACTGAAGAACAAAAGTAATGGGGAAGGTTTGCTCATCAATCATGTTTACAGCAGTGTCAAAACCATCACTAACACCCACAGATATTTCTAACTTCTGGGGTTATTATTCCTGAGTTATTTTGAAGATGAGACTATTGAGATGTACCAGACTTCTGGACCGCTGACTAAATCAGTGCATGATTCACAGACTGTCCACAGTGATCTTCCAGAATTATAATTTGTTCTTTGAGTGATGCCTGAGGTCTTCAGAGCTTATTTATACTTGGGGCTCTCTATATATTGGTTTCGATCAAACCTTTGCTTCAGATCAGAACAGATTGTTAATGAAACCCTTGTGGGAAAAGAGGCAAAAAACCCAGGGGAAAATGAGACAAAATTAAAAATTCTACTGAGGTCCTTAATACTTTAGCAGATTAGCACTACAGTCAATGCTGAATGTCTTGGCAGTATTTTCAATTTTTTTTTGGTTAAAAGAAGGAAGATTTTTATAATCCTCAAAACCATTTTATCATCTACCCCATTATTGTTATTTATGCATAGGTCTATTGATTGTTACTTGTCATTTTGGATTAATTTCTTTTAGTTTGAATCATTCTTAGTCTTCTTTCAGAAGCTTTGAGGATCTGTTTTTGATCAAAGATTGCTTAACATCTTATTCATTCTGTATCACAGAAAAATTGCTACTTTATCTTTCCATCTGCTGCCCCCATCTTTCTTTCAGTTCCTCCTATTTTGTTCCTTCAGCTATATTCTTTTGCTAACAGCCTCCTAATTACTACTATGCAAAAATCCAAATGATACAGGGCATGCCATAGTTTACTAAGGCTGATTTTGTGTCATTCCACTTGCCTCCCTCAAAGTGACCTTACTTTCATTTGCCTCTAGTATTTTGCAATGACAGGTCTAAGACATGATATGAATAATTTGCTCACAGAAAGGAGTCATTTCCTTAATAGAATATAAATTTGTTTATTAATTTTTTTAAAAAGCCACTAAAATTATCAGCTGAAGGGCATTGGAGGAGTTTTAAAAAGGTCCTGTGTAGTTTACATTGTGCTACATAATTGAAGCATTAAAAAAACACTGTCATCTATTGACTGAATTATAACCTTTTAAAACTAGACCAACTTTTATGCAAGGAAGAGTTAGATCTTTGAACTTAGGTATTACTTTAATCAGCATATTTTGTCCTTGTTCCAATCAATCACCAAAAGCTTGCCCTACAGATCAGATTAAGGTTTGTACTTCACCCATACCCTCAAATGAAATTTATGTCAAGAGCGACATGTGCCTAACTCTTGTATAACAAATGATGCTGACTCTTCTCACTCTCTCTGTTGGGAGTTTGAAGATTTATCTGACAAACTGAACATCTTGGAAAATCTGAAGACTATAATGGCTCAGTTGCTATGTCTCATTCCTGCCTTAAGAATAATGGGTGGAAATCATTCAGGAAACGAAGTAACTAGACATTTAGACATGGGAAAGAACATAGGTGTCTAGTTCAACTTTTTATCTATTTTAGGAATCCTCTTTACAAAACTCTCTGTTTCCTTCCAGTTATAGAAATCTTACTACATTTTGAGTCTATCGGTTGCAATTTAAATAGTTTCATTGCTGGAGGAGAGACAGCATGATATAGTGGATAGAAGACTAGCCTCTGAACCAAGAAATCCTGCTTCCAACACTTATTGATTGCATTACAATGGAAAAGTCACTTAATTTTGCAGTGCCATGAGCAACTTTTTTAGGAACAAAAATTTCAGAGGTAACACATCTGCTTTGAAGGAGCAAGATTCCCTTCAGCCCCCCCCAACCCCCAACACCAATGGAATCATAGATTTGGATAAAAAACCCTTTTTTCCCCCTTAAGGAAAACTTTAATTATTAGAGGAAGATTTAATAACAACCAATACTTACGTAGCAGTTTAAAATTTTCAGACCATATATATTTTCTCATTTGATCCTTATAATTGTCCAGTGATATAGTAGCCATAGCTATTTTTTATTCCTATTTTATAGGTGAAAAAACTGAGGTTCAGTAGTTAATCGAAATAACCATGATCATCTTTCTAGTAGGTTATCTGAGGCAGAATTTGAACTCAGATAGTCTGACTTAAAGTCCAAAATAGTAAACACTCTGGCATGCAATCTTTTTTTTAATTTTTTTTTTTTTGCGAGGCAGAGGGGTTAAGTGAGTTGCCCAATGTCACACAGCCAGGTAATTATTAAGTGTTTGAGGTCACATTTGAACTCAGGTCCTCCTGACTCCAGAGTTGGTGCTCTATCCACTGTGGCACCTAACTGCCCTGGCATGCGACCTTTTAAAGAAATCTATAAAATTCTAAATTATTCTAGTATCCCCTCAACACTTTATTGTTGTTGATAGATTTGTCTGTGCCTATCCTTACATATTTTTCATGGAGGTCATACTTACTGCCTTTTAAGAACATACTCTCTTCATATATAGGCTGAGTTAATATAATAAAAATGACAGTTTTACCTAAATTAAACTACTATTTTTAGTGCCATATCAATCAAACTACCAAAAAATAACTTTAGTGAGCTAGAAAAAATTATTACTAAATTCATATGGCGCACACACACACACACACACACACACACACATATATATATATATATATATATATATATATATATATATATATATAAAAGAAAGTGGCTTAACCTTACTAGATCTAAAATTATATTATAAAGTATCAGTCATCAAAACTATCTGGTACTGGCTAAGAAATAAGAGTGGTAGATCAGTAGAACAGATAAGATGCAAAAGAGACAACAGGAAATGATTATAGTAATTTGTTGATTGATAAATCCAGAGTCCAGCTTCTGGGAGAAGAACTCACTCTTCAGTAAAAACTACTGGGAAAATTGGAATGTAGCATGGCAGAAACAAGGATTAGACCAACATCTTACCGTATACCAAGATAAGATTAAAATGAATGTAGGATTTAGACATAAAAGACAATATTATAAACAAATTAGAACAAGGAGTAGTTTATTTGTCAGATCTATGGAAAAGGGAGCAGTTTACAACCAAGAAAGAGATAGAGAACATTATAAAAAACAAATTGGACAATTTTGATTACATTAAATTAAAAATATTTTACACAAACAAAAACACTCTAACAAAGATCAAAAGAAATGTAGTAAATTGGGAAATGCTTTTTACAACTAGTGTTTCTGACAACAGACTCATTTCTAAAAATATACAGAGAACTGAGTCAAATTTATTAAAAAAAACAACAACAAGCCATTCCCCAGTTGATAAATGGTCAAAAGATATGCAAAGGCAATTTTCAGATGAGGAAATCAAAGTTATCTCTAGTTATAATAAAAAAAAATTACTCTCAATCATTATTGATTAGAGAAATGCAAATTAAAGCATCTCTGAGACCACTTCACACCTCTCAGGTCTATATGATCAGAAAAGATAAAGATCAATATTGGAGGGGATATGGGAAATTTGGCACACTAATGCATTGTTGGTGGAGCTTTGAACTGATCCAACCTTTCTGGAGAGGAATTTGGAATTATGCCCAAAGGGCAATAAAAATGTGCATACCCTTTGATAGAGCAATATCACTACTGGGTCTATGACCCTGAAGAGACCATGAAAAAGGGTAAAAACATTACTTGTACAAAAAAATATTTATAGCAGCTACATTTGTGGTGATAAAGAATTGGAAATCAAGGGGATGTCCATCAATTAGGGAACAGTTGAATAAATTATGGTATATGTTTTTGATGGAACTATTAGAAATAAGCAAGGATGGGATTTCAGAGAAGCCTGGAAAGACTTGCCTGAATTGATGATGGGTGAGATAAGCAGAACCAGAAAAAACAGTGTACACCCTAACAACAACATGGGGTGATGATCAACCTTAATGTACTTGCTCATTTCATAAGTGCAATAATCAGGGACAATTTGGGGGGGGGGGGGAATCTGTGATGGAGAATACCATCTATATCCAGAGAAAGAACTTCAATTCTTAAAAAGTCATCTAATGTATCACATAATTTTGCTATCTATAATATTTTCTTTCTTCCATAAAGATATGTTTTTTCTCTCAATACATTCAATTTTGATACATGCATATCATGAAAACAAATGTAAAATCTATCAGATTGCCTTCTGTTCGGGGAAGGGGGAGAAAAGGGAGGGATAGGGAAAATTGTAAAATTCAAAACTTTGCAAAAAAAGATTGGCAGAAACTATTGTATATTGTTGAAAAACAAATAAAATGTTTATATAAAAATGAAATTACAAAAAAAGAGCATATTCTCCAAGAGGGCAGAACCTGTGTCTTCTGTGGCATCTTTCTGTAGTAGAAACCATACTGGCTTGGAATCAGAGGCTAAGATTTGAATCCCAGCTCCTCATTTTAGGGCAGCTATGTTTTATGGTAAATAGAGTACTGATGTCAAAGTTAGGAAGTTCTTAAATTGAAATTGATCCTGGGCAAATCACTTAAGCTGTCTGTCTGTCTCAGTCCCTCATCTGTGAATTGATTATAAAAGCACCCATTTCCTGAATTGTGGGTGGGAAAAATGAGATAATATTAATAAAGTTCTTTGAAAACCTTAAAGCACTCTAGACAAGCTAACTATTATTATTACTAAGAAAAAATATTACTTATAAAAATATTTAATCTCTCAGTTTTAGTCACTACATGTAGATAATAACAAATAATATTACCATATAATTCATGAAAGTATTTAGTGTTATAGAAATGGAAGTTTTTATTTTTTTCTCAGATTTAGTACAATGCATTGCACAGAAGGGTCTATTGAAATGAAAAAGCCTAATTTCTATGAGAATTCAACTAAGGGAAGTCCAGTACATCTGCAAACTAACATCTGGCAGAACAGAATGACCAGAAGATGAGGGATAAGTAAGTAAACTAGATTCTCAATTTGCTCTGTTGACAGGAGGATAGAGGCACATGGACCTTGCAAATAAAAGCAACATATGTGGTTGAGGGAAACAAGCTGTAGCAGCAAGAAGCTGTCCAGTAAGTTGTGGCCAAATACTGCCAGAGGAGGAGCAGAGGGGTGGGCAATGATTCCAAGAATTCTGGCCAGCTGGAGCTAGATTGTTTTTGTAACACTTAAAATTGTTAGGTTTTTTTTTTTATCCATTGATTTCAGAGCTGTTAGGGACCTTAGAAGTCATCCTGTCCAAACTCTTCCTTCTTTCCTTCCTTCTTTCTTTCCTCTCTCTCTCTTCCATCTCTCTCTCTCTCTCTCTCTCTCTCTCTCTCTCTCTCTCTCTCTCTCTCTCTTTCAGTTCCTTCCTCCTCCCTTCCTTTCTTCCTTCCTCTTTTCTCTGTCTTTCACTCTTTCCTTTCTTTTATCTTCCATTCTTTACTCTTTTCTTTGCCTTTATCTGATCATTAATTCATTCATCTATCCTCTCCCTCTGAGTTCTCCTTCACCATTAAAATAAAGTACATAAACAAAATCCTTGTTAAAATATTCAGTCAAGTAAAACAAATTCCCATTCTGG
The DNA here is from genome assembly GCF_037893015.1 of Macrotis lagotis. Classification (NCBI taxonomy): domain Eukaryota; kingdom Metazoa; phylum Chordata; class Mammalia; order Peramelemorphia; family Peramelidae; genus Macrotis; species Macrotis lagotis. Next base: position 822,678,874 of record NC_133658.1, on the reverse strand, counting down.
CCATATCTAAAAAAATGTTATGTTTCATTCTGTACCCAGAATATATCACTTCTTTGCCAGTAATTGAGTAGCATTATATATTGGGAATATCATAGATATTCTGGAAACATAGATGGTCATTTGTGATGAGCAGAGCTATTAAAGTCCTTCAGAGTTGTTTGTCTTTGCAATGTTGTTATTGCATAAATTGTTCTCTTAATTCTGTTTTCTTTATTCTGCATTAGCTCCTGTCTCCCCAGATTTCTCTAAATACATCCTTTCCATTATTTTTATGGCACAATAATATTCTGTTACATTCATGTACAATAATTCATTCAGCCATTTGCTAAACACATGAAGAAATTGAAACTCAGAGAAGGAAATACCTTTTCCAAATAGGTATTCAGTGTCAGAATTAGATTCTGTCCCAAATTTTTGGAACCATGATCTTTTTCATTGTATCATTTGAATTCTTATGCCAGCTTAATCTATATATAATTGAAATTTATTTTGATACTAGATGTTGGAGGGAGATCAAAATGGCTTACTATGAATAAGTGTCTTATTCTGATTTTTCATTCAGATAGGACCTCATAAAATTTTTCATTAATTCTTTCCATATTTATTTTTAAAAAGTTGTATTGATGCCCTTTATAAGTAAGGAATTTCTCAGGGGAGGACATAGTCTCTTACCAAGGGAGGCTGGCTCTTTCTGGTCAATTTAAGAGTACTACTGAGAGGTAGTTTATTAGCTCAAGTATCAGTCAGAATTTGGTTCCTAGCAAGGCTCTTACCTACTCTATGCTTCATTTCCTTTGTGTTTATGCCAAAAATATTTTTTGATATATCCTTTCTCCCTTGACCTCTCCCTTGCTACAAAGAAAAATAATTTATCAAAATCCATTGGAAGCAGTATCTGAACCTGATAGTGGGCACATCACAATGCAGCTATTATTGTCTGTCTCTCTACTGAAAGGAAAGGGGTGTGTTTTATCATGTTTTTTTCAAGACATGGCAAGGCAGTAAACATTTATTGGGCACTTACTATTTGCCAGAGACTGGGAAGTACTAAGGATATAAATAGAACCAAAAAAAGAAAAGACAGTCCCTTCCCCTCAAGGAACTTACATTCTTGTATTAATTGATATTTTATTATTTTTTCCAATTACATGTTATGAAAGTTTTTCAACATTTATTCACATGCATATGTACATTTTAAAGTTACATAACTTCCTTTGACCCTCCCTTCCCACACCCCCCCTTAGTGACAGTCAAGTGAATATTGTTTATACACATTTGTGTTTAACATGTTTATACATTAGTCATTTTCAGTAAGAGGAATTAGGATTAAGGGGAAAGAAAGAAAATCATGAGAAAAGAAAGAATACATAGAAGAAATTTTCAAAGAAGTGAATGAAGGGTTCATTTAGATTCTATAGGGTTTTTTGTTTTGTTTTGTTTTTCTAAGGAACTTACATTATAATAAGGAAGATTCATAACTCATAAGAGGGAGAGAAAATATTGGGAGGTAGGGGTGGGAAGATGAATGTATGGTGCCAAAGGATTCAAAATATCAGGAAAAGGAATAAAGAGTGTTTGGTTGAGGCTACCCCAAAAGTGGAAGCCCTGGAAGAAATTTGCCAATAAGAGAAAGGGACTGAAACTGAAGAGGGATATTTCACAGTAAGAATATCCAGGCAGTGAGAACAATTCCAGTTTAAGAAGACAAATGAGTCATGGTGAAAAAAGTCCAGAGAATCAGAAACACAGCTGGAGGGGAATGAAGCATGGCTGGCCTTGGGTACATCCCCAAAATGAAGATCTGAGAAGGAACTCTCTGATGGGAGTTCTAATTTCTGTTCCTGAAATAAGTTCTTAGGACTAACAGGAATTCAGATGACTTTCAGTGCTTTTTTCTTTTTAATTTACATAATTGAAGTAATTGTATGAATTATTTTCCTCAATTTGATTTCTGTACTATGTTTCAATTCATTATGGGTCTTCCTGTATTCTCTGAATTCCTTATATTCACCATTTTTCAAGGTGAAATGATATTCCTTTATGTATGATTATCCCAATTTATCATTTTCCCCAATCATTGAATATCTTTTTTCTGGTTATTTTTCCATTCTTTTCCTGTTATTAGCTACCACAAAAACTCTTGCTATGAATATCTTGGTATGTGCTGGGTTTTTCTTTGGGACTTTGACTTCCTCGGTACACATACTCATTAGTGAAATTCTTGCATCAAAAGATATAGTTTCTTGAAATTTCTCACTTGACTCTAAAATCCCTTTTCACCCTGTCACCCTGCCCCTCAAGCTGCTTCTGGTCCCTTTTCTAAATTAATCTTGTGGGCTGACATGATAAAAGTAATCATTTGCCTTTGATAATCAACTGTACTGAGAGAAGTGAAACTTGGTCTGAACATTTGATAAGAGGTTAACTACAGAGAAAAACACTTCTCAGAGAGTTTGACAAAGCTAGACTTCGGGCATGTTAGGTAATGACTAAAGAAAACTTCAGAGCCAGGGAATATTCTTTAATCTTTCTAACTGGAAATGCCTATATTAAGTTAAGGTACAATTAACTTAACCGGCAAACAGGAGAGAAATGACGTCCCTGTTTTTTTTTTTTTTTTTTGTATGTGTGGGTATGAACATGTTCATGTGTTTTATTCATCAATGTCATAATCCCATAAACTCATGGACAATATACAGTAACTTTGAAAAGATGATTGTGTTGAGACAAATAATGGACTGATTTATGCAAATGCTTAAATATTCATACATACTTCTTTTCTTTTTCTACTTTTCTTCTTCCTTCAATCCTGTCTTCTTCAACTTCTTCATCTTTGTCTTCATCTTCTTCATCATCATCATTTTTTTCTTCATCTTCATTTTCTTTGTCTTCATCCTCTTCATCCTCTCCTTCTTCTCCTCCCCCTTCCCTTCTCATTTGCTTGTTTAATTCACATGAAGTTCTCATTTGGGTATCTGTCCTGGCTATCAAAGACTCTTCATCAGACCTATAATTATTAGGGAAAGGTGAGAGAAACAGCTAGAAGAAAAATCAAGAGCTTGGGAAAGTTACTAAAGATGCAGAAAGTAGTGTAGGAAGATATAGATCATACCTTGGTTTTTTTATGTACCCATATTCAAGTCACATTCCCTCATTGGGTTTCAGTTTCCTCATTTGCTAACTGACAAAGATTGGACTAAATGATTTCCAGAATTCTTTCCAGGTATAAAAATGTTCTCAGTAATATTCTCACTGGGGCCATTGATTGCTATTTGTCATTTGTGAGAAAAGCAACAATGATGGCATTTGTATGTCACCTAGTCATGTGGATGACCAGATCTTCCATTAGAGAATTTGGCTCTTACATGATCCTGGGACAGAAATGCATAAAGGCCTAAGTCCAATTAGGGGTATAACTTTCCTTTCTTGGCTCAAAATGTCCACATAGGAAAATATAGGTATGGTAATGGTATTGCTAGTACCCTTGTAAATACAATTTTACTGAAATAAGTTAAGGAAAGGAAAAAAAAGTCCTTGTACGACTAACCATAGTTATTTAAGCAATAGAACTTTTAGTATAGTTGAAAAACCACCATCTTGGGAGTCAAAGTATTTGGGTTCAAAACCCACCTCTGACTCTTACTTCCTTTGGTGACTTTGTAGAAGACACTAACCCTCTGTGGGTCTGAGTTTCCTCCTCTGTCTACATCTATGAATTATAAGCCCTTTGTAGGTTGCTTCATTTTTCAGTAGGCATAATACCATGGTAGGTTCTTGCTAAGTAAGTACATGTTAAATTACCTTGAATCTTTAGATTCATATGTAGTCCTCAGATATATCATAGAGTTTATAGAACAATACAATTAATGCTTCAAATTTATGTTTTAGATCTGAGGTGGAATAAAAGACTTTGGAGTCCTTTTCAACAATAGAATTATAACCTCTTGGGAAAAGACATATTTATACTGGTTTTGGTAGCCCTGATAACTTGAACTTAGTAGGTACTTATTTAATTGCAGATTGAGTTTCTTTAAGTCCACAGGGTAAGATACTGTTCTGAGAAACTATATGAATACATAATTGATCCTTTAGATTCATTCTTTATATTTGGATGACCACTGAGATCCCTTCCAAGTCAGTGATTCTGACTTGGTGGGATGTTTATGGCCTAAGTTTTACCAGAATGGAATTTATGATGGACTTTTTGGTGACATCTGTACTCCAGGAAATTCTGGTTCTATGGCTAAAACTTTCTTAAGGTTTAGCATTCATGTGTTGAATAATAGCACTTCCTAGGCTATTTTTTAGTCTGAAGCATGATGCCTTCCTGAGGCTATTATTTTTAATATGTAGTTAAAATCATGATTCTGTGTCTCCTCTGCATTTTCTTTCATATGGTTCAGATGGAATCGATGACAGATAGAAGCTGATTTCTGTTTATATCTTTTTTCTACTTCTTCTGAGTGCTTAGGTTTATCAGGGTTGGAAGCCTTGCAAAATTCCTGGAAATGAAAGATAGAGGACTGACCAAGAGGTTAATTAAAATGTATAGAGTGCAGTGTGACAAATAGCTGTCCCTATGAAACGTGATTCCTCCTCCCTTCACAGCCAGTTAACTATGGTTGCTCTGCAAATAGCTATTTATACATGCTAATTTGACTGGGTTTACCTGTTTAAAAATTGATGACTCCCAGGAAACAATAATACTTTGGTAGAGTGATAGGATGAAACAGAAAAAAGCAAGATGGGACCTTTTGGTGGAGAGAAAGAAAAATGAGAGGGGAGAAAAAAGCAAGAAAGAGTCAATATGTGGACGTGGATGGGTTAGCAAGGAAATGATGTTAGGAAGAAGTAATCAAAAAGTGGTAACTTCTATGAAAACTGGAGGACAGTATAGTTTCAGAATCTCAGGAGAACCAAGTCTAAGTCCTTCTTGAATTTACAAATGGGCTGACATGATAGAAGTTATCAATTGCCTTTGATAATCAACTGTACTGAGAGAAGTGAAACTTGGTCTGAACATTTGATAAGGGGTTAACTCCAGAGAAAAACACTTTTCGGAGAGTTTGACAAAGCTAGACTTGGGGCATGTTAGGTAATATGTAAAGAAAACTTCAGAGCCGGGGAATATTCTTTAGTCTTTTTAACTGGAAATGCCTATATTAAGTTAAGGTACAATTAAGTTCCTAATTGAAATCAGAATTTTTGTGCATAGTCAGACAATAAGCATTTATTATGTACCAGGAACTTTGCTGAATTGGGGGAAAACGAAGAAATGCAAAAATATTCAAATGAGAGAAACACCATGGCAATAACTATATACATAGAAGATTTGTGCAGTGTAAATGGGAATTTTAGAGATGTTAGGATTATTAAAAGGTCCCCTTAACTTGTCTTTTTGAGTTGCCATATTTTCCAGATCCAGAATATTCAGGAGGCTCTCAGTGTGTCAAAGATGAAGTCCCCGCACCTCCCCAGCTATCTTAATATGTTATCTGCATTCCAAATTGGATTCTCTTTGTCTTCTTGGGAGTTAGACAGTGCCTGCCAATTTTTACCAGGCTGAGAAATTTGCTTATTCAGCTTGGGACCTTTTAGAGGCCATCCTGTCTTCACAGTCTAACAGTTCCCAAAGAAAGAAGGTGGATTTTACCACTGCCTTGCTCCTCCCATTTGGAAGGGTTTTGACCTTTTCCCACCCTTACTATACCCTTCCCCCCCCCCCCCCCATGCTACCATCCTTCCTGGTATCTCCTCTGCCTTTTTTCTGTAATGTTAAAAATATGTGAACTTCTGTAAGGGCTGTGAACTCTTTGGGTTCCACATGCATGTTCATTTCTCTTGAAAACTTGGTTTTCAACATAAACCTTGTGATAGTGATTGCTTATTGACAAGAGGCAAGACACTAAGTATGTGGAAGAGAATCAGGAAAGGCCTCCTACAGAAGATGAGATTGGAACTGAGTCTTGAGGGAATCTAGGGATCCAGGGAGTGAGGAGGGAGAGCATTCAGGAATAGGAGACAGTGTCATTTATGAAGAATGGCCAAAAGGTTATTGGAATCATAAGTATAAGCAGATTAGAAAGGTAGGGAGGGGCCATGTGGTAACGGGATTTAAAGGCTAAACAGAGGATTTTAAAAGATTTTATCCTGGTAATATAGGAATATCTGAAAACCTCTAGTTTGCTTAGGATGGCTGCGCATGACTGACCACCAAGGAGGACAATCAGGAGAGACATGGGGTCAGAGTTATGGTGTTAAGGAGAGTGCCCTCAGAGATGAGCATATGAGTCCTTGCCTGGTGGCAGCAGAATTGATAGTAAAAGTTGGTTTTCTGAGCATGGCATTTTATCACAAAGAGATGTGGTAAATAGAGCTCCAGGACAAGACCCAGGAAAATAGCCCTGTGTAATTTCAAAATTACAATCACCCTTGGCAAACAGTCTTGCATTTTAAGTATCTGTAATTTAGTCAGCAGAGAGAACTGTTTAGACATGGTCTTCACCAGTGCATAATGCAAACTATTTTAAAAAAAAACAGCAACAAATTACAGACAGAAAGTTCATCACTAGGCTTCTATTTGAAACATTTCTAGCTTGGCAGAACCTGAGGACAGACTTTGGGCTATACAGGCATAGGTTTTGAAAATTCATGGTGCTGATCTACTATAATGAAGCACTGGAAGCAGATTTTAGAGGGTGAGCAAGAGGTCATTTTGGTAAAAATTATGCATTGATTCCTTTTTGTATATGTTCAAGTCTTCCTGGATAGAATGTAAGTTCCTTGAGGGTAGGGACTTTTTCATTTGGTCCAGAGCCTGGAAAGCAACAGGCACTTAATAAATATTTAATAACTGATTGAGTGAGTGACCTAGCTGATCCATCAGATCAGGTTAATTGTTTTTACATTTTCAGTTACTTTGCAGCCAAGACTCATAGTCAGCCTTCTGAACTCCGTCTGTTGTAATGAAATGAATCTCCCATTCGTTTATACCAATATTCAACTAGAGGTTACAGAGATGTTCATGTATCTTTCTGCTTACATTATTTCACTGTCATGTAAATTCACAGAGAGATTATCTTTTGATCCTTAATGTTGGCACTCCTCACCTCATATACTTTTCTCTCTACAAACATTCATACATACATTGCCTTTACTTGACAAGTCTGGTTCAAGCAAGGCAGTAGGAGGAGGGAAGGAGAGACAGTCTATGAGAAACACAGAGAAACTGGAAGGTATCGACAGATAGATGGCCAAAGAAGGGATGGGGGAGGGGGGAGACAGAGACAGAGACAGACAGACAGAGATAGACAGACAGAGACAGAGAGAGACAACGATACACAGAGACAGAGAGAGAAAGAGACTGAGACACAGAGACAGAGACAGAGAGACAGAGAGAAAACAATCACTGAACATTGAAAGACTGAAGCATTGCTCAGAAAACCTAGGGAAGTCAGACAAGGCATTAATATAGGCAGAGGGGAATAGAAACTGTCTTAGAGAAGATACTTGCCTCTTTCAACAGCATCAGATATTTGAGACCAATCAGAAAAAAGGTGACCCAAGTCAACTCCCTTCCCTTGATCATTCACTTTGGTCAAGTACAGTGGCATTCCCAAGAAACTAGACTGACCATACATTTTCCTTTTTATTTTTTTAACTTTTTTTTTTAGTTTTTTTTGCAAGGCAATGGGGTTAAGTGACTTGCCCTAGGCCACACAGCTAGGTAATTATTAAGTGTCTGAGGTCGGATTTGAACTTCGGTACTCCTGACTCCAGGGCTGATGCTCTATCCATTGTGCCACCTAGCTGCCCCTGACCATACATTTTCAGGTGGGCCAGGGATCATGGCCACAGGTTGTTCATCTGACCAGAGTAATAACCACCCTCCTCCCTTCCAGGGTAGATCTTGTGGCTATTTTTTTTCTTTTTAACCTGCCAAAAAGTTTTATTTTTTAAAATTACAACTTATTTTCAATTAACATATATGCATCTATTTTCTCTCCCTCCTACATTTCTCCTTACTAGGAAAAAAAAAGAAAAAAGAAGCATCAAACCCTTGTGATAAATATGCATGGTCAAGCAAATCAGATTCCCCCACTGGCAATGTCCAAAGATATATATCTCATTCTACACCCTAAGTCTATTCCCTCTCTGTCAGGAGACAGGGAACATTCTTCATAATTGATCCTCTGGAATCATGATTGATCATTGTATTGCTCAGAGCTCATAAGTCTTTCAAAGTTGGTCATTTGACAATATTGTTATTTTGTATTAATTGTCCTCCTGGTGCTTGCTGCTAGTTTAAAAATACTGTTTTTTGGTTTTTATTGTGATTTTTCTCCTTGCCCCTAACCTCTTCCTCAGTGTACTTTAAGATGACTCATTTACTGCTGCTTTTTCAAAAAAAAAGTAGAAATAATTTATGAGAAATTCATTGGCTTCAGTAGCAAGAGTTAGCTACACAGGGATCTCTGCTCTCATAATCTAGGATGCCCATCAGTAGATGGCAGCCTGGGGTTTGATGCTATTTTATTCTCTGTCTGGTTTGTCAGACTCACAGAGAAGTTCTTATCATTTCCTGTCCTGTCTTATCATTTCTAGAATAACAGTTTCTTTTAAAGGAACCAGAAGCTAATATTAAAAACCTTAGATTTAAAAAAAAATTTATCCTGCATGTAGTTTTATAGTTCTTGAAGTTTCCCAGATGAAATTTAAAGTCTTTGAGAATAATTGATTGTATTTGCATAGTCAGTGAATAGGAACACTGTATCCTGTATCTTCTGTCCTTGATACATAGTAGGTATTTAATAAATATTTGTTGCTTGGTTGGATTTTGGACTAAATTAAAATAAATCAGGTAAAAGCAAAGATTTGGATCTGAGAGGTCAAATCCCATTTCTGTCACTACTGCAGTCAAGTCACTCTTTGGGTCTCTTAAAAAATGAGAAGGGTTGGATTAAAGTAGGGGTTCTCAATCTTTCTTATATCATGGACCCCTTTGACATACTGGATATCTATAGATTGCTTCTCTTATTAATGTTTTATATTGAAATAGTTATCAATTTTTTTAAAAGATCATGGACCCCAAATTAAGAATTCCCTGAACTAGATAACATCTGGATTTAAATCTTTGACCACAGTATGATCTTATGCTCCTCTAAACCTCCCTCTTACGCAAAATGTGGTAATTTCAGGACCATAGCCTCAATGGGTCATCTAATGGCATTCTCCCACTTAAGAATATCCGAACCTGAGATCAAAGTCATTAGGGGTTTTCTTGCTTGACTGTCTCTGACATTGTCTTAATTACAAGGGACACCAAGTTACCTTCCAGCTATTAGGAATACATTACTGTAAGGGAGGGCATACTGACTTGCCTCTCCCTTATTTGGCTTAAGGATGAACAAGAAGTGGGCCCTGATTAGTCAGATGACTGATTTTCTATTGTTACTACTCTGCAGAATCTTGATTCAAAATTGACCTGTTCCTTGAAAAGAGGAGACATCCCCTCTGGGCCTCAGACATAAAATGTAGAAGGTATGATGTTTTCAATCTACAAGGAGGTTTTCCTAGTAAGAAGGAACTTGATTCAATCTAGGAACTTGTGAACCAATCAGAATGGAAATAGTAGGCAGACTTGAAGAAGTCTTCTGAAAAAGCTCTCTTGTGTCTTTAAACATTTCCTTCTTATGGACAAAGCATCAGAAGGCTTTGTTTTTTTTTGCCCTTTGGCTTCCAGTTATGTTCTTTTCTAAAGGACAAAATAGGAGCCATATACCTTTTTCTCTTCTCCTATCACAGTTAAAGCAATGGATAAAAGTTGTGAAGAATTAGGTATAGGTTAGATGTCAGGAAAAACATAACAATTCAATCTAATTGATCACTTTGGGAGGGAGTAGGTTCTCCCTTACCTAAAGGTCATCAAACTGAGGTGGGGTGGCACTTGGCTATTAGAATATTAAGAGTAGAAATTCTTTTTCAGGTATAGGTTGGAACAGATGATTGTTGAAGTCCTTCCCAACTGTTTTGAATTCTCATAGATGATCGAACATTAAGAACCAGCATACTCTTCTTTATGGCTTCCTAAGGCAGATAGAAATGCTAATTGTCCCTTCTTATCTGATGGGCAGAGGAGCAATTAGGAATTTTCTTTCCTTTCTTTCAACTAGGAATTAGAAATCCTGTGTGGCATCATTTCAGATTATGCTCAACAGGACTCAGGAAAAAGCACTAATGAAGCATATTATGTATCAAGCAGAGAATGCATAGAGAGAGGATCTAGTTTTAAGACTTATCTCAGACATGTACCAGCTGTATGATCAAGGCCAAGTCTCTCAACCTTTCAGTTTCACAGACAACTCAGTTGTCCTCAAGTTAAACTTAGAGAACCAGGAAATGATCTGCATTGGTGGAGAGAGTTTCCTCACAAATAGCTTCCTATGTTGATGAAATCATAGACAAAATTTTAAAAATCTTCCAGGTACCGTGGTGATTATAGATTTATACCTGGAACTTCTTTTAGAGAACCTTATTAATCTACTCCCTTCACTTTACAGATGATGTAATTCTCTCTGCCCAGAGGTTATGGAGTGCAATTTTCCTTTTGTAAATCTTTGTATATCTTCTGTCTTTAAAATTACAGTTAAGAATGACATTCATAATTGATGGCAGTAATTGTCATGAGTTTTTATGTGTGCTCCTGAGCTGAAGATTTCCCTGTTAGTGCTTGATAGTTTGTTTCCCTTAAAATCTTCTCTTTCTATATCTCTCCATCTCTCTTCTTTCTCCCTTCTCTTTGTAGCCCATTGTACTATTTCTTCTTCTTGCCCTTTCTTCTTCTTCTTCTTCCTCCTTCTTCCCTCTTCTTCTTCTTCTTCTTCTTCTTCTTCTTCTTCTTCTTCTCCTTCTTCCTTCTCTTCTTCTTCCCTCTTCTTCTTCCTTCTTCCCTTTTCTTCTTCCTTCTTCTTCCCTCCTCCTCCTCTTCCTTCTTCTTCTTCTTCCTTCCTCCTCCTCCTCTTCTTCCTCCTCCTCCTCCTTCTTCTTCATCCTCTGTCTGTCTCCCCTCCTCTCCTCTCCTCTCCTCTCCTCTCCTCTCCTTTCCTCCTCTCCTCTCCTCTCCTCTCCTCTCCTCTCCTCTCCTCTCCTCTCCTCTCTCTTTCCTAGAAAGATTCTACTCCAGAAAGAGACCACTAAAATTTAACTGATGCAGTGTGTCCCAGTGTCTGAGGCAATTCTTAGCGAACTCCTTAATAAAGTTTCTTTACCCCATTCCAAATTCTGCACTCAGAAAGAAACACCCAGCACTGATCTGAGAAATTTGGATGTTCCTCTCTTGCTTCAGTGTTCCTAAAACAGAAATTGCATGTTTTGAATCTTTAGACTATTGACTCGGACCCTCTACTTGTCCTAAATCAGCAGGTGAGGGGATAATCAGGATACCTCTAGGATCCTCCAGCATATCTGCAGTCCCTGAGCTGCCAATCAATATCAAGCCAGTCAGTGACAGTATGACAACTAATTAAGATGATAATTGACTGGTCTGATTGTGATTGACACTTCAGTCAGTCAGCAGCATTGATATGTCCTATAATTATGTTTGGGACCATATTGTCTCCCCAAACCTTCATATATGAAAAGGATCATTGGATTTAGATCTTCAAGGGGCTCTTTAGTCTTACTCATATAATATATATGGAAACTGAGTGATACAGAGGTTAAGTCTAAGGCTATATACCAGTTAGGATTCTAACCTAGATGCTTTGACTTCAAATTCTTTGTTTATTACCAACATAATGATAGCTTATCTAAATCTAACAAAAGAGATTTCAGATGCTCTGGATTGGGCATTAGAGTACCTGAGTTTGAATCATGATCCTACTATTTACTACCTCCAAAGTTACTTATCTTCTTTGGAACTTAATTTCCTTATCTGTTAAATGGATGGATTGGACCAGATGACCTCTAATGTTCTTTTTTTAAAATTTTTTATTTTTATTAAAGATATTATTTGAGTTTTACAATTTTCCCCCAATCTTGCTTCACACTAATGTTCTTTTTAACTCTAAATCTACAATCCTATGAAAGTCTTTCACTTATAGACCTTTTACCTTAATCCCCTTCTTATCTTGACATCAAAAGTAGAGTATGTCCTCCTGAATGAATTGGGTTGCCAAAATCCTAGGCTGGGCTCAAGAGGAAAGATTGGGGAATTGCAAAATTGGGGAAAAGAACTCTGACATTAGGGACTGAAGGCCTGGATTATTGGGACTAGACCTGAGGGAGCTAGGTAGAGTAGACAATAGAGCATTCATTGGCTTTGGAATCAGATGCTTTACTACCTATATATAACTCTGGGTAATCTCTCTCTCTCTCTCTCTCTCTCTCTCTCTCCATATATATATATATATATATATATATATATATATATATATATATATACATATTTTCTTACTTATAAAATAGTGATAGGATAGCATTTACCTCTCAAGCTTGTGGGGATAAAATCAGGACAGCATCCGTAAAGCACTTTGCAAATCTTAAAACATTCTCGAAATGTTAGCAATTAGCTAGTATTATTGCCCTCATCTATCATTTGTTAGCCATGAGACTTTTGGCTTTCTTGTCTTCAATTTCCTTATCTGTAAAAGAAAGAGGTGGGATAAGATGCTGTTTAAGAGGAGTTAAATTCTAGATTCTTAGGAATTTCCTAGTTTGCTGAAAGGGATTTTTAAAAGTTTACTTAAGGATAAATTGAAGAAATGATACAGATGAATGATACATAGGGGACCAAGTAAAAATACTCATGCATTTATGTATTGATTTTAGATTTAGGAATCAGAATTTCATCTCAAATTTATATTATGATCCTCTTAACCATCATAGATTTCATTGGGTTCTGCTTCCTTTTATATACTTTGCTCCTGCTCTGTTGCTACTGGCAGGATATCCATATCACAGGGTCACAAGTTCATAAAAGGTGAAATGTACCTTAGAAATCAATTAATCCAACCCTGTCACTCATTTTGTGGATGAGGAAACTTAATTTAAGTGAAGGTAAGAAATTTGCCTAAAGTCATAGAGCAATTTATTGTCAGAGCTGAGATATGATCCCTAATTTCATGGGTCCAAATTTAGCCATCTTTTTACTTCAGGGGCTTGCTTTATCAGGCCTTCCCTTTCTCTATCATCATCATCATCAGTAGAATTATAAAAATTTATGAATTACCCAATGTTGATTTTCACATTAACTCTATAAAGTAGTTGCTATTTTTATTCCCATTTTATAAATGAAGTAACAGTCTGGAAAGGTTGGTATTTGCCCAAATTCATAGGACTAAGTTCTTTGGCTGAAGCAGGATTTGAACTCATGTGCAGAGACAGCAGCCAAAGTCATTTCCTTTATCAGGAGGGACAAACAATGGGGGATGAAGGAATGGAATTTCTACTCCTCATCCCCCCCTCAATCACACTTGATGGTTTCCTCTTTCCACAGAGTGAGAAGAAAAAATAGACTTTGTATGTGATGGGTCTGGTTTTGTGAGATAGAAGAAAATGCTACAGAATATCAAGGACACTTATCGAGGACCCTAACCATTCTTTATATGGAAGTACCTTCATGGATGCAGTTTGTACAGGGGTTATGTATGAGGAGTTCCTCCTTACACACACATGTTCACATACTCACAAAATTTTAATTCAATAATCCTTAGGTATACAAGAGGCAGAACATGTCTTCATTTATATAAAGATCAGCTGCCTTCTTGGATAGAAGATGATTAAGGTATTAAAAGAATCAAAGAGTTGATAGGCTTTTCTACAGGCATCTCTTCTGAATCATTTTTGAAAGGAATTCCTATGACAATGTACCTGACCAACTCTTCTTGGTGACCCTCAAGGAGAAGGAAATATTTCAGCCTCTATTCTTACCATGTGAAGGCAGCTCATTTACTATTTAGACACCTTTAATTGTTAGCAAGTTTTTCTTGGAATCAAATTTGAAGTTAGAAGATACTAAAGAGAGATTATACTCTAGGGAATCTTTTTTTTCGTGAGAGACAAAAGAATTGAACTAGCACTGAGAACAAGGAGAATTTTGAAGAGAAAGGTCCATTTCCTAAAGCAATTTGGGTTGGGAACAAATTTCATTTTTTTCTCTTTTCTCTGAGAAAGTAAATAAAGAGTCTGCCTCAGAACTAGGGAGATTTCAGGGTTGGTGCTCTATCCACTATACCACCTAGCTGCCCCGAGAATTTTGAAGAATTATGGAGAAGGTGCCAATCTGCTTGGGTTAGAAGAAGTTTCTTCATCTGAAAATTTCTATATTAATGGAATACCAAGACCAATATCTATCCTTGTCCTCCATACCTTACCTTGGTGGATTTTCTCTTTATATTCTTGTTTAAGGTTTTGTTTGAAATGATTATATGCTAGTCAAAATTATTTAGTAACTCAAAGTGGTTCTTAATGCCAAAATTAACTACAAAGGACATATGAAAGAAGATGCTATTTGTGACCAGAGAAAGAACTGATAAGAAAGAACTGATAAGAAAGAACTGATATATATATATGTATATGTATATGTATATGTATATGTATATGTATATGTATATGTATATGTATATGTATATGTATATGTATATGTATATGTATATGCAGACATAAATATGCATATATACACACACATTTGTGTCTAATGGTAGCCATCTCTAGAGCAGGAGGATGGAGAGAGAAGTTAAAAAAGAAAGCTCATGATAACTTTTTTATATTTAAAAACAATAGCAAGTTATATATAATAGATTTATAATTTCATGTACAATCATCTTTGTTCAGTTTAAAATGAATAAAATTTAAAAAGTAATAGTTATATGTACAATTTTTAATGAAAAAAGTAGATAAAAGGGAGAATGACAAATGCAATGAGTAAATTGCCATTGTAAAAAAGTTAAGGAAATAAAATCTGACTTTCTATACTTTGGCAAGGGCTATTGATTGGAGTGGAAAGACTAAATAGAAAATACCCAAATTACATATTTTTTTCTTTCTTTGAGATTCAGAGTGCAGGATAAAATATTTTCTTACTTCATTTTAGGTTTGACAAGCTACAGTAGTGATGTCACATGTAATTGCTCTCTCAAAAAATTTGATTTCTTCCATCTCTGTTAATGGAAATAGCACATTAAGATAAGACTTTCAAAGGAACAGAATTAGGAGGCTTACTGGAGGCAGAGTCATTCATACAGGAGATACAGAGTGTTTAGGGAATATTTAGCAGAGGGGGGAAAACTTTATGGATCATTTAAAATAAAAATAATTAAGATCTTATCTTGTCTGTTGCTAACTACCAAGAAATGGTATTGACTATTTCTAGTTAGTATCTGCCAAATTTTGATGAAATATTTTAATTTCATATCTTTTATACTATTGTATAACTATCTGCTATGAACCATCATTTTACTGTGTTAATTGCTTATGTATATATTTGTCTGTAGAAAGACAGCATTGTATATAGAAAGTTGACTTGGAGTCAGAAACACATGAGTATAAGTTTTGTCTC
This sequence comes from Macrotis lagotis, assembly GCF_037893015.1. Taxonomy (NCBI): domain Eukaryota; kingdom Metazoa; phylum Chordata; class Mammalia; order Peramelemorphia; family Peramelidae; genus Macrotis; species Macrotis lagotis. Next base: position 822,663,318 of record NC_133658.1, on the reverse strand, counting down.
TGTTAAATACTAGTTGACTGATCATGGGTTGGTTAATTAATTTCAGTGTCTTAGGCAACTCTTTGAGAGAGGTTCTAATATGGGGTCTTGGAATATATTGTGTGTTGTGAGTTTATGTGTTTTGGAGTGTGTGTTTTTTAAGAGATTTTGATAACTCTACTTCAATATAATTGGTTTCCTTTGTAATGCATTCAAAAGCATTGTTCTAAGAATCTGTAGACTTCATTAGGCTATTAAAGACATGCATGACACAAACAAAAGTTAATAAATTGTAGTTCAACACTATAAGACCAGGTTATGCAGTGTTTGTCACATTGATTAGGCCTGTCTAAACAAACAGACAGACATTCGTACTCTTGTACCTCATCATTTGCACTAGATTGGGAGTCCATTGACTTCAAGGTCCTTGATTCCTTTTTTATCTTTCTCAGAAACAAGATCAGTGCTACACTTAGTAGGCACTGAACGCATTTAATGAATGACAAATTGATTTCACAATCCTGATTGAAAAACAAAATTTACACACACACATGTATACACACAGAGCCAGGTTGAACACAGCATGGTTCTAGATATTAGAACCAGGAAAATAAATGCCAACCTTGGTCTTAGTTTTCCATGTGAGATAGAACATTAGAGGAAGGAGACAGTATCAGACCAATATTCTGTATATGAGGAAACTATAACTCTGAAAATAGAGACTGGGAAATGCCTTGTCATGGATATTGTAAAGGGATTTTAGGGTTGTTGCTTTAAAGTTGGAAGGGATGATTATTTGGGTTCAAATTGGATTATATGATTTCTGAAGTGACTCCCAATACTAAGATCCAATGCTTCTGTGAAGTGAATTGTGGAAGGTGACCTTGATAGTGAATGCCAGAAGAATAGAACTCATCTCTCTTGATTCCCTGTCCAAAGTATTTCATACTTCTATACTTTAAGGAAAAGCAAACCAGCACCACCCCCGCCCCAATACCATAAGGGAAGTTTTTGATGTATAGAGTAGTTATTGAAATGTAAAAGAACACACATGTTCCACATGAATTAATAAATTTTTGGTTGGAAGAAGAAGTTCCTTGATCCTATACACCGGGCCTGTACATCCTCCCACCAATCCTCTACAACATAGAAAGTCATCTTTCCATTTTGAGGCTAGTTGGGAGAAGAGACTGAGGTGGGACAGAAATAGATTCTGTTTTAGCAACTAATTAAGAGACTTCATAGCTGATAGTAAATAAACAGTTCTGTGCCTGGTTTGATGGGATAGGAATAAAAGGAAGGGAGATTGGCTATCCATCTCATATTTCCAATGAGATGTTGCATAAGCATAAAGTGTACCACCTTATTAAGGAGCTGGATTGAAGTATTGTATTATCTGGGATAATAGCATCTAACATAGCAAGGATTAGATTATCTGATTAAACTTTGATGATTCATTGTCAAATGAATCGTGCATGGATGTCCAACCTTTATTCTGGGATGAATTGTTACCCAACAAAAACTTTTCAAGGACTGCATATAGAATTTAATATTTGTTTATGATTACAATGTAACCCATATTACCAATAAATATTAATAATGTAATAAAGTATGACTTTGAATGAGACACAGGTTGGACACAACTGGTCTAATGAATTGCTGGGGAAGAGAGTGGTTTGTTGTGAGTAAAGGGAACAACAGGTCAGATGGATTACCTGAGAAGAGAGATGTCTAATCTTACACTGAGGGAGAGGCTCCTATAAAAGGATAGGAAAGAGGAAGAAGAAGAGAAATAAACTAAATTCACCTGTTAAACAGCCATGCCCAGTGGTTATATTTTCAGATGGAATGAGATTGGGGAAATGAAAGGTAATTTGTAAAAGCTTCATGAAAAAGACAGCTCTGAAGGCAACCCTCCTTTACCCACTCAGTCACTTAGGTTTAAGAGGGAAACATCTTTGACTCCTTCCCCTTTCTCACATCCCACATTCAATCTGTTCCCAAATTCTGTTGATTCTATCTTTACAAAATCTCTTGTAACCTTCTTGTCCTTTCTATTTCTACTGTCACTACTCTAAACTCAGAATCTAATGGTCACTTTTCTGGACTTTTACCATAACCTATTAACTAATCTTTCTTTCTTCCCTCTCTGATCCATCCTTCATGCTACTGCCATGTTACCCTTCCTTCTGCACAGATCTGATTACTATTGTGCTCAAAACTCTTCAGTGCTTCCCTGTGGTTTCCTAATGGTTGTCTATTCAAGAAAATCTAAAGTCCCAGGTTTAACATTTAAAGTTTTCCACAATTTAGCACCAAATTATCTTTGTGGTCTTATCTTACACTATTCCTTTGAACATATTTTGTCTTTTAGCAAAACAGTTACAAGAGCATAACTTGTGACCTCCTGCTTGTGCCTTTTTTCATGCTATCTTCTCTTTCTGAAATGCCTGCTGCACTAAACAGCTCCTTTGAAATTCTCCCAATTCTTTTCAAGATTTAACTTTATTTTTCCAATTATATGCAAAGGTAGTTTTTAACATTAATTCATTTGCAAGTTTATGAATCCCATATTTTTCTTTTCTTTTCTTTTCTCCTTTCCTTTCCTTTCCTTTCCTTTCCTTTCCTTTCCTTTCCTTTCCTTTCCTTTCCTTTCCTTTCCTTTCCTTTCCTTTCCTTTCCTTTCCTTTCCTTTCCTTTCCTTTCCTTTCCTTTCCTTTCCTTTCCTTTCCTTTCCTTTCCTTTCCTTTCCTTTCCTTTCTTTTTCTTGGTAAGGCAATGGGATTAAATGGCTTGCCTAAGGTCACACAGGTAATTATTAAGTGTCTGAGACTGGATTTGAACTCAGGTACTCCTGACTCCAAGGCCAGTGTTCTATCCACTGTACCACCTAGCTTCCCCCCCGAGTTCCATATTTTTCTACCATCCTCCCTTCCCTCCCACAACCTCATGGTGGTGAACAAAACTGTACATGTAAAAGTGCATTTAGTGTATTTCCATATAAGTCCTGTGTTGTGAAAGAGGAATTGAAACTAAGGGGGGAAAACATGAATAAGAAAGAAAAAAACATAAAAGTGAACATATTATGCTTTGCTCTGAATTCAGACTCTATAGCATTTTCTCTGAATGTGGATAGCATTGTTCCTTGGGATTGTCGTTGATCATGGAACTGCTGGGAGGATTGCATCCATCATAGTTGATCATCTCACAATGCTGTTGTTAATGTATACAATGTTCTCTTGGTTCAGTCACTTCACTCAGCATAAGTTCATTCAAGTTTTTTTCCAGGTTTCTCTTAAGTCTGGAAGCTCATGACTTGTATAGAACATAACATTCCTATACCATAACTTATTCAACTATTCCCCGATTGATGGGTATCCTCTCAATTTCTAAATCTTTGCCATTGCAAAAAGAGCTGCTATAAATATTTTTGTACATTTGGGACTTTTCTTGTTTTTTATGATCTCTTTGGTATAAAGATATAGTAGTGGTATTGCTGGATCAAAAGGTATGCATAGTTTTATTGCCCTTTGGGTAGTTCCAAATTGTCCTCCAAAATGGTTGGATCAGTTCAGAGCTCTACCAACAGGGCATTAGCATCCCAGTTTTCCCACATCCTTTTCCAACATTGTTCATCTTCCTTTTTTGGCCATCTCTGCCAATCTGTTTTAATTTGTATTTCTCCAATCAATAATTACTTGGAGCATTTTTCATGTGACTAAAATAGTTTTAATTTCTTCAACTGAAAATGTTTTTTTCCATATAAATCATCTATCAATTGGAGAATGATTTGTAATCTTATAAATTTGACTCATTTCTACTAAATTTTAGAAATGAGTCCTTTATCAGAAATACTAGCTGTGAAAATTATTTCCCAGCTTTCTAGATTCCTTCTAATCTTGATTGCATTGCTTTTATTTGGGCAAAATCTTTCAAATTTAATATAGTTGAAATCATCCATTATGCAATTTATAGTGTTCTCTATGTCTTATTTTATCATAAACTTGTTCCCTCTCCATAAATATGACAGATAGAATATTTCTTGTTCTTTTAATTGGTTTATGATATGATCCTTTGTGTCTCACTTCTGTACCCCTTTATACCTAGCTTTGGTATAAGGTGTGAGGTGTGGGTTTATGCCTAGTTTTGTCATACTATTTTCCAGTTTTCCCAGTAGTTTTGATCAAATAGTAAGTTCTTACTCTAGAAGGTGGTGTTTTAAGTTTATTAAACAGTAGATTACTATAGACACTTACTACTGTTTCTTTTGTACCTAATCTAATTCACTTATCCATTTCTCTATTTCTTAACCAGTACCAGACAATTTTTGGTGATTGCTGTTTTGTAATATAGTTTTAGATCTGTTATGGTTAGGTCATCTTCTTTTGCACTTTTTCCATCAATTTCCTTGACATGCATTGAACTTTTATTCTCCAGATGAATTTTGTTACTATTTTTTCTAGTTCAATAGAATAATTTTTTTTGGTAGTTTGATTGGTATGACCATTTAGTAAGAATGAGATGGTGATTGGATAGAATTTTCATTTTTACTACATTGGCTCAGTCTAACCATGAATGATTGACATTTTTCCAATTGTTTAGCTCTGACTTTATTTGTATAAAAAGTGTTTTCTAATTGTGTTCCTATAGTTTCTGAGTTTGTATTGGGAGGTCAATTTTCAAGTATTTTATTTTGTGTACAGTTACTTTAAATGAAACTTTTTCTATTTCTTGCTCTTAGGTTTTATTGCTGATGATATTTGTGTATTTCTTTTATATCCTGATACTTTGCTAAAATTATTTCAAGTAGTTTTTAGTTGATCTTCTAGGGTTTTTCAAGTATATCATCATATCATCTGCAAAGAGCGAAAATTTTGATTCCTCACTGTCTATTATAATTCCTTCAATTTCTTTTTCTTCTCTTATTGTTAAAGCTAATATTTCTAATACAATATTAATTAGTAGAGGTGATAAGGGATATCCTTCTTTCACCCATGATTTTATTGAAAATGCTGCTGGATTATCCCCATTATATATGTTTGCTGATGGTTTTAGATACTGTTTTTCATTTTAAGGAAAACTCCATCTATTCCTTTGGTCTCTAGTGTTTTTAATAGGAATGGGTGTTAGATTTTGTCAAAGATTTATCAGCATCTATTGAGATAATGATTTGATTTCTGTTTATTTTGTTATTGATATGGTCAATTACATTGATTGCTTTCCTAATATTGAACCATCCCTGCCTATCTGATATAAATCCTGGCTGGTTATGGTATATTATCCTAGTCATAACTTGTAATCTCTTTGCTAAAATTTTATTTAAAATTTTTGCATCAATATTCATTAGGGAGATTGGTCAATCATTTTCTTTATCTGTTTTGGCTCTTCCTGTTTTAGATAGCAGCACCATATTGGTGTCATAGAAGGAATTTGGCATAACTCCTCTTCTCCTATTTTAAAAAATAGTTCAGGTACAATTGGAATTATTTGTTCCTTAAATGTTTGGCAGAATTCATTAGTAAATCCATCTAGCCCTAGATATTTTTTTCTCAGGGAGTTTCTATTTCTGAGATGGGGTTATATAAGTATTTCAATTCCTCTTCTGTTAATATAGGTAGCTTATTTTTTGGTAAATATTCATCCATTTCACTTAGATTGTAAAAATTATTGGCAAACAGTTGGGAAAAATAGCTCCAAATTATTACTTTAATTTCTTCCTTATTTATGGTATCACCCTTTTCATTTTTGATACTGGTAGTTTGATTTTATTTCCTTTTTTAATAATCAAATTTTTTTGTTTTATTAGTTTTTTCATAGATAAATCTTAGTTTTATTACTAGTTAAATAGTTTTCTTACTTTGTTTTCTTAATTTCTTTATTAATTTTCAGAATTTCTAATTTGATATTTAATTGGGGATTTTTATTTGTTTTTTTCTACCTTTTTTTTACATGCCCAGTTCATTGATCTCCTCTTTCTCTAATCTATTCATAATAGCATTTAGAGATAAAATTTCCCCATGAATTATATCCCACAAGTTTTGGTATGATGTCTCATCATTGTCATTGTTCTGAATGAAATTATTGATTATTTCTCAGGTTTGTTGTTTTATCCTCTCATTTTATATAAATATTTTATTTGTTTTACAATTAGATAAAAAAGTAGTTTCTACCTATCATTTTTTTGGTAAAGTTTTGAATTTTATACACCCCCCCTTCCCTCTCCCTTATCCCCCACAGAAGTCAGTCTGATAATCTTTACCTTGCTTCCATGCTATACATTAGTAAAAATTGAATGTGCTTAGAGAAAAATCATATCTTTGAGGAAAAAATAAAATATTAGAGAGCAAAATTATGTAGTATATAAGACAACCTTTTTAAAAAATTGAAGGTAATAGTCTTTGATCTTTGTTTAAACTCCACAGTTCTTTCTCTGGCTACAGATGGTATTCTCCATCGCAGATACCTAAAATTTTCTCTGATTATTGCACTGATGGAATGAGCAAGTCCATTAGGGTTGATCATCACCCCCATGTTGCTGTTAGGGTATACAATATTTTTCTGGTTCTTCCCATCTCAGTATCATTTCATGCAAGCCTTTCCAGGCTTCTCTGAAATCCCTCCTGGTTTCTATTAGAATGATAGTATTCCATAACACACACACACACACACACACACACACACACACACACACACACAAACACACCCCACAATTTGTTCAGCCATTCCCCAATTGATGGACATTCACTTGATTTTCAATTCTTCAGCATCACAAACAGAGATGCTATGAATCGTTTTGTACAAGTGATGTTTTTACCCTTTTTCATGATCTCTTCAGGGTATAGACCCAGTAATGGTATTTCTGGATCAAAGGGTATACACATTTTTGTTGTCCTTTGGGAATAATTCCAAATTCCCCTCCAGAAAGGTCATGATCCATTCATTCTTTAAGATTAAGTAATTTAGTTTGCATTTAGTTTTTAGTTTATCTTTCCATGACCCTTTTTAACATGTAATATTTGCTGTAAAATGTTCTGAAAAGGAAGCATTAATATTTCTGCCTTTTCTGCATTTGATTATGAGGTTTTTGATTCCCTAGGATATGGTCAGTTTTTATATAGGTGCTATATACTGCAGAGAAAAAAACATATTCCTTTTTATCTCCATTTAATTTTCTCTAAATTTTATTCACCTTCTTAACTTCCTCCTTATTTATTTTTTGTGATTAGATTTATCAAATTTTGACAGAGGGAAGTTGAGCTTCCCCACTATTATAGTTTTGCTGTCTATGTCTCCCTATAATTCATTTTGTTTCTTCTATAAATATTTGGATGCTATACTACTTGGAGCATATATGTTTAATAGTAATATTACTTCATTGCCTATGGTACCTTGTAGGAAGATGTAATTTCCTTCCTTATTCCTTTTAATGTGATATACTTTTGTTTTTGCTTTGTCTGAGCTCAGGCTTGCTACTCCTGCTATTTTTTTACCTCAGCTGATGCATAATATATTCTGCTCCAGCCTTTTTTTCTTTACCCTGTGTGCTTATCTCTCTGCTTCAAATGTGTTTCTTATAAACAAATATTCTAAGATTTTATTTTTAATCTACTCTACTATCCACTTCCATTTTATGGGAGATTCATCCCATCATATTTATAGTTATGATTAATAACTATTTCCCTCCATGCTATCTTCCTCTATTTGTATATTTTTTCTTTCCCATGATCCTTTCACACCAATATTTTGCTTCTGACTGCTGCCTCTTGATGAGACCTTTATTCCTATCAGTCCTTCTCTTCTCCCTTTCCCTTTTTACTTTTCTTTTAACTTTCCCTTTACTTTTTTCTTTTGTCCTTCCTTTTTTCAGTACCTTCTTCCCTTTTCTTTCACCTTCCTGCCCTACTTCCCTTTAGGGTAGGATAAATTTTTAAACCCAATTGGGAATGTATGTCATTCCCTCTTTGGGACAATTCTGTTTAGTGTAAGATTTACTTAGTGCTCACAACCTCCCTTCTTCTAACTATAATGAGTCATTGTATATCTTCATGTGTTGTTACATATTTTCCAATGCCTTGCTTTCTCTTAGTATAATCTTTATATTCATGTCTTAATTGTTTTAAACTTGACCCATATCCACAACCTCTGTCAAAACATATCTCTATCTGTCCAGAAAGAAGTACAATTTTCAAGGGTTATTTGATTGATCGATTGATTTATAAGCTTCCTTACTTCATAGTCATACTTAGACCTTCTGTCCAAGTACACTCCCTTCAACTCTCCCAATAGGATTACAATTCGCAAAAGCCTTAAACATCATCAAATTATAATCAATTTATACCACATTCTCTTTCCAAGTGTTCTTTATAGAAATACAATCCACACATACTAGAGTATCATGTAAAGCAAAATCAATTCAAGATCCATTTATATCCATACCCTCTAAGTACACTGCCTCCAACTATATTCAACTCTCATGAGCTAAAGTATCAGCTAAAACATCTTTTACTTTTTTTTTAGGTTTTTGCAAGGTAATGGGGTTAAGTGGCTTGCCCAAGGCCACACAGCTAGGTAATTAATAAGTGTCTGAGTCTGGATTTGAACTCAGGTACTCCCGACTTCAGGGCCGGTGCTCTATCCATTGTGCCACCTAGCTGCCCCCTCATCTTTACTTTCATGATCAGTCTATACCCAAACCTTTTCTCTAAGTATGCTTCTTTTACCTATCCAAAGAGAAATATAATTCTCAAGAGATACTAATATTGTCTTTCCGTGTAGGGATGCATTCAGTTTAAAGTTATTGATTAATGTTTTCCACTTTCCCATTTACTTTTTCATGCATCTCTGGAGTTTTTAATTTGACGATTGAATTTTCTTTTCAGCTCTTATCTTTTTATCAGAAAATGTTGAAATGCCTCTATTTCTCTGAAGATTCATCTCTTCCCTTGAAAGAATATGCTAGATTTTTTAGGGCAGTTGATTCTTGGTTGTAATCCAAGGTCCCTCAGGAATATTATATATCAGGTCCTCTGCCCCTACTTCTTCTGAGTGATCCTGACTGTGGTTCTTTAGCATTTAAATTGCTTCTTTTTGGTTGCTTGCAGTATTTTTTCCTTTAGGTGAGAATTCTGAATTTTGGGTACAAAACAGTTTTTAATTTTGGGATCTCTTTCTGGAGGGAATTGGTGAATTCTTTTGAGGACTTTTTTTGTCTTCTAGGATATTAGGACAATTTTCATGATAATTTTCTGAAAGATATTTTCCAGGCTGTTTTTTTGATTAAGGTTTTCAGATAGACCAATAATTCATAAATTACCTTTCCTTGCTCCATTTTCCAGCTTGATCATTTTTCTTAATAGGTATTTTTCAATTTTTTTTCAGCTTTTGGTTTTGTTTGATGAAATCTTGGTTTCTCATAGCATCATTAGTTTCCATTTATCCATTCTAATTTTTAGGGTTTTATTTTCTTCAGTTACCACCTTTCATTGGTTATTTAACTTTTAAATGAGTTTTTTCCTTTTTCAGTTGGTTAATTTCACTTTTTGTTGACTTGCATTTCTTTTCCAATAGGATGATTTTTGATGAGTTATATTTTTTTTCTCTTGGACATTTTTACTTTTAAAGGATTTGATTTCTTCAATTTTTTTCATAATTCTATATAGTTTCCATCTCTTTTCCCCATTTTTTTGTCCTCTCTTCTTTGCCTTTTTAAATCCTTTTTGAGCTCTTCCAAGAGATCCTTTTTAGATCTGAGGTCAATTCATAAACTCTTTTGCAGCTTCACATGTAGGCATTTTGTCATTGCTTCCTCTTCTGAGATGGCATTTTTATCATCTTGATTAGGATAGTAGCTATCTAAAGTAAGTGCTATTTTTTTTTGTTTTGCTGATTTTGATATTTCAGTTCTGTTCCTGAGGCTTAGGGGGTATAGTCCCAAGATTTTTGTGTTGAGGCTGGCATCTGGTCCCTAGTTTATTGCTTGCCTGTGGTGTTGCCTATGTAGTGGTTTGTTCCCTCCTTTAGAGTAGCCCTGGCTTTCTACTTGCCAAGGTGTTGCCCATGCAGAGGTTTGTTTCCTAGGGTAGCCCTTGTTTTCCACTTTTCAAGTCATTGCCTACACGGTAGTTTATTCCCTACTTTAGGATAACCCAACCCAGACACATCTGTTGCACTAGCATTTCCAGGTTTCAAATTATGTCTTCTGAACTGGAGTTAGGGGTGTCATGACTGGTAGGGTGCATGCTGACTTGCTGGGCTGGGACCTGAGCTGTGCTTTGACTAAAAGCTCCCCTTTTTACTCAGAAGAGGTAGACCTTTATTTAAGTTACTCCATGATTTCTTGAATTAAAAACTTGTTTAACTCTGTTTTTTGGTTTAATCTGTAGCTTTAGGGTCTATGTAGAGATTTTATTTAATGATAGTGCTGCCATTTTATACCATCATTTCTTTAAACACTTTTTTATTATGAATTTAATCATCAGCAAACATGAAAACTTCAGGATATGAAGAGAAAAGGAAAAAGAAAATTTTATATGGAATCTTGAGTTTCTCTTTTAGTGTTATATCATTTTAAAGGATAAATTAAATTTAATATGATAGTTTAAAACTGTCCTATTTGTATCCTTTTAAGAACTTCTCTTTTGGGCAGCTAGGTGGTGCAGTAGGGTGGCTAGGTGGTGCAGTGGATAAAACACTGGCCCTGAAGTCAGGTGTACCTGGGTTCAAATCCAGTCTCAGACACTTGATAATTACCTAGCTGTGTGGCCTTGGGCAAGCCATTTAACCCCATTGCCTTGCAAAAACATAAAAAAAATCAAGAACTTCTCTTTTACTTTCTTCTATATATCTTAATTGCTTTATTGGTAGTCTTTCCATTAAACGAATGAATATTGATAATTCATTTTGGAATCCTTAAAGTGTCATATAAATGAAAACTAATATATCATAATTATTTTTGGCATCTTCATCATTGATACTAACTTGTCCCTCCTCTTTCCTCTCCAAAAGGCTGTCCTTGTAAAGGAGTAAATAATGCAAAAAAGAACAGCATATTAGGACTTTCTAAAACTGTAAAACCTCTGCTAAGAATTGGTTTACATATTTCTTTATTAAGAAATAGTACAGGACTGAGAGCTCAAGTGTCCCTGGAACAGCAGTTTCCTATCTCTTCAGATCATTAGCTATTTGTAGCCAGATCCCATAACTTTCACTGGTACAGGATGAAGGGACATTCATTGGGGAAAGGGGCTTGCTATTTCTCTCTTCAACATTAGCTACCATTAGTTGTCATAAAGTTCTATAGCTTTCCAAAGGAATATTCCTTTTTCCTTACAGTGATCATTGTATAAATTGCTCTCTAGTTCTGTTCATTTCATTCTGCATCATTTTATTTTTTCTCAGATTCTCTGAATTCAGAATATATGTAATTTATTATTATATAATATTTCATTGTATACATATAGCACAGTTATGTGATTCTACTTGTATGAAAAGCGATATAAACATTTCTAGGTGTTTCCATCTATGTTTGAACTCTCTGAAGTATATATAAAAACAGTTTGGGTCAAAGAGACTATATTAGACTTTTGGGATAAAGTTCTAAGTTTTTTTTTCTATGTTTAAATCAATCCATAGAAGCAATAAAGGTGAACTAGTTAAATTAACTTCCCATAGACCCTATGATAACTTTCATTTTCATTTTTTGTCATCTTTTCCATTCTGATCAGTGTGAGATAGAATCTCAGAGTTGAATTTCAATATGCATTTCTAGTATTATCAAGGGTTTGTAGCATTTTAAAAATATATTTCTTCATTTGAAAACTGCCTATATATATCCTTTTATTAGTATCTACTGGGAAATGATTATTATTCTCAAATATTTATTTCAATTCAATCAATTACCAAGCACTTAAATACCTACTATGTGCCAGGAACTTGGCAATGATGATAGAAAGACAAAAATGAAATTCTCAAGAAGCTTAAATTTGAATAGAGGAAATAATATGTGCATTTACAAGTTTATTGAAAATACACACAAAGCAGATACAAAATAAACTTAGATGGAAAAAATTCACTAGTATGAGACAAGAGAGCATGCCAGGAATAGAAGATAACCAGTGTAAAGGCATTGAAACATTTCCCATAGACTTTGAGTATTAAACTTTTAAAAGATTTCATAATCTTTTTTATAAAGTTTTATAAGATTTAATATGATTTTCTCCAATTAAATATTTCTCTGCTGATTCTATTGATTTTATTTGTGCAAAATCTTTTTCAATTTTAATCTAATTAAATTTCATCATTTTATCTTATAGGATCACTTCTATCCTTTGTTTAGTTAAAAACATGTCTCTATCTATAGTTGTGAATGATTTCATCTTCCCTTTTCCTCAAACTTTATTATGATAAAACTTTTCATATTAAGGGAATATATCCAATTTGGATTTCATTGTGGCATATGGTTTAAGATGTTGCTTTGAAACTAATTTCTGTCAGATTTCTTTCTAGTTTTCCCAGAAGTTTTGGTTGAAATCAAGAAGTCCTTTAACTTCAGGAGTTGGTGTGCATAGGCTTATCAAACATTGCTAGTTTATTTTATTGCTTCTCTTTGATGTATATTAAAATGTTTCATAGTTCTATTTTTAAACCTTATATGAAATAGTTTTGATTTTTAATGATTATAATTTAGTCCAAGATCTGGTTGTGGTAGATCCTCTTTATTCCAGTTTTTTGATTGTTTCCCTTTAGATTCTCAACATTTTGTTTGTCCAGATGAATTTAGTTATTTTGCCTGATTATATAAAATAATCTTTGGTATTTTTCTTGCTGTGCACCTGAATCTATAAATTAATTCAGTGTCATAATTTAAAAATTCTATCCATTTCCCAGACTCATCTCCAAGATTTTCTGGTCCTCAGTTAGAAATGGTCTTTTCATCCTTAAAAATTCTAATTAATTTTTGTTTGTATTTCTTGCATGTACCTGTCATGTTCTATTTTGTATTATAGTTATTTGTGTCCTTATGTTGCCCCTTCTAACTGAATTATAAGCTTATTAAAGAGAAGATTCATGCCTTATTTAAATTTTATTCATATTCAGCTATGTCAAAAGTAGTAGTTAGTTTTTCTCATAATCTAATTTAAAATCAGCTCTATTAGGGTAAAAACTTATTTTGTGATTTTGTTGATGTTGGTGTTCATCATGTCCAGTGTTACTTGCTTGACTTTCACCTTGAGTAAAGTATTCATGATCTATAGGAATGAGACTTCTCTCTAGTTTCTTAGTATCTAGTCTCTTTAACTCTTTAATCTGATAATATTCATCAACATATATATTAGATGTGTGTGTGTGTGTTGTATGTATGTGTATTTTCTATCCTATCTTCTACTTACCTTTGCATTGAAGTAAATAAGTTGTCAAGCAAGTATCCACTTAATTTGGATAGTATTATTGAGTGTTTCATCAGATTTCTCTTTCTCTTTTGAACCAGACTTTGGTGCATAATCTGTAATTACATTCATTGTCATCTTTAAAAAAATGTCCATCATGACTTCTGTAAAAGAAGATAACTGTATGGTCTATGAAACCATGTTGCCTTCAGGCTCATGATAAAAGCAATTCTATCTTCTTCTCTCTTTACCTCACCAAAGAGAACATCTGAGACATTTGTCTGACTATAATTATTTTTGTCTTTTGATTTCTTTATAGAAAGAATAACTATGACTATGCTTCAATTTCCGCAGAATTGCCCACAATTACTTATCATAGGACAAGGATCATACATCTGTAGTACAAGAACTTATGGTTATGTCCATAGATGATCTGCATAATTCTTGGTTCTACCCTTCCATTTTCTATCACTCTGTTCATTATAAAACAATAAAACTAGAGCTAGGAAGGGAACTTTAGTTCATCTTCTTCCTTCATTTTAGAGACAAGAAAAGCCTATTTTGTACTGACATGTACAGGAGCTACCCTTTTTTACTTTTGGTCTCGGAACATATTAGAAAATCTAGTTTGAACAATTTTCTGGGCAAATTTTACTATTTTCTCAGCCAGCAAGTTGTTGAAAATAGATTATTTGATATTTCTCAGTGCAAATATTCAATTTAGCAACTTAGTGTCTGCCCTTGAAATTAGGCTACAATGTGAATGTACTTTCAAAGAAGCTTAATAAAAAATTACAAAGTTGCCTCCAGTGAGTGAAAGGAAAAAACTACAGAAATTCAAAGGAAATGACATAAATATATAAAAAAACATCTAGACAGGTATATGTCTACCAGTTGTATTGTTGGGTACAAGTGTATATATATATATATATATATATATATATAAATGAGTGACTTTTTGAGTATTGTTCCAAAATTTTTCCAAAATAATTGAACCAATTCATAATGCTAAAAGTGAATTAGTTATTCCTATCTTCCAGAATTCTTACAATAATTTTCAATTTCATTTTTGTCAACTCTGCCATTTTGATCATAGTGTAAGTGGGAGCTCAAGAATTATGTTTTAATTTGTTTTTATCTTGTTTTTAATATTACTAACAAAAACATAATAGCTAACATTTATATAGATCTACTATTTGTCAGGCTGGTGACAAATACTTCATTTGATATTCACAATACCTCAGTGAGGAATGTACTTTTTAAAAAATCCCTATTTTTATAGTTGAAGAAATTGGAATAAAGAGAAGTTAAGTGACTTATCCAGGGTCTCATAGCTAATAAGTATGTGAGGCCCAAATTGTTCTTTTCACTGTGTCATTTAGTGACCTCCCATGAGTTAATCCATGCTCAGTGAATACTTCAAAAATGAGGTCTCTGAAAATGTCCCTATCTACTTCTCTAAACTTTAAATTGATCAAATATGTAAGAAAAGTATACATGTTATATCAATTATATATAATTACACAAAAATAAAAATGTAAATTTTTATGTACATATGGGTATAAATATAAATATATAATGGTAAGATAATGGCATGCCTGAAAGACAACTGAGCACCCAGAAAGTCCTTAAGATGATAGAAGACAGGGGTGACAAGGTGGCGCAGTAGATAGAACACCAGCCCTGGAGTCAGGAGTACCTGAAGTCAATCTGACTCCAGACACTTAATAATTACCTAGCTGTGTGGCCTTGGGCAAACCACTATTCATGATTGCCTTGCAAAAAGGAAAAAAAGAAAAAAAGATGATAGAAGATCAGAATTGGGGAGGGTCTTATAGATCAATCAGTGAAACCTGGGCAATTGACTGAAATGGTAATGGAGGTCAGTGATCCAATGCACAGAACTGGCTAGTTAAAAAAAATATTAAAATTCTGATTTTCTTAACTCAGAGGGTTTTTTTAGTCCATTAAAAATAATCAGAATTTGAGAGGCAGTAAAATAGAAATATAAATGCAAAATGTCCCTTTGTTAGCTGACTAACAGTGTATATCCAGGGGTCAGATTAATTTCCTTATTCAGATTAAAGCAGTGTCCATATAAAAGCACAAACCAAAAAGTTGTTATGCCTATACATATTCTTGTACAACACCATCATCATATAGATGGGGAAATTGAATCCCAGATAGATTCAGTATTGCCAAAACTTACTCATATATATTGAAAGCATTATTAAGGATTATACATTTCTGGATACATTATGGAGAATTTAAGAGTATGCTTAGTGATTTCATTGGAAGTAAGGTCTTCAGAAGAGAAAAACAGATTTAGGAAGTGAACTGCCTTATAAGTAAGTCATGAAAATATAAATCTAGGATTGGAAGGGATTATAGAGGTCATTTAGTCCAACATCTTTTTTTAAAACAGATAAAGAAACTGAGGTCTAGAGAGTTTAAATGACTTACTCAAATTAGGAACTGGCAAACTACGTAAGTGAGCAGGAGAAATACTTTCAAATATAAAGGAAATGAAAGAGGAAAAATACAAGTCTATTTTGTATCCACCAGAAACTGTAGAAGGAAATGGAATAATGTGTTCTGGACCAAAAGATGTCAAGAAGCAACCCAATGTGATATACCTTGCAAATTATAAATGAAAATAGATGCAAATTCAATAATAGAGAAGTATTTGAAATATTTCTAGAAAAACTCAAATTGCATCTAAATACACTCCAGCAGAAAGATTATTTGTTTTTCAAATACCCTAGATGACAGAAAGATAAGAAAGGAAAATAAATGCAGTAACTAAAGAGGCCAAAATAAGAAGACAAATTGCTCCAGAAAAAAAGAAAAATGGAAAGAGGTTCTCTTCAAGAACAAGAATAAAATAATGATAAAAGGCTTATAAAGGGATTTCTTTCTAAAAGTACACAAGGAGAAAGGATGAAAACTGAACTTATGCAGAAGTAATAGTAGAAGACCAGACCTGGAAAAGTATGGACTAAGCTCCACAACTCTGCAATAATTTTGTGGAAGTAAACTACAGGATGAAAGGGTATATAAAATAGAGAAAGGTGAGAGATGGATGGGAAGGCATAATCTATTATATTGACATTGGTAAATAATAAAGGGAAAGTAACTCCTGTCAGCTCTCAAGAAGAATGCAGCCTACTTTCTATAATGAATATTGATGCAAAAATTTTAAATAAAATATAAGGAGATTACAGCAATATATCAATCAGAAAGATCATATACTATGATCAAGTGAGATTTATACCAGGAGAGCAGGGCTAGTTCAATATGAGGAAACCTATCATCATAATTGACCAAATCAGTAACAAAAACAATAAAAAAATCATATGAATATCTCATTAGATACAGAAAATGTTTTGATAAAATAAAATATCCCTTTCTATTCAAAACACTAGAAAGCATAAGAATAAATGGAGTCTGTCTTAAGATGATAAGTAGAATCTGTCCAAAACAATACCAAAACATTATCTGTAATGAAAATAAGTTAAAGCTTTCTCAATAATTGATCAAAGATAAACTAATATCATCACTATTATTCAATAATGTATTATACATGCTAGTGATAGCAAAGACAAAAAATAAATTGAAGAAATAAGAAATGATGAACAGATTGCTTCAGAAAAGACTTGTATGAACTGATGCAGAGTGAGGTGAGCAGATGAGCCAGAAAAACACTGTACACAGCAATATTGTATACACTCATGTGAAGGACTTACTATGATTATTATAGAACAATCCCAAATGAATCCAAACTATTCATGATGAAAAATACTATCCATCTCCAGAGAGAGACATAAAGAGAGGAGGAGATATACAGACATAGAAAGACATAGAAAGACAGACAGAGACAGGGTCAAGAGAGACAGAGACATAGAGAGATAAATAGAGAGAAAGAGAGAGAAAGCGAGACAAAGACAGAGCCAGAGAGAGATAGAGAGACTGAAAGACAGAGACAGAGAGAGACAAGGAGAGAGAGTCACAGTGAAATCTAAGTGTAAATAAAGTAAGGCACATTTTTCCCCTTATGGTCTTCCTTTTTCTTTTTTTTTAATGAAATATGGCAAATATGGAAATAGGTTATGCATGACTTCACATTAATTGATATCATATGACTTGTCTCAATGGATGGGGGGAGGGATTTGAGGGAGGGAGAGTGTTTGGACATTAAAATTAAAAAGAATGCTAGAAATAAATAAATAATTGATTAAAGAAAATGAACAAAAAATGGAAGACTTACAAGAGAATGAGAGAGGTAGCAAAAGAAAGGATTTAAGTAAGGGGAGAGAAAGTGGTAGCTTTATATTTGGTAGTGGAGGAGGACCCATTAAGGATCACAGAAACAGAAACACAATATAGAAATTTTACATTGAGCATAAATCTGAAGGGATTTGGTGCTAGGAGAGACAACTATATCTAAGAGAGTTTGCTCCTTTATGAACAATGTATTATCCCAGGAGAAAAGGAATCAGAATTCTTTAGGGCAGCTCACAACTAGAATGGTGCAAGAAAATAGACCCATGGAGAAGATTTCATATCAAATAGGAACAATGTTCATAAAAAAGGCAGGGAGTTGAACCAAAAATATCATGTACATATGAAAAATTTAATCATAGCCCAATACTTCTATCCTCTCTATCTCCTCTAGGAATTAATATGTCTAAGAGTGAAACACAATATTAAAAAAGTGGTAGAGAAAGCAAAACCAACCAGACAAGATTAATCAGTCAATAACATCGAAATTATTTAGAAATAGAGAACAAAATATATTTCTTAGAAGATTTAATTCCTAAAAGAAATAGAATAATGAAGAGATAAACTAACAAATCAACAAAATAAAAGTGCAGGCCAGAAATAAAGGAAAGAGAATTAATGAAGAGAATGAGTGAAAGAAATCATTATTTTTTGAAGAAAAAGGCTTAAAAATGTAAACAAGAAAACTAACAGGAAAATAATTTCAAGGGAATGTGAAAAAGGGAGATTTTATTAAACTTCTGTACTGAGAAGAAAAAAAGGAATGAATTAGATGATAAACAAAAGGAAGAAATAGAAAGAAATTAATAAGAAATTCCAGAACTATGGAAAGGGGTGACAAATGGATTGGGGGAAGGCCTGTGTTTAATAGTTAAGGGGAAACAAAGGGAATATGGTTGTTTTGGAAAAAAGATTAATAGAAACAACTGAAGAGACAAAATATTAGCTTTATAGAGGAAGAGGAACACAAACAAATAAAAATTTTATTGGCGTCATGTAGAAGAGAACATAAATGTAACTTTCATAACATTAATGTGAATGGATTAATGTTTGTTCTTCATTTTCAAGGAAGCTCACAAAGTAAGGGAGGTAATATCATGACAAGACATGAATTAGATTTGAGCGACGGGGGATTATGCTAAATCACCAGGTTCATTTTCTCTTCCAGAATAATATGGCTTCAATGGCCAGGAATGAATCAGGATAACTGGAGAAGGCTCTGGATGTGAGGCAATCAGGATTAAGTGACTTGCCCAAGGTCACACAACTAGTAAGAGTCAAGTATCTGATGGTTTCGAGCTCCTGTCCTCTTGATTCCAAGGTTAGTGCTCTATCCTCTGAGCCACTTGGATTTGAATCATCCAATAAAATACAAAAGTATAATAAATAGAATAAGAAAATCTTACAATTCTATATTCCCAAAACAAGAGTGTACCTTCAAAATAGGAGACTGCAACAAAATTTACTCTATCAATTGAATCTTTTATTTGGAGGCAACTGGAATTAAAGTGACTTTCCTGGGGGTACCACAGTTTCTGAGGCTATATTTGAATGCAGGTTCTCTTGACTCTAGACCCAGGGTGCTCCATCCATTATGTCACCTAGCTGCTGCCATCAGATGAATCTAAAAAGGAGTTAGTTGTAATCGTTATTAAACAAATCAAAAACAAAATTCAAAACATAAAAAGATTAACAAATAGATATATTTTCCTGAAAGAATCCATAGCAAAAACCCAGCATTAATATGAAATTTATATTTTCTAAATGTCTTAGTTTTAAATTCATAATGGAAAAGTATACTGAATTTCAAGAAAGCATAGACATGCATGAATTGCTCTCAGGAGACTTTAATATCCCTCTCAGTTTTAGGCAAACCTAACAAAGATAAACAAAAGGGAAAATGTAAAAGTGAGCAAATTGTTGGGGAAATTGGAGTTAATAAAACCTTATGGTATCTAAATAGAAATACTAAAAGTTATAAGCATTTCTCAGCATTATATGGAAAGTTTACAAAACCTGATTCTTTATAAGGGCATAAGGATTCTGCAAATAAATGTAAAAAAATACAGCTTGAAGATGATACACATATTTTACATACCATAATGTAATATAAATAGTAATCAATTCAAGATGCAAAAATGAACCAACCAACCAAACACAAGATAGAATCTCAAATAACACCTAAGAATGGAATTTTAAATAATGAGTGAATTGAGGGATAAATAATGTAAGCAATTAGATATTTTGGAGTAAATGATAATTATGAAACTATATACCAAACCTTTTGAGATGAAGATGAATAAGTCCTCAGTAATATAGAAATAGAAATAGATGTGTATATCTATATATGTATATGTGTGCACATATTTACATTATATATAGTCCAAATCATATATTAATAATATAGAAAAGCAAATGATTAATGGATCAAAATTGCATTTTAAAAATGAAAAAGCAACAAATAAACAAATCTGAAGTAAGCACAAAGAGGTAGATTTCAGAAATTAGAGAAGAAAAAGATACCTTCAAAACTTACAAGACTATGAAAATGCTAAAGACTGACAAAAATCAACAAACTTTAGCCTATTTAAAAAGAAAAGGTCAAAAAATCAAATAAAAAACAATTGAAAATTATGGAATTACAAAAAAATCATAATAATATCATTTATCAAAACCCTCCATGTATAGTAATATTCAATCTAAAAGAATTCAAAATAGAGATTTCAAATCTAATCTTAGAAAAGGAAATGGAACTAGGGCAGCTAGGTGGTGCAGGGGATAGAGTACTGACCTTGGTATCAGGAGGACAGGAATTCAAATCCAGCCTCAGACACTTGACTCTCACTAGCTGTGAGAGTGACTTGGGCAAGTCATTGAACTCTTATTGCCTAGCATGCAGGGCCATCTCCAGTTGTCCCGATTCATTTCTGACCACTGGACCCAGATGACTCTAGAGGAGAAAGTAAGACTGGTGACTTAGCACAGCACCCCCTCACTCAAATCCAATTCATGTGCTTGTCACAGCATCACTTCCCTGATATGGTCTTCCTAGAAAATGAAGGACAAAACAAAGAAACAAGCAAACCAAACATTAAATTAAAATATGTTAAAGGTTATAAACATTTCTCAGCATTACATGGAAAGTTTACAAAACCTGCTCATTTATAAGGGCATAGGGATTCTACAAATAAATGTAAAAGACAGCAGAAAGAATGTCCTGATAGATTCACAAAACAATCCTAACTTTTAAACAAAAAGTAGTATTGATACCCACAAATTATTCTGAAAATTGAGAAAGAAAGCACCTTACTATAATTTTTAATTAGTCAATGATAGGCTTGAGATCTAAACTAGGGAATTATGATACCGAAGGAAAAATATAGATCAATATCATCAATGAATCTTGATTAAAAATGTTAAATAAAATCTTGCCAAACACATTAATTTGTACACATATAGTTTACCTATGAAATCATTTATTATAATCAGATTGGATTTCTATTAGGGAAGGTTGGATGTTTAACAATAGGAAAATAACATAATCATATAAAACAAAAAAAGTCATAATCACACAGATATCATATAGATACAGAAAATGCCTTTGACACAGTGCAACACTAGTTTGAGTGAAAACAAAGTATAGAAAGAGAGAAATTTTAAATAAAATTAAAATTTATCTACAATTAAAAGCAAGCATCATATGCAAAGGGAATCTGCTAGAAATTTCCCTACAAAGCAAGAATGTTCATCCTTTCTCCTAGTATTTGATCCAGTTCTTAAATGATTAATAAGAATAAGACTTGAGAAAGAAATTGCAAGTTTATAGTAAGACAAATGAGATAAAAGTAGCAATAATTGCTAATGACATAATGGTTTTCTTAGAAAATCCCAAGGAATCAACAAAGAAATTGAGACAATTATTATTTTTCAGAAAATTTTTAAGTTATTAAACAAACCCATAAAACCAACATAATATAATAATACCAAAATCCAAGAGGCAATAATAGAAAGAATGATGCTTTGAAAATAATTTTAAAATGCACAAAATATTTGTGGATCATTCTACCAGAGTCAATTACAATATTACTAAAAGAAATGAAGAACTATGACAAAACAACTAAAGTTGATTAATAGTTTTGATGTTAAATCAATTAAACTATAAAATAATAATTTATAAAAAAACTAAAATAAAAAATTCATTTGGAAAAACTGAAAAAATTATGTGAGAGAAAAAATGAAAAAATTAAGTTAGAGAAGAGAGTGAATAATATTTCCATACCTCAGACTACATTGGAAAAGCATAATTATCAAAATAATTTGATATCCAGTAAAAATGGAGTAAATTAATTGCATAGATTAAGAATTACAAAAATGTTAACAACACAGGTTTTGATAAACTACCAAATATCAGTTATGTAGACAAGCATTCATTATTTTGATTAAAAAACCAATCTGGCAGAAATTATGATTAATCCAACATTTTATAAAGTGTTGCACAATAAATTCTAAATGATATTAATATCAAATACCTACTAATTAAATATTAGAAATAACTAAATAAAATTGATCAGAAATTAAATTGTTCTTAGAGCTTGATATTAAAGTTCACGCTAAAAAAGAGAAGTTGGTCATAGGCCTTTCTCAACATTGGGTAAGAGATGTATTCTTAACAAAGGACAGGGGCAATTAAAAAAAAAAGCAAAATACCTGAAACTTAAAAACTCTTGAACAAGCAAAATTAAATGGAAGAAATAAAATGGGAAAATATATCAAGCTTCTCTGATAAGAGTTTGGTTTTCAAGGTATACATATGACAAAAGTCATTCTCCAGTTAATAAGTGGTCAAAGGATGCGAACAAACATTTTTACAAGAACTGCAAACTATTATGACTCATATGAAATAATTCATTAAATCAATATTAATAAGAGAGGTTAAAATTAAAACAACCACACATCCATAAAACTGGCAAAGATGACAAGAGATGGGAATAATAATATTGGCAGCATTATGAGAGAATAGGCATAGTAGTATATTTCAAGTGGAGTTATGAATCACTATAATCATTTTGGTTGGAGAGCAATTTGGAATTATGCCAATAAGATTTCTAAAATGTCCATATCTTTTGACCCCTAGATTCTACCCCTAGGCCACCAAAGAAAATTGATGATAAATAAATCCACATATACACTAACACATTTGCAGCAGCACTTATTGTAATAGCAGAGAAATGGAAACAAATAGATATACGGAATAGCTAAAGAAATGTCTAATGTTGTTTTTAAGTTAGGTCAGATTCTTTGTGACTATGTGGACCATACAATCCATGGGTTTTCCTTGGCAAAGACACTGGAGTGGTTTGCCATTTCCTTCATCAGGGAATAGGGCAAAAAGAATTAAGTGACTTGCCCAGTGTCACAGTCAGTATCTGAGGCTAGATTTGAACACAGATCTTCCTGATTCCAGGTCCAGTGTTTCAATCACCTGAGCCATCTGGCTGTCCCTGGCTAAAGTACCCTATTGTGTTAATGTAATGGAATACACCTGTGCAGTAAGAAATGGCAGATAGGAGGAATATAGAACAATCTCAAAAGATAGACATCTGATGCATAGTGAAATAAACATAACAACTGTATATATATACATACATCTATACATATGCACATATATAAACAATTACAAAGTAATCAAAAGACAATGCTATAAAGTTATAAAGAATAAGCCCAGTCCCAAAGAAGAAATATGAGATTATTATTCCTTTCTGGAAATGAACGTTGCACAGTATCATACATCACATATATTTCCAGACTTTCTCCCCATGTATACATGAGTTTTGTTGCTGATGGATGTATAAATGAGCTCTTTGGGAGGAGAAATTTTGTTGATAGTAAAAAAATAACTAAATTTTACTTAAAAAAAGATGTGATATGTAAAGCAGTTAAATGTCTTTTAAGGATACAGCAGAAAACTTATTGGTAAGCATCTCATAGTAACTTCTATGCTCAGAACAATGACCATTAAGTGAGACTCAGCTTCCTCTCCTACACACAGATACACATACATTTACTTTTCATTTTTTAGTGGGGCAGAGTGAGTAACACAGGGTGAGCATATATGGATGGGTTTTGCACTGTCTTTCCTCTCAATTGATATTAAAGAAAAGACATGTTCTGTTTGGCACCCTAAGAACCAATGGACTTTTCCATTTGACTTGAGGCTGAAACCTTCCATATCATGGTTTCCCTCCATTAGAATATAATAGCCTAGGGGCAGGTTGGTGGTTCAGTGGATAGAACACAGGCCTTGGGATTAGGAGGACCTCAGTTCAAATCCAGCTTCAGGTAATTAATATATGTGTGAGCCTTGGCAAGTAACTTAACCTTGATTACTTAAAAAAAAAAAGAAAATGTAAGTTCCTTGTGTGCAGGAATTGACTTACTTTTCTACTTATATACTTGCATTAGTAAATACATAATAAACATTGATTTGTTCAAAAAATTGAAAAATCTGTTATTAAAATGAATATATTAAAGATAATATATAATGTCTATCCCTAATATATAAACATAAATATAATACAAATAACACAATTTGAAAATTGTGAACTCTCAGATGTGAATGGAATATACTATTGAGGACTCTCTCTTTATCTCTCTCTCTCTCTCAGTATTTTTTCCTTCCTTGCCCTAATGATAGTTTTAAAAGTAAAGGAATAGTGATTTTCTGCTGACCAATGATAAATAACCAATTGTGAAATAGACATGGTATAAAATTTGAGAAGAAATGACTTTCAATTAGAGTTCATGGTAGAAAAGACGTGTGTGTGTGTGTGTGTGTGTGTGTCAGAGAGAGAGAGAGAGAGAGAGAGAGAGAGAGAGAGAGAGAGAGAGAGAGAGAGAGAGAGAGGGAGAGAGGGAGAGAGAAAGATAGAGACAGAGACTGAGAGAGAAGCTATCCTTTCAGATCTGGGAGTTTTCAAGAGACATCAAGTGTGCATTGGATACAGGGTAATGGAAAGACTGTGTGAGAGAAAAAGATAAAAGATCATAGGGAAATAGATTTGAAGTTGGAAAGAGTCTTAAACTCATCCAGTTTGACATGAATTTTATAAATGAGAAATCAGATACAGAGAAATTAAGTGATGCCTCAGGTCACACAACTGGTAAATATCAGATCCAGAATCTAAACCTAGATCTCATGATCCTAAATTCAACAGTACTGATACTACACCATAATAAGGAGGGAATCCACAACCATCATTTTAGAGGACTTATGATTAATTATTATACATATAAGGAAGAAGATGGACTCAGGTTGCAGAGTGAAAGACACTTTCAAGACATGACCAATGCAAAATTTGTTTTGCTTAATTGTTTATTTTTAAAAGATTTTGTCCTTTTTGTCCAATAGGGTGAATTTCCTAGGAAAAGAAAAAATAGATTTTTGTTAATTGAAAAATAAAAAAATAATATAATAGAGGGAGTCTAGAGGACTTAGGAAATTTGAATTTTTTTTACAAGACTAGTGTTGAGTTTTCCATGGGGAGGGGGTGAGGTGAAGAGAGGTAGTAGTAGTAGTGACTAGCACAATTATAGTCTATTTGCACCTAATTCCTCCAGTTGATCTAGAGTGTTTTGAGTGGCCCAAGTATGAAGGCAATGCAATGTGGGTGTAGATGGGGCAGTATCAACATACTCCTTCTTGATGGGAAGGGATATTAATAGGTCATCTGCTTTAGTGGCATCAAATTCAAATAGAAACAGCCAGGAGATGATGTGTTTGACACCTCTGATCTAGTCTTCCCTTATTTTATAGAGGAAAAAGTCCAAGATAGTCTAGTGAGATGATAACCAGTCAAAGGGCATACAGGCCTATCCAGGTTGACTCTATCCAGGTTTCTTTCCATTATGCCAGATCATCATTGCTGAGATCTGTTGATGGTGGATAGATCATAGAAATCCATCTTTAAGGACATGGCACATATACCTTTTAAATGTATCTAGGAATACAACTTACAAATTGAGGATAGGGTTAGACAGTCATGCTGATCATGTAGTATATATTCTGAGAAAAGGAGAGAAACATAGGGAATGTTTGGGGAACATTAAAGAATAGTTCAATTTGTCTGGAAAAAGCAGTATATTTTGGTAAGTAATATGTGATAAGCCAAGAAAAGCATAGAGTGGTTCTAATTGGTGAAGGGCCTTGGATATTCAAGAAAGAAATATGAATTTTAGATAATGATGTAGCAGGTGGATATGTTTGAGGAGATAATACCTTACATTTTCACACATTATCTCATTTGTATTTCTTAAACAGCCCAATATTAAAATGTGATTATGTCCTTTTTACAGATGAAAAAACTCAACCTTAGAAAGATTCAAAGACTTGCTCATTATCATGTACCTAGTAGTCATCAAAGTTGAGATGTGAACTAAGTTCTTCTTGACTTCAAGTCTCCTGCTTTATCTACTTTGCCATAGTCATAGTTACTTGATATTAGGAAGCAACGAGTGGGAAGTTTGAGAAGGTAGAGTTATTACAAAACTTCAAACAAGTGACAGCAAGACTCTTTCCTATGGCAATGTGAGCAGGATATTCACCATTACCAGAAATTTCCATGGTTTCCACTCAATTCCAGTAAATCCATTTTTAACCTAGAATTAATGTTAATATTTATAATTAATATCCAAGAATTAAATCCAGAAAGGGACCTTAAAGGATCATAGAGTCAAACCTTTTGCACTGAGGAAAGTTTTAGGTCCTATCATCATTTTACAGATGAAGGAAATGAGGCTCATGAGGTTAAGTTACTTGCCCAAAATAACACAGTTGTTGATAGAATCATGGAATGTCAGACCTTAAAGATGATCTGGTCCAACGCCATAATTGTATTCCTTACATTTGACAACCTTGGATAGTTGCCTCACAAAATCTAAGTTGCCTAAGTTGCCTCATCTAAGATCTGGAAAGAATAAACACAAAAGTGGCAGGAGCAGTTATGTGCTCGTGACTAGGAAACTAGGTGGGAGACAAGGAAATTACTCCTTCTTCCATCTATCTGTCAGGATGCAGATATATACTTTATAGCCAGAAAGGAAGACAGAAGTGGCAAGATCAGTAGCTTCTTTTCATGTATTTGATGAATCATCATCTCTTACATCTCAGCAAGCAATTGGGGAATCTTCATTATCTTCTATTGCAAGCTCATGAATCAAGTGTGACTGGAAGCAGGCTCTCAAGGTTCCCATATGGTAGGCCAGAGGTAGGCAGAGAATATATGTGCTTATGCTGTATAACCAAAAATATATTTATTTAGGGAATATTGGTTTATTAAATTCTCATTTTGATGGATTATGAAACTAGGAATCTTTAAAATGGTGCCACTATAGCACCATTTTTAGCTTACTGTCAACTGACAGGCCCTTGCTTTTAAACTTCATTCAGTGATTTCTTATTTACCCAACCTGATAGTCTTTTCTCTATTATCATCATTCTTGACCCCTCTGAAGTATTTGATTCCCAGACATGCTGGTATCTTCCTCACTGTCCCCCCAAAACTCTTTGTGAATTTGTAATTATTTTGTATATGCTTATATGGATCACAAAAAGTCTTTAGAAATCAAATCCATTAAAAAAACATAATTTCACATAGCTTATCATATAGCTAAAGGATACACTTGAAGTCAGAAGATATTTCAAATCCTGGGTTTGATATTTGCTAGCTGTGCAGTCCTGAGCAATTTACTTACACTTCCAGTTTGCTCATCTATAAGATGGAATCAAGAATACATGTACTAGGGGCAGCTAGGTGGCGTAGTGGATAAAGCACTGGCCTTGGAGTCAGGAGTACCTGGGTTCAAATCCAATCTCAGACACTTAATAATTACCTAGCTGTGTGGCCTTGGGCAAGCCACTTAACCCCGTTTGCCTTGCAAAAACCTAAAAACACAAAAACAAAAAGAATACATGTACTAGTACTCTAACAGCAACATGAGGGTGATGATCAACCTTGATGGACTTGCTCATCCCTTCAGTGCAACAACCAGGGACAATTTTGAGCTATCTGCAACGGAGAATACCATCTGTATCCAGAGAAAGAATTATGGACTTTGAACAAAGACCAAAGGTTATTACTGTCAAATTAGAAAAAACACATTATATTATATAATTTTACTATCTCATACTTTATTTTTCTTCCTTAAGGATATGATTTCTCTGTCATCATATTCAATGGAGATCAATGTATAACATGGAACCAATGTAAAGACTAACAATGCCTTTTGTGGGGGGTGGGGGAGGGAAGCAAGAATGGGGGAAAATTGTAAAACTAAAAATAAATTAAATCTTTCTTTAAAAAATACATGTACTAGATACCTCATGAGACAGTTTAGAGGAAAATGTTTTGAAACATTTTTTCAATTCATCAAAAAAGACCTCATTTATTTAGTGCCTAATTGTATACCTGCATCTGTTCTAAATACTGGGAATACAAAGGCAAGAATGAAATAATTTCTTTTCTTAAGCATACATGTTTTCAGGGAAAACAACATATATAAGCATATACAAAATAATTACAAATTCACAAAGAGTTTTTTTTTTGGGGGGGCAATGAGGAAGATACCAGCATGTGTGGGAATCAAATGCTTCAAAGGGGTCAAGAATGATGATAATGGAGAAAAGGCCCAGGTTGGGTAAATAAGAAATCATTGATAATTTGGAAGAGAATAGTTTCAGCTGAGTAGTAAGATCAACAGTCAGACAAAACAAGAATTTAAAAATGAGAGGAAAGAACAAACATATAAGCCATTCTAGGACTGCAAAAGGGTAGAGAGATATAATACTTACCTAATGTTCTATAGAAATATGAGCTATTATTTAATTGATTGCCTTTGTCATGAATTTTTCCAGAAGAAAGTACATTTTTCTTGACTTGGATTCTATGATTCCAGATATTTTCTAGGACAACTAAGGCATTTTCCAGAATTCAAAAGATTTACAGTCCCTAGAAATTGGTGTGTGAGAGCAAAAACATTAAATTCAAAGCCAGAGTTATTGAGTTTGTGCTTTAGTTCTCACATTTACTCAATATACGATCATGTGGAAATCATTTAGATTCTCTAAGCCTCAGTTTTCTCATTAGTAAAAGAAGGATAATAATTCTTTTTACTCCCTACTTCACTGTATTATTGTGAGGGAAATACTTTGTAACAGAAATGTAGTATATAAATGTGAGCTATTACAAAGTATAAGTGATTTCTTTACACATATATTTTTGAAGGAGATCAGAGAAACTTTTGGAAATTATGCATAATCTCCAAGGGTCAGAGCCATATTTTGAATATATATCAGTTACTGACAAAAAACTTGATTAGTTCAAAGCCAGAACCAACAGAACAAAAGTAAAGAGAGATCCTAGAATGAAACTGTGAATTCAATAGCAAGGTAGGCAACAGAAGGTCAAGTTTAACAGTTTTCTTGCATTTGGACCTATTTGACATTATCTTGTAGGTTTTTATTCCTGGTGGGATGACAATCTTACTCCTTCAATTTCTTCTGAATTCACCTTGATGAGAGAGGTCCAGCTTTTTATGGCAAGGCTTTCTCAAACAGTTTCAATCCTGCTCATATTCTTTTGAGTCTTCTACAATGATGTTTTCTCTGGATTTCATCAATAGGCCTCTTAGCTGCCTACCCCCCCCATGACTTTCCCTGGAAAGTGGATCAACTAAATCAATCTCTTCCTCCCATTAGTGATTTTCTCCTAACTTCCATTTTGAGGAAGGATGCGGATTTACCATTTCTCCCATTTTTCACTTACAAAATTCTTTGAATTTTGATACTATTTATACTTCCTTATCTATACCTACTTCCCTTCCAATCTCTTTTGTAGTTAGCATTAGAATTTAATTCCTTGGGAAATAGATTTCCGTTTTTTCTTTTTTTCTTTTTCTTTTTGCTTATATTTATAACCCTGTGGCTTATATTTTTTCTTTAATATTATAATTAGCAAGAATTCTCTTAATTCAGTTCAATACACATTTCATATGTATGAATAAACAAGTCAATAACTCAATAACTGGAAGCATTATGGTGACATCATTTTAGAGCCACCATATTTGATTTTAAAGGCATTTTCCAGGTCAGAAGCTTTAAGCTCCTGGGATTGTATATTTCTACATATATTTCTGGGACAGAGAGAACAAATGTTCAGAGTGATACTCAATGATGTCTCTGAGCTTCTCGAACTTTGCTAGTTATTATGGAAAGATTTGTTTATGTCTTCTGAACTGTATTGTATTGAATAATATGAAAGAATATATTTTAGAACGATTTTTCAATAATGAAGATGAAAATAAATTATTTTGATGTGTAAACTCCTGAATAATTGGAAAATGTAGCTAATTCAAATATCTTATTTCTCAAACATTTAGGTTTATTCAAAGATTTACTATATTCATTTGATTTCTTGGACAAGTAATTAAAAATATTCCTGTAACTCTCTACATATAGGCATATGCTGTCCAGTAAAGGCCTTTATGGATGACTTTGCTTGGTCATAGGCTCCAGTTTTTTTAATATGGGGACTAAGGTTCAAACCTTAAAAGCTGGTATCCATGAAGTCTCAAGAGTTACATGGATAGATTTTAGGAGATATGTGAACTTGGATGGGAAAAATTCATCTTTATTTTCACTAATGCTTGATAAAAAATTTAGCATTTTCTGAAAATTATGAATTAAAATAAAAACATTATTCTGAGGAGTCCATAGGCTTCACCAAACCACATGAATCCATGAAACACTTAACAATTAAGAATGCCTTCTGTAGACTATCATGTGATTGCAGCTAGGTAGTTAACAAGCATTTATTTTGTTTACTATATCCAGGGACTGTGTTATAATATATACATATATATATATACATACAAACATAAATATATAAAATGTTTATATGTTTATATAATTATACACATATACACTTATATAACAGCTATCCTTAAGAAGCTTACATTTTACTTAGGGAAAACAGTACATAAAAGGGATCAACAAAGGGTTGAAAGGGGGAGAGTATTGGATACTTATTAAGAAGTATGAATAAGAGGAGAATGAAGAATGACTGGCATGCCTCCAAAACGGTGAAAGAAGCTAACCAGTAGAATGAGGGGGCTGGCATATTGGTCAATGTGAGAAAATCTCAGGCTTTAGTGGAGTTTTAGGATAAAAGGACAATTGAGTCATAGTGGTGGAGTCCATAGAGTCAGATGCACAAGAAGGAGGGGAATGAAATATGCCTGGGTCTGGGTCCATTCCTAAAATGGAAGTCATATAAGAAATTCACCAGTAGAACAAAGGAGCCTACGTGATGGGATGTATGAATAGTGTAGGGTAAGAAGGTCCCAGGATTTGAGAAAAGTTTCAGGGTATGAGAGTAGCTGAGTAGTGGTGGCAGTCCATAGAGTCAGAAATACAACTGGCTAAGTAGCCTAGATGCCATTCCATGATACACTTAGAAATTTTGAGTTCAGAAGTCTCTATTGCATATGAAAACTCAAGAAATACAAACAGTATTTTGAAAAAGTACATGCAGATCAGATACATAATGCTGATATGACAATGAAAGTGCACTTTCTTTGATGGCCATACATCTGAGTTTTGATAGAGAACCCCTTGAAACTTATAAAACCTAATGACAATGGTTATTCATGTGGCATCTTCTATTAGAAGGAGCCCAGAAGACAATATGAAATCTTGGAGAGAAACTAAAACAAATCCTAAGGAGTTGGAGGCATAAATAGTGCATTCTTTATTGCTCCTAATTCAAGGTAAAGGCTTGAGAAGAAGTGACTATCTGGCTAAGAAGATGATATCTTGTGAATGACTTAAGATACAGGGAATTCTGAACTCTTTTTTATTTGTTTTGCTTCAGATTTTTGCTTTTGCAAAGCAATGGGGTAAAGTGACTTGCCCAAGGTTACATAGATAGATAATTATTATTTGAACTCAGGTCCTCCTGACTCCAGGGCTGGTACTCTATCCACTGTGCTATCTAGTTGTCTTGAATTCTGAACTCTTGACTAGGAATAGAGCATATTTAATTTTCAGAAAAATAAAATTGCATTTATTTTGAGTTTTATTGGAGAGGCAATAGTACAACAGAACTGTTTGTGGAGATATGAATGAATCCAACCCTTCTGGAAAACAATTTGGACTCATGCACAAAAAATGTTACTAAGCAGTACATATGCCCAGTAGACATGCCCCACAGAGATCAGAGAAAGAGGAAAAGGTCTTACATGTACACAAAAATTTGTGGCAACTTTTTATAGTGGCAAAAAACTGGAAATGAAGGGTATATCCATCAATTATGGAATGACTAAACACATTGTGATACATGAATATAAAGGAATACTATTGTGTCATAAGAAAGGAGTGAAAAGATGCTTTCAAAAAGACATGGAAAACTATGTGTTCACTTTCATGTGAAGCAGAACCAGATGAACAATTCATATTATAACATAATCATTATTTTTAAAAGTAATTTTGAAAGATATAAGGAACTAGATTGATAAAATGATCAACCAAGATTCTACTGATAGTGAACTCTCTCCATCTCATGAGAGGGAGATGCCAAACTAATATGTGAAAAAAGGAAAGCATTTTTGGATGTCAACAATGGGGGAATATATTTTAATTAACTGTTTTTATGTTATAAGAGGCTTCTCCCTTCATATTTCCCTCCCTCCCTCCCTTTCTTCCTCCCCTCCTCCCTTCCTTCTACTTTTTTTATCCTCTGAAATGAATGTTTGATATTTAAAAAACCAAAATAATAAAATTTTAAAAAAGAAAGCATTTCCAGGTGAATTAGTGACTTTCATTTTATGGAGTCAAAATTCCTATAGAATTCTCAATGACAAATTTTGGAAAATGTCAAGGAAAAGGAAATAATATCTGCAGAGATAAATACTTAATTTGTTAGAAATGATTAAAAAAAATCTAACTTACTTATATGAAATGATACTGCTAAGCAAAAGTTTTACCACCAGTCCTGTGCAGACATTGGGTTTACTATCATTCTATCTAGTTAAGTCCCATAACAGGTTGGAAAATTGATTGAGATAGTGGTGGAAGAAATGACAAAAAGAAAGATCTCATATACAACAAAATATCTATATTGACTTAATTGGTAGAAGATATTGGTGGAAGAAAT
The DNA here is from genome assembly GCF_037893015.1 of Macrotis lagotis. Lineage (NCBI taxonomy): Eukaryota > Metazoa > Chordata > Mammalia > Peramelemorphia > Peramelidae > Macrotis > Macrotis lagotis. Next base: position 822,630,467 of record NC_133658.1, on the reverse strand, counting down.
CTGAGGACAAATTCAGTGAACATATTTGCAAGGGAAGTCTCTCCCACAGCAATTCACAAATATTTAAAGTAAAAATGACACAGATGCCATCGTTATTGGAAGTTTCTACTCCCAAATTTCTGCTTTTTCATTAAATCATTTTTACCATGTTTAAGCTGTTTTATATATTTCCACCTACAAATAACATTTGTTTTGTTATTGTTTTACATTACAGAAAAGAAAATTTAGTCAATGACCTTCATGAAATGTAAAGATCTTACAATTTATTTCACAAGGTCCACAGAAATGACAGTAAACCAATTTCAAAAACCTCCAGAATGATGCAAAAGAGCAAAGAATTATGAAAATGTCAAAAGGAATCAAAGCAGAAATGAGAGGCCTTAAGAGTTTAGTCAGTTGAATAAAAAAGTAGAGAATTCAGTAAAACAAATTATTTTTCATTTATCATCTCTAGTAAAATGAATGTTTGAAAGTAAAATTTATAGTGAGCAAAACAAATCTCTCTATTGACCATTAAAAAAAGCCTGTTTCTCATTTTGAGTTTTAAGTCTGTCACCTCTCTGGCAGGAGGCAGTTGACATGATTCATTTTCTGTCCTCTGGACCCATAGGATATTATTTAAATAATCAAATTCATAGCCATTCAAGTTTTTCTTTATAATTTTGCTTGTCATTGTTTAACTTGTTTTAATTATATTCATTCCACTATGTACCAGTTCATAGTAATCCTTCCAATTTCTTCTGAAGCTGTCTATCTTGTAATTTCTTATAGTACAGTAAGATTCCTTATATCACAATTCTTTTTTATTTTTTAGGTTTTTGCAAGGCAAATGGGGTTAAGTGGCTTGCCCAAGGCCACATGCACAATTCTTAATAGAGAGGTTCCTCTAAAGTTCCCAGTTGTTGACTACTATGAAAAAGAGTTGCTACGAAGAGTTCATTACATATAGGTGCTTTTCCTATTTCTTTGATCTCTTTGAGATGCAGGCCTGTGGTGGTATGGTTTATTAACTTTGAGGGCATTGTTTGAAGTTGTTTTTCAGAATAGACAATTTCATAGTTCTAAGCATAATTCATTAGCATGCCTGGTTTTCCTGTAGCTTTCCCACTCCTTCCCTCACCTCCTTGTCCACCAACACTTCTTGTTTTCAACTTTTGTTGTTCAAAAGATAGCTCAGTCACTGTTGTAGCTCTCCCTTGTTGGTCAGGACAATAGTTTTTCATTAGTTCCCAAGACATTTAAGCACACTACTAGATGGACCTCAACTTTCCTGTTGGAAATGGAAAACATCCAACTGTGAAGAGAGATGGGGGTGGGAGGAGAAGATGCTCCTTCTAAGTCTTCTAAGTCCAGGGTGCAACATTCTGGAAGAAGCATAATATGCATCCCTTGTTCTGTCCTAGTGATTCTCATGACCTTACATTATGGAAGATGTGTTCACATTTTTCAGGCACTACAGACTATAATAGTAAGAAAGGAATAGATTTTTGTCATAATGGAAGATGGAAAAGTCAGGGAAGATGCATCAGTTGAAACAGAATAAGGAGAGGACTTTTTAAGGAAAGAAATATTACCTGCATATGAGTCAATGGAACTTAAATACAGATAAGTTAACTTGGGGGAAGGTTGGAGACGGCGGAGTACGACGATGTGGATGCTTTTAAAAAAGAGCTTATAGGCCAGACCCCCTCAGTGGTAAGCTATGGAATGAGAACTGATAACATACTGGATATGACTTACTTTGGAACCAGGAAAATCAGGGTCAGATCCCACCTCTGGCAGACACTGACTTTCTGACTCTATGCAATTCACAACCTTTCAATGCTTGAAGTAGCTCCCTTATAAACTGCAGAAAAGGAATTGACCTGGATGGATAGTTTCCCTATCACTGAATTCCCTCTCCCGATCAACTAATAAGAAGGTTCCTATTTATTTTAGTCACAATCATGATCACTATTTTCATGGAACCCTCAAAAAACCTGTGTTGAACCTTTCAAATGACTCCAAACCCCTAATCCTTCTCTCTCTCTCTCTCTCTCTCTCTCTCTCTCTCTCTCTCTCTCTCTCTCTCTCTCTCTCTCTCTCTCTCTCTCTCTTTAACACTCTCTGCAGATTCTTCGACTTTACAAGATCCCTTTAAGCAGTCTACCAAGGACATAGGAGTAGTGGGAGGGGCAGATGTAGCAGTTAACAAATTAAGGTACTGACTGTGTGTTTTTGAGTTTTGTTGAGACCATAGGAAGATCAGTCAACCAAAAAGAAATATTGGCTAGCATTCTGAAGGCTTGCCAAACACTGAACTAACTACCACTAGCCCTGGGAAGTCAACAGATATATTGTTGTCAGCTCTTGGAGTAAATAGGCAACCATGACTGAGGAATTTGAAAGGTTTTTCTTAAAGCCTTCCAGTCATCCAGAATTAGAGATATGCTTATCCCAAGGCACAGTAATATTCTCTAATGTTCATGTGCTACAGTTTGTTTATCCATTCCCCAATCAAGGGGCTCCCATTTTGTCTCCAGTTTTTTGCTACCATCAACTAAGTCAATATAGATATTTTGTTGTATATAAGATCTTTCTTTTTGTCATTGACCTCCTTCAGGGTATATATCTAGCAGAGAAATCTCTAGGTCAAGGGCATGGAAATTTTAGTCTCTTTCTTCACTTAATTCCAAATCATTTTCCAAAATGTTTTGGGTTAATTTGTAGATATTCCCCTCCCCCAACAATTCACTGATGTATGCTTTTCTACTCCTCCACTATTCATTATTCCCATAGTTTCTCATATTTGCTAATTTGCTGGGTGTGAGGAGGAACATAAAAGTTTTTTTGTTACATTTCTCTTAATGATTTGAAGCATTCTTTTGCATGATCATTTCTATTTTTCAATTCTTTTGAGAACTGTCAACTCATATCTCTGACTATTGATTTATTGGGGAATGGCTTTCGGTCTTTAATATTGAAGTTAACTTCCCTATATAGTTTGGATATCAGAGCTTTATCAAAAACATTTAATTTTTTTATTCTTATATTAACAAATAACAACTAAAATGAATTGCTCCCATTTACATGGTAATGTAGAAAAAGAGGCTTGTAGAAGTCACTGCAAATCTTTATTATGTACAACTTGCTTTCATTTTAAAGTATATAATAAATTTCTTTAAAATAAAGAATCATTATTCTAAACTTGACATATACCAATTAACATGAGCATCTCTATATGCAAAGAAGAACAGAAAAAGAGACTTGTAATGGAACTTTGAATCTTTATAAAATAGATTACCCCTTTAAAAGCATGGTATAATAAATTTCTTTATAGAGACTTTAAAGGTGTCCTTCTTGTTTGATTCTTATACTTTCTGATCTCCCTTCTTTGTTTTCTCCCTTCCTTCCTCCCTCCCTTTCTTCTTCTTCCCTCCCTTCCTCCCTCTCTCACTTCCTCCCTCCTTTCCTTCCTTCCTTCCTTCCTTCCTTCCTTCCTTCCTTCCTTCCTTCCTTCCATTTCAAGAGATAATGAGTTATGGAGACAGTATCTAATCTGTAATCTTGTTGGTCCCAATACCCCAGAGTCTCATGTATATTTATTTATATACAAGTATTTCCCCCTTTAATAGAATATTAGCTCTTTGAGGCTAAAACCATTTAATTTTTATCTTTGTGCCTGTGATTCTTGGCAGTGCCTGCCACAAAGAAAGTTCTTGACAAATGCTTGTTGACTGATAATTGCAGTGCTCCTCGGCCCTTTCTTCCTAAGTGCCTAACTGAAGAATTGAAAACAAATTTCTAATTGGTTATTGCTTATGGTGCCTCTCTTTAAAACAGGACAGGTTGGAAATTTTCAGTGCACTCAGTGTGAATGTCCTAGTATTTTCCAGAGAATTAAGGTATTAGACACTCAGTTGCAGTATCTTCAAAACAGGGGGAAATATATTCAATAAGACATTTTTCACTTTGAAGAAGAAAGGGGCTCTCCTCAGATGAAGGAGATTTGAAATCCAGTATGCATACACAGATACAGCATCAGGGAAAAAAAGAAGAAGAAAAAGCTTTTCTTCTTCCTGAAAACCTATTTCATTCTTGCTTGGCTCATTGGCTGCCCTATAATATTTTCTCAGTTCCCAGGGTTGCTGTGATGAAAACATTGCAGAAAACTTAAAGAAAATAGAAGGGAGGAAACATTATCAATTATAGACTTTCTCATTTTCCCTTATCACAATCTTGTCTTATTTCATTGTGCCATTTATGTTTCTTTTTGGCTCTCAAAATAAAGTTAAGCTTGTATAAACTAACACAAATTAATGAGATAAATTATAATTATAGCTATTAGCCAATAAAACTGAGTTTATACTAGCTGAAGATTAGGGGTAATGCAAACTATTGTTAACAGGAAATCATTTTTTCTCTTTTATTTTCTATCAAAACACCTTGACTCTTGGCTATCAAAAAAATTCAGAGCAAATTTTGAATACATTCTAGTTCTTGTAGGAATTGGGTATTCATACATTTAGCTCCCTGAATTTATCCGCACTACCTCTCTGAGCCTGGGATAGATACACCCATATACCCCATCCACAGATTATAATGCAAAGATCTGGATCTTGCTTCTTTTTAGATGCTAATCTCATTCTTCTCTCTCTCTCTCTCTCTCTTTTGCTCTACAACTTGGAGCCTTTAAGAAGGGTCAATAGTTCTCATAGTGATATGTAGTGTTGCTGAGAAATAAGGGGTCAACTCTTGTTTTAGATTATATTCTGAGAGATGTAGTTCTAGCTGTGCTCAAAGGAGTAAAAGCCATTATTCTATGGAATGTGTGTGTGTGTGTGTGTGTGTGTGTGTGTGTGTATTATTGTTTTTTTTGTGGGACAATAAAGTTAAGTGACTTGACCAAGGTCGCATAGTTAATAAGAATCAAATGTCTGGAGCCAATTTGAACTCAGTCCTCCTGACTCCAGGGCTGGTGCTTTGTCCACTGTGCTGCCTAATGGCCCAAATCCATTATACTTTTGATCAGCTTCAAGACTAGGTGATAATGTGAGTGAGTTCACAGGGTTCACTTAATACTGATTGCCTCTTCCTTTACATGACCTTATTCACCTTCCTATTTCCCTCAGCAAATGGAATAAAAGATGATGGGGAAATTGTAACATGTGAGATAGCATGAAGTAGAATTCTGCTTCTGTTTTGGAATTAGATTTAGTGTCTAACCAGCCTCAGTTTTTTATGATGAATGACAGAGAACAATTAACCCAAGGCTTTAATTCTGTGGGATCTGGCCTTTTCCTTTTCTCTCACAATCTCTCTTGATTTCCTTATTTTAGATGTCCATTTTTCACTCCAAATAAATTATTTTTGCTTCACTTGCTTACTTTTTCTTTTGTAGTCACCTTTACTCAAGGAATGAGAGAATAGCTAGAATGGTTATCTGCAGGATAGTTTAGAAATGTCAGTGTATTCATAACATAGTTGAGGGCTATGACTTCCCTAAAGGAGAAAGAGAGTTTAAATTCCAAAGGAAGCAAGAAGTATATACAAACATGTTGAATTTCGCTTAGTTTTTCTCCCTTCTTATTTACAGGAAGAAGAGTGCTGGGTTTGGCATCTGAGTATGTGTATGCTGGCTCTACTAGCTTACGCTGTAAGCTTACGTAATAATGTGTGATCTTAGTCAAGTCTTGCCCTTAGTTTTCTCTATAAATCTATAAATAAGGTGCATGGAACAAATGGCTTTTACATTCCCTTTCAGTTTGAAAGACATTTTCCCATGATCATATTTTTATTCACATCATATTTCCTCATTTCTCTACATTTCCCTGTCCAAATACAACCTTCTACTCTTGTGTGGTAAGAGTGAAACAATAAAAGTATTCCAAATACCAGAGGAACTCTTTTCTATTATATATTATCTGTATGACCTTGGACAAGTCACTTAAACATCTCTCCTCAGTTGTCTCATCTCTAAAATATGGGAAATTGAATTATCAGAAGTCCTTAAGTTTCTTTTTGTGTACAAAGACTCCTTTGAAAGTCAGTTAAAGTCTATGAACCCCTTCTCAGAATATTGTTTTAAAATCTATAAAATAAAATGAAGATGACTATAAAGGAATTCAATTATATTGAAATAGTTACCAAATATATATTTGGTATATATGGATCCCAGGTTAAGAACCTGTGGATGATCTTCAAGGTCCTTTTCAGTTCTAAGATGAATAATTGTAGTTCAGTAAAAAGAAGACCAAAAATATAGGACCTGGGTTTAGATCTAATCTTTGAGACCTTGAGCAAGTGTCATTTTTACATTTTCACATTTGTTAAAAGGAGGGGGGACTTGGAATTAATGGCCTCTAGGTTATTCGTTTAAGTCCTAAATCTGCAAGCTGTTAGCCTACATATTCTTGGTTTATTCTGTGCTTTATAATTTAAAAAAAATCTCTATTTGCCTCAGTTTCCTCATCTGTAAAGTAAGAATCATAATTTACTTTGTAGGGTTGTTGTGAAATATGAAATAAAATAATATAATATAATGCTGTTATTTCATATGAGCTTAAGCTCAGGAGACTAGTTGGTACATGTTGAGTACCCCAAACATCAGTCCAATATCTAATCTACATGGGAAAGTAACCAACAGGAAAGAAAAAGATATAGAAGTACCTGAAATCCTTGGCATACCACTGTCAATGGCCTGCTTAGAGGAATGAACTTCCAGTGTTTTTAGCATTTTATTCAGTGATATTAAATGATCTTGCAACCCCCAGAAACTGAGGGAGTAGATGTTATTGGAGAGTTTTGTCTTGCATATTACATTCAGATTTATATCTCCATTTCTCTGTAGTTTTTTTGGGGGGGTGGAATGCTACTATCATTATATGTGGGATTAAAATGGAAGGCTCCAGTAAAAAAAATCACTGGCAGAGGATGAATTTCCCCTGGCACTTGGAGCAGGATCTAATACCCAAAGCTTTCAGTTGCACTGAAAAAAAATTGGAGCCTCAGGTCACTTGGGTGACTCACATGTGTTCCCACTAACAGCTGTGCTGTCACCTTGTTGGAAGTAGCTGCCAGAAGGTATCATACTGTGCCAGATGCTATACTCAGAACATGACCAAAAACCTTAGAACAGGCAGGTAATTTCAAGGGGTAGGAGGAAGCATTAGAAAAATTCTGCAAAATGATAAAAAGTCTGTCACGGATGTCCTGGAAGGGGACAAGACTTAACAGCATAGTCAAATAACCCAGCCTTAAACAATTATCTAGTTTTGAATTGTTAAGGGATCAAAAATAAATAAATTCCTTCACAACAACAGAACTTTATAGGAGATGATACTGGATTTGGAGCAAGAGGGTCTGGGTACAAGTATTAGTATTACTATTTATGTGACCAACAAATCTTTTCATTTCTTTGAGTCTCAGTTGGCTTATCTGTCAAATGAGGCTTGTCAAATAGAGCATCTATTTCTTTTCTTCAGACTTGATCTCAGTGCTATATTTGTGATTAATTAATTATTGATGACTTGGAACTGTAAAGTACCTCAAAGACTATCTAGTTGAATGCCTTCATTTTATGGATGAGCACTTGAAGATTAGGTTCCTTCCCCAAGATCACAAAGGTGAAGAATGGTTCAAACTTAGGCCCTTTTGTCTCCAGAACCAGTTGGTCCTCTTTCCCTGTGCACCATGCTACTTCCCAATATCATTTCCATATATTTTCCAAGCTCTTAGTAAACTAAGAATTTCTCCCAAATTCATGTCTGTATTCTTATCTAGCATCATTGGAGCCTAGATCCATCAGAATTGGCTTCAGTATACACTCAAAAAACTAGACATGCATTTTGAATCTATCAGAATATGACCTTGGGAATTCTCCAAGCAGAAGAACTCCATTGTTTGAGTAACAAATATTTGTAATCATCAAAGAAAATGGTGAAAAAAGACATACTTTCAGTTTGGCTTATCATATAGCTGATGATTAAACTTATTAAAAGACTTCACAAAACATCTCACAAAAGCATGTGCTAAAGTGTAACTGTCTAGCAAAGTTGGGTTTCTGCTTTTTTTTAGTGGTTTCCCAAATTTAATTAATTGAAAATAGTTACTAGTAAAGCAACATGGTACAATGGATAGAATACTGGGCCTGGGGTCAGGAACATCTGAGTTTGAATCCATTTACTTGTTGTATAACCCTAGACAAGTCACTTAACTTCTATTTGCTTCAATTTCCTCCATCTGCAAAGTAGGGATTATAACAGTCCCTAATTTGCAGGGCTATTGTAAAGATTAAGATAAATGAAAAATCTTTAATGAAGAGTCTGGTGCATGGTAGGCATCATATAAATGCTTATTCCCTTCCCTTTGCCAGAGCTTAGCTTATAGGGAAAAGAATTCTATGGTTTAATATTTCCTTAAAGAGATTTCCTTTCAATCATGAAGTCATTAAAAAAGGTTAATTAGTACTAAGCATCACCTGAAAATTCTGATGAGGTCATCAAACATATGAAATTGCATGTTCCTTTTTTTTTGGGGGGGGGAGGCCATTGTGGGACAATGGGGTCAAAGTGACTTACCTAAGATCACAAAGTTAGCAAGTATCAAGGGTCTGAGGCCAGATTTGAAATCTGGTCCTCCTGACTCCAGGGCCAGTGCTCTTTTCATTGTACCATCTTGTTGCCCCCAAATAGATGTCTTTTGCACTGTCTTCTCCAGTCTTCCCTCCCCACTACTCTCTGTCCCTGAGTAACCTTGGATGAGCTCCCTGATGATCAGGACAAATATATACCTGGAGTTGCTACCTTGAAGGTGACTTGGACACCTTTCAGTGACTCTACCTGCAGATAACTATGATGTTTGACAGATGGGTTGAGATTAGAGATCCTGGACTGTTATAATTGAAGACTAGAGACAATTTCTTTAGTATTTTCAAAGCTAAGCTTCCTAATTTTTACATTCATAAAATCATGAATTTCAAACCACAAGAGCCATTAGAGATCATTTTATAGATTTGCTTATTTTACTTCAGAAAAATTGATCAACTATCAAATTTGAGCATGGTTCAAGTTTTCCTTCCTTAATATCATTGCTCATTCTGTTCCCTGTGCCTGTAATGTCCTTTCAACATATCTCTGACAGTTTAATCTTACTCATCCTTAAGGTCTGGCTCAAATTCCATTTCTTCTTTGGTCAGAAATTATTAATATCTTTTGTGAATTATCATCACCTGCTATCACGAATAAAGTACAAGGTAGAGAGTCAGGAAGATAGTTCTACATCTCATTCATCCTTTTGATTCCTTATAATCTAAGACAGAATCAGGAAGATAGGGCTCCATCTCATTCATCCTTTTCTTTCCTTTACAATTTAACAGTTTTTTTGGTTGAATTTGAAAGCATTTCCTCTTTAACTAGTCCACAGCATGACTAAAGGTATTATGTGTAAGTATGGTAAGATCTGTATATTTTCTCTGTTTCCAATTTATTTGCAACCTATGCATGTAATCCTTTTATGCTAATATAGTATGGAGATGGCCCTGGAAATCGAAAAGCATTGAACAACGAAAACATGACATTTACCCAGGAGTAAAGTGCTATCAATTATTACAGACAATGCACCAATGCACTAATTAGTGAATTTTTATAGCTATTGAACACCTCAAAAATACAGAAGAAAAAGGCATACTTCTTCATTACTTCTTTCAAAAAAGCAGGTAATTGCTGGATGATGAAAGGTGAATGATGAATGATCACCAGCTTTTAGCACAGTGTCTAGCACATAGTAAGCTCTTAGTAAAGGCTTATTAATTGACTGATTAATAAAGATTTTTTAAATGTGTTTCAAGAGTATTTCTTGATGATTTTTTTTTTAGTTTTTGACTAGAAAATAAAAAGGAAGATGTAAGAATTGTCTGAAAGGATGTGCTTTTAGAGTCCCTGGGTAATTTTCCCAGTGACTGACTGCCATTATTGGCAATGTAGCTTTGGTACCTACATGGCTTATAGTATTTGACTGGTTTAGGAAACAGAAAGTAGCATTCCGGTAAGTTGAGGAAACAAAATAAATTGTAAGTTAAAAAGGCAAATGGTTATGCAATGCTACAAAGGATCATGATTCCTTGAATCTTGACTTGAAATATTATAGAGCTTCTTTTCCCTTTCTGACACTATGATAGTACTATGTGGCTTGGATCTTATACACTGGGAAGGCAAATAGGGTTGGAGAAAACTGGTCCTGATGTCTTTTGGACCCAGTAGCTATGTCCAGTACAGTTATCATAATTTTGCTGGCATACCCTAATTCCTATACTGACACCATTCTTTAAGTAAGATATTCTCCCTCCCACCCCTCAGCTAAATTGAGGGATTGAATGTTTATGAAGGTAGCAAATTTCTTGATTTCTTCTCCTGTGATTGAGGAGTGGTTGGAGAAGCAGTAAGATTACATGAAGATTTTGTTTTGTGGTTGGTAAGAAAGAGAACAGAGAGAAGCATCAGTTATATGAAGGAAAGTTATTTTCCATGTTCTTCCTATGAAAACCTTGACCTTGGGAAAGGGATAGAGGGTAGTGCTAGTATCGCAAGTAAAATCCACAATTATTCTTGTTACAGACTGCCATACTTTTCCTAATTTAACTGCTTTGCTTTTTATGGAATGAATATTAAATGATTTGCTAACAACAGGCAGATATAAGAGGATCTTAGGGTCGTTCATGTCCAATTGTATAGTAATTTGAATCTGGACCCCAAATTAGTTCCAGGTTGACTGAAGTATCAAAGACCCTGTCATATCTTTTATCAAAAGTTTCTTAGAAACACTTCATATGGTGTCCAATGAGTAACATCTTAAGAAAAAAATAAACAAGAGGGAAAATGTAATATTTCCACTTCATATTGAGCCCAGGGACAGGAAAGAAGAGATGCAGAAACAAAGAAAAGTTACTTTCTAGTATGAATTTGTTAGGGTTCCACATCATTCTTTAAATGCCACAAAACTTGCAGTGTAGACTAATGGAAGAAGATTGCTTTAAATCTTCCTAAAATTACTACCTCTTTGTTTAATTTGACATCAAAATTCCAAATTAAAAAATAGTAATGGGATCTTATATTTGTAGAATTTTTTACATTTTTCAAACTGCTTTAACCAGTATTACCTCTTTGGTAATGTCATATTGCCTCTTGAAGATATATGCCATTCCTATCTTTATCATACAAAGTGCTCCATAGATTAATATATCTGTACAATCCAATGCCTTCTTTTTGATTATAACCCAAGGGTTTCTGAGTCAGAAATGGGAAAAGAAATAAATACCATTTAATGAAGTGTAGCTTGAAGTTCTGGATAAGATCCATACTTTCTTCTGTTTGTTTTCCTGCCTTCTGACTGTGATAGGATTTTATTGGAGACATTTGCCCTTTAAGGGATCCATTTTCTTTTTCACATCATTGTTTTGATTCTCACAGTGCTTTTCATTACTGAATCCCACCTGTACCTCGCTCTGTTGTTAAACTGACCTGCTTTCCTAATCCAATATTATAGCCTCTGTTTTATTTTTTCAGCTAGTTCCATTATTAAAGGTTCTTTGGATATTTAAAGGCCAACTTGCAGATCAATTTTAGCCTCCTTGTCACTGTGTTGCTACTTTCTGCACCTGGTTATTTGTGGAAGTGGCTTTTTTCCAGGTCCCTTTTCAGCTAATGCCAACTCAGAAGACAAGCCCCAATACTGCAGCAGGTTGAATTTGCTCAAGGAAGATCAATCCACAAGCATATAATGAATATCATGAGGTCAGTCCCATTTTCATTTAAGAATGTCACATTACAGGATTCAGTATGGGACTGATTGAGTATGAATCTAGGTCTCTAATATTGACTATTTCAGAAATTTCAAGTATTAACACAAAACATTTCTGACACATTTCACCTCATGTCTTTCTTCTCTGTCTATTATATGCAAAAATAGAACGGAATTTTATTTAACAGTATAATGTGCTAGGAGAAAGAGGTTTGTCATCTTCCTGGGCTATCTGTTGACTCAAGACAAATCTCAGAATTGGGATTTTGGCTAAATGCAATTCTTTTAGAGAACTCAAGAGCTATCTTTTCTCTTGGAATTTTCTATCATTGTTATTGAACTTACCAGGCTTTACTGGTGAGTACAAGTTTTTAAAACCTGTGTCATCAGAGCCCAGCAGGCTTTAGGAAGTTTGTAAGACTCTATCTGCTTTCTGAGAATCAAATTAGCAAAGTTCATTCAGAGACCACGAAAAAAAATCCAACCTTTTTTTATTCATTCTAAACAACTCATGAATGAATTGTATCTGCAATAATGAAAACATGTATCCTTTGAAGTACTGAGATATAAGTGAGATTAAGGAAACATCTGTTATTGTCATTTTATATTTTCATCATATTGCAATGAATTTTATCCATGTTTGTCTCCTTTTTTTTTTTTAAATCCCTTTCCCTCCTATACTGGATGTGTAATCATATCAACTTTGCCATTGTGCCTGGAAGAGGTGTGTCAATCTATGCACTCATCGAATCTATAACATACTGGTTTTCGTCTCTAGATATCACTCCCTTATGTGATTTTTCTCCTCTATTTTGACCTCAAAGACTGTTACATAAGAATTACCTCATTGGTAGAGACTAAAGATTCAATGCAACAAGCATAGGTGAAAGAGAGCTTGTGAGAAGAGAAATTCTGGTCTTTTCTAGTTTTGAAAAAGAAGATGAATGGTTCCAGTACTCTGAAGGGAGCAGGTATGTAGAGGAGCTGGCTACTTGATAACATTCTAATACCCAGCTTACTACATTAGAGGGCAGGGAATTCTTACTTGGGTGAGATCTGGGGTACAGAGTGTTGAACCTGGAGGTTCATCTTCCTGAGTTCAAATCCGGCCGCAGACACTAGGTGTTTCATCCTGGGCAAGTTTGTTTGCCTCAGTTTTCTGATCTGTAAAATGAAGTGGAGAAGCAAATATCAAACCATGCGAATTTGCTAAGAAAATCTCAAATAGGGACATGAAGAGTTAGATATGACTGACTTAAAATGACCAAACAATAAAAAATGGATTTATTATTCAATATGTGTGAATTATTCATTTTCCACTAGCATGTACTCCTTGAACTGGAGTCTATCAAATCCAGCCCCAAGTACCTCCCCTACCTTCCCTTTTCAGTTTCTTTTTGTATGTTATCTTCTCCCATTATACCATAGGCTCCTTGTGGCTAGGGGCAATCTCTTTTATTTATTTGCATAAAATACAAAATATCTTTTAGTATAGCTCTGTATATTTTTATATTGTCTGTAGCACAATTTCTAGTTCATAGTAGGTATTAAATATGTGCCTACTGACTATTATAGACTTTGTAAATATAGCATTTTGTGGGAAGGGAGTTAAGATTTGAATTTTTGCTTGGGGTACTACTCTATTAAGGGATAGCAATGAGAAACTCAGCTTGAATCTAAAAATTATAACCCCTCAATAACAATATTTAAGGGGGAAGGTAGTTATAATTGTAGCAGGTACTATAGGATATAGAGTAGCCAGCCAGCCTTTTGTCCCAATTTCCTGATTCCCTGAGAGGAATCGAAGACTCCTTTGGAGAAAGTTGTGTGGAAGAAATCATGGAGTGTCTCTCTCTCTCTCTATATATATATATATGCCTTCCTTTAAGCTACATCTTCTAGACAAATGATAGACATGGGACAACATAGCTCTCACCACTCTTACATGTAGGAGCCCATTCACAAGAATATGTCATTCATTTCCCCAATTTTCCAAGAAATTTTGATTTTTTCCTTTTTTTTTAAAAGATATATTTTAATGCTATCTTGTGTGGTCCTGCAGTTTTTTTTGCCACAAAAGTGGTCTATTTTTTTTCCCTGAATGATTATATGTAAATAGAATTTTAATCCGAATCTCTAAATTTGACAAGCTATAGAAGTGAGTGATCATTGAAAGCTCCAGGTTCAAACCTATTGTTTGAACTTTGTTTTCACTTTTTTGGTTTGGAAAAAAGTTAAAATAGGACTGTTTTTCTATAAACCGCCAGGTTTACTGTTTATATGTTAGCCTTTTTAAAACAACTTTGAAGGAATATTTTTTTTCTTCAGACTGATTTTTTTTTTTTTTTATGATGGTGAATTCTGAGATCATCTAGTTTACCTTCATGGTTTACTGAGAGTATTATGCTCAAATGGGTATTAGGTTAGCAGTGTGAATGGCAGCAAATATCTTCCATTTAGAAATCAGTATTTTTTTCTATGGTCAGTTTTGATCTAAAGGTGATCTTATCATTCCATTCTGGAAAAAACATTTTTTGTGTTTTTTTTTCTTCTCTATAAAAAAAAGCCTCTTTTTTAGAAATACAGATAATTTTTTTAATTCTTGATTGTATTTTGGAATCTCCCTTTATGTATTTTTTTAGTTTTCAAACTTATTAAACTAATATGGCTTTATCCTAACCTTATATTAGCATGAAAATATTATTATGAAATTATTGAATATGGTATATCGCAAAATTATGAATGCTCTTATATGCATAATTAATTATTATATAGTGATATATGAAATGATAGTGGTGTTGTCTTCCTGATTGAATTCATGTCTTTATGGATTATTGATATAATACTATACATTTATTATTTATATTAATATTTGTGTGTTAATGTGGATACATTTGCAACTCTCACTAGAAAAGATGAGAATGAAAGGAACTGAGATTATTTGAGGGCAGAGAATATTTTTATTTTAATATTAGTACTCAGTATGCTAGAATAGTACCTAGTACAGTACTTGGTTCTTAGTAAGCACTTCATGAATTCTTTCAAGTTTTCATTCATTCACTTAATCCATCCATTCATTTTCTTATGTGGCTTATAAAATTAGTTCCACTGCTTTATAGGTATTCCTCTTCTGAAGGCACATTCACCCAAAATCTTTTAGAACAGATTAAAATCAAGTACTGCATGCCGCAATATTCTAAATGCAAATGAACCTCATTTTTCAGCCAGTGAATGGTTCCCTGAAATCCTGCTTTGCAGCAAAATGCTGATCAAAGAATGTTCTTGGCATCTTTGACAATGCTAAACAAAACTGCCACTATTTTTCTTCTGGTGCCTTTTCACTCTTGGCCTGGTGACCTATTTGCTAGGAGAAATTGTGGTTTGAGACTCCAGCTTCTGTCCTACAGTAACTCCCTATGTCAAGATGCAGCTTATTCTACAGGATGATAAATTTACAGTTGAAAAGGACCATAGAGCATGGCTAGTCAGTCAAAAAAATTCATTTTATTGATAAATGAAGCTTGGGTCATGAAACAATAAGTAACTTGCTCAAGGTCACATAACTACTGAAAGCTAAGTCTCAAATACAGCTTGTCTGATTCTAAGCCAAATGTTTTTCTGCAATATCATTTGGTCTTCCATTTGCAGACAACTCTATTTGTTAGAAGATCTTATGTATAATATGTAAATAATAGTATTTACACTAAGAGGAAGTCTAACAGTAGATAGAAGGATAGCTTTAGTTTCAGAAAGATGAGGCTTCAAGTTTCATATCTGTCCATATTGACTATATGATCCTGAGCAAATAACATTTGAACCTCTCATGATCCTATCTGTGAATCCTCAGAGTTCAACTTTTTGACTATAGTTTACACAATGACTGATTATATATTTATTAGTGGAGGGAGTTTTATTCCTGGGAATTTCCTAATCCCTCTTTTACTTTATGGTACCTAAAAAACAAAAAAAACAAGCAATCAACAACAACAACAACAAAACAAAGACATATCAAATTCCAACTGCTTTGCTTTCTATTTCTTTTTACCTTTTTGTATGATAGACTCTCTACTATTCTGGTCAATCTTCTCTCTATATGTTCTAATTTCTCTTGTTTTCCTGATGAGATGAAGTACTCTAAACTAGATATGATATATCAGATGTAGGACAATCTCTGGACAAAATATTTCCATTAATCCATGCCTGAGATGGCATTCATTTTTTTGAAAGTCATTGGTATTAGAGAAACATATTGAATTTGCCAGAAAACTGAAACGGGTCTTTTCCATTCAAACTATTTTAAAACTGAAATCACTTCCATTCTAGAGTGTAGTTAATTATATGAACCCAAGAAAAGTACTTTGCAGTTTTTATTGTAATATTTGGTTTCCTTATATTAATTTTTTTATTGTTCAGGGCTCAGGGTCATTCCTTCTGTGACTTTGGTTAAGTGAAAGCCTATCTTCTGTTTTTTTGTTTGTTTGTTTTTATTTTTATTTTAAAAACTGTCCCCTAGCTACATGGAAAGACAAGTTTCAACATTTATTTCTAAAATTTTGAGTTTCAAATTCTCTCCCTTCCTCCCATTGCACTCCCCCTCATTGAGAAAGCAAGTTACTTGGTATAAGTTAAAAATATGAAGCCTTGAAAAACATTACTATAATAGTCATACTGTAAAAGTAAACATTAACTCCCCCCTCCCCCCATAAAAAAGAGAAATCTCAAGAAAAATAAAGTGGAAAAAAAAGTATGTTTCAATCTATATTCAGACAGCTTTGTCTTTGGGATACTTTACCATAAGTCCTTCAGAGTTCTCTTGGATCACAGCCTTGCTGAGAAAAGATAGATCATTCACAGTTGATCATCCTGAAATGCTGTTATTTTGAATAAGGTACATTTCCCATTGCTTCTGCTCATGTAAAGTTTTTATGGAGAAGCACCCTGTTCATCAGTTCCTATATCAGAACTGCATTTCATTTCAATTACATATCACAATTTATTCAGTCATTCCCTATCCCCTGGCCATCCCCTCAATCTCCAGCTCTCTGGCACCAGAAGACAACTGCTATAAATGTTCCTACACATATAGATTCTTTTCTTCTTGTATTTCATCTTTTCTGGAACATAGACCTAGTAGTGGCACTGCTAGGCCAAAGAGTAGGCATGGTTTTATAGCCCTTTGTGTATTGTTCCAAATTGCTCTACATAATTGTTGAATCATTTCACAGCTCCACCAACCATGCAATGATGTTCCAATTCCCCTACATCCCTTCCAATATTTGTCATTTTCTCCTTCTGTTCTATTAGCCAGTCCAATAGGTATAAAGTCGTACCTCAGAATTGTTCCAACCCTCATTTCTCACATCAACAGTGAGATAGGGCATTCTAAAAAAAATATTTAAATAGATTGCATTGATCACCTAGTCTGAAAACTGTTCATACCTCTTGATCATCCATCTGTTGGGGAATAATTCAGAATTTTTTATAAATTTGACTCAGTTCTCTATATTTGAGAAATGAGGTCTTTATCAGAGAAACTTGTTTCAATATTCTTTCCCCACAGTCACCTTGCTGGCTGCATTTCTCTTCATCCTATTCCCCATCACCCTCATTTATTCTATTTTTTAGGGTTTTTCAGCTGTTTTTAGGGATTAGATGTACTAACACCCCCCACCCATCCCTGGGACCTGCAAGTTCTCAATTCCTCCGAGGTCTTATGAGAGGCTATCCTGGAATTGTAAACATGGTTCCTGCTCCTCTGCAGGCACAGATCTCTAGGGTTTCTGCTCCTTTTCCTGAGACTGGAACCCCAGACAACAACCTGGATCTGAGTATGGGCAAAACCATAGATTTCTGACTCAGCAATAGAAAAGAGACCTCCCCAATCCCCTTACCATCTGTGGGATAAGCACTCTGGAAGTAACTGCCATGTGGCTACCTGGCAGGGTGGCTCCCTAAATCTGTTCCTGTTCCCCTGGGGTCAGGTCTGCACTGAACTGGACTCTACTCTCATTTTGGTGCAGGAGAGGTTTTTTGGGTTGATCTTCCCAATTGTTCTTGATAATTCCTGAATTTAGAGGTCTGGAAACTGCTACTGCTTCCATGAACCCAGGCATCCCAAGGGCTATTCCTGAATGGCTAGAGCTGGTTCACTTCAGCAGCACTGGGCTGTGCTGCTGTCCCTCTCTAATCCTGGTGTAACAGAAACCCTTCCTGTGGATTTTCCAAGTTATTTTGATCTGGAAAATTGTTTCACTCAGTCTTTTTGTAGGTTTTATCACTCTAGAATTTGGGTAGAATTATTATTTAAAGGTGTTTGGAATGACTTGGGGGAGAGTTTGTGGGAGTCCCTGCCTCTAAATCTACCATCTTGGCTCCACCGCTCCTTGCTTCTGTTAAAATTACCCTTACCTGGTCAAAATATGGTTCATGAAATAAGGGAAGATTGTTTGGCATTCCTCAGATAGAAACCAAGGGGAACCAAAGTGTTAAATTTTTTAGCTAGGAAGGAAGTATTTGTCTTATACTGAGTCTTCATGGTTATCTTGATGCCATGTAAATCTTCCCTTCAGCCTATTTGTGAACTCTAAATGCAGTTTAATCTATACTATGGCTTAGTTTACTTCTAGAGTTTGTTTGATGAAGTTCTTTCCCTTAAACAGCTTGTAGTTGGCTCAAATGATAGAGCACTAGCTTTGGAGTCAGGAGGATGGAAGCTTGAACCCAATCTCAGACATTTGGCTGTTTAGCCATGAGCAAAACACTTCTCAAACCTGGTTTCTCCACATTCAGGCCATCTCCAGTCATCCTGATTCATATCTGGTCACTGGACCAATAGCTCTGGAGGAGAAAGGGAGGCTGGTGACTTAGCACAGCCCTCCCCCACTCAAATTTAATTCATGTGCTTGTTCATGGCATTACTTCCCTGATTTCATGATCTTCTAGAACAAAGGACAGGCATCATCATTGTTTCCTTGGGGAATGTATAAGATTATGATTCTGCTTAATTTTATTCAACTTTTTTGACATTGAAGGAAGTTTGATACTATGAATTTTTTCATTAATTGTTATGCCTTAAGAAGAATATATAAATCTGAAATATGTAAAAGAATTACTTCTGGTCATTCTGACATAATTATGTTCATAAGGATCCTTATTAGAATCCTAATGATTGTTTACATTTCTTTGAGATCTGAAACTATGCTTCAGCATAAAAATAAAACCTAGGTCTTTTGCTTCCATAACTTTTGTGCTGTGGTAAATATAATCTGATAGCATTTACTTACCAGATGAACTCAGAGAAAAGGTATTTCTCTTATAACTTTTTGTGGGGGGTCTGGACCTATGATTCATCTAGCCTGATTTATTTTCAGAGAACCCCTGCTGCTTCCTAGAGGTACCCAGTTCTCTTGCTCTTAAACTATATGTTTAAGAATCTACTCTAGAATATGTTTGAGATGGATCAAGATAATGTGTTCAATAGTTCTATTATGCTAATTTTCTTCCTTTTAAAAATTGAGACATTTATATTATTTGAACCATCTGGAAAGTTTTCATTATTTCTCCAAGAGCACCACAAATAATTCAGCAATCTTTCTTGCAAATTCTTAATTAATTGTGGTCAAAATTTGATTTAATTAAGAGGAAAATTCAGGAAGACATTTATTTTTATTGCCCCAGAATTGCCTTTTATTATTGAATTTATATAGAGTTCTAAAGCTTGCAAAGCACTTTATATATAACCTTTCACTTAACCATCTCAATAACCCTGGAAGATGAAATCTTCCTTTTACAGATAAGGGAATTGAAATAGGCAAAGCTTAAGTGACACAACTACCAAGTATCTGTTATAGGATTTGAATTTAGGACTTCTTAGCCACAATAATATCCACTATGCTTTCAAGCTGACTTTTGTATCTTTTTATGGTCCTAAGTACTTTTAAAATGTTCTTTATATTTTCATATTTGATTTATATTCTTTAATCTAAGATACTGTATTTCAATTTCCTTATTTACTTTAACTAATTGTGTTTTATATTACTAATAGAATAATTAGCTGATGATTTTATGATGGAATAATTTCAGTTTTCTAGATTTGCTAAATTTCTTAATTTCATATTAGAACTAAGACATGAATTGCCACTATTTTGGAGTCAAACTGCTAATCATAATCATAGTTTGACTATGCATTTAGGAAATGGGATAAGAGATATTTGACAAATGGAAAAAGGGATACATGACAAATGGAAAAAAAAAATACCTATCAGTTCTCAGCTATAGAATTCACAAGATCAACTAAAACATTGAGTTTTTCTTAATGGAGTAGTGTTGGATCAATGGATTAGAGTAGGTACAAAAGAAACAATATTAAGACATTAGTTTCTGGGAACTCACTATTAGACAAAAACTGCTGGGAAAACTGGAAAATTAGAAAAATACAAATTAAAATAGCTGTGGGGTACCACCTCATGCCTATCAGATTGTCTAAGATGACAAAAAAAGGAAAATAATCAATGTTGAAAAGGATGTGGGGAAACTAGGACATTAATGCATTGTTGGTGGAGTTGTGAACTGATCCAGTCATTCTGGAGAGTAATCTAGAACTATGCCAAATAGCGATAAAACTAATCATACTCTTTGACCCCCAAAATACTAAAATACTGGACCTATCTCCAAAAGAAATTGAAAATGGGGAAAGTTCCACATATTCAAAAATATTTATAGTAGCTTGGTTTTTTTTTTTTTTTAGTGGCAAAGAATTGGAAATTGAGGGGATGCCCATTAAATGGTGAATGCTTGAACAAGTTATGACATATGAGCACTATGGACAAAATGGTTGAACATGAAGTGAAACTGTGTAAGAGAAAATTGTACACATTAACATCGTGAGATGATCAGCTATGATGGATGTAGCTTCTCTCAGCAGTTCAGAGAACAAGGTCAAT
Organism: Macrotis lagotis; assembly: GCF_037893015.1. NCBI lineage: Eukaryota > Metazoa > Chordata > Mammalia > Peramelemorphia > Peramelidae > Macrotis > Macrotis lagotis. The sequence continues at coordinate 822,609,750 of NC_133658.1, read as the reverse complement.
GCCTGAGAGACCTGCTGTGGACAATGCCATCCACATCTAGAGGGAGAAAAAAAACAGAACTGAATGCACACTATGTTCAATTTAAAAAAAATTTCTTTTATGTTTTAACTTCCTATCTCATGGTTTTCTTTTTTCCCTTAATACTATTTCCTCATTCAAAATGATTAATATTTAAGTTATATTAAACACAAATGTGCATGTGCACTTTTTTTTATCAAATTATTCACTGTCACAGTGAAGGGTAGTAGAAAAATATGTAACTTAAAAATTTTCAAATGTATGAATATTGAAAAACTTCCATTGAATGTCATTGGAAACATAAAATAAAATTTCAATTAAAAACAAAAACAAAAACTACATTCCTAATATAGGTCTCATTCCTTCAGTACCACATGTTTCACATAAAATAAGGGATGACAGTAACATAAAGGTGCAACTGAAGGTTAGAATCAGGTATTTGGAAGGCCTTCAATGCCAAACTGAATTGTTTGTAAATGGCCTCTGTTGTCCTGTCTAGCTCTTGATCTATGACTCTATAATCCAATAATAACAAGATAATTAGATCCATTCCTTAGGAATATTATGTTGGTGGTTGTAGAGAATAGACTATCTGGGATTGAAGGAGAGACCTTATTTGGACTCATGGGTTCAAGGATCGTGTGTGTGTGTGTGTGTGTGTGTGTGTGTGTGTGTGTATATATGATTATATATATATATAGCTAATCATGGTCTTTAACCCCATAGCCATCTCAAAGTCAACATGTACAAAAGAGAATTCAGTATCTTTTCCCTCAAAGCCTTGAATCTTCTAATTTTTTAAAAATAAGTATTGAGAGATCTTCTGTCTTCCTAGTTATTCAGACTCTCAAATGCAAGGTCATCCTTGACTACTAACTCATTAACCCCATATATCACAACTGTTGACAATTATTACTTGACTTTTACAATAATTCTCGTATATGTCCCCTTCATTTTATTCACTATCGCCACCCTAGGGTAAAGAACCTCACCTCTCATCTAGGTTATTGCAATAGCCTTCTAATTGGATTCTCCATATTCAGTCACTTCCATTCCAATATATTCACATAGTATCATAATAATTTTCCTAAAGTATAGGACTGATCATATCTCTTCCCATCTTACTAAGTCTGATACCTCCCTATTACTTTTTAAAAAATGTTGTATTCATTTTTTCCATCTACATGCCTCTAGTATTCTTTTTTAAATTTAAATTTATTTTTTATTAAAGATATTATTTGAGTTTTACATTTTCCCCCAATCTTGTTTCCCTCCCCCCCCCCATAGAATGCACTCTGTCAGTCTTTACTTTGTTTCCATGTTGTGCCTTGATCCAAATTCGGTGTGATGAGAGAGAAATCATATCCTTAAAGAGAACAGAATTCTCAAAGGTAACAAGATCAGACAATAAGATATCTGTTTTTTTTCTAAATTAAAGGGAATAGTCCTTGTACTTTGTTCAAACTCCACAGCTCCTTATTTGGATACAGATGGTACTCTCCTTTGCAGACAGCCCAAAATAGTTCCCGATTGTTGCGCTGATGGAATGAGCAAGTCCTTCAAGCTTGAACATCACTCCCATGTTGCTGTTAGGGTGTACAGTGTTTTTCTGCTTCTGCTCATCTCACTCAGCATCAGTTCATGCAAATCCCTCCAGGTTTCCCTGAAATCCCGTCCCTCCTGGTTTCTAATAGAACAATAGTGTTCCATGACATACATATACCACAGTTTGCTAAGCCATTCCCCAACTGAAGGACATTTACTGGATTTCCAATTCTTTGCCACCACAAACAGGACTGCTATAAATATTTTTGTACAAGTAATGTTTTTACCCTTTTTTCCTCATCTCTTCAGGGTATAGACCTAGTAGTGGTATTGCTGGGTCAAAGGGTATGTACATTTTTGTTGCCCTTTGGGCATACTTCCAAATAGCTCTCCAACAGTGTAATAATGTCCCAGATTTCCCATATCCCTTCCAACAATGATCATTATCCTTCCTGGTCATACTGGCCAATCTGAGAGGTGTGAGGTGGTACCTCAGGGAAGCTTTAATTTGCATTTCTCTAATAATTAATGATTTAGAGCATTTTTTCATATGGCTATGGATTACTTTGATCTCCTCATCTGTAAATTGCCTTTGCATATCCTTTGACCATTTGTCAATTGGGGAATGGCTTTTTGTTTTAAAAATATGACTCAGTTCTCTGTATATTTTAGAAATGAGTCCTTTGTCAGAATCATTAGTTGTAAAGATCATTTCCCAATTTACTACTTTTCTTTTGATCTTGGTTACATTGGTTTTATCTGTGCAAAAGCTTTTTAATTTAATGTAATCGAAATCATCTAATTGGTTTTTGGTGTTCTCCAACTCTTCCTTAGTCATAAACTGTTCCCCTTTCCATAGATCTGACAGGTAGACTAGTCCTTGATCTTCTAATTTGCTTATAGTATTGTTTTTTATGTCTGTGTCCTGTAACCATTTGGATCTTATCTTGGTAAAGGGTGTGAGGTGTTGGTCTAATCTAAGTTTCTTCCATACTAACTTCCAATTATCCCAGCAGTTTTAATCAAAGAGGGAGTTTTTATCCCAATGGCTGGACTCTTTGGGTTTATCAAACAGCAGATTACTATAATGCTCTCCTGCTTTTACACCTAGTCTATTCCACTGGTCCACTACTCTATTTCTTAGCCAATACCAAACAGTTTTGATGACTGATGCTTTATAATATAATTTTAGATCGGGTATTGCTAAGCCACCTTCGTTTGCATTTTTTTTCAGTAATCTCCTGGCAATTCTTGACTTTTTATTTCTCCATATGAATTTACTTACAATTTTTTCTAACTCATTAAAGTAATTTTTTGGAATTTTGATTGGTAGGGCACTAAACAGATAGTTTAGTTTTGGTAGAATTGTCATTTTTATTATATTAGCTCTCCCTATCCATGAGCAGTTGATATTTGCCCAGTTATTTAAATCTGATTTAATTTGTGTGAGAAGTGTTTTATAATTGTTTTCAAAAAAGATTCTGAGTCTGTCTTGGCAAATGGACTCCCAAATATTTTACACTGTCTGAGGTTACTTTGAATTGGATTTCTCTTTCTAGCTCTTCCTGCTGTTTCTTGCTAGACATATATAGAAAAGTTGAGGATTTATGAGGGTTTATTTTATAACCTCCAACTTTGCTAAAATTGCTAATTGTTTCCAGTAGTTTTTTAGATGATTTCTTGGGATTCTCTAGGTAGACCATCATGTCATCTGAGAAGAGTGAGAGTTTCCCAATTCTTCCTTCCCAATTCTAATTCCTTCAATTTCTTTTTCTTCTCTAATTGCTGATACTAACATTTCTAATACAATATTAAATGGTAGTGGTGATAATGGGCACCCTTGTTTGACCCCTGATCTTATTGGGAATGCCTCTAGCCTCTCACCATTGAATATGCTTGTTGATGGTTTCAGATAGATACTGCTAATTATTTTAAGGAACAGTCCATTTATTCCTATACTCTCTAGTGTTTTTAATAGGAATGGATGCTGTATTTTGTCAAAAGCTTTTTCAGCATCTATTGATATGATCATATGATTTCTGATAGGTTTGTTGTTGATATAATTGAGTATACTAACAGTTTTCCCTGCATTCCTGTAATAAATCCTACTTGATCATAATGTATTATCCTAGTGATGACTTGTAGTTTTTTTTATTAAGATTTTAGTTAGCATTTTTGCATCTATATTCATCAGGGAAATAGGTCTATAATTTTCTTTCTCTGTTTTAACTCTTCCTGGTTTAGGTAACAGCACCATATTGGTTTCATAGAAAGAGTTAGGCAGAGTTCCATCTTTCCCTATTTTTCCAGAGAGTTTATATAGGATTGGAACCAATTGTTCCTTAAATGTTTGGTAGAATTCACTTGTGAATCCATCAGGCCCTGGAGATTTTTTTTTAGGGAGTTCAATAATGGCTTGTTGAATTTCTTTTTCTGGGATAGGGTTGTTTAGGTATTTAATCTCTTCTTCATTTAACCTGGGCAACTTATATTTTAGTAAATATTCATCCATTTCACTTGGATTATCAAATTTATTGGTATAGAGTTGGGCAAAATAATTTCGAATTATTACTTTAATTTCCTCCTCATTGGTGGTGAGTTCACCTTTTTCATTTATAATAGTAGCAATTTGGTTTTCTTTCTTTTTTTAATCAAATTGACCAGAGGTTTATCAATTTTATTGTTTTTTTCATAATACCAACTTTTGGTTTTATTTATTAATTCAATAGTTTTTTTTTGCTTTTGCTTTTATTAATTTCTCCTTTAATTTTTAGAACTTCTAATTTGGTATTTGATTGGGGATTTTTGTTTTGTTCTCTTAATTTTTTTAGTTGCATGTTTAGTTCATTGATTTCCTCTTTCTCCAATTTATTCATATAAGCATTTAGAGCTATAATATATCCCCTGAGAGTTGCTTTGAATGAATCCCATAGGTTTTGGTATGTTGTTTCATTATTGTCATTATCTAGGATAAAATGGTTAATTCTTTCTATAATTTGTTTTTTGGTCCACTCATTTTTTAAAATGAGGTTATTCAGTTTCCAATTTGCTCTGGGTCTATATCTCCTTGGCCCAGTATTGCATATGACTTTTATTTCATTGTGATCTGAGAAAGATGTATTCACTATTTCTGCCTTTCTGCAGTTGATCATTAGTTTTTTATGTCCTAGTACATGGTCAATTTTTGTATAGGTTCCATGTACTGCAGAGAAAAAGGTATATTCCTTTCTATCCCCATTCGGTTTCCTCCATAAGTCTACCATATCCAATTTTTCTAATAATCTATTTACCTCCCTAATTTCTTTCTTGTTTGTTTTATGATTTGATTTATCTAGATCTGATAGCTGGAGGTTGAGGTCTCCCACTAGTAGAGTTTTGCTGTCTATGTCTTCCTGTAATTCTTTTAGCTTCTCCTCTAAGAATTTGGGTGCTGTCCCACTGGGTGCATATATATTCAATATTGAAATGACTTTATTGTCTATGGTACCTTTTAGGAGGATAAAGTTTCCTTCCTTATCTCTTTTAACACTATCTACTTTTGCTGCTGCTTTGTCTGAGATAAGGATTGCTACCCCTGCTTTTTTTACTTTAGCTGAAGCAAAATATATTTTGCTCCAACCTTTTACCTTTACTCTATATGTATCTCTCTGCTTCAAATGAGTTTCTTGTAAGTAGCATATTGTAGGATTCTGGTTTTTAATCCACTCTGCTGTTTGCTTATGTTTTAAGGGAGAGTTCATCCCATTAACATTCAAGGTTATGATTACTAATTCTTTATTGCCCTCCATGCTATCTTCCCTCTGTTTGTATTTTCCCCATTTCCCCCCTATTATCCATATTCCCCAGTCTTTTGTTTCTGAAAACTACCCCCTTCAGTGTGTTTGCCCTCCTATATCACGCCCTCCCCTTTCTTTCCCCTTTCCCTTTTTCTTCCTTTTCCCTTCCCTTCGTTATTTCCCCTTATTTCCCCCCACTCCCCTTCCCTTTCTCCATCCTCCCTCCCATTTTCCCCTTTTAATACTTGAAAGGTTAGATGTTTTATAAGTTAAATGAGTATGTGTAGGTTGACTTTAAGCCAAGTCTGATGAGAAGATTCAGGTGTTTCTCATCTGCTCCCTTCTTCCCCACTATTCCCATAGGTTTTTTTGTACCTCTTAGTGTAATGAAATTTACCCCATTCTATCCCCTCCCTCCTCCCATCTCTTTCCTGTCCCCCTTTTTAGGGCAGTAGTGTTTTTTTTTTAGATCATTCTATCTAAGTCATAGAAAATTCTAAGTGTCTGTCCCTTTTAGTTTTGTATATTCTATTGAATAGAGTCAAAATTCCTGAGAGTTATTAGAGTCTTTCTCCCAAGTGGGGTTAAAGCCAGTTACATCCCATTAGATAGTAGTCTCATGGATAGGTTATGAATGTCCATCATTTCTGGTTAGGTGTATTCTCTGTTAGAGTTACATTTCTCAAGGTTTATGAGAATCTTTTTTTTTTTACCGCCATGCTGAGATATAGCCAGTTTCAACTTCCTGGATTGCAATTTTTTTTTCTTTTACTGCCCCCCCCTTTTTTTACCTTTTCATGTGTCTCTTGAACCTCCTGTTTGATGCCCAAATTTTCTGTTTAGCTCTGGTCTTTTCATCAGAAATTTTTGGAATTCTTCCATTTCGTTAATATGTCCATCTTTTTTCCCTGGAAGAGAAGGCTCGGCTTTGTAGGAAAGTAGATTCTTGGCTGCATTCCAAGCTCCCGTGCTTTTTTTGAAATATCTCGTTCCAGGCCCTTCGATCCCTTAAAGTTGATGCAGCCAGGTCCTGCGTGATCCTTACTGTGGCTCCTTGATATTTAAATTGTTTCTTTCTGGCGGCTTGCAGGATTTTCTCTTTTATCTGATAGTTCTGCAGTTTGGCCACAACATTCCTTGGTGTTTTCATTTTAGGATCTTTTTCTGGTGGGGATCGATGTACTCTTTCAATAACTACTTTGCCCTTCGATTTCATGATATCAGGGCAGTTTTCCATCACTAGATCCTGTAATATTAAGTCCAGGCTTTTTTTTTCTGTTCAATGTTTTCAGGAAGTCCTATAATTTTCAGGTTGCCCCTTCTCAATCTATTCTCGAGGTCAGTGGTTTTGTTGATGAGGTATTTTACATTTGCTTCTATTTTTTCTATTTTTTGATTAGCTGACTCTTGCTGTCTCATGGAGTCATTAGTTTCTGTAGACTCCATTCTTTTGGGGGGGGGGAGGAGTTTTCTTCGTTAACCTTTTGCAACTCCTTTTCTAATTGGTCAATTCTACTTTTGAAAGAGCTTTCCATTTGATCAATTGAGGTTTTGAGAGAATTAATTTCTTTTTGCATTTGCCCATTTGAAGATCTGAGAGATTTGTTTTCTTGTTGCAAGGTATTAATTGTCTCACCCAAATTTTCTAGTTGATTTTTAAACTTCTTCCTTATTTCTTCAAGGAAGTCTTTCTGTGCTGAAGACCAGATTGTATTCTCCTCAGAGGTTCCAGGTCTCTCTGAGTTAGTGTCTTTCCCTTCCAAGAATTTTACTATGGATCCACCTTTCCGCTGACCCTTCTTCATTTTGCTGAGACCTGAGTTTTGGAGGGGCTGGTTCACAGGGGCTTGGGATTGCTAAAGGCTTTACTCACTGAGTGCAGTTTCTCTGGATAGCCAGTAGGAGGTACTGGTTGCTTTCTCTGGAGTGTCTGTGACCTTGGCTGAGGCCCTCTACTTTTCCTTGAAGGGAAGAGTTAGAGGTACTGAATTCTTTTGCCTTCACTCAATGGTGGGCTTTACCCTGGCCTGAGGTCATTCCTCAGCTGGGCTGGTTCTGCTCACACACCTGGGCCTGAGGCAGAAGTAGTTTGCATTTGTTTGTTAGGGGAGAAGTCTGAGTTGTAATGAGACTCAGACCAGAGGAGCCCAGGGATGGTGTCCACAGCTCCCCTGCTCCAGAATTCTCCCCCCAGCCCTGTCCGGGATCTCCAGGGGGACAGCTCCAACACCAGCGCCTCTGCTCCCCCGCAGACTCATGCCCCCGCGGTCGAGCCGCACCTCTGATCCAGCAGGTCCGGCTCTCGGGGCCCCAGACTCCCTGTTCCAATTCAGCTGCTAGTCTGGTTGATTCGGGGCTGATCCTCCCTCTGGGCCCAGACTCACCCTCCCGAATTCAGCCACAGCTCCTGCTGGAGACAAATCTCGAGGTAGATGTTCTTTCTCTTGGCTTTTCTTTCTGGGTTTTTTTGAGTCGGATTTCTTTTAAGAGGTTTGTTTTATGTGATAGATGGGGAAGAGATCAGGAGACTTTAGAACTGTGCCTGTCTTCTCTCCGCCATCTTGGCCGGAAGTCTAGTATTCTTAATAGTAGACATAAACTTCTCTATTTAAGATAAAAGAAACCTGTGCAACTTGATCTGAATCAGCTTGACTATCTTTCCTTACTCCCATTTCTAGGGTGTCTAGGTGGCACCGAGGTTAGAGTGCTAGATCTGGAGTCAGGAAGACCTGAGTTCAAATGTGATTTTGGATACTGACAAGCTGGGGTGGCTCTGGGCAAGACACTTAAACCTATTTGCCTCATTTCCTCATCCATAAAATGAACTGAAGAAGAAAAATGGCAAACTAAGATACTGATCTTTGCCAAGAAAACCACACATAAGGACACAAAGAATTGCATTCAACTGAATAACAACTCTCCTTTCTATATGGCACTTAATTTTCCTATATCAATGTCTTTGCATTATTTGTCCCATTTTTCTGGAATGAACTTCCTTATTTCTCCCTCTTAGAATTCCTTGTCTCCTTCAAGACTAAACTCAAAAATGATCTACAGGAGTACTTTTCTGATCTTCCTAATTCTACCACCCTCAAACACTTTGCATTTATTATATGCACTGAATGTAAACTTCTAAAAGTAGGAACTATTTCATTCTTATCTTTGCAATGCATTTCTTATCTTTCTGGTGTTTACTACAATGCCTGTCACAGAGTAGCAGCTTAATTAATGAAACCATGCTGCCAGTTTGTAATCCCTGTTTCTATCCATTCAATAACAGTCCCTTTGATAATGTACTACAGTTTTCCAACAATCAAAAATAAACTCATTAATGTATAATTTTCAGACCCAAGTCTTTCAGTTTTGATAACTGGTAGAACATTTGTCCTTCTTTAATCCTTTTCTAAGTCTTTGATCTCCATAGTCTTTGTCTCTAATAAGTTAGTCTGTTCATTCTTTCAGTACCTGAAGATGTAGTTCCTCTGAGTCAGGTGATTTGAATTCATTCAGGATACATAGGTGCTCTCACTAACTCCTGCCTTATGATGGATATCAATTACCCATTAGTTTCTCTCCCTTCTCCCAGTCCTTTCCAATCTCATGATTATTTTTTTTTCATCTGAGAAAAACAGAAGCAAAATGAAAGAACTCAGCAGTTTTGCTTTTTGTTGGTTCTTAGTTTGCATCTCATTACACACCCAACCCAAGCAGTAATCCTATCAGTTGTAAATCTCCTCTTCTATCAAAATAATTTAATACAACTTTTTTTGTTGTTGTTAGCATTCCTTGTCACTCAACTCACTCTTACCCTTAGCAAACCTGAACTTTATTCACAATTTTTACAAAAGCATGGTTCACTCTCCATTAGTTACCTCTGCTAACATCTTCTTTTTTTGTACCCAAGTTGATTGGTGAATTTTCTTTGCACTCATACTGATATTTTTGACAGCTCCCACTTTTTCTTTTCATTGGAATTATTTCTCTTTTATTTCAGAATTTCATGTTTATCTCCTTGTGGGATTGCTTCTCTGGTAAAATTTTAAATCACAGGGTTCTAGCTATCCTTTCTTAGAGAAAATCTTTAGAAGACTGAAATCAGCTTTTTCAAAATCCACATACCTACCTCTGATTTTCTTTGTCTTCTCTTCTACAGTCTATTGGTGAGAAAAAAAAGGTATGCTAATTGAAAAGATGAGTACATCTTTGTGCCCTATTTCCCAATTGACACACTTGGCCCTAGGGAATTAGTCCTGTGAAGAATTCTGTCCTAATGTCACTCCTCACTTTCTCCTCCAGGAGAGCTCCGATAGGGAACTCAGCTCATTACTTTGAAGGAAATAAATATTTATTTATATTGTAAATAAACTTTATGTCCCTAATAACCCTTGGGTGTTGTTTGGTGAATTCTTCACTATGTTTAACCTGAGATTTCAACACTATGAAGTAATGGTCATTCTTCCCTTCCCCCACTCAGGCTTTCTTCATTTGAATCCTAGAAAACAGTTTCTCTTTTTTGGTGAAAATTAGAAGAAGAATTGGATTTTCTTTTATTAGTTCATCTACATTTTGGAGCATAAAATTGTCATTAAGGCAAATTAAAGAATGATTTACAGCTCTGTTTTTGGCAGAGAGATAGCTTTCATTGATGAATGAATAATTAAAGCTTCCTCACAATCAGTATATCATACCTCTGTTACATACTTCCCCATTTTCTTCATCTATTTCCTTTCTATCCAGGTAGTCTATACTGCATAGTTTCTGCTTCCATTAATCTTAAGCAAAAGCACTTCTGCCACTATCTCCACTACTTGTTTGTAAGTTAATAAAATGTTAGATCTAGGAGCTGAAGAGAACTTAGTGGTCTGGTTCAATCCTTTTATTTTCCAAATGAGAAAAATGAAATGCAGGGAGGTTAAGTGTCTTGCCCTGAGAAACATTAATAGCAAGAGACAGAATCTTAGATGTCCTAACAGGAGTGTATCTTCTTAATACATGATGCTATTTCACCTCCACTGTATCCTGTTTCTTTAGAACAAAGAAAGTCCTCCTTCCCCTACATTGTGATTATTCTTCATGGTGTCTAACTTAATGGACATGTGTTTATATCAATGCCTATCCATATCTATATAAATATGCTCAGCTATATATAAATATATATGTATAAGTATACACTCAAATCTGCTTCATTCCAGTAAATTTTAAAGGAATTTTTCTTTTCTTTTTTTTTTAGGTTTTTGCAAGGCAAATGGGGTTAAGTGGCTTGCCCAAGTCTACACAGCTAGGTAATTATTAAATGTCTGAGGCCATATTTGAACTCAGGTACTCCTGACTCCAGGGCCAGTGCTCTATCCACTGTACCACCTAGCCACCCCTTAAATTTTTTTAGAAAGGTTTTATTTATTTTGAGTTTTACAATTTCCCCCCCAATCTTGCTTCCCTCCTCCCTACCCCCAGTCAAAGGATATGCAAAGACAATTTACAGATGAAGAAATCAAAGCAATCCATAATCATATGAAAAATTGCTCTAAATTACTAATTATTAAGGAAATGCAAATTAAAGCATCTCTGAGGTACCACCTCACCACCTTTCAGATTGGCCAATTTGACCAGAAAGGACAATGATCAATATCAGAAGGGATGTGTGAAATCTGGGACATTAATACATTGTTGGTGGAGCTGCAAACTCATTCAATCTTTCTGGAGAGCAATTTGGAATTATGCCTAAAGGGCAATAAAATGTGCATACTATTTGATTCAGCAATGCTACTACTGGGTCTATACCCTGAAGAGACTATGAAAAAGGTGATGTTGTTACAACATCACCTGAACAAAAATGTTCATAGCAGCCCTGTTTGTGGTGGCAAAGGAAACTGAGGGAATGTCCATCAATTGGGGAATGGCTTAACAAAATGTGGTACATGTATGTGATGGAATATTATTGTTCTATTAGAACCCAGGAGAGATGAAAATTCAGGGAAGCCTGGAAGGAACTGATGCTGAGTGAGATGAGAAGAATCAGAAGAACATTGTACATCCTAACAGCCACATAGGAGTGATGATCAACTTTAATGGACTTTCTCATACCAACAGGAAAACAATCAGGCACAATTTTGGGGTGTCCATGATGGAGAATGGCATCTGTATTCTGAAAGATGTATTCTTAATAGTCTTTGTCATCTAAACTCCACCCCTAGTTAAGTCTCTTCTTCCCATAAGCTAAGTCCAGATTTCATTCTTATATAGTATTTTGTTCATTGCACACTTCCCTTATCTACCTTTTTTTCTGAATCCCTTTCTTTCATTGAACAATAGTGATGAAGATACCTTCTGAGACTCTAAGGGTTTAAGTTCTTTTCATAATCTTTAAGAAGACTTACTGCTTCTTTTTTGCCAGAAATATTTGGTTCTAGTCCATGTAAATCATCAGAAGTAAGTAGAAGTCAATAAATTTGATAAGTTTGGGGAGTTTCACTGGTATGTCTTAAATATATGCCTTTGGAAAATAGCAGACCTTTATTTTGTTATCAGATTGACAAATTACCAACTCAGTATCTTTCTTCAGGGAGTCACTGACCACATCTACTCTTTCTTCCCCCCCCCCTTTATTTACTGTATAATCCCTCTTTCACAGAATATCCAGTTCTTTTATTTAAAAATGAAAATATCTTTATATCTTTTTTTCTTTTAGTTCCAAGTGTTCAATGGTCCTTCATTTAAATTTAGGGAAAAGTCCAAAATAAATTAATTGACATTTCTACAAACAAATGAACCTTTCTACATTCATTGTGAAACTGTTGAAGATTGTCCATGAAATTATAAAATCTGTGAGTAAAGGTAGGTTTTATTTTAAAATATATATACTAAATTTAACATGTTATTTTCAAAGTTTTCCTCCTTATCGGTGATTTTTTTGTCCTTCATTCTGCTTTCCCATTTCAGTTAGATCCTATCCTTTTGTCTTTATTCCTTCCTCATCCCTACTAAAGACTGAAAAAAAGTAAAAGTAAAACAATTGTAACAAATATTCATAGCTAAGTACAACAAACTCCAACATTGGTCATGACCAAAAATATTTGTCTTATTCTGCATCCTCTCGCTGTCATCTCTCTGCCACAGGGTATAGCATGCTTTATCACTGGTGTTCTAGAATCTGGTAATTGAATTAATCAGAATCCTAAAGTCTTTCAAAATTGTTTATTTTTATAATGCCTCTGCTATTCTATAACTTTTTCTTGTGGTTCCACATGCATATAGTTTTAGATTCTTTTCAGTTTTTTTTCTGAAATTGTTTCTTTTATAATTTTTAATTCTGTAGGAAGATGACTGTGGAGTATAGGGCAATTAGTGATTTTAATGCTTCAAAGAGTATGCTCAATTTAGTTACTTTTGTGTATTGTTCCAAATTGTTTTACAGAATCCCTGGAACAATTTGCAGTTTAACCAAGAGTACATTAATGTGCTTGTTTTTCTGTAGCTCTTTTGACATTTATCATTTCCCTTTTTTGTCACCTTGGCAATCTATGACACCTCAGAGTTGATTAATTTGCATTTTCTAGTAGATTTACATAACATTTTCATAAGGTTATTGATAATTTTTATTTTTAAATTTATTTTAAAAATGTTATGCAATCAAAATTATCCATATTATCTTCTGTGAGCCTCTTTTTCTTGTGATACTCTTTCCCTAGCCAGAGTAAACAACAAACATATTGTTGGAATTTTTTCCTTAAACCATTCTTCTCACTAGTTTTCTTTTATGGGCAAGTCCATTGCATTCAGATTATTGTGTATTTCTTCCATCATATTTTATTATGCTTTTTCCTCTCTTTGTCATCTTTACTTCTTTTTCAAAGACAAATAGAGTGAGAGATTATTTCTTGAGACAATTTGCTTCAGTTCCTCTGCCTTTCTTCTCATTTGTCTAAACCCATTCATATTTCCTTATCATTCAAGTATTTTTAAACCCTTCTTCCTAATCTTCCTTTCAAGTATAAAATGTGCTTTGCTTTTATTTCTCCCTGAATTTACCATCCCTCTAATTTCTCTCTTTGACATCTCCTAGGTTCTTCCTATTTCCTTGTTTAGGCAAATCATTTCTAAACCAATCTCTTGTGTGTGTGTGTGTGTGTGTGTGTGTGTGTGTGTGTGTGTGTTAGTATTTTCTGTGCTCCTCTGACTAGTTAAAATATAGCTGTGAATTCCAGTCCATTTTCCTATCTGAAATAGAATTTCTTTTTGGTTACATTCCCTTTTCAGTTCTTATCTGGAACTGGCTATCTAATTGATTAGTGAGGTTAGAAAAAAAAATGACCCTCTCCTTTTCCTTTTAACATCACCACATAGTCTAGGAATCTTCCTTGGTCTTTGTTGGAGTAATTGTTTCAGAGAACAAGTCTTATCCCACTTTCCCTTACTTTTGATCTTGTTTGGTCTCTATCCAGTTGTCTTTCTTTCCTTTTTCCTATGTGAAATTTTTCCACTTATACCAACACAGCTCATGATTCCCCTGAACTTCTTCAAATTGTTTTTTTCTTCTGTGTTTTTATATTAGAAATGTTCTTTCATTTCTTTTTTTAAAGTAATGTTCTCTTGAAATGACCTGATTTAGTTGATTTGTATACCAAGGTTTTTTTCCCTTTTGCCCTGCTTTTATGTGTTTCATGAGGCAGTGTTTCTCATATCATTACAAAACTCTCTTCTGAAACATTTTGCAAATTAGTTTATATTTTAAGTCATTGTTTCCCGTGGCTGTCATGTTTCTCTGCATGGCAAAGAGATGAATTGTTGGCAGAATCCTTGGGGAAGAGGGGTTGGTCTTCTTCTTGTGGTGATTTCATTACATAAATTAAACTTCAATGGGAAATGGTAATATGATCTTTTGAATATTTAAATAAATCAGGAAAGGACCTTATTTTTTATCTATTCCATGAGGGCTGGATGGGAGGGCAGCTTAGGGAATTTGAGAACCAGAGAAAGGAAGGAAATAGTTTATCTGTAGTCATAGTAAATGAAAGAGCTCAGTTCAAATTCAGATAATTTTATTTTACTGGTGGTACAGTACTGATTTCCTAGCATTAATATTTTTTCTTTGTCCATTTCCCATTTTTTAATGTCAATCATTTTTTTTAATCTGTAAAATGTAATCTGCTGTAATTTTAGGTAATATTTTCTTATCTATGTCCTCTTTTTCATTTGGTATTGATTTTGACTTTTATTATTTGATAGCCTGCATTCAGATAGCTATTTCAGAAATGGCTCCTACACAAGTAAAGGGTTATTTCTTTTCAGTGTCTTATACAGAGCAAATAAATTCTGACTGAATAAAATGTTATGTGGCAATATAATAAATTTTATTTCTTTTGATGTTTGGTGATTGCTATGTACAATACCCTTACAATATCTTTAAATTATTGATATATTCTGATTTGATATAACATGCCCGTCTTTGCTAAATTCCCAACTTCTTCCTTTGAAGGTACATTTCCTGAGACTAGTTAAGAGAAACCACCTGTTAGGATTGTAGATGACATTAAATGAATATTCTTTTGTAATTTACCAGTTGTTTACAGAAAGGTAGCACTTCTAATTTGCTTGAATTATTTCACACCAGCTTTGTCCATTGAATGTGATCAGAAAACTGTAATCTTTTGGGAATTATCTGTATTAAATTTTATAGTAATAGTTTGTATTTTTCTTTTGGCTCCTCTTTCTTCAATCTGAATCATTACATATAAACCTTTCCATGTTCCTTGGAATTCTTAATCATAATTTATTATTGCAAGATCATATTCCATTACATTTATGTGTAGCAGTTCAGCTAGAATCTCAATGTTGAAGACATATTTTTCTAGCTTTTTGTTAATGATGTGGCTATTAGCATTTTTTATATTACAAGTCTTCTGACTGTCTGCTTATAGTAGGTGTTCATGATATAAAGGTGTGAGTTTCTAGGATTTGCCCTCATTTCTTATCCTAAACTATATTTCTCATTGTATTTTACTCATCTCTGCTCATTTTTGCTTTGAAATTACTGACTCTCAGTGTTATAGAAGCTTGGAGTACCTTGCCAAGTTCATCAATATTTTCTTTACTTCTTGTATTTGCCTATCCAAAGCTTATTCAATGCTCATGAGCCGTTCTTCTACAATAGGTAGCAGTTCATGATAACTCAGACCTAATGAGCGTGAGTAGAGTTTTGTGTCTGATGCAATCATTCACATGATCTTTGGAATATATGAAGCAATTCTATAATTGTTCCCTGTCTGAAAAAGATCACTTTTATTGGCTACTAAGAGTGCATACTAAAGACTGCCACAGTGAAAACTCATTCTCTATCCTCAAAGTGATTAAAGTCTGAATTGTTGCAAGTCTTTAGATGGAGATTAAGGTAGTAAAAGTGGTGGAGTCCCCTAATTTCTGGTTCCTAACTCCCCATCCACACCAACATGCACTATGAACAAGAAATCCATTTTGTTTCCTCTTTGTATTTGTTCTTTCTTGCTCTTAGATGAATAAGTGTTGGAAAGGGAATAGATTTACCTATAATCTTGTGTTATCTTCAAAGGTTTAGGAACTGGAGTCCTAACTGGAGTTTGCTATCTGCTGATTCCAATGAGGGTCAAGCTACAAGTTTTTTTTTTTTTTAGTTTTTTTTTTTTTGCAAGGCAATAGGGTTAAGTGACTTGCCCAAGGCCATACAGCTAGGTAATTATTAAGTGTCTGAGGCCGGATTTGAGCTCAGGTATTCCTGACTCCAGGGCCGGTGCTCTATCCACTGCACCACCTAGCCGCCCCTAAACTGAAAGTTTTAATCCCACAGTAAATTAGATTTGGCAGCTAAAATACTGGATTTTGTAAGCAAGAGATTGACTGCCCTCTACTATGTTGATTTTAAAATTAACCTGCTATAATGAATGCTATACCAACCACTAAGTTTGAGTTCATGTTTCCCATAGAGTAGAGAGTGTCCTTAGTTTGGAGTGTTTCTGTTACTGTCATTTTTTTCTCAGTAAATATTCTTTTTATAGAATCTAATTGATGTTAATTGTGTAAATTTTCCTGGAACACAAGTTTATGATCTTGTTGAGGAGATATTAAGTCTTACTAGTTAGATGATATTTATTAGCTAACTGGTGCGAGATATTGGGGAAAATACATCAGAATAGAACTGATATTAGAAAGCTATTTGAAATTCTGATTAATATAATGACCAACAATAATTCTAGAGAAGTTGTGATTTAACATCACCACTGATAGAAAGTAGGGAGGTTATGGATTCAGAGTGTAGATTGAGATATACTTATAGTTTATCTATTGCTTTCATTTATATATATCTCACATGACCAATGAAGGATTTTTTTTTTATTTACTATATATGTTTGTAACAGGGGTTTTGTTTTTCTTCAATTTTCCATAAGAGGAGGAGAAGGTAAGGGAGAGAATGAAGATCTGAAAATAAGATGAACTTGAAAACAGAGTAACTCTATGTTAGCCCACATTTAATACTAGAACTCATAAGCCTCACACTGATTTGTTTCCCCATGAATAGTTTAGCCAGAATACCAATTTAGGTTAAACTAATATAATTTTCTGAGCATCAGAGAAAGCAAAGTTTCTACAAAATATTTTCCCCATAAACATAGGGTGCTCTCTCCCTAAAAGAGAGGAATGAGTGCAAACTTAGAGTACAGTGTAGTGAGACACACATAAAAGATAAATATATGGAGAGAAAACATGGCAAACCAGTCTAGTATCTTTGCCAAGAAAATCTCAAATAGGATCAAAAGAGTCAGATAAAATTGAAATGACTAAACAACAACAGAGGGAAAACATTCCCTACCACTACTAAAAATACCAGAAATACTTTTTTATTTCTAGTATTAGAAGGATTTGTTGATCATCTCACATTTATTGTATCAAAAATTATTCCTTTTATGTCCCCAGGCAAATCAACTGACCTCTAGTTTTTTCATCTGTAAAAGGAACAGGTTAGACTAGAAGTCCTTTAAGGTCCTTTTCAACTCTAAATTTATGATACTATGAAAGTTAATATTTATATCATATAGCATTCTCTGATTCCCTTTCCATTTTTCTATCTTTATCTCTGAAGAAATAGTTGGGGTAACAGAATGGAATTTTGCTTGAAGAGTTGTCAGGGTCAAAGTCTGTATGAACTTCTTATCAGTTCACTGATGAGGTGTTTCTCCATTCTTAGCAAGCTTACTCCTTGTTTAGCTGAAAAAAAAGTGTGAGCTCCCCAAGAACTCAAGCTCATTTCCATGCCATTATAAGGCATTCAAGGAAGTCTTTTGTGGAGGATATGTTAGGTTACTTTTTCTGTTTAAGTGGGCTATTTTCTCTGTTTTAGAGATATATTTACTTTCCTCTTTGTGTGAAGGGTAGGTAGGTGGGGGAATTAAGGAAATCTTCATGAAAAACAAAATAAACAATTCTACACTTTTCTCATCACTCCTTCCCCTTAATTTTATTTTATGGGGGGGGAGTGGCAGACATTTCTTTTTTAAGCAAGTTTTTGACTATCTCCTGCTGGGATGTTAGATTTTTCCCAACTACTTGTACAGCTTGTGTAATTTTTCCCTGTGGCAGAGAGTAAGTTAGGCCCACTTCCAAAGCCAGTGATTTCTAAATCTTGAGTCTGGGGAGCTTCAACAGCCTTTAGGATTATTCTACTTTGTTATCTCTGCTTTTAAAACACAAAGTCAGCAGCTTTATTTCACATCCTGTGCTTACAGAATTCCCCTGCATGGGCCAAGGGAGACGTAGCTCTTCTCTTTTCTGAGGATATTCAATACTTTTTTCCCTTTCTCTTTTGCCTCAGAGTTTGTGAGTAGTAACTTCTGTCTGCTACTGTTCCCTCTTCTGATGCTAAGGAGAGATAGGGTCTATGTGTCTGCACATATTGCATTGCAAACACCTCCCAGAGACAAAAGCAAGGGTTTGCAGACCTGTTTGCAGACCCAATCTATGAAATGAAGACTAAAAAAATCCAAACAGAGTTTTAAATGCTCCTATGTGATGTCAAAAGAAGAAATCTGTGTTGAGAAATGAAGGTGACATTTGAATAACCTCATTTTTACTAAGAAAAACCACAAAATTTTCTTTGTCCCCCCCCATAATAAACCCTAATGTGACAGAATCTTTCTCATAATAAATGCACAGCAAGTCTTCTTTATTTTTTCCAAAACACAGGAAAAAAGAATTTTTCCTTGACACCCCCCTTGCATTCACACAAAACTGGGATATCAACTATTGCCCTCTTCAGCTCTTTTTTTTTTTTTGCTTATCCCTGACCCACTAAGGTCATATACTTGTTAAACAGCCTATTCCTGCTATTTCAGAACTCCTGGAAGTAGCTAAATGATTTTTAGGTCCCCATGCATAATGGGGATATTCACCACAGTGTTTGAATGTAGTATGCATCTATGTGTCTAGAATACGGTAATATGATCTTTACCTAAGTACTCAAATTCCAAGAATTTGCTGCAATGGCTCTTTATTAGAACAATGTAGTTCCAGAGTTGAGATTTTTTCTTAGAACAATTGAAGTTCAATCTTGAATTTAAGTAGCCCAATAGTACCTTGCCTTAAGTTCTGGAACATAAGTTGAAGATGTCTGATGATCAGAGGCAGAACTACAAGGAGTGTCTGGGACTTTGCCTAAAATTCTAACATCCCATAGGACTTGATTCTATGCCCTTGAAGGTTGGATTGTACTCCCTCATCCTTTGGCTGCCATTTACTGGGATCCATTACTCACACATTCTAATTACAGTCTGCCTTTCCAATAAGGTAAAGAAGACTATATAAAAAATGGCTTAGGGACTCATTATACAATAACAGGGATCATCTTGGGAAAGAATTCTTTCCCTTGGGTCCATAGATTTCTGCCTTAGAATAATATTTCAAAAATATATAACAAAATGCATAGAACTAAAAAAGGATACCAATTATATTAACATAATGGCTCCCCTGATAACTGTTCATAGAGCCATGGATTCCAGGTTAAGCATCTCTGGTCTAGGAGGATCACTGCAAAGAGGGAGAACTTTGTCAAATTCGACCACTGCTAATTTTTGCCAGTTCTTATAGCAGCCCTAGCATTATCTTGCCAAGGTCCCTTTCCCCCTTGTTCTCTATTTCTACTGAACCTTCTAGATCTCACTTTTATTGCTGTAAAATAGAAATATCACTGGATTCAAAGTCAAGAATCTGAGTTTGAATTCTGTCTCTGTTGCTTATTACTTGTATGCCCTTAGGTAAATTACTTTACCTCTGAGACTCAGTATTTTCATCTGTATCATAAAGTGAAAGGACTAAGGTTCTTCCCGGTTTTAAATTTGTCAAGTCTATGAATCTAGCTTGTTTACTACTTCATCTCCCAGTCCTAATTGAAAGTTACCTTTCTTGTGACGACACTGTTAGAGAGTGTGTTGATGGGGTGCTTTGATAAATTCTCTAAGGATGGTGGCTCTATTTTCATATACTCAGTGTTATACTCTTTATTCTCCTCTTTCAAACTCTGACTCCAACATCATCTCAGGTTAATTACTTCTTCTCCTTTAACATTTACTCTAGGATCCTTACTTCCATCAACTGTAAGTCTCTAGGTCACTCTCTTCCCTTCACTATTTAGGTAATTAATTTATCGTTTTTTCCTCTCACATCCTCTTTCAAACACGTGGGTTTCCTAGTTTCTCAAACACATGGGTTTCCTAGTTTCTCAAACACCACGATATCATGAATTTTCAGACTCTCTTACCTCCACCCCAAAATCATTATACCTGAGACCTCCCACTCTACTCTATAATCTCTGTCTCTTGCTCTCTAAACTTGAATTTATCTCAGGTGCCAATATTTCTAGCTATGACTCTGATGGTGTTTCTGTAGCATATGATATTAAAATTAGATTATGGCATCAGTGTTATGAATTAAATATATATTTCTGAGCTAGTGATAGCTAAGTGGTATAGGCTTGGAGTCAGCAAGACCTGAGTTCAAATCTTACTTTTGATGCTTTAGTAACTGGGGGGATTCTGGATAAGTCACTTAACTCCTATTTGCCTTAGTTCCCTCATCTGTAAAATGGGAATAAATAGTAACATCTCTCTCCCACAGTTTTTCTGGGTATCAAGTTAGAGAATAGTGGTAAAGTGTTTATTACAGTATCCGTCACACAGAAAGCACTAAGTAAATATCTATTAACACTATTATCATTATTACTAGAAGTTGGCTTATGAAAGTTTAAGTTTTGTCTTTATAGATAGATTATGATTGATTTGGGTTACTTGGATACTAAATGGAAGATAAATATAGTGAACCTGACACATGTCAGGATGGAGTCCCTGAGCTTTGTATAGTGGCATGAATCAGGAAGAGCTTGAAGGAAACCAATAGGTTATTGATCCAATTCTCTCTCATTTTGCACATGAGAAAATGGAGGCCAGAGAGGTTAAATGATTGTCTTAGGCAGTGCTTGGACCCAGTTCTTTCTGTCTCCAAGTTCAGTATTAGAGATAAAAGAGCAAAGGATCCAAAAGTATTCTGAACAGGAATGGGAAGGCAAATTAACTCTTTCCTCTACAGAAATCCTTAATTTTTAGGAATTTCCTAGTTTGGAGGAGGGGAATATCAAGAAACAAAACTCACAGCCCCTGTTCTTGAAGTGCTCATGCTTCACTTGGAGAAACAAACCTTATGTCCAAAAACTAAGGAGAGAAACAGAAACATCATCAAGTTCTTAACATTGTGTGGTACAGATGATAAATGCCCCAAGAATTCAGGAACAGAGAAATCTGTTTAGCCTAGAGTAGTTGAACCAAGAACACAGTTGGTGGGAAAATGGAAGGGGGAAATGGTGGGTCTGGCTAAGCTGCATGTTCCCTGGGTGTTGACAAATTATGAAAGATGCATTTATTTGTCTTTATATTTCTAGTTCCTAGTATAGTGTCTTCTACTCAGTAGGCTTTTAATGAGTGTTCCTTGAATTGTTGAACTAAATTATGCAAATGAGTCTATGTAAAGCAGCCAATTCCTTAATCTTGAATAATAATATTCCTATAGAAATAGACTTTAGCTCAACTCCACTTAACAACTTCTAACTCACCCTAATTCACTTTAAAAATATCAACCTGCCAAAATGAAGCAATACCTATGGGCACTTTCCGCAATTCAACTAAATGAGCTGAAACATTCCCGAAGGTTGCCCCTCTTTCCATCTGGACTTCATTATGAGCACAACTGGCAAACCAGGCAGAAAAAGGTTGAAATTGATTGCTTTCTATTCCCACATTTATTCAAAGGAATAAAACAACTTCAGTCACATCAATTTAGTAACAACAGAAAATATTAATTAAAGTGTTTTCATTTGAAGCATTATGTTAGGAACTGGGACATCCTGATATATGATGAAGTAGGCTGTTATTTTTACATTATAGTCATGTTACAATTTTATCTATTTCAGATCTTCTAAATGAGTATCTGACGTTTAATAGGAGGGGGAGTATATTTTTTTTGTTGTATAGGTAAAATGGTTTAAGGATTATGGCTAAATCTTTTTTGCTTCAGTTACAAGTCCATTAATTTTATTCTTTCATCCTATGTCTGAAAGTTAAATTAACTGAATAAAAGATAAGTTTTCCTTTAGATCAGACTAAGTGGTATGGATAGATGAGGGGTAAGAAATAGCAATTTAATTCAATAAGAATTTATTAGGTAGCTCCTATGTAAGCACCGAGCATTAATAGGGATACAAAGGTAAAAATGAGAGTCCCTTCCTTCAAGGACTTATCTTTCTATTCGATAAATACAATATGTTCATAGATAAATTAAAACAAAGTTGATTGATATAAAGTAAATTCAAAATAATTTAATATAAGGATGCCTGGAAAGATAGGGAAGAACATTTTAAAAATGGGAGACAGTTGAATTTTGTAGGTTTCCTGAGTTTCTAAAAGGTGGAAAATGAGACTTTGCAAAGGGAAGAAGGAGATGGAAAATGGATAATGGAGTATAGAAAGTAGAGCTAGTGCATACAGTATATGAAAAGAGTAATGTATTATAAGCCTACAGACATACCCTAATGGACTGATCCAGTGTATGGAGAAGAGATGAAATAAGAAGGATAAAGGCCATAAATGTTCCCTTGGGAGTTAATGTTCATTTTTAGTCTATAAATCAGCATTCAGTGATCCTTTCATCATTGATTTTTATCTGCAGAATTTTGGAAGACTAATGAGAGCGGAATTCTGATCTAATCCAATTTTTCTGGAGAGCAATTTAGAAGTAAGTATTCACTGGTATTAGCTTTGCTCAAGGCAAATTAAAATGAGGATTGAGCCCGTAGACTTTGGAGTATTTTGTGACTCAGGTCTAAAGAGCAATTGGACATTTGTTGTGGCTACCCGTAAATTTTGCACATGTTCAGATGTGGTAATTGGATTTGTTTTTAATTTTTCCGAAAACAGAGTGTTTTCTGATTGAAAAAGGAAAGTTCATGGTATTGTCATGATATTGAGAGAAAGTGAAGAAGGCCCCCAATATTTTGGTTGGACCTTCTCGTAAAAGTTGCATAGGATGGGTAAGCATGTATAGATAGAAATCTCTCAAGTAGGTATACATCAACATCCATAAAATCATAAATTCATTTAATGTTGAAAATTTCACAGTGCTAGATAACTCCCTGATTAAAATAAAACTAGGGCAATAGGAACTCTTAAGCTCTAAGATATTTGCTATTTTCTCTCTTCTCCAAACTCCCCCACCCCAAATAAATCTGTATTATAGCAAGGTCTGCCAGGAATTGGGACACTTTTCTCTAAGGATGAAAATTATGTCTCGCAGATATATGAATGATCATTTATTCAGGAGATGTTCCACTTTAAGACTGAAGAGGTGTTTGGATTTGGAAGCACTGCTGAATAATTGTTAAGGGACACATAATGGTAAAAGATTTTTAAAATGCTGAAATCAGCAATTATAAAAATCTTGCCAAGTTCTTGTGCCAATGTAACTGACACTTTGATGGATCTATGATTTCATCAGTGCAGGTATTCCAGTCCCTCTAGTGGCCTCTATTGCCAATTATCCACCCTACCTCCTATTCTAGTCTCATCTATGTCTTTATATAACATACTTTTATAGAGTGCTTTAAGATTTGCAGAGTATCATCATATATACCATCTCAAGTGAGAGCTCATGTAGGTGCCAGGATCACTGGTTTGCACATTGTATTAGCTGGAAGAAGGCTCAAGACAGCTTTTCATTTCATGAAAACATCACATGCCCAGGTAAATTGAAATTCAATGGGTCGCTGTGATGGACTCTTTTCTTAACTTAATCGAGCCCTTTGTCAATAAATAATCTGGTTTAAAAAAACAAACTCAGGATTGGCTCTGTCATTTTATTTCACACTTATCTGATTCAACTTGCATTTGGGTTTTGGTAGTCTTTTTAAGGAATGGCTTAGGAGTATATTAGCTTTGGTATCAGAGAATCTGAATTCAAATCCTGCCTCTGTCACTTCATTTAACCTCTTTAGGTTTCTGATTACTCACCTGTAAAATGAAAGTGGAACTTGATGGCTAATAACACCACCCTATGTAATCTTCATGACTCTCTGAAATCATTATGAAAGATATTGTTATCACCTTTAATGCATGTGAAAGAAAACTGAGACTCAGAGAGATTAACTCATTTGCCCATGGTTATACTACTCATAAATATCAGATTCAAATAATCTTGACTCCAGAGTTACCCTTTTGTCCACTATACCACACTGGCTTCAGGACTAGAGTAAGGCTTCAAAATTTCAAGATTCAAGGTTTAGATGCAAATTAAAACAACTCTGAGATACTACCTCATACCCATCAGATTGACTATTATGACAAAAAAGAAAAATTATAAATGTTGGAGGGGGTTATAGGTAAATTAGAAGACTAATGAAAATGGAATTCTGATCTAATCCAACTTTTCTGGAGAGTAATTTAGAAGTAAGACCAAAAGTCTATAACACACATACTCTTTGATTCAGCAATACCACTGTTAGGTCTATATTCCTAAAAGAAATGGTAAAGGAAGTGGGCAGGTAGGTGGCAATATGAATAGTGCTCCTGACCTGGAGTCAGGAAGATCTGAATTCAAATCTGGTTTCAGACATTTACTAACTGTGAATTCATTGACAAGTCACTGCTGTTTGCCTCAGTTTCCTCACTATCTATCTATCTATCTATCTATATATATATATATATTGTTAGAGAAGGAAATGGCAAGCTATCCTAGCATCTTTATCAAGAAAACTCCAAACAGAATTATAAAGAGTCAGATATGACTAGACAACAATAAAACAAGAGGAAGTTTGGAGTGCAGCGTGGAGAGGAATCTCTTGCTCATGGTCACCCTGTTAACAAGTGTCTGAGGTCATATCTGAATTCATATCTTCCCAAATATATTTCTAGTTCTCCATTCAATGCATGATCTGGCTTCCTCAAAGGTAATTCACCTCTCTGGGATTCTCTGCCTTCTCCTCTAAAATAAAAGCTTTGTTCTTGATGACCTCTAGAATCCCTTCTATTTCTGAATTTATAAGTTAATTTCTGGAATTGTACTATTGACCTCTTTTTCTCTCTGTTTCTTCTGGCTGGAGAATGGAATGCTGTGGTCCCAGTGTTGCTCCTTTGTTCAACTTGGGGGCAGGGAGGATGAACACATAGGATTGAACTATTGAGTCACCTCTTCTCCCACTCCAACTTCCTCTTTTCTGTCTGTTTTTCTTTCTCTTTCTCTCTTCCTACTTCCTTCCCTTGAACTCAGAAGATGCATATAGCTTTGTGACTAAGCATGCATCCTTATTGGATAGAGGAAATGTATTGATCTATTCACAACTGGTTATGGCACATTCTAGAGAGATAACTTATTTTGTGGTCAGGAGTACCTTGGTTCTAATACTGCTTCTGACAGGTACTAACTTGGTTGACTCTGAAAAAAGTCATTTAACTTGATTATTTCAATTGCCTTTTAACTGTCTCCTTGCTTGAAGTCCATCCCTACTCCAATCCATTTTCCATTCAACTGCCAAAGTGATTTTCTGAAAGTATAGTTGTCATCATATCCCCTACCCTTGCACTATATAAACTCTGCAGGCTCTCCATTACTTCCAGGAAAAAAATATAAAGTCCTTTCTTTGCTATTTAAAGCTCTTCATATTTTAATCCTTTCCCCACCATTTTAGCCTTCCCACTTACACTTCACTCCCGCTCTACATATTCTACCAGTTTTATAGATTGCTAAGACTGGAGTCAGATCTGAATTAAAATCCAGCCTTGGACACCATTTGACCTTGGACAAATCACTTAAACTCTGTTTGCCTTAATCTTCTGGGGAAGGAAATATCCAGTATCTTTGCTAAGAAAATCCTATAGACAATATGGTCTTTGAGGTAACAAAGTGTTAGACACAATTAAACAATAACAGCATATTCTGCCATCCAAATTCACCAATATCTCTTCAGATCCCTCTTTCTCCCACTGACAGAGCTTTGCATTTTCTTTTATGTTTAGAATGTTTTTGCCCCCCTTGATTCTGCCTCCTAATTTTCCTGGAATACTTCAATACCCAATTCAGATCCTATTTTCTCTGAAAGGCCTTTCCCAAGTATCTCCTGCTGATAATTCTTCCCTCTGATTTTACTTTCAATTTATGTGGTCATTTTTACATGTCTCCACCATTAGAATGTAAGCTCCTTGAGATAAGGCAAAATTTTCTTCTTCCCTTTCTTAGCAGGGTCTGGCACATAAGCAACAGCAAGTGCTTCAAGGCTTGTTGATTTGATGGATCAGGATATAATTTGTCCAAGGTCACACAAACAATAAGTGGCAGTACAGGATTGTAATCTATGTCTTCTCATTTCAAATTCAATGTTCTTTCTACCTTACCATCCTTCCTCCTCTGTCATTTCTGTTGATGAAATCATGAAAACTGGAATGAGCAAGACCCAAATGATTAATAAAATGTTAATGTATAATATAGAAGATAAGATAATAGGAAATCACTTAACTTTTTTACATGATTCAACTATTCATTGTCTCACCAAATTATCAACTATCCTATTACTCAAATATTCAATTAGTTTCCAAATATTGTCACTTTTAACTCCACATATCTCTGGAATATCTCACTTTCTTTCCACTCATATAGCTTGCACCCTAATTCAGACTCTTATCACCTCTTACCTGTACTACTGAAATAGCTTCCTAAGCGGTCTCCCTGACAACTATGTCCATACAACTCACAGCTGTCAAAGTGATCTGTCTTCCTAAATGGTGGATTTCACCTGGCTCCCTTTTGGCCTGAAGATCAACTACTATTTAATCCTCCTCTCACTTAAAAAATCTCTATTGATTTTTATTTTGTTTGTACAATATTAATGTATTAGTACTTAGATGTTATTTTTAAATAATATATTGGGGGTTTATGCTCAACATTTTTTTACTGATAAAGGTGAGCAACCAAAAGAGGTTGGCATAGTGGATGAAAAGTTGACCTTGGAACAAAGGATAACTCGGCTCAACTCCTGCCCCTCACCCGTGCTGACTGTGTGACTTTGGGCAAGTCAAATAATTTAACTTCTCAGTGACCCAGGCAACTCTCTGAATAGGAGAACAGGTGCTGAACTAAATTTATCAGGTAGAATTTCCTACTAGGAGTCTTGTAGGATGAAAGCACAGGCTCAGATTGTTTTTAAAGCTAGAATATATCAAACATATAGCTTTGGAGCACTGGGAAAAGTAAATAGTGATCAGTAGAAACCAGCATCAAGTTAAGTCAATAAATATTTATAAAGTACTTAATAATTGTGCTAAATGCTAGGAATACAAAGAAAGGCAAAAGATAGTCCCTGCTTTCAGGGAGCTGACAGTCCAATGGGGGAGACAATATATAAACAATTGCATACACCAAGTTTATATACTGGATGAACTGAAGATAATCTTAGAGGGAAGGTATTAACATTAAGTGGGAGCAGTCATGGCTTATTTTTCTGAAATATAAATTTATTTTTCCATCTAAATGCAAAGATGGTTTTCAACAATCATTTTCGGTAAAGTTTTGAATTCATTTTTTTTCCCTTCCTTTTCTCTTCCTTAACAGTGAGCAGTCTAATATAGGTTATATATGTAGAGCTATGTTTTTTTTACAAGGCAAATGGAGTTAAGTGACTTGCCCAAGGCTATACTGTTAGGTAATTATTAAGTGTCTGAGGTCAAATTTGAACTCAGGTCTTCCTGACTCCAGGGCTGGTGCTCTATCCACTGTGCCACCTACCAGCCACTGTAGAGCTATGTTAAACATATTTTCAGATTAAAATATTAATAGCAGGGAAAGCTTCTTGCGAAAGATAAGATTTTAGCTAATACTTAAAAGAAGTCAGGAGAGCCAGAAGGTAGAGAAAGGAAGGAATTCTAGGTTTAAGAGAAACCCTCTGAAAATTCTCAAGTCTGGAAAGGTTGTGTCTTGAGCAAGGACTGGCAAGGAGATCAGTGTAGGGTGTATCACAGAATTCCTAAACTGGGATGAAGGGGAAAGGAAGATGTAAGAAAATGGATAATGTAGTAAAGAAAGGCCTATGGGGGTCTTTAAGAGCCAAATAAAGGATTTAATATTTGACCTGAATGTAATAGGGAGTCATTAAGAGTTTATCAAATAAGGGACTAGCATCATTAGACCTAGGTTTTAGGAAAATTTATTTGACAATTGAGTGGAAAATAGGCTGGAGGAGGAGAGACTTGAGGCAGGAAGGCCAAGTAAAAAGTTGCTTCAATAGTCCAAGTAACAGGTAGGTGATGAGGCCCTGAGTCAGAGTGGTAGCAGTATCTGAGGAGAAAGGTTGTTACATAAAATAAATGT
This sequence comes from Macrotis lagotis, assembly GCF_037893015.1. NCBI lineage: Eukaryota > Metazoa > Chordata > Mammalia > Peramelemorphia > Peramelidae > Macrotis > Macrotis lagotis. Next base: position 822,581,494 of record NC_133658.1, on the reverse strand, counting down.
TACAAATGTAGAATTGATAGGAATTGACAATAGATTCACTATGGGTGAGGTGAGGAAAAGAAAGAGGAGGTGAGGATGATACTTGTGTTGCTAGTCTGAATGACTGGAATGATGATGACACCTTTGGTTGTAATCAGTAAGTTAAGAAGAAGGGAGAATTTGGGAAGAAAGATAAGTTCAGTTATAGATAAGTTTAAGGAGTCTACTGAACATTCAGCTTGAGATATATGAAAGGAGGGAACAGTTTGCGTTTAATAATGATATTGGAAGTCAATATTGAAAAGAATTGATGACAAAAGAGATGGAGGTACAGATGGCAGATCAATTTCTTAAAGTCTTGAAAGAAAGGGTAGAGTTATATGGGATGAAAGCTTACAGAAATGAGTGAATCAAGTGAGGATTTTTTGAGAATGAGGGGGGGCATGAGTGGGTTTATAATCAGTAGAATAGTAACTAATAGACAGGAAGGAAATATAGGAAAGAATTAGGATGATTAAAGGGGAAATCCTATGGAGAAGAAATGATGGACTGTGATCACTGAAGCATATGGAGAAATCTTGGCAAGGATAAGTGCCAACTGTTCATCTGAGAAGAGGTGACATTATGGTAAAAGGCCACTAAGTTATATGAGGTGAGAAGAGAGAATTCTCACCAATAATTCTTTTTTTTTCAGTGATATATGAAACAGTTTTTGATTGAGAGAGTAGATGGAGAAAGAGCAATGGAAAATACTTAGTATTTTTTAGTACTAACTCTAGGCCAGGCATTAGAATTACTAAATGATAAGCACTGGAAATATACATTTGGGGTTGCAAGGTAGAGAAAGAGGAGAAACAACAACAGATTGTCATCATATAAGGGAATTTCAGAGTTCATAGGTATGGAAATGAAGCACTTATAGGTTATGGCAAGATTATCTCATATCACTGAGGTGGAGGGTGGAGGAGGAGGTCACAGAAAATGAGTAAACTGTGATATTGAGAGATGAGAGTATTTGAGATAGAATTAACCTACTCCCTCAAAGTGAAAGTCTCCTAGAATGAGATCAGGAATTTGGGAAGAAAAAAGGGCAATCTGAGAACTGAACTTACTGAGGAAGGAAGGATGTCCTGGAGAGTCATAGACAGCCACTGGGATCTTGGTTGACAGATAAATATAGTCTGAATGAAAGTCTTCTAGAATGAGATCAAGAGTTTGAGAAGAAAGGCCGATCTAGGTACTAAACTTATTGAGGAAGGATGTATGTCCTAGAGGTTGGTAGATAGTCACTGAATCTTGGTTGATTGATAAATGTAGTTTGAATGAACCTTGAAGGATGAGAGGTAATTGAGTGAGGGTGGTAGGAAAATACGCTAAGTGTCAATAGGAAGTAAGAAGTATCCCAGCTCCCTGTACTATAACCAGTAAGTTGGTGACTGAATGTTATGGTCATTGCTGGGAAAGATAACCAAGGAAGCTTTTGCTATTAGGAGGGAACTGGGTCACAGTGGGTAGAAAAAGATGGAAGGAAAAGGAAATGATAAGATTTAAGATAAGATTATTTATCGAACAGGCATTTTAGAGAGCATAGATGAAAAAATGGATAGCTTTAGAATGGATAATCAAGGGTTTGGAGGTTCTGTTTCGAAGTTTGGAAATAACAGAATGACCACTGGACCACAGTGGACAGAGAATAAACAAAGCAGCTAGGTTCAGCCTTGGGGTGGGGTTACCTCCGGGAGTTAGGCAGGAACTTGTAGCCAGAAAGGGGAAGGTACTCAGATATAGGTATAGAATGTATACTTATCACATTTCTGGATGCCATTAAGTTGGAAGTAATAGGTTGGGCAACACCAACCGGGATCTAAAAAGTTCTTGACAGACTTGAATGATGGGTTGAGAGTAATAAGTTGAAATTGAATAGAGGAGAGACATAAGTTCTTCATTTAATAATTGTACAAGTATAGCTAGAAATGGAACAAGATGACATTTCATGTGAAAAAGACTTAGAGATTTTAATGACCTAAAAGAATGAGTCATTAGTCTGATGCAGCAGTTAAAATAGTCACTGCAATCTTTGGTTATATTAATAGAAGCAAAGTATGCAGACAAAGAAAGTGATAGTCAATCAGCCAATCGTTTATGAAGTACCTACTATGTGCGTCACATAGTGAAGATTCATATAATGAAGATTCACATAGTCTTCCAAGTGTTACATATATAAATACAAATCACACATATGCTCTTTCCTCAAGGAATTTACATTCTAATTGAGATATATTACACTGAGACCAAGCTATGAGGAATGGAAATGGAATCCAAAGATGTCATGACTTCTCTAAGGGTTAGGTCCTGAAGTTCAAGTAGATGGTTGAACGAGATGTGAAATGTGGTCTCGAGGACTTTTCAATATAGTAGTTAATGTAAGTCTCTTACCCTCCAATTAGGACAGCTCCGTCCGGGGAGGAAGAGGATTAATTCCCTTCACTTTTTGTCCCAACTCTGCTCCTCCCAACCACTTTTGTTGTGTATAGTCTCTGATTATTCAGATTATATCTAGAATATTGCATAAAATATTCTGACCACCAACACTGACCAATTAGATTTATGACCAAGATGGACTGCTAACTTAAAACTGTGACATGTGAGATATAAATAAAAAAAATACACAAAACAAAACTGTTTAACTTAGAGAAGAGAAGGAATAAGGGACACAACATAGTGATTTTTGCAATGTATCAAGGAATTATAGTGCAATAATCCTGACAATAAAATATAGAACTTGAGGACAAAACTGAAATGCATACATATGGACATGATAGGAAATAGATTTTGGTTCCTTGAAGACAATAAAGAATTTTCTAGCTATTAGAGATGACCAAAAATGGAGTTGCTTCAATAAACAATATGCTTCTTGTCACTTGAAGTGTTCAAGATCAAGCTAGATGACCACTTTTCTGCTATAAAGGGTATTTCAATATTTTACAGGATATTGGGATAACTAACTCTTAGGACTTTTTGGCCATGACCCTTTGAGGGAGGGGTGTGTGGGAACTAGCTTGAATTGAGCATTTACACCTCAGAAATGGGCCAGTTTTAAAAATCAGGACTTGATTATTTTGTTGATCATTTAGATTTAAGAAAGTGAGGTAGAAAATGTTGATATTGGAGATTTAACTTAAAATGTATCATATATGTATATTTTTCAGGGTCTGTTATTACACATTTATCAGCAAATGTCTGCTTGGAAGATACTGTCTCCCCCTTTCCCCCTTCATCTGATTTTATAATGTTTCTTTTCTGATTCATAAGTTTTCTTTGCATACATAGAACTATATCTATATTCTTATAGCAATATCATCCATACCTATCATTATTTATGTTTATATAAATGAAGGCTGCATTGAACAATGAGATGCTTTATTTTTTAAAGGGACTTCCTGCCTCCAGATTTCAATAGAAAAAATTCTTTCTTGTGATTCCAAGGAGAAATGGCACCTATTTCTGGCTCCTCTCTATTTTATACAACTAATGGGAGAAAAGCATTTCAGGCTTCCCGGGAAGCCAGCAGTTTCAGGAAAACCATAATGAGAAAATATGTTCTCTTGCAGCTTTTAGTCTATGCTCTGGGCTAAGTGATCCAGAGGCTTTGGATAAGGATAAATATTAAGGAGGTTTATCTAAACTCTTTCTTAGCTTTCATATTTTTGAAGAGTCGGACCATCAGCAATGTAACCAATACTTAAAATATAAAAAAGATTTTATCATAAAGATGGATGTTCTTGAGCACAATATTGTTATTACCAACACAAACAACCCCTTTTATTTAGTGTGTAATGACTAGCTGATTTTCCTCTTCATACCATATTTAAGGAACATGCAATTTTTAATCTACTGCTGAGAGTTCCTATTATGTTACCAATTAATTGTTCTATTTTCCAGAGAGAAAAAAACAAACCATGCCTTCTTTTGAAAGACCTAAAACTCTCCCAAGACAATTTGTCTGTTTTCTGGGAGATGTAAAACAATATTCAAATGTTACACAAGGTAAGGAATATAAAATTGTGCTTTCCCTTCTCCTTCATTAATGTGCTGATCATTCTGGAGGCAGTAGTTAGGATGGTGGTAGTGATATTAACAAAGATGGCACTAATGACCCATTATCAAGAAAGTATTCCAGGAGTAGAACCAAGAAAACAATGTATACATAACACAGTGAGATGAACAGCCTTAATGGAAGCAGCTCCTCTCAGCAGTTCAGAGAGCTAGGACAACCCTATATGGACAATGTTATTTCTATCCAGAAAAAGAAAATCAAAACAAAACACACACACAGACACACACACACACACACACACACACACACAAAACTCTTCAGAATATGATGAAAACCTTATAAAAATATCTCTTATGTATTTTGTTTCCTTAATCCTAATTTTTCATACCCAAAATAAATAATCTGTAAATACGTTTATCAAAAATATATATTTACAATGCTAATCCGATTGTTTGCCTCTGAGAGGAAGGGGGTAAGGAAAGGTGGTGGAAGGGAGGGGGTGTGTGAGGGGAGGGGGGTGTGAAGAGAGGGTGGAGGGAAATTTTGTGATGTAAAAATAAATATGTGCATATGGATGAAGATAATTTTTTTAAAAATGAAAGTATTCCATGATTTATTTTAACTCATGTTTAACTCATAGTTCCAGAATCCCAAAATATCATCTAGTTTATTCCCTGCCTTTAGGTAGGAAACCACCCAAATGAAGCCATTGCTACCTTCACTTTGTAGAATGATATATTTCAACTTTTCAAAGTTCCTCATAGAAGCAATGAACAACCAAATAAAGAAATTCAAAGTATCCCATTAAACACTTTGCCAAGTCTCAAAAAGCAATGCAGCAGTTCCCTCTACTCTCCTGGATCAGCTATTTCCATCCTGTTGTGTTACTTCACAAACAGTGGTGTGAAGTAGCTAACATAAACTGGTTTACACATTCTGGAAGGAAGAAACTTTCAAAGTTAAGGCAACTTATTTTTAACTTACAGAAGAAGTTAATCACGAGAAGAATGAATTAGGGATATTTAAAATGGATTAAGGTTGATAGAGAAATTTCTAGTCCTTCCTATTTAAAATGGCTTAAGGTTGATAGAGAAATTTCTAGTCCTTCCCTTGTTATGGGTGATGGTCCATTCCATGACAACGAAATTTTCATATAGGGAATTGCATTTGATCTTGCAAACTGAAAGATAAGCCACTTTCTTCTATATATACCCCATGTAATTTTAAAATTTTAAATTTAAAAATAAACAAAAAGCTTTAAAAATGTATTATTCTGAGTATATTTCTTCATATTCAATACACTATTGATCATCATCATTCTTTCTTATTGGTGTTTTATCCTCAACTTTTGTGATAATGCTCATATACAGGCTAAAACAAATTAATTTCCCAAGTTGCTTTCATGAGAAATGGGAACAACTGCTTCATTAAAATTTGTCTCCTAACTGTACAATGCCAAGAAAAGATTGAATTTTTTTTTCCTTATCACTTAACTCCTCGAATTCAGATCAGGGTAGCACAAACCCAATGATCATGAACATAATTTACAAGACTCCTCCTTTTTTATCATATTGGATAGAATGGCTAGGTAATTCTTTAGCATCTAGCACCTTGCTATTAAACTTCTAGTTGAGATGGCATTTATATTAAAAAGCTCAAGATGGGTTGAGGGTTCAAAATTCTATTTAAAAAGGTAACATTCAAATTCTTCTCTAATCTTAGGTTTTTGAAAAGAGAGAACTCTCCAAATGTCATTTAACCAATCCTCTCCTTCTAGGACAGGAACACTATAAATCCAAACTCAAACTATGTTTTGGAGTGAGGGGGCAATATTTCCTTCAAATATACCCAAGGTTCTAAGGCATTTTTTGCATTGTTCTCTCTATGAAGTTCTCTGGCTTGCCCTATTTGGAGCCAAGTAAAATTAGTTTATCTCTATTAATGTGTATGCAAAATGATTCTGGGAAATATCTGAAGGAAGCATAATTGAAACCCTTTATATTCTACTAGAGATATCCTCTTAGTGTGTATAACCCAGAAGCAGCAAAGACCTTTGGGGAACAATTGAGCAGAAAAACAATAATATTAAAGGAGACAGAGGAAAAAAAACTGATTACCCTCATAGATTTTTTTGAGAAATCAGTGAATTAACCAGTCACACAAGACTTTGGAAAATATAAATCTTCCAACAACCAAGGTCAAGTTTGAGCCTTATATTAACAGTCCTTTGAAATTCTAATATGTGAATTGTATAGAAATGAGAAAATTCTGAAGCTCCCCTAGTTCATACCTATTACAAAAGTGATCCTTAAACCAGTGATTTCCAGACTTTTTATAAATAACCACCATCATCAATAAAGAATTTTGAACACACATTCCCCAATATCTATATATATTTATTTACTTATAAATTATGTAATATAATACTATACTGATAATTATGTATATTATAAAGATCATATAAAATAGAAATTAAATACAATTATTATTATAATGAAATATTTGATTCTAGAGTCAATAGGGAATTAATGAACTTTATTGAACAGGAGAGTGACATAGTTTGTGTGTGCTTTAGGAAAATCCCTTTGGCATTTATGTGGAGGGTGGATTGTAGAAGGGAGAGTTTTGAGTCTTGATAATCAATTAAGAGGGTGTTGCTAGTCCAAGCTAACACCCACCCTAAAATGGCTGATTGAGAGAAAGAATAAACATTTAAGAAATGTTATAAAAGTAGAAATGCTAAGATTTGTCAATTTACTGAATATATGGGGTAAAAGAGAATGAATAGTGGAGGATGATACAAAGAATGTGAACCTGAGTGACTGGGAAGATATTGGTGTCCTTGAAATAAACAGAGAAACTGAAAAGAGGGGTGGGTTTGGTGGAGAAACATATGAAATAAGTTCTGGCCACAAAGAGTTTATAGTCTTCTAAGTGTGGAAAGGAGACTTATGGGATACACACTGCTAGGTAAAAAAATAGGGAGATTGGAGGGGAGGGGGAACAGGAGATCTATGTACTTTGGGAAATTTTTAGGATAGAGCACTAACAATTGCCAGGTTTTAGAAAGACTTCATGGAAAAAGTGACATATAAACTGAACCTTATAATTAAAATATTTTATATAGCATTTTAGCAAAAATTTGCAAAGAAATTTATAGAAATTGCTTTATTCAATCCCACTTAAGTCCTATTAGGTGATTTTATAGATAAGGAAACTGTTGAGAGAAGTCAAGTGATAGGACCTCATCCCTCTGCTAAAAAAAGGCAATATTCAAATCCAGATTTTTCCATGCTGTTCTTCATTGAAGAGAACTAATAAATCCGATGGAGAGAGAGAGAAAGAATGAAGAATAATAGGCATGAGGAATAGATTATTCAAATACAATGAGAAGAATTGGATCTCATAATTGAAGAACAGCAAGCAGTCAGTTTGAATGATATGCTTTTGGAGTGTATGAAGGAGCAAAATGCGAGATGAGGCTTAGATAGATTGAAACCAGATTTTGGCATGGAATGCCAAATTCAGAACTTTTTGTTGTATAGCCACTAGACTGACTGGGTCAGATATTTTACTTGGTGAAAGGATCATGAGATCATGGACTTAGAGCTAGAAAGGATCTTTTTATACTATATAATTGAATCCCCCCAATTAAGGTTTAAAGGTTGTGATTTACCTAAATTAAAGGAACCCAGGTTTTCCAATTTCAGAAGGCCTTCCAATGTACCTCAATTTTTGCTTGATGATAATTGTGTCAAGAATGGATTGGAAAAAAAAGAAATTGTGGAGGCAGGGAGATCAGTTTGGTAGCCATTATGAATAGACATGGGCCGCTAGGTGAGGTGGTAGATGGAGTGCCAACCCTGGAGCCAGGATGAATACAGTGTTCAAACCTAGGTTCAGACACTTATTAGCTATGTGGTCCTGGGCAATTTACATACCCCTGCTTACCTCAGTTTCCTTATCTGTAAAATGAGCTGGAAAAGGAAATGGCAAACCATTCCAGTATCTTTGCCAAGAAAACCCCAAATGGGCCATAAAGAATTGGATACAACTATTCAACAAAACAAGAACAAAAAAATAGACCAGGCAAGAATTGATGTTGATCTACCTTTATTTGATGGCAGCATCAGTGAAGAGGAAATAGATGCTAGAAATCAGGGTAGGATTGAATACACCTGACTATGGAATGAATTGGGGGAAGGGAGGCAGGTGTCCTGGTTAGCTTTTTTTTTATTAGCTAGTGCCCTATTTAATCTCTGTGACCTATCTCACAGTTTAAGTTGCTTCTGATGTATGGATTCCTTTGCCCCACTCCCACTTTAGATTGTAAATTCCTTGATGGCAAGGGGGCTACTTCAGTTTTTTCTTTTCTCAGCATTTAGCTTTGTGCTTGGGACATAACAGGCTCTTAATAAATGTCACTTTGAGTGATTACTACCTGTGTAAAGGAGACTAAGTAATCCCTTTGTATGATTAGATTCATGCATCAATTATTACATACTGAAACCAGAAATGCAATCTCTTATTTTAGGAGATTCCTTTCCTAATAAGAATAAACATCTGCAGTAAGGATAGCTTTCTCTAATCTTTTCACTTGTCTATAAAGAATTAAGTTTTCTTTGAAATATAGGCAAATACATATAACCTCATAGTTTGCATGCTTAAAGTCTAGCAGTGGTTTCCCCTTTTGTAATTTTTTTTTGCAAGAAGACCAATTGATCAGGTTTTGTCATTCTCCTTCACATTCCCCCCCAAAGATAATGATTTCTTCAAGGTCATGGGCAAGATAATTATTTGTATCTAAATTGGACAGGCCACTCATCCTGCCTAGGATAACTGTACCCTTTCTAAGTTATTTGAGTAAGCATTTCTAATTTCCTTATGAGAAACAAGCAAACAGGCATAGAAAAGGTCACTGAAGGTGCTTAATGTGTCCCAAGGTCCAGTTGCCCAAAAGAACAAACATGAGTTCCTAAAAGCCCATTACAAGCTTGGTTACTTCTACTATCATGGTGAATTCTCCCCCCTCCCTTCTCTGTACCATTCTTTATTGATGCATTATGTCAGAAATGGATCTTTTCATGAATTTAAGAATAATCCAGGATAAAATTATATTTCTACTGAAGATCTGTCCTATTAGCTTCATGATAAAGCTGATTTTATCAATATGTCAATGACTAATGTAAGTTCAGGAAGACTAAAGAGCCAAAGACCTTAACTAGAATTATCCAAGGAACCTCTGGCAACTCTCATATTTCCTATTCTTGCTAGTCATCCAAGATCTCACATGGCTGAATTATAACCTACTATTAATTGTATTGAAATAAGGAGGAGTTATGCATTTTTTTTGCTTTCCTCTTTTAGTGGTGCCCTGGTAATGCTTATCATATAATTATCCATTTAGAGAGCATTTGCTACTAAATATTGGGCAGGATAAACTAATTGTCTCTTCTTCCCTTGGAATTATTAATCCCCTGAACTTTAGGACAGGGATGAGGGTGAAGAATCAAATATGATTTTTAAGTTACACATCTATATAGTTTACAAATTCTTTGGTATAATGTATAATATTATCAGAAAATGCCTGGGGAGAATTAAACTCATTTGGATTTAAACCAGATTGGATTTTCATTGATATAAATTACCATAAACTTTTGTGTTGGCTCTTTTGCCAGGTCCCTTATTAGATTTCAACAACTAATCCAATTCAACAAAGACTTGTTCAACTTTTGCTATATGCAAAGAAATATACCAGGTGGTAAGGTTAGATCACCTCAAGAAGTTTATAATTTAGTAAGGGAAATATTAGAACAGTATAAACATTATCGTAGTTATTTAAGAGAGGTAATACTAGCATCTTATTAACTCTTTTTAGTACTTTCCTAGTAGTGATTTCCCAAGTATTATTTAATGTTAGCTTAAAAAAAGGTACTTATGAGGGCAGATATTATATCCATTTTACTGATGAGAAAACTGAGGTTGAGGGGGATTAAGTGATCTGTTCAAATTTATATGACTATTTAGTGCCTGGTCTTGATCCTAGGTCTTCATAATAAGATAACTTCTAGTACACTTAACATTCTTTTTTTTGTTTTATTTATTTTATTTTTATTTTATGAGATAAAACAAGAATTTTTATAACAGCAGAATAATAAAAAATGATTTCACACAAAACTGGAAATATGTCATTCTTTTTAAATTTATAATAATCACGTAAATTTCTTATCTTCCTTCCTTCCTTCCTTCCTTCCTTCCTTCCTTCCTTCCTTCCTTCCTTCTTATGTAGTTAATTTGAACATTTATAATGGTCACAATGACTTAGACATTCAAAGTTGTTCTTAAAATAATTTTGTTGTTACTATTTACAACATTTTAATTGACTAATCAATATGAATGAAGAGCATCATAAGATTGGTATACTGCTTGAAAATATGAAGTGCCTTTGGAGAGAGAACTGAAGGCAGAATTACTTCTTCCTTCTTTCCTCCCTTCCTTCCTTCCTTCCTTCTTTCCTTCCCCCACATGTAATATACGTATATATACACATGTGTAACATGCATATAAATAAACACGCAGAGTTCAATTAGTCAAACTGAAAAGGAAAAAGACCATGCATAGTGGCTAGTTATAAATCAGTTATTAGGCCAAAGACATTATTTCCCTTCTAAAATCTACCCTTAGTAAAGGGAAAAAACGTTTTTATTCTGTAAATGAACATAAGCTTCAATCCCCAGATGTACTGAGCCTCCTGTTGTACATGAGCACTATGGACTAAGAGCTAAAGGAAAGCTTTGGCATGTGTCTCAGTAGCTTCTGTATGAAGACAAGGAATTCTTTATATGATGGTTTCAAATGTAAGATAGATCATATTCTCAGCTCAGAAATCTATTAATTTCTTTAGAATAAAGTATTTTCCAAATATAAACAATGAATCAAAGATTGGAACTTAGTTGTTTTTCCAATGTTTATACATCTTCATCTGATCACAGATTTAATTCTAATGTATGTTAAAGGTCAAAATTTCTGGAATAAATGTGGCATGATTTTATCTAAGGCAAAAATTAAATTAAAAAAAAGGTAGTATCCTCTTTTAAAGGAAATAAGCAAATAAAATAGCCAACCTTCAGAAACCCTGCTCAGGTCTTTTTTCAAACACTTGCCCATGAAACATTTTGCTAGGGTCTTGGAAAAACCATGAGGAAAGAGTAACTGCATTTATGGATTCATTTCTCTCATCATTTACTTTCCATCTTCCCCCACCCAATTTTGAGGAAGAAATAAATTATTTTTTCCCCTGAGTAATTTCCCCATTTTTACTCTAATGCAATGGAGACAGTCCCTAGAGCAATTTCACAGTTGAAGCTGTTGATTCCACAGCAGGAGAGCAAACTACTTTTCAGCATTCTCCCTCCAGTCTTGCTCTTCTATTTTCCCTTCCCCCAAACTTATCGTGTCTCAGTTCCTGGCAATGAATGACATTATTTTCTACACTTCCACCTCTCTCCATCCTAAAGTTTCAAATTATTTTAAAAAATGGAGTAAACCATGCAAGTAAACAGTGATATTCAGATTACACCTTTAACCAAAATTGCATAATTCTGAGTTCGAATAGGGTTCTGGTTCACAGAATTTGTTTTGAATTTAATGCTTTATAAGTTCATAGGATCACTCTTGATGGGAGACCAACTGGAGGGAGAAAATAAAAGGCAGAAACTGAAGACTTTCATAAAATAGGCAGTTTCAATTATTAATTACTGTAAAATTTTCAAACATATATATTTCTGCTTATAATACAAAATGTGTGCTTACAAGGAATTCACTATTTCATATACTAACTAGTGCCATGGAAAAACTAATTAGACTTATGATTGTTATTACATGTAATCTAATTTCATTAATTAGTAGTGGAATAATACAACTCCAGTCCAAGAGCAAAGTGGGGGCAAACATTTATTAAGTGATAAGTACTATGCTTTATAAATATATCATTTGATCTCCACAACAAACCTGGGAAGTGAGATTATTATCCCCATTTTACATTTGAGGAAACTAAGGCAGGAAGAGAACCAAGTGACTTGTGCAAGGTCACATAGCTAGTAAGTGTCTGAAGCTGGATGTGCAACCAGGCCTTCCTTACTCTGTCTAGCCTTCTATCTACAGCACTACCCAGCTGCTTCTAGAGGCCCTGGTAAACACCTTAAACATCTTAAAACTTATTGGTGACAAATTTCCCTCAGTTAAAGACCATGTGCTTGTCCTCACTATCATCTGGCAAATCAATCAGCAAATCAAATTTACCCAAATGAACAGAGACTACATGAGTCTTAAATGTAGGCAGCACAGGAATCTGTTCTAAACTAAAATGTAGGACTAGACCACTAGATAGACCTCTGGTGGATTTCTTACAGTTCTAGCTATGGATGTTTTAAATTTATTTACCACATTATTTGTTTGTGAATTCATTATTGATAAAGTTGCTTATAGTGTTTATTGTAATCTATTCTTTCAGAGGATTCACATAAATTTTTATCAATTATTTAGGAAAATGTACCTGCAGTTTACTAAATCATACCATACAAATCCTTATCTTATTTTTGAAAAACGTATAGTAAAACAAACTTTTGCAACACGACAATAACATAATGGAGGCTTAAAGCAAAATGGAACCAGTTATGCTAAATTGGCACAATCACTTCTACTATCTTATTAAGGCAATAAAACTTATTGTCACTACACTGGTAGGTTGATGATCCATGATCTGTATTTGATCTTTTTTCTACTGTGAAAAATATATAAAGTGGTTAAGTGTCAGAGGAAAATTCTTAGGGCAAATCCTGTTTAGTATTCATTTATTAAGCAAGAACTCTGGAAAGACCTTCTCTGGTGGAATGGACAGATGAGAACAATTTGTTCCAATAGTTATCTATGTAAGTGTCTGCAGTGTAGGTGCTGTGGATTTCTTAAAGCTTTATCAGATATCAAAGATGCCCATATCATCTACTGAACCTTGGACCATCTCCAGTCAAGATGACTGGTTGTCTTCCACCAGATTTTGATGACTCTGAGAGAGAGTGTTGTTGATGACTATGTGCAATTCTGTCTCATTTAATTCCAATTTACACTCAAGTCAAGACATCATCAGATAGTATCAATGATCTTCAAAAATGAAAGACAATCAAAGACAACCACCAATACAACCACCACCATGACAACTACAACTATGTTCAAGGCCCTGAAGATATAAATATAAAATAAAAATAGATTCCACCTCCTAGGAGCTTATATTCTATTCCAGGATATACCATATAAATAGCTAAGCATGCTCATTGCAATTTGAAGAAGGACAAAGTATTAAAAACTAGAGAGTCAGGAAAAATGACCTGACCCTTGAGGAAAGCTTGTGTAAAAAGAGGCAGATTTAAAGAGGAAGTGTTCCAGGCATGGAAAAATGTGTGAAAGTCACATAAATGAGAGACTGACAACTGCAACTGGGCCATTATAAGTGGAATATACAGTGCATGCAAAGGAACTATTTGCAAGTAATTTGAAATAACATGTGATTGCCCAGAAAGGCAGGTTGTACCACCTACTCTCTCCATGACCTTTTTCAGCTCTTCTTTTTTGTCATTTTTCTTTATATAATAGAATTTATAGTCCTTAATATATAAAAAACAACTGTTGTTGGCATAGTAATTGCTGAATAAACATTGGTTGAATAACTGAAACACGAAGTTTTGGGGATTGTGGAGACAAAAGGGTCCCCTGGAAGGTGTCTAATGATATTTCCCTTCTTCCTCATTACTCCACTAATGGAGCCTTTCTCCATTGTAGAGGAAGATGGGATAATTCTCAGCTGTTCTGATCACCTGAGCTGATTTTTATCCATGGGAAGTCAAGTCAAGTGCATTACCCTGAAGGTCTGTCTACATAAAGGAGAATGGTTTTTCAGTGAGTCTCATGTCCCTGGTTCATCCCTAAGCTGAACCTGAGTTTAGGTACTGTGCTAAGTAAGATATTTGACCAAAGAACTCAGGAGACAGTTTAGTTCTCTTAGCTGTAACTTAATCCTGATTATACTGCCACTATGTGATCTCAGGTTTCATTCACTGTAGCTCTATTCCTATCCCATCACAGGACCCTGTCCCTACTGCTTAATCCTTAGAAGAATATAATGGCTTGTCAATAGTCCTCTAAATTTCCCTTCTCAGGGTATATTTCTTGCTCCTGGGTAAAATACTTTAATGCAAAACCTTTTTCCCTGATCTAATTACATTTCAAAAGCATGGTGGGGTAATTAGAGATAACTGTAAGGACAAAGAATAAATTAGGAGAACTGAGATACTAAAAGAGATAAATAAGAACATTTGAGTGACCTTTTCCTTTTTTAAAAAAAGTTTTTCCCCCAAATAAAATACTTCTGAATCAGTGCTCATAGAATTAGCTACAAAACAATGTTGAAAGAAATTATTTATACCAAATTCTTCTATACCAAGAAGTGTTTATAGACTACATCCCATAATGGAAAATGCCTTTTATTTTTTTGCAAAAGAGGGAGTTCTATATTCCCTTTTCAATTAATGTAGTCACAGAAGCCCCACATACCTCAACTGGATCAATAAAGCAACAATATAAATTAGATAGTTAGAAATTTTTACACAATCTACCAAATGTGTGATTAAGTAATTAATCAATTTGAGGAGATTTCAGGTTTTAGTTATTGGATGAAGACAAGATGACACCACATAGGAAGTAACATTTGATTGTCTGAAAGAATCAGACACACCTGTGGGTCTACATATATTAAAAAAAAAAAAAACCCAGCTAGTACAGCAGTGAACACCAACTTCAGGAGAGGAGTTTTCTATTACCAACGTCAGAACCCAGAATTAAAAAGAAATCATTTTGCAAATCTTCCACTGCCATTGACCAGGTCATCAGAGAAACTGGACCAGTGGCAATAGTTAATTCAGCTGAGAGCAATGAAATTAGACTATTAGAATACCCACCTGGGGGGCCAAAGTAACACAATGAAGACAATAGATGTAGGCAGATAGTCACCTGGGAAAAAGATGCAGCCGAATAGAATGTAGGCTATGGACCCCAGAAAAGACTTTGAGAAGCAACTAGGTGGAGCAGTGATTAGAGCACCTTGGAGGAGGAGGACCTGAGTTCAAATTCGACCTTTACCTTGAGCAAGTCACTTAATCCTATTGCCTTAAATAAAATTTAAAAAAAGAGAGGACTTTGAGATCAGAAAAAAACACCAGGAATTGTCAGTTGTCTTTTCACCATATGCATAACTTACATAAATGCCTCACTAGCACTGATTTCAAAATTTTAACCTTCTCTTTCCATGGATTTGTAGTTTTTGTGAGAAGAATTTGCTTCAGGTTTTTGGAGTGATTATTACTATATCAATTATATATTATAATTAAAATTACTATACAACCTTAGTAAATATTTTTTTTCTCAAAAATAGTGAACTTGCTGATTTTTAGTGGGGAATGAATATATATATATATATATATATATATATATATATATATATATATATATACTAGTGAGGTTCAGAAGTGAGTTTGAGACTTTTGGGGTTACCATAGGACACTGAGAGTAAGTAGTTGTCTCCTCTTATTCCTCAATCTATGATTTTAAGTGTGAATATTAGTACATGCTGGAAGAATGGCATCATGGTGGGGTTTTATACTGTGTCTACATAAATGTTCTAGTGGCATGCTTTCCTCTCTCATAAATATTTTATTACAGTTCACACATCACTGATAGAATTTTTGTATGAATGGGGTCTTTCCAAATAGGTCTGGAACTCCATCAAATCAAGTCCATGCCCTCTCCTCCGTCTTTCTGGATCTTTGACCTGAACAATGTATTATCCTTTTCTTTCAATCACATAGCCCAGAATCAGAATATAGAAGATGCTAAAGAATCTTTGGAAAGCTGAGCCATCAGTTGACATCACATCAGCCAGCAATGGTTTTAATAGTTTGCCTTATTGATAGTTCAATCTGGTAGGAACAAGGAAAAACAGTGCTGCCATACACTTCTCCTCTGTGTCTCCATCCTCATTGCTAATTCAATACTTGCATGAATGAAGACTTAGGCACAAAATAGGGCTGCTCCTCTGGAAATTCTATCTTCTCATCCTCAGCACAGTGTTATCACATTTTAAATAATTGGGAGGTGGGAGACTGGGAGTCCAGATGGGATAAATGTGCTTCTAAGTGCCCTAAAGTAGTTATAAATAATAAAAATACACCCCAACTATCTGAATTATACCTTGGAGTATAACATAACATAACAGGTTTGATTTATATTAGGGAAGAGGAATCCTTTCTTACCTTTTAGAAACAGTAGTATATAGTTTGTGCTCCTCGAAGGTGGGTACAATCTCTTTTGCATTTTGTATCATTAGTGCCTACAGTAGTTCCAAGTATATATATATATATATATATATATATATATATATATATATATATATATAACTAATTAATTGATTGAAGCCAAGTCATTTGGAGTGAAGCTCCTACAGTTATGCAGATAGGTGGCATAATGAATAGAACACTAGGTCCAGAGTGAGGAAGACCTGAGTTCAAATCTGTTTGGGTGAAATTGGTCAAGTCACTCAATCTCTGCCTCAGCTTCTTCAACTATAAAATGGAAGAATAGCAGCACAGCACCAATGTTGATAAGGTTATTGTGAGGGTTAAGTGATATATTATTTGTAAAGTGTTCCAAAATCGCCATCCTCTCTCCTCTTTGCTTTTCCTCTCCACTTTTTTACTTTTAAAGGATCTTTTGAGAGAAAAAACATTCAGAGGTCCAGAGGCTCTACACAATGAAGCTAAATAGACCAAAAGATTCTTTGTTATCTTTCAGTATCTGATTCTGGGATATGTGATTGAAAACAAAGAGTAACCCATAGTTCAGTCAAAGATCCAGTAAGTAATAAGTTACTGCTTGGTAAATGAATTATGGGGGCTAATATATTAAATAATAGATATCAGGTGTTTTCTCATGATAGCCCAGTGAAAGGTCAGCTTTAAATTCCATTAACAAATAGCAATTTTAAGTAAACCACTGCTGGATGGATGTTGACTAAATGTTTGTTTTGTGGAATTTGAATGAGATATGACGATGTCTTGAAGTTTACCAGATTGTATAGGAAGGAAAATTGATTGGGAGACCCATTTGACTCCTTTTAGGCATGGATGCATTTGGGACGGAGGAATAGTAGGATGGAGATATCTATGTGTGTGTGTGAGAGAGAGAGGGAGGGAGGGAGAGAGACAGACAGAGAGACAGACAGAGAGACAGACAGAGAGAAACCAAAGGGACAATAGGAATGAATGAAGCAATAGTTAAAATGTCATTGTAGAAATCAACATAGAATAAAAATTGTTGACACATTATGCCTTAAGATTTGAACATTAAATAAGTTATCTTATTTTATCCCTAGGTACTTTTGAGATGTAGGTACTAAAGATACTCTGTGGTAAATGAAATCCCTTCTAGTTCTAATTTTATGATTCTCAAAATTCTAAAGTCTATAATTTATCTGAAGAGGCTGACCTAGTTAGAAGTAGATGCTGAATTAATGCTAAATGCTAATCAATTTCTAAAATATTAATTAATTGAACTTTACATAAATGCAATATTCGAGTTTTCCTGTTACTTTAGATTAAATAGGTTCTATTGACAAAAGTAAATGAAAATTTGAAAAATTTAATTTAGAACAGGTTTTTGTAATATTAGCATTTTTAATACCTGCATCACAAGGATGAACTTGGTTTATAAGTTAAATTCCTTCCATGTTTTCAACATATCTATATAGGATATACAGTTTTAAATGATAGAATTAACATAGAACCAACAAATATTAGAGCTTCAAAGAAAGTTAAAGATAACCTAGCAAGGCTTCTAATTTTTTAGCTGTAGAAACAGGCCTTATAATTTAATACTATTGATAGAACTTCCTGTAATCAGGAAGACCTGAATTCCAATATAACCTCTGATTCTTATCAGCTGTATGTTCCTGGGCAAGTCAATTAACTTTTGATTGTAACAGTTCCTTCAACTGTAAAATAAGGATTTAACATCTTGCTCAGAGTTGTTGTGAAGATCAAATGAGGGAATATATTTGCAAAGAAATTAGTGTAGTTCCTATTTGCCTTCCTTCAATATCAGCAGATTGCAGAATGAGATGAAGATGGGTTACAATCTTTACCTTTGGAGAGAGGACCTATATTGATGAAAAGATGGATAATGTAGGGATTGAGGAAATGAGTCCTTTTGGAGTAATAAATACAGTGATTAGAAGCTTCACTGATACAAGTTAACCACTTCTAATATCACTCTCTCGATATGGAATTATTTACCTGGGGTCTGTGAATTCATATACAAACACATACACACATATTGAAATATAATTGCTTTCCTTTGAAACCTTGTATATTTTATGCACCTACAAACATTATTCTGAGAAGGGGTCTTTGGTTTCAATAGATTGCTTTTTCACCATCTATCTATAACTATATCTATTATATCTAACTATAATGCATCTATCTATATACACATACACATACATATACATATCATATATATGTATTTATATATATATTAAATATATATGTTTGCATTTTTACAACTGCATAGATGTATATACCTATTGTTTCCTCAATACAGCTCAAACTTCATCTAAGACAAGAACTGTTTTATCATTGTTCTTGTATCCCCACCACCTACTATATAACCTGGTACAAAAAAGAGACTTACTGATTGGTTATACATACATACCTATGTTTTTCATTCCATGTTTTAAATTCCCTTTCTAGTATAGTATTTATTATAAAGTACACACTGTATTTTGATAATTTTAGCTCAGTCATTTTGAGAAATGTTGTGGTATAATTCAAATTTCAAAATGATATAAATGCTAAGGATAGGATTATAAGTAATGAACTATATATGTCTTTATCATTTTGATTTCAGCTCTGTTGATAATTTTCCTGCTAATGGGGCAATCTTGAAAATAATCATTGCATTTCATCTGTTTAATGAGGCTCTCATAAAAGTCAATCTTAGTTGGAATAAAAAGGCCTCCAAAGGGGATAATCCAGCCATGTTGTTTGGAATGAGGGAGAGGGCTTTTTGTGAATCCCATGGCAGGCTTTTTCATACTTCATTTGGCTTTCTATATCATTCACACCAATGTACTGTCAGACCCTACTGGCAAGACAGCCAAAAGTACAATCTGCTCTATTCTTTAAAAAGATTTGGACACAAAATTATGAAATAGCCAACCTTTAGACAGATGGAAAATTCTGGAAATTCTTTTGCTGTAGCTGGAAGATGTTGGTGACCTCTAATGTAGATGAGAAAACACAGTTTTATCTTAGGAAGATAAAAGCTTGGAGCACAGCAACTCTCTCTTGGATCTCAGGTTTATGGAAGCTAGAAATGCATCTTGCATTTGCTCTTTATACAATGAATCTTCAGGGCAGATCTCTATAATTTGGAGGTTCAGTTGCTTTTTCTTTATGACTAGTCACAAAAAAGCAACTGAACCTCCATATAAATGGTGGTTAGTAGACTTAAAGAATTTAGCTCAGATACTGCCTGTGTTTGGGGAAGTTCTGGCACCTGAATATTGGTATTATAGGAAGGAATAATCTATCAGCCTATGAAAGCACCATCTATTTTAGTAGATCCCAGATTGGAGTCTAACTGTTAGAAAATTCAGAGTACATCTCATTTTAGAGATTATGGACAGCTTTTAATCAAACTCCAAGCAGTTTTTAAATTGATATGACAACTAGCTTGGGAAAACAGCTACTGAAGGGTTTTTCTGCTTTTGTTTTTTGTGTATTTCTTGATTTTCGGTGTTCTTATTCAAAATGAAAATTTTAGACATTAAAATCTAAATAAAATGAAGAATTTAGTGTTTAGAATCAATGACTTTCCTATAAAAACAAATTAAATGGATCAATATTTTGATCCTTCTTGGGATCATAGACAATGCATTTCTCAATGGTATTCCTTTTTTTCTCTGTTTATTCATTTCCCCAACCTGTGCCTGGTTTTGGGGTGCTTCCTGAGTTTTTGAGTATTATTGCGACACCCCCCTCACAAGGATCTCAGTGTGCAAAGCTTTGTCTTCCCTCCTGATCTGTGAATGACCTCAAGCACACCCCTCTGCCACAGAGCTGAGGTGGGGGGATGCTCTGCTGTTCTATGAGGGGCCTAGACTGTGATCAGGATCTGAATGTGGTCAGAGCCCCAGAGTCCTGTTCCAGGTACAGAGAACAGACCTTGGAAATCTCTCTCCATTGCCCTACCTAGGCTAAGTACTCAAGGTTCTGTTGTCTCTGAACCCAAGAAGGATCAAAATACTCAATCTGAAAATGTGGAAGTACAAGCTCCTGAATCTAAAGACTCCAAGAAAAACAGAAGTTGGGCTCAGGCTATGATAGAGCTCAAAAAAGATTTTGAAAATCAAGTAAGGAAGATAGAAGAAGAATTGGGGAAAAAAAATGAGAGAGATGCAGGAAAAACATGTAAAAGAAGTCAGCTTAGTCAAGGAGATCCAAAAAAAAATGCTGAAGAAAATCACATGTTAAATACCAGAATAAATCAAATGGATAAAACAGTTCCAAAAGTTACTGAGGAGTAGAATGCTTTAAAAAGCAGAATTGGCAAGATGGAAAAAGAGATAAGAAAGCTCTCTGAGGAAAACAAATTCTTCAGATGTAGAATGGAGCTAAAGGAAGTTGTTGACTTTACAAGAAGTCAAGACACAATACTTCAACACCAAAAGAATGAAAAATTAGAAGAAAATGTGAAACATCTCTCTCATTGAAAAATGAACTGATCTGAAAAACAGATTCAGGAAAGATAATTTAAAAGTTATTGGGATACCTGAAAGTCATGATTATGAAAAAGAGGCTTGATCTCATTTTTAAAGAATTCCTACAGGAAAATTGCCCAGATATCCTAGAAGTAGAGGGCAAAATAGAAATTGAGGGAATCCACCAATCTTCCCCAGAAAGAGAGCCAAAAAAACAACCCCCAGAAATATTATAGCCAAGTTCTAGAACTCCCAAGTCAAAGAGAAAATATTACAAGCAGGCAGAAGGACATAATTCATATATTGTGGAGCTGCAGTCAGGATCACACAGGACTTTGTAGCAATTACATTAAGGGCTCATAGGGCTTGGAATATAATATTCCAGAAGGCAAAAGAGCTCAGAATGCAACCAAGAATCAACTACTCAGCAAAATTGAACATCTTCTTCCAAGGCAAAAGATGGACTTTCAAAAAACCAGGGGAATTTCAATTGTTCCTGTTGAAACAACCAGAGTTGAACAGAAAGTTTGATCTTCAAATACAGGACTCAGGTGAAGCATAGAGAGTAGAGGGAAGGGTAAATTATGAGGGACTTAATGATGATGAACTACATGTATTCCTGCTTAGAAAAATGATACTGATAATATTCATATGAAACTTCTCATTTAACAGAGCAGGTAGAAGCAGTTTTTATAGATGAAGCACAGGAGAGAGCTGAATTTGAAGCTATAATAGATTGTAAAAATGGAATCAATGGCTGAAAAGGGAAAGGTAATGGGAGTAAGAAAAAGGAGAGGTAGAATAGGCTAAGACATTTTATATAATAAGATTTTTTTTATTATTGCAATGATATGGAAGGGGGAAGGCAAGGGAGAATGAGGGAACCTTTGCTCTCATCAGAGGTGACTAGGAGAGGAAACAGTATATATGATCAATGGGATATAGACATATAGAGTAAAAAGGAGAGAAGGGGGACAGGGGATGGGGGGATGTGAGTGATGGAAGAGAGGGTGGACCATGGGGGAGGGTGGTCATATATAACACATTTTCTTTTTTACTTCTTGTAAGGGGCTGGAAGTGGATGGCCTGTCCAGGATCACAGGGCCGGATGGTTGCTGGACCTTAGGGGTGGTATGGGGGCTCCGGGCCTCTTGGCCCCAGGGCTGGTGATCAGTCTGCTGCACCACTCAACTACCCTACAGCACATTTAAGAAGAGGGACAGAGTGAAAGGAGAGAGCAAATATAGTATATGATAGTGGGGAGGTATGAATGGAGGAAGTTGTGATCAGCAATGGTAATGGTGGAAAAATATGTTAGTAGCTTTTGTGAAAGATTTATCATAAAGAATGTGATCCACCTGAAACTGAGCTGGTGGTGTTGGAACATCGACTGAAGCACATGTTAAAAATTTTTTTTTATTTTTTTCTCTTTCCTTTACTTTATTGCTCATGATGGTCTTTATTTTGGGGGGGGGGGGGGTATTATGTTTACTCTTAAACAAGAATATTTTAGTAATGCATAAAAATTCATTTACACAAAATAAACATTAAAAATATTAAATATGTAAAAAGGGGCAGCTAGGTGGCACAGTGGATAGAGCGCCAGCTTTGGAGTCAGGAGTACTTGAGTTCAAATCCGGCCTCAGACACTTAACAATTACCTAGCTGTGTGGTCTTGGGCAAGCCACTTAACCCCATTTGCCTTGCAAAAACCTAAAAGAAATATTAAAAAAAAACTAGATGCCAAGCTGCTACCTTTGTAGAATCTTTCTATCCCAATTCTTCCTAACCTTCCCCTCTGTTCCCCTTATCCTCTTCCCCCCACTCCCCCCACCCCCCTCAGTTATGGAATCATATCAACATTGACACTGCTACTGGAAAGACTTTGACATGGTTAAAAGTTTAATAAGATTCTCAAAACTATATTCTTAATAAAAAGATTGATTTCTTTAGAGTAGTCAGTCTTCATATTGATCACCTTGCTAACTTAGTAAGAAAATAAAATTCCTAGATATCTTCCAAAGCTTTCATAGGCTAATTGGATTATCCCTTCCTATAATCCTAACATTCAGGTGCCAAAACTTCCCCAAACCCAGGCAGTATCTGAATTAAATTCTGCAGGTCTACTTACCACCATATATATCTTGCACTACTTATAAAGAGGGAATCAAGGGGACAATGATAAGGATGCTGGGAGACTTATCCTGCCAGAAAGAGATAAGAAGATATCAGATAGTATTTTTCAAGGATGATAGCCTTTGAGAAACAGTTTAGGCAACTTAATATTGTGCAACTTCCATAGTCTGACCTAGATTAAGTATTATCGTTTTGCAAGTTTTCCAACTGCTAAGTTATTCCCATTTAAAATCTGTGTCTATTTGGTACAGTTTTTATACATTTATTTGCATATGTCTTCTTTTTAGAAAGTAACTATATTGAGGGCAGGTGCTTTGTTCATTGTGCTTCTTATATCCCCCCACATTTAGCACAAAGTTTGGCACATGGTAATTGCTTAATAAAATTCTTCTTGTTTGGTTGAAAATATTTACATTTCTCAGCAAACTTCATATTATCCAATGAGAAGTAAAATGTACAGAACTGAGGTTTATTATCTGTTTCTTTACCAATATGAGGTTTGTTGAAAAATGACTAATGAGCAGAAAGTGGATAATTTCTGAATTGAGGCAAATATAGATTAACTGCCTAAAACCAAAAGAACTTTCTTTTCTTAATTAATTTTTTTGCTTACATTTTCAGTTCTGAACTGACTCCTTCCTTCCCTCCCCACTTTGTACTAGAGAATACCACTATTTAATATAGATTTATGTAATATATGTACAGCCATTCCATACTTACTTCTATTTATCAGTTCTTTCTCTGGATGAAGATAGTCTCTTCCTTCACAGGTCCTTTATAGTTGATTTAAGTATAGTGAATAGAATAATTTGGTTGTTCATAGTTACTCTTAAAATAAAATTGCTGTTATTGTATACAGTGTTCTCTTGGACCTGTTCACTTCATTCATTACTTCATGCATTTCATTGTTTCATGTTTTTTCTAGACTCAATCAGCTCATCATTTCTTATAGCACAGTAGCATTCCATCACAATCATATATCACAATTTACTCAGCCATTCCCCAATTGCTGGGTATTACCTCAATTTCCATTTCTTTGCCATCACAAAGAGACCATATAATGCATGTTATTTTCCTTTTTCTCTAATCACTTTGGGAAACAGACCTAATATTGCTGCATCAAAGGGTATACCCAGTTTTATAATTCTTTGGGTAAAATTCTATTTTGTTCTACAAAATTGGTGGATGATCAGTTTATAGTTCTACCAACAGTGTATTTATGTCCCAATTTTTACAGGTCCTCCAACATTTGTTATTTTCTCCCATCATTTTAGTCAATCTAATGGGTGTATGATATTATAGCAAATTGCACTCATCAATAATTATTTGAAGCAATTTTTGACTATATATAGTTAGATTTATTCATTATAAAACTACCTGTACATGTCCTTTGATCATTTATCAATCAAGGAATGGCAAAGTTCTCTATTTCAGATGAGACCTTAATCTGATAAACTGTCAATGAAATCCCCACCCCCAATATTCTGTTGTCCTTCTAATTTTGGCTATATTGATACACACACACACACACACACACACACACACACACGTATAATTTATTTATTCTTTAATTTATTGTAATTAAAATTGTACATTTTACATCTCAAATACTCTAACACTTGTTTACTAATAAATTCTTCTGTATTCATAAATTCATAAAAATTTATAAATTGTATCCATAAGTCTGATGGGTAATGTGTTCCATGTTCTTCTGGTTTTCTAATGACATTTTCCTTTATATTTTGATCTTATTTTGATATGTATAAGATAATGATCTATATTTAATTTCTGCCAGGCTGCTTTCCAGTTTTCCCCAATGATTTTCATGAAATAATGTATTATTATCCCCAAAGCTTAATTTTTTATTTTTTTGTCAAACACAATGTTCTTATAATCATTTACTGCTGGGTGTATATCTACCCTATTCCACTGACTCACCTCTTTATTTCTTAGGCAAACCAGGTAGCTTTAATAATTACTGCCTTATATTATAATTTTGACTGGTGCTGCTTAATCTTCTTCCTTTAAATTTTTTATTACTTCTTTTGATATTCTTGACCTCTTTCTCTCCCAAATGAATTTTTAAATTAATGTATCTAGCTCAATAAAATATTTTTGGTAGGTTAATTAGGATGGCTTTGATTAAGTAGTTTAGGTAGAATTGTCATTTTTACTATGTTGACTCTGCCCAACTATAAACAATATTTCTCTAAGTATTTAAATATGACTTTATTATTCCCCAATTTATACATGGTCAAAGGATATGAACAGGCAGTTTTCAAATGAATAAATTAAAGCTATTTATAATCATATGAAAAATGCTCCAAATCATTATTGATTAGAAAAATGAAAATTAAAGCAACTATGAAGTGGCACCTTATACCTATCAGATTGGCTTAAGATGACAGGTTGGAAAGGTTGTGGGAGGATTAGGATATTAATGCAATGTTGGTGGAGTTATGAGCTGATCTAACCATTTGAAGAGCAAAATGGAACTATGGCCAAAAAGCAATAAAACTAATCATACCCTTTGACCCAGCAAGAACAATACTAAATCTGTGTTGAGAAGAAATCATAAAAAAATGAGAAAAGTCCCATATATATTTTAAAATATTTGTAGCAATCCTTTTTGTAATGGCAAAGAATTGGAAATCGAGGAGATGCCATCAATTGGGAAATGACTGAACAAGTTATGGTATAATGATTGATATGGAGTACTATATGTTGTTCTATAAGAAACTATGAATGGTTAGACTCTAGAGAAGCATGGAAAGAATGACAGGAGCTGATAGTGAACAAAGGGAGCAGAATTAAGAGAGTATTGTACACATTAGCAGTAACATTATGAGTTGATCAACTATGATGGAGGTAGCTACTCTCAGCAGTTCAGAGACTGCAAGGCAATGGTGTTAAGTGAATTGCCCAAGGTCACACAGCTTGGTAGTTATTGTCTGGGACTGGATTTGAACTCAGATCCTCCTGACTCCAGGGCTGGTGATCTAGCTGCCATCTAGCTGCCCCTATTCTACAGTTATTTTAAATTAACTCTCTCTTAAATTTTCTTGCAAGATTTTGTTGGCATAATCTAGAAAGGTGGGTGATTTATATGGGTTTATTTTATATTCTGTTACTTGACTAAATTAATGTTGCAACTAAGTTTTTAGCTGAATATCTAGGAGTTTCCATGTATATCATCATATTGTCTGCAAAGAGAGATTAATTTGTTTTCTTATTGCCCATTCTGATTCCTTCTATTTTATCTTTTCGAATTGCTACTGCTAGCATATTTAAAGCAGTATTAAATAATATTGGTGATAATGGGCATCCTTGTTTCATTCCTGATCTTATGGAGAAGGTTTCTAGATGATTCCCATTACAAATATTGCTTGCTGATGGTTTAAAGTAGATATTTCTTATCATTTTAATGAAATAATTCAATTAAACTATGATTTTGAATGTTTTTAGAAAGGAATGAGTATTGTACTTTATCAAAAGCTTTTTCTGTATCTATTGATGTTAATCATAGGATTTTTTGTTAACTTTTGTTATTGATATACTAATTAGAGATTTTTAATTGCATACTGAAGTGATTGGTTTGCTCTTTACTTTATTGATATAAGCATTTAGAGAGAGAAGTTTTACTCTGATTATTGCTTTTGCTGCATCTCATAGGCTTTGATTCATTCCTTCTTTAATAAAATTATTTGTTTCTATGACTTGGTCTTTAAGACACTCATTTTTTTAAGATTAGATTATTTGGTCACCAATTCATTTCTAATATGTTTTTATGGTCCCTTTTTTAAATATAAATTTTAATTCATTATGATTTGAAAATAATGTATTCAATATTTCTGCTTTTTCATTTATCAAGTTTTATGCTCTAATTATATGGTCAGTTTTTACAAAGATACCAGTTACTGCTGAGAAAATAATGTATTCCTTTCTATTCCCATTTAATACTTTCCAGATATTGATCAAATATAAATTATCTAAGATTCTTTTAATCTTCTTTATGTCTTATTTATTTATTGTTAGGTCTATCTAGTTCTAGGAAGGGAAGATTGAAGTCTCCCCCCATTATAGTTTTGCTATTACCATCTGTAATTCATGTAATTTTTCCTTAAAAATTTGGATGCTATTGTATTTCCTGCATTTTAGGTTTGGTATTATTATTTCATTATTTATGGTATCTTTTATAATAATGTAGCTTTCCTGTTTATCTCTTAACTAAAAATATTAAAGCTTTAACTTTGTCTAAGGTCATGATTGATAACCCCTGCTTTTTTTTTTGCATCAGCTGAAACATAAAAAATTCTACAATTCTTTATTTATATTCTATGTAGATCTCTAATTTTTAATTGTGATTCTTTAAAGAACATATTCTTGGATTTTGATTTTTAATAATTATGGTATCAGGTTCTGTTTTATGGGTGAATTCATACCATTCACATTCAAAGTTATAATTATTAGTTCTATATTTTCCTCCATCCTATTTTTTAAATCACTGTTTATCTCCCTTACTTTTATCATATCCTTCCTCAGTCTTATTGAATTCTAAACATTGCCTCCTTAATCCTTTGTCTTTTTTAAGAATCCTTTCCTTATCCTCTCATTCCTTACCCACCCTTCTAAGAGAGTCCCTCACTTATCCTTTCCTTTTACCACCCTAGCACTTGATCATTACACCCTAATGAAGGTCTCTTATCCTATTCCCTAACTCTCCTAATTCTTTGTAAGTTGAGAAGACTTTTTTAAACCATTCTAGATGCATGTAATTTCCTTTTAAATTCAGTTCTGATGAAAAGAGGTTCCAGGACTACCTGGCATCTACTCCTTCCTAACTCCATTGTAATAGTTCTTCCATTCATGCCTGATTTGTATGAAATAATAGCTCCATTTTTATCTCTTACTTCATTTTTAGGATCTTCCCTGCTTATACTCAACTCAACCCTAAGCTTTCTATTTATGTATATGTATATGAATTTATGAGAACCTTTTAAAGAGTTACAGATAGCCTTTTCCCACATACGAAATAAAGGTTTTGACCTTATTAAGTTCTTTATAAGTGGTCTGTAGTGTTTATTTCTTATGGTTCTCCTGAGTGTGGTAAGTCAAACTTTCATTCAATTCTGATCTTTTCTTCAGAAATACTTGAAATTCTTTCAGTTCTTTCAGCATCCATTTTTTTTTCCTTTCATGATAACATGCAATTTTGAATAGGTAAACTATTCTTGACTGCAAGCCTAGCTCTTTTGATATTTGGAATAAATTGTCCCAAGCTCTTTGATCTTTTAACATAGAAGCTGCCAAATCTTGTGCTATCCCAATGGCAATTCCACAGTATTTAAATTTTTTTTCCAGTTGCTTTTAGTATTATCGTCCTGACTTGGAGCTTTAAAACTTAGCTATGATGTTCTTTTGAGTTCTCATCTTGGGATCTCTTTGAGGTGAGTATCAGTGAATTTTTTTCCATTTCTATTTTTCCTCTCATTATTAAAACTTCAGGGTAATTTTCCTTAGTAATTTCTTCAAATATAATGTCTAGACTCTTTTTAAAAAAAATCATAACTGTAGTTCATTAGTTCTTATATAGTCTCTCCTATCTGTTCTCCAGGTTGATTGTTCTTCTAATGAGATGTTTCAAATTCTCTTCTATATTTTTCATTGTTTGGTACTATATTTTTCACTTTTATGAAGCCTTCTACTTCTTCTTGTCCAATTCTAAGTTTTAAGGAGTTATTTTATTCTGTAAGTTTTTGGATCTTTTTTCAAAAGTGATTGCCTTTCTTGTCATAATTTTCTTACATTAATCTTGCTTCCCCCCTAATATTCCCTTACCTTCTTTTATTTTTTTTAAAGTCCTTTTTAAGCTCTTCCACAATCTCTTTTTGGACTTGTAATCATTTTGCTTTTTACCTTGAGATAGCTTTGAGTAGCTGTTTTAACTTTATTAGCTTTTTCTGAATTTGAACCCAGACCTCTGTCACCACAGTAGATTCCTGTGGTTGGGGTTCTTTCCTTTGTGCTTATTCATTTTAGTGAAGCTTCTTATCTGTTAACTTTGTGTTTCAGTTGGGTTCTAATCTCTAGGTTTAGGGGACAATGTCTCAGGGTTCAGGATTTTTGTACGGTTGTTTTCTGAGTTCATTTCCCTTCCATCCCAGAGTTATGACCAAAGCATTCAGTAAAGCTTTTGTTCCCTGTTATCCCTTCTGTATCTGCAAGCTTTGGGACCTTTGCTTTGGGATCCCAATTTCTACAACCACACTCACCAATTTGTGTTTGCCCCTCCTTGCCCATAGCCTGGAACCATTTGAGATCAGTGCAACTGGGCTCAATATCCATCACCAGAAGACAGTCCCAGAATCTTTTCTTGGTTAGCTAGCTTACTCCCACCCTGTTCCTAAGTGAAAGTTCTTGAAGCTGAGGCTGCCTAATGACACTGCTGCTACTCAAACTGGTTGTTTGCTGACTCAGCAGTATCTGACCAGAGTTATTTGTACTTTAATCAGTTCAATATGCCCCCCTTAGCAGTCCCATCCCTAGACATACCTTGTATTCTCCCAATTTGTCTTAAGCAGAAACTGCTTTACCCAACTTTTGATTATTTTTGCCACTGAAAGCTCACTTTGAGGCTAATTTTACATTGCTAGAGGGGGAATTTAAGAGAGCCAGGTAATTTCTTGTCTTATTCTACCATGTTCCCTGACAAAGGAACTTGTCTAAATGTCACAGATAATTGGTTGTGAGGTGTCTATTTCATAGGAATCTCCTTATCACAGAATGGGAAAAGAATTCTGCTACATAATGCCTGCAAAATGAGATTATACTAGATGACTTAAAATCTCAGAATTCTAATTTTTATCTTATGAGATATTTGTAAAACCTTTCATATACTTCTTAGTACATAGCATGGTGTTAAATGTTTATTCTCTTTTCCTCTTATGATCCAAGACAGGAAACATTTTCTGCTTAAAGATTTCCAGGGACAGGAAACTCAGGGCATGATAGAGTAGCCTAGTTCATTTTCTAATAGCTCAAGTTATTGGAAATAGTTCCCTATATAGAATCTAAATGAATCTTCTTGAAACTGCCCAAAATTTGTTCTATTCTCCCCCCCACACACCTCGAGGTCATTTCATAAATGCTCCTTATTTAGAGGTAATTTTTGTGTATCAATTCTTCTTTTTTGAGCTAAAAATCCCAGTTCTTTCATCAGTTCTTCATATGACAAGGTTTCCTTCCTATTTATCCTTTAGTTTTTCCTAACAAATCATTTTAATATTTCAATTATCATGAGCTATCACACAAAAATACTTGCCTTCCTGACAGTATATACATGTGGTTTTCTTTAGATCTATTTTTACAGGCAATGTGATATAATGAATAGTGTGTTGAGTACAGAGTCAAGAGAATCTGGTTTCAATTCTCACATATGATAATCATTAGTTGGGTGACCCTAGGCAAGTCATGTAATTTCCATCTACCTTGGACAACTCTGTAGGACTTAACTGCTAAGTTAAAAATGTGTTTTCTATCTTTATTAGTGGAAAGAAATTTTACATTGAGAATTAACCAACCAATAAACCACTGGTTTGGACTTGTAACCTTTTTTTTCTTAGCCTTATTTCCTTTCCCTACAAAAATCCAAAGAATAGTGAAGTTAAGAGTTTTTTAATGTATGAGCACAAAAGCTGTTGAATTTACTTTACTTTCCCCATGAGTATAGACAAGACTGCTGTAATGGGAGCTAAATGGACTGCAATTTATAGTTTAAGCAGTTTAAACAACAAAATAAACAGATCAAAAAGGAAATAAATTAAATCCAATAAATATTTAAGAACTTACTTTATGTCTGGTATCAAAAATATATTGTCTTGTTTTGAGAGATTGTTCTTAGTGGAATTGTTCAAATTGGCACATTCCTTTGAAAACTCCAAATGTTCATTTTATGGTGTACAGTATAGCTTGAGCAGAGGGAAAGAGCAGACGGCCTAATGGATATTTTCCATCTCCATTTTCTTTGCTTTGGTGATTTGGCCATGCCTATTTGCACAGATTAATGCTGGGTTTTGTTTCTTTAGACAAGTGTGGGTGGGAAAACCTACAGGCACAATTCTGGAAATCCTTTTAAGTTTGACCTGTATTATCATTCTTTTTATTTAACCATTTTTGGACTTTGACTCCAAAACTTAGTTTTCTTGGGAAAAAAAGTTCAAAGAACAAAAAAAATTAACTAATTTTTAAAAAAATATACGACTTAAGATACCAAGTTGTAACCTAAGTCCTTTTGGTGTCAGTTTTTATCATTTGTAAAGTAAAAGATATGAACCAGGTAAGCCCCTTAATCACTTCACTGTGACTTGATTGATAGGATTTAAGAATACTTGAGTCTGAAAGGATCCTAGAGGTCATCAGTTATTTGGGCCCTGCTTCAATACTTCTACTGAAGGGCTTTCATTACTCAGTAATACATTATACATATATATATATCTTGCTTGCATAGATTTATTATTGTCATTTTCATTAGATTATGAACTATGACAGAACAGGGATTGTCTTTATCTTTTCATATATTCCCAGAAAAATTCCTACAACATAGTGGGTATTTAATAAATGTTCATCAATATGAGCTATCAAGATATTCTTTTTTTTGAATATCTCCAATTTCTTGATAGTTCTTCCTTATATTGAACTGAAATCTATTTACCTGTTGCTTCCATCCAATATCTTAGGTATTACCAAAGATTATAGTAATAATATTCACAGAATCATGGACTCTCAAGATGGAAGGGATCTGAGATATTATCTAATTAAATTCATACCTGATCAGGAATACCCTCTTCAATATTCTTAAAAATTTAGCCTCCATTTGAAATTGCCCGTAAGAAAGAACTCAATGTCTTTTGAGAAATTCCATTTCATATTGAAGTAAACTTTTCCCTTTCAAATTAAGCCCAAATCTATTTCTCTGCAATCTTTATCGAATTTTCATAGTCTAGTTTTTAGTGCCAAGCAGAAAAATCTATTTCTTCCATATAAAATCCCTTCAAATATTTAAAGAAGACTTGGCACTTGAGTTGAAATTCAAAACACTTATTAAATACTTGTTAACTAACTAATGATTCTTGGGATTATACATCCCAGTTTCTTTAATTGGTTCACATAAAGCAAAGTTCCCTTCAGGTATGTCTTTTGTAAGCTAATGTTATCAGAACTAGGCAGAACAATGAATGTGATCTAAGTAGGGCAGATGAATTGTCACTTTCCTTATTCTGAACACTATATACTTAATACAACCCAAGAGTGTATTAGCTTTTTTGGGCTTTCATTACACATTTTTTATGTTTTTGAGATTATAGTTCACTGAAACTTCCACATTTTTTTTTCAAATGAATTCTATCCTAACTATACCTGCTCCCTTCCATAGTTTGAATATTTAAAAAAATCATATCTGGTTAGCAAGGTAAATGAGGATGAATACAAAATCATGGCTTGCTGCTGCAAGAATAATATGAAGATTACTTCTGGGGTGGAGTCAAGATGGCAGCATGAAGTTAACATGCTCACAGAGCTTTTTCCCTACACAGTGTTGAAAGAAGCCTCTACAGAGACATTAAAGCTACAGATCCCACCAAAAAAAAAATTGAAACAAGTTTTCAACTGAAGATTTGTGGAAGATCTTCAGTGAAGGTCTGTTTCTTTGGGGGAAAAGGAGAAGGAAAACCCAGCTAGGCAAAGAGCAGAAAAGCCCAGGTCCTGGCAACTAGACAGTAGCACGGGTCCCACAAGAGAGATAGCAAGCCAGGGGAGATAGTCCCAACCTCAGACAAAGTCTTAACCCTGGGGATACTTGGAAAAAGACATTACTAGGTTGGGGAAATAATACTGCATAGGCCTGGGCTGCATAGGAACATCTTGACCAAAGATAAGCCAGGGATCAGAACTCAACTCCTGAACAAAAAACTCATGACTCTACATCCTACATCCCAGGAGCAAAGCTCAACATTCAAAATGAACAAAAAAGTTAAAAGAGCACTAACCATAGAAAGCTATTATGCACATAGAGATGATAAAAATGAAATCTCAGGGACGGCTAGGTGGCACAGTGAATAACGCATGGGCCCTGGAGTCAGGAGTACTTGAGTTCAAATCCGGCCTCAGACACTTAATAATTATCCTAGCTGTGTGGCCTTGGGCAAGCCACTTAACCCCATTTGCCTTGCAAAAAACCTAAAAAAAATGAAATCTCAGAAGAAAGCAGTGACAAATTACCAAATGGGACATCTTAAAGGAGTATATGAATTGTATTCAAATCCAAAACCTCAAAAAAGAATTTAAAAACCAAAGAAGAAAGGAAGAAGAAAAATGAAAAAAAGAAATGAGTCATGCAGGAAAATTATGAAAAAAATTGACCAAAGAAATCAACTTCTTTAAAAGTAAAAATAACCAATTGGAAAAAGAAAGTAACTTTTCAAAAAACAAAATTAACCATGGAAAAGGAATGCAATTCATCTAAAACTCTAATCAACCAACTGGAAAGGGAATGCAATTCAGCGAAAAAAGTAAAATTAACTAACTGGAAAAGAAACACAAAAGCTAACTGAAGCAAATAAAACCCTAAAAGTTAAAATTGGATTAATAGAAACTAATGAATCTATGAGACACCAAGATTCTATCAAACAAAATCACAAGACAATTTAGAGTATCCTTTAGGAAAAACAAATGATTTAGGAAATAGATCCAGAAGACATAATATGAATTATTGGTCTACTAAAAAAGCCTAGATCAAAAAAAGAGCCTAGAAAATATCTTTCAGGAAGTTATCATGGAAAAGTGTCCCAATATACTAAATCAAGGAGGCAAAATTCTCCTTGAAAGAATACACAGAACACCTTCATAAAGAGATCCCAGGATAAAATCTCCAAAGGATTATCATGGCTAAATTTCAGAATTCTCAAATAAAGGAGAAGATAGTGCAAGCAGTAAAAAAAAAAGAAGCAATTTAAATACAAAGGAAGCACAATCAGAATTACAAAGAACTTTTCAGCTTCAATATTAAAGGATCAGAGTGCCTGGAATATGATATTTTGGAGGGCAAAGGACTCTGGATTGCAATCTAGAATTTACTACCCTGCAAAATTCAACAAATTCTCTTAGCAGAAAAGATGAATGTTCAGTGAAATAGATGATTTGCAAAATTTCCTGAAAAAAAGACTAGAATTGAACTTACAATTAACTCTTCAAATATAAGACTCAAGATATGCATAAAAAGATAAATGGAAAGGGAGAAAAAAACAAATGTTAGTCAAGAATGTTGACATATATATACAGCCCTGCAAGGGAAGATAACACTTGTGACTTCAGAATTGTTTTTCTCTTAGGATAGTTAAAAGGGTTGAATATAGTTGAAGAGATTGTATTTAGAGGATATGGATATGATTGGTTCTTGTCCTTCATTACTGAAGAAGACCAAAATGTTATATAATCACTATGCTTTAAATAAATTATGGTGTGTCCAACTGTGTCTGATCAGCCCAATATGAACTCAGAATGCTCTATCAAAAATTGGACACAAATAGTCAGGTATATACCTGTCGGTGTCTAATCTAAACTTACGAATTTCATGTTTCTTTTGAGTTACTTTACTTATGCCTTGCTCATGGAGCTCAGTTTCTCTGATGAGAATACCCTTTGCTGGGCAGTCCAGTGCCAGCGTCTCCCATACTTTGCAATCAATTTTAAAGTTCTTAAGAGAGATCTTCAGGGTTCCCAGTACTTAGAGGCTCTAAATATAATTAAATAAGAAGTGATTTTACTTTATTAGATAGCTGTAAATTTGTAGTACAAAAGGGGCAAAGAGTAGGAGGGTTCTTATGAGAGTTGGACATAAAGAGATTAGGAAGTGATCTTGTCTTAATTCATACTTTAGTTTACATGGGTTTTAGTACCATGATTGGAGTGCTAAAGGGACAGTGGGAGAGAGTGTACCTGATACTTTGATTGGGGAGGGTTGTAGGATTCTGAATGTTGTACTATAGAGACTTAGGGAGAGAGTGTACTTTAGAGGGATTGGACATCAAAACATCACGAAGAGATTTTGCTTTGCTTAATGCTTTACTTCAATTGGAGGGAGTATGCTTGGGAGGATATAAATGGTTCATGAAATGATTTGGCTTTGTATGGTGCTTTGGTTCATGAGGATTGTGTGTGCATGGCAGGTACTTGAAAAAGGGGGTGGGTATTAAGGTGAGTATAGGTATAAAATGGTATAGGTATACATAAATAGGTATGGAGAAACAAAGTGATTATAATTTGATATGATTCATGACTCTTTAGAAGTATATTTCTAATGAGTCAGAAGAGGGGAGGGTACTTAGGGAATATGAAGCAATGCTGCTTATCAAGCAATCAAGCAATTAATCTATCCATTGTTGAGAATAATATTTCCATCAGGTCAGATAAAAGGAATATATTTTGACAAAGATGATGTAACTACAAGACAGGATTAAACAATGAAAACATAAAAAAGGACTATAATAGGAGAAGGCTAGGTATTAGTGGGTAAATAAGACCAGATGAAGAGGCACAAAAATTTATTATAGTAGAAACAAAGAAGGGAGGGTGTGGACACTGAGTAAATTTAGTGAGATTTGGCTCATAGAGGAAATTACACATTCCCAACTGTGCTTCAAAATGTACCCTACACTTTAGGGAAGTGGGGGGAAAGGGAAAGAAAAGGGAAGAAGGGAATGATAAAAGGCAAGACGAAGGTATAGGTGAAAATAAACCTAAAGTTAAAATTTAAAAGAAAAGCTAAAGGGGAAAGATAACAATAGTAAGGAAGAATAAGAGGAAAAGGAAAGAGAAAAGTGCAAATGGGGAAAGAGCATGGAGGGAAATACAGAATTAGTAATCTTAACTGTAAATGTGAATTAGATAAACTCTTCCATTAAATGAAAACAGATAGCATAATGGATGAAAAACTAGAATCCTACAATATGTTGGTTACAAGAAATGCATTTGAAACAGAGATATACACACAGGGTAAAGATAAAAGACTGAAGCAAAATATGCTTCAGCAGAAGTAAAAAAAAAATCAGAGGTAGCAATGCTGATCTCAAAATAAGCAAATCAAAAATAGATCTCTTTTAATAAGAGATAAGGAAGGAAACTATATCTTAAAAGGCACCAAAGGCAAAGAAGTTATATCATTATTAAATATATATGTGGAGCGGGTAGGTGGCACAGTGGATAGAGCACCGGACTGGGAGTCAGGAGTACCTGACTTCAAATCCAGCTGTGTGACCTTGGGCAAGCCACTTAACCCCATTTGCCTTGCAAAAACCTAAAAAAATGTATGTATTTAGCGCTATAGCATCCAAATTCTTAGAGGAGAAGCTGAATGAATTACAAGAAGACATAGCAAAACTACAAAAGTGGGGGGACCTCAACTTCCATTTCTCTAAACTAGATAAATCTAACCACAAAATAAACAAGAAGGAAGTTAAGGTGAATAAAATCTTTAAAAACTAAAATATGATAGAACTATGAAGAAAACTCAATGGGGATAGAAAAGAATATTTACTTTTCTCTACAGTACATGGCATTTATACCAAGAAAATAAATCTTCCAATCAAATGCAGAAAGGCAGAAATAATAAATGCATTTTTCATTTCTTTCAGATCATGATGAAATAAAAATTACATATAATAAATGGTCACAGAAAGATAAACCAAAAATTAATTGCAAACTAATTAGCTTAATTTTAAAGAACAAGTAGATCAAACAACAAATCATAGAAATAAATCAATCATTTCACCTAAGAAAATGATAACAATGAAGCAGCTTACCAAAAATTTATGGGATGTAGCCAAAGTGGTTTTTTAGGAGAAAGTTTATATCTCCAAATTTTTATATGACTAAAATGGAGAAAGAGGAGATTAATGAACTTGGTATGCAGTTAAAAAAAACTAGAAAAAAGAACAAATTAAAGATCTCCAATTAAGAATTCTAAAAATCAGAGGAAAAACTAATAAAATTGGAACCATTGACCTAATAAATAAAACTAAAACCTTGGTTTTTTGAAAAATCCAATAAATGAGATAAACTTATGGTTAATCTGATTTAAAAGAAAAGAATACCAGATTACCAGGATCAAAAATGAAAAGTGTGGACTCATCACTTAAGAGGAAGAAATTAAAGAGATAATTGAGAGCTATTTTACCCAACTGTATGCTAATAAATTTGATAACCTGAATGAAATGAATATGTATAAAAATACAAACTATTCAGATTAACAGAAGAGGAAATAAAATTCTTAAATAACCCAAGTTCAGAAAATGAAATGAAAGAAATCATCAATAAACTCCCTAAAAAAAGTCTCCAAGTCCAGATGGATTTACAAGTGAATTCTACCAAACATTTAAGGAATATTTAATTCTAATTTTACCTAAACTATTTTTAAAAATAGGAAAAGGAGCTATGGCAAATTCTTTTTATGACACTAATATGGAGCTGATACCTAAACCAAGAAGAGTCTAAACAGACAAAGAAAACTTTAGACAAATATCTATAATGGACATTGATACAAAAGTCTTAAAATAATTAGCAAAGAGATTACAGCAAGTTATTACTAGGATTTATACTAAGTAGATAGGGATGATTCAATAGAAGGAAAACATTCAACAGAATTGAACTTATCTATAAGACAACCAAAAGAAATTATAAAATTATCTCAGTGGAAGCTGAAAAAGCCTTTGACAAAATACAACATCCATTCCTATCAAAAATACTAGAGATTATAGGAATAAGTGAACTTTTCCTTAAAATAATTAGTAGCTATATAAAACATCAACAAATATTATATGTAATGAAGATAAACTAGGAGCATTTCCAACAATAACAGACTATTCAATCCAGTAATAGAAATGTTAACTTAAGGAATTAGAATAGGCAAAGAGGATACAAAAATTTTCACTCTTTGCAGGTGATATCCTGTTTTATTTAGAGAACCATAAATAATAAATTATAAAACCACTTGAAACAACTAACAAATTCAGCAAAGTAACAGGATAAACTCACATAAATCATCAGATTGTTATATGAACAACAAAACTTAAGGACAAGAAATAGAAAGAGAAATTCCATTTAAAGTAACTGCAGACAACAAAAAATACTTGGGAATCTACCTCCCAAGACAAGCCCAGAAACTGTTTGAACACAGTTACAAAACACTTCACACAGATAGTCAGCTGATATAACAAAAATAACAATTCTATCCAAATTAAATTACTTATTCAGTGCCATACTAATCAAACTACCAAATAATCATTTTACTGAGCTAGAAAAAATAGCAACAACATTCATCTGAACAACAAAAGGTCAAGAATAGCAAGGGAACTGATGGAAAAAAAATATAAAGGAAGGTGGCCTATCTCAACTAGATCTGAAACTATATTATAAAGCGGCAGTCATCAAAACTTCCTGGTAGTGCTTAAGAAATAGCGTAATGGATCAGTGGATTAGGATAGATTCAAAAGAAACAGTAGAAAAAAGTAATCTACTGTTTGACAAACTCAAAGACATTAGCTTCTGGGATAAGAACTCACTATTTGACAAAAATTACTGTGAAAACTGGAAAATCGTATGACAGAAACTAAGCATAGATCCATAACTCATACCCTTTACCAAAATAAGGTCAAAATGGGTACAGGATATAGACATATACTATAGATGATATACTATATACTATAGGTGATACTATAGAACAATTAACATCAAGAAATACTCTATCCTTTCAGCTCTATGGAAAGAGGAGGAATTTATAAGCATAAAAGAAATATAATATATTATAAATTGCAAAATGGATGATTTTGACTATATTAAATTAAGGAGTTTTTGTACTAATAAAACCATTGCACCAAGATTAGAAGAAAACATAAAGATAGGAAAATACTTGGGAAAACAGGGGTTCTGATAAAGGTCTCTTTTCTAAAATATATAGAGAATTGAATCAAATTTATAAGGTTACAAGTGATCAAAGGATATGAACAGGCAGTTCATATATATATATATATATATATATATATATATATATATATATGTGAAGTCATATACAAGTATTTGAAAAAATGCTCCAAAACAATACTGATTAGAGAAATGGAAATTAAAACAACTATGAGATACCACCCCCACCTATCAAATTGACTAATGACAAAAAAGGAAAATGATCAATGTTGGAGAAGTTGTGATTGGAACATTAATGTATTGTTGGTGAAATTATAAACTAATCCAACCATTCTGGAGAGCCTGCCTTAACACATAGATATTATGCCCAAAGAGCAATAAAACTAATCATACCCTTTTACCAATAATAGGCTTATATCCAGGAAAAAAGTCATAAAAATGGGAAAAGTTTCACATATTCCAGAATATTCATAGTAGCTCTGTTTGTGGTGGCAAAGAATTGGAAATTGAGAGGATGCTCATCAACTGAGGAATGACTGGGCAAGTTATGACATATGAATGTTATGGAATACTATTGTTCTCTAAGAAACCATGAATGGTTGAACCCTAAAGAATCATGGAAAGACTTACAGTAATTGATGCTGAGGGAAAGAAGCAGAACCAAGAGAACATTGTACACATTAACAACACTGGGAATAATCAACTATGACGGATGCAGCTACTTTCAGTAGTTCAAAGAGCTAGGACAACTGTGGGAAACCTATTATGGATAATGCCATCCTGATCCAGATGAAGGAAAAAAATGCCCAAAAAACCAAACTACAGTAACTGAATGAACACTATGTTCACTTTAAAAAATTTCCCCATGGTTTTCTTCCTATCCCATGTTTTTTCTTTACCCTCAGTCCTAAATCCTCATACAGAAACATGTTAAGCAGAAATAATTATATATACAATGTACATTTACAATATTCACTAGTCTATATGCCACTGAGGGGAGGAAAGTGGGAAGGGGAGAGAATGGAAGAAAATTGTGCAACATAAATATGCATGTGAATGAATGTTGAAAATTTTTTATAACATTTAACTGGAAAATAAAAAGAAAATATCAATAAAATGAAAAAAATAATAATATGAAAAGTATTAACCTTCAAGATGGAAAAAGGCTTTCCAAAGAGGTTAAGGACAACAAAAGGATTTTTAAAAAATAATTTAATTTTGTCTACCATGTGTGAATCCTTCCCTCTCAAAAATCTTTAGGTAAGTTTAACTGATGCTTTTTTGTAAGATGTGAATTCAAAAACTAATAACTTATATCAACCAACCTGTCTTAACACATAGGTGACCAAATCCCATCAGAATCTAAATTCCCTTAATGTTGAAGTTTCCTTGCACTTGAGAGCTTCATGAATCACTTTTGACAGCTCTATGAGCACCAGCTTCTTGCTGATTTTCTAGCAAGATTGCTAACTATTATAAGAATTCCAGACATAGGCAGCTAGGAAACTCATCCATTTATCTGTGCAACAGCATCCCATCTCTTCCCACCAGAATAGACTAGAATAGGACACAACCTGAGGACAATCTAATGGAGACAATGAGCTCCTGATTCCTGAGAGAGTAACAGTGTGCCTATTTAAAACAAATGAATAAACCTGCCTTTAAACAGGATCATGATTTGCCAGATAAGTCTTATTTTCTTCCCTTTAAAAACAACAAAAGCAACAAAAACTAAGTCTTAGGCTGCATGTCTTTTGGACTTTTCCTATCACCTGCCATCTTGCCCCCTCTAATAATCCACTCTTGTTTGCTGTATTGGTGATGTTCTCCCAAGGGTTTGTATTTTTATGTCTAGTGCTCAGAACAAAATCTGGAACATTATAAATGCTCTATCTATCCATGCATCCATGCATCCATCTATCAATCCATCCATTCATCTATTATACTTGTAGGGCAGCTGGGTGGTATAATGAATAGAGAATGGCTTTGGAGTCAGGAAGATAGGAGTTCAAATCCAGTCTCAGACACTTGATACTTACTAGTTGTATGACCCTGGGCAAGTCACTTAACCCTGAGTGCCTTGCATCCAGGACCATCTCTAGTCATCCTGATTCATATCTGACTACTGGACCCAGATGGCTCTGGGGAGAAAGTGATTTTTGGTGGCTAAGCATAGTACACCCTCATTCAATTTCAATTCATGTGCTTGTCATGGCATCACTTACCCAATGACATGGTCTTCATCAAGAAAAAAAGGACAAAAATCATCAAAATTATTATACTCATTGATAAGAAGAATGTTGTAAAACACATATATAATATACTTAGATTTTTAGGAAAATATTTACTAACATTTCTCATGTTTTCTTCTCCTGGAAAAGCTGATGCAAAATGGTCTAGACAATGGAATATTTGTATGTAGTAAGTGACTGAATGACCTTATACCAAGAGTAACTTTTAATGGTTTGAGATCAACTTAGAAGCAGATATTTAGCAGAGTGCAACAGAATTCTGTGCATGGCCCTGTGCTGTTTAACATTTTTTATCAATGAAGTTTTTTAAATTAGTCTTTAATTCAGAACATAAAAATATTTACACACTATTTTACTTAATAAAGATAAAAGGTTATTCTATATGAATGCTAACTTTTATGTATAGTTTAGGTTTTACTACAATGTATAGCCTTTTTTGGGTGTATAAAATTGAAAATGAAAATGGTAACTCTAACATTGCTCTGCTTATCTGTTACTCTTTTTTGAACTCTGTTTTCTTCAGCTTAAACAAATGATTAGTTGGATAGTTACTGGAGCCAAGATAGAGAAGTACAGTTCAGGATCCAGTTGAACTCTCCCAACTTTCCCCGCCAAACAACTTGGTAAAAATACCTTAGATCAAATTTTGGAGTGTCAGAGTCAAAAAACAGTCAGTGGGAAACACTTTTTGAGCCTAAAACAAGTTAGGAGTATCAAAGGCAAGGTCTGTAACACTGGTGTTGCCTGGAACTCAACAGGAGCACCAACAGTGGGTCTTGGAGGTGGCTATGAAAGCAGCAGAACCTGTTGTAGTAACTTCAAGAACTCTCAGCACAGAGAGAGTAAGGGCTTGGACAACTGGTCAGAAAGAGATTACAAAGGACCCTTGCTGGCATTTGGTAGAATAGATGCTGATTAGCAACTTTATTACTCATAAGTAGTTTTGGGTTTTAGTTCTAGGTTATGATTGGCTTTGGAGTCAGGAAGGTAGGAGTTCAAATCCAGTCTCAGACACTTGATACTTATTAGTTGTAGGGGACCTAGTCACAGTTCTGGGACCAAGAGAAACACTAATATTTGTGGCTGGTGGGGAGCAGGGGTGATTCTAGGGTAAAGACCAGAGCATAGACCAGGAGAGCAGTGACCAAATATCTCCCAGGATAAAACCACCTGGGAAACATTAAAAACTTGCAGACTTCCCAGAATTAGTTCTGAAAACAGAAACATGGAAAAAGCTTAAAGGTTGGGATAGTTGACTCTCCACTCCCAGGTGAGCAGAGCCTGACTTTAACATAAAGTTCAAAGTGAAGAAATGTTTTGGGGAAATGAGCAAACAAGGATAAAAACAAAACTAATTTGTCTATAAAAAATCTACTAACAGTAGCAGGGAAGACCAAGACACATGATTAGAAAAAGACAACAATATGAAAATAATTACAAACAAAGCCTCAAAAAGTGCTAATTGGATCCAGGGCCAGAAAATATTCTGGGTAGAGAAAAAAATTGGGAAGAGAAATGAGAGTGATATGAGAAAACTATGAAGGAAGAATCAATGACTTGGTAATAGGGCACAAAAATAACTGAAGAAAATAATCTTCTTTAAAAGTAGAATAAGTTAAATGGAAATGGGGATACAGAAATTCCCTGAAGAAAAGAACTCCTTAAAAAAAAGCAGAATTGGCCAAGTGGAAAAAGAGATGCAAAACTCACAAAAGAAAATAATTCATTAAAAACTACAATTGAATTAATGAAAGTTAATGATTCCGTGAGAAATCAAGAAACAATAAAACAAAGTCAAGGGAATAAAAAAAATTGAAAACAATGTTAATTATCTCATGATAAACAACTGACTTGGAAAATGATTGGAAGAGATAATTTAAGAATTATTGGACTGCCCGAAAATCATGATCAAAAACATAGCCTAGACAACGTAGTAATTATCAAGGAATTTGTCAAGATTTCTTAGAGCCAGAGGTAGAACAGAAATCGAGGCCATCAATAACTTTCTGAAGAAGATCTGAAAATAAAGATTTACAGCATCCCAGAACTTCCAGATCAAAGTGAAAATATTTCAGATAGCCAGAAAGAAACAACTCAAATATCATGAAACCACAATGAGGATAATACACGTTTTAGCAGCTTC
Organism: Macrotis lagotis; assembly: GCF_037893015.1. Classification (NCBI taxonomy): domain Eukaryota; kingdom Metazoa; phylum Chordata; class Mammalia; order Peramelemorphia; family Peramelidae; genus Macrotis; species Macrotis lagotis. The sequence goes on along the minus strand of NC_133658.1, from coordinate 822,538,094 downwards.
CAGCTTCCACATTGAAGAAAAAGAGAAAAAGGAAAGGGGGAAAACTAAAGGGTGTGAACAATATAGCAATAAAATTGATTTAAAAGTTCAAGAAAAAAGAAAATTTTAATCAACAATTATATGAAAAAATTATTCAAAACACTAATATTGAGATATGCAAATTAAAGCAACTCAAGTTTTATCTTCTATATGTCAGTTTGATGGCTTGGAAAATGATCATAATTGGAGGGAATATAAAAAGACAGTCTTCCAATGTCTTTAAGAAAGATTTTATTTATTTTGAGTTTTACAATTCCTCCCCACATTCTTGCTTCCTTCTCCCCCCAGAAATCATTGTTAGTCTTTACATTGGTTCCATGTTATACATTGATCTCAGTTGAATGTGATAACAGAGAAATCATATCCTTAAGGAAGAAAAATAAAGTATGAGACAGTAAAGTTACATAATAATATAACACCCCCCCCCAATTTGATGGTAATAGTCTTTGGTCTTTGTTCAAAGTCCAGACTTCTTTCTCTGGATACAGATGGTATTCTCCATTGCAGATTGCTCAAAATTGTACATGGTTGTTACACCGAAGAGTTGAGCAAGACCATCAGGGTTGATCATCACCTCCATGTTGCTGTTAGAATGTACAATGTTTTTCTGGTTCTGTTCATCTCACTCAGCACCAGTTCATGCAAATCTTTCCAGGCTTCCCTGAATTCCCATCCCTCTTGGTTTCTAATAGAACAATAGTGTTTCATGACATACATATAATCACAGTTTGTTAAACCATTCTCCAATTGAAGGACATTCATTTAATTTCCAGTTTTTTGCCACCACGAACAGGGCTGCTTTAAATATTTTTGTACAAGTGATGCTTTTGCCCTTTTTATCATCTCTTCAGGGTATAAATCCAGTAGTGGTATTACTGGATCAAAGGATATGCACATTTTTGTTGCCCTTTGGGCATAATCCCAAATTGCTCTCCAGAAAGGTTAGATGAGTTCACAACTCCATCAACAATGTATTAGTGTCCCAGATTTCCTGCATCCCTTTCAACATTGATCATTGTCCTTTCTGGTCATATTGGCCAGTCTGAGAGGTGTGAGATGGTATCTCAGAGATGCTTTAATTTGCATTTCTCTAATAAGTAATGATTTGGAGCAACTTTTCATATGACTATGGATTGCTTTGATTTCCTCATCTGTAAATTCCCTTTACATATCCTTTGACCATTTGTCAATTGGGGAATCTTCCAATGTCTTTTAATGGAACTTTGAAGCAGTTCAACAACTATGGAAAGAAATTTGGAACTAAATTCCAAAAATTGTCATGTGTATCTTCTCTATTTTAGCATTTCATCTACTAGGATTATATCACAAAAAGTGATAAACAAAACAAGGAAAGAATCTATATTCACAAAATATTTATTTTTATTGTGGCTGATTCTTGGTTTTAATTCTGGTTCCTTGGCTGCCCAAGATATTATAGTCTAAGTCCTCTGTTTCTTTCAATTTTTTTTTTGGTGGTGATAATTGTTTAGTCGTTTCAGTTACGTGTCTTTGTTACACCATTTAGGATCTTTGTAAAGATACTAGAGTGGTTGCCATTTCTTTCTTCAGTTAATTTTAGATGAAGAAACTGAGGCAAATAAGGTTAACAGGCACAGGGTCATACAAGTAGTATCTGAAAATGTCTTTCTGATGTTACACATGTCATTTAAGCTCTGTTTGCTTTAGTTACCACCTCAACAACTAAATGGGAATAATAAAGACACCTGCCTTCCAGGGTTGTTGTGAGGTTCAAATAGATAATATTTTTTAAATGTACTGGGCTAGAAAGGTAATAGATACACTGCACTTTGTCCTGGTTAGGTCAAACTAGGAATATTGTTTCCAATTCTGGATATCACAGTTGGAGAATAGATGGTATTTAGAATAGTGAAGAACAGCAATTATGCCTTGTGAAAAGTTTTGAATGAAGGAACTGGGAATATTTTTCCAGGAAAAGAGTAGACTTGAGGGGAGCATGATGTATGTATCCAAATATTCTGATAAGTAGAAGAAAGGTTTTTTTTTTGTATTTGACCCCAAAACACATAATTATAAGCAAAAGATGGAACATATAGAGAAACAGATCTTTGGCTGTATGAAAAGAAAAAGCCTTCCATAGTTGTTCAAAAGTGTAATAGAATACTTTGAATGATGGTGGGTTACCTCTCATTAGACCTCTTTCAAACATAGGCTAGAAAACCACATCATTATGATGATGATGTAGAGGAAATTTTTCAGAACTTCTTGTTGAGGTCTATTTTAACTCTGAATCTATGAAATCTCTAAAATTCATTACAGATTTATTTTTGTCCCTTATTTAGAGAAATCCATTCTTATTTTCCAGCTTCATATCACTTGAAAATTTGATCAGTACTCTATTTTTGTCTTCATCAATCAGTCAACAAACATTTATTAAATACTTACTATATGCAAATATTTGGATAGGTGCAGGGGATGTAATGACAAAAATAAAACCATTCCTGTTCTCAAGTAGCTTATGCTTAAGAAAATCACTGATAAATATGAGAGTAAGACAGGACAGAACGATGTTTAGAACATAAATAAGGCTAAAGGGAATGGTTTACTATTTGTAATAGTGAATATGTCACTAGATCAGTAGTGAATAAATTCTGAATGAATATCACTGGGTGCAAACATAATTACCTACTTGCTTCTTTACTCTGCTGGCTTATGTTCAATATGAATTCATCTGGGTTCATCACAGAGTTTATAGTCTGACAGAGTTAGGTAGAACAATGTGTAAGGTGCTAGACTTGGGAGACAATAAAACTTGAATTCATATTCTCCTAGGTAAGACTCTTAATTTCTCTCTTCAGTTTCCTCATCTGCAAAATGGGGATAATAATAAAATATAGTCCCCCAATGTCAAGAGTTGTTGTAAAGATCAAATAAGACTTTGTAATTACTAGAGACTTTGTAAATCTTAAAGTACTAAATAAATTCTAGCTATTTAGATGGAGAAACAGGTAACTGAACTATTCCTGAAGAACTACATGAGATAAATATATTAATTATAAACACTGGCATAGTCTAGTCCAGGTATGTTCACACAGTGATGGATGGAGTCAATCATTGTTCTTTATTTGGAAAGTCTCCATGATTTTTCTTCCTTAATATCAGGATTATAAAAGGGTTTCATTTTAAGAAAATAATGGAATCGTGTTGTATGTTAAGCCTTAGGCTAAGTGCATACTAAAGGATGGCGAGTGGAGAGCTAAACTGTCCCAGAAGGGTCTTTAGGTTTTTGCCCAGGCAGGGGTTTGCGAGATTGCCTAGATTTTAATGTAAAGGAAGGAGCAGCTGCTACTTTTGGCATCTATCTATTGACTAAGAGTACCAGAAATTTTTCAGGTCTGCAATGCAAAAGTTGCACTAACCAGATGGTGTCTATGGTGTCTATATTTTTTATTTTATTTATTTTTATTTGATGGGAGTAGGGTGATTTTTAAGAACTGAAGGAAGGTACTGGGCGATGAATGGAATCAACGGGATTCCTGTTTGTGCTGCAGGGGGTGACCCCAATTAACAAAACCCTGATGGGGCGGTTAGGTGGTGCAGTGGCTAAAACACTGGCCCTGGAGTCAGGAGTACGTTGGGTTCAAATCCAGTCTCAGACACTTAATAATTACCTAGCTGTGTGGCCTTGGGCAAGCCACTTTACCCCATTGCCTTGCAAAAAAACCCAAAAACAAAAAAGAAACAAAGCCTTGGGGAACAATCACAGGGGAACAATCACACTCTGAACTTAAGAGTTTCTGAAATGCCAGGACTCTTAGGAAACTGAAAAAAATGCCTTTTCCCATTGCTAATGGAGAAGAAATTACAAATATGTTTTCATGTGTAGGGCAAACTGATCAACTTCACATCTTATTTGTGCTAAGAAAGTCATTTACAAAGTGAAGACCATTTGCACAAAAAAGCCTGAACTTAATTATTATTTCATATCATTTTGCTTCTGAAACAGGAAGAAGTTTTAATCACAGTGAAGAGTTAAATGTCCAAGGGACAACTTTTATTTTTAAGGTTTTTTTTTAGGATTATAACATTATGCATATAAGGGAGTATAAGAGATTAAGAAAGGTAGATATGCTGATTTCTAGATGTGAGAATATTGGTTCATTCAAGTTATTTATCACGGAAAGTATTAGTTGTCACAGGGCTATATTTCCAAACCAAAAGTGAGATAATTAGTGACCCTGCCACCATCTGATTAAAATCAGTGAGAATGGGGAAATAGGACAATTTTGATTTGATTCAAAGAAAAAAAAATTTCCTTAGCCCCTAGAAAGGAAGTTCTTAATCTGGGGACTGTGAATTTGCTTTGAAAAAAAAATTTGATAACTGCAGGTAAAAATTTTTTGATGATCCTATATATTTTATTTAAAAACATTTTTTTCTTAGAAGGGGTTCATAAGTTTCTTTAGACAGCCAAAGTGGTTCATGAAACCAAAAAGACTAAGAATCCTTGCTCTAGAGCACACAAAGTGGGGTGGAATACCTTGGAAAATGGTGGATTCCCTTTTATCAAAGGACTTCAAGCAAAGGTTGTATGACTAATTTTTGGAAATGCTAGCATATTCTAAGTCTTATTAAACTATATGGATTCTGTTTGAAAAGTCTATGTTTCTATATGTAGGAAATAGTGAGCAAATGTGTTAATAGTTTTATGCTACCTGATAACAAGAGAGGCAGATGAAAGGATGGGTATCATTATCAATGCTTCCCTACAGATGGAAAGGGATGGTGTGAATGGATGGGGGAGCTATCCATAGTGATGACATTTTGTTTGTAACCTCCTATGTCTCTTTGGAAGATTTTAAGGTAATAGTGTATTCAGAGGATATTGATGATGATAACAAACCATAGCCTAACAAACCCACCTAAGCAGAATGAAATGTTTAGGAGGATGAAAGTTCCAACTGATAATTTAGGACTTTTCTTTTGGAAGTAAATCATCCTAAACATGATCAGTGGAAGATGAATCAATCAAAGACAATGTAAAGAGTCTAGAGGCTTTTTAAATAAAGGAGTATTGAATGTTGTATTGGAACGTACCCTAATCTTAGAACTATAAGAAATGAGTGTGAATTACTAACTTTGATGTTCATTTATGATCCCAGCCAAGTCACTTAATTTCACTAAGCTTTGCTTTTCTCATTTGTAAAACATACAAATACTTACCTTTTCTCTTTTTTAAGGTTGTTGTGAGAAAACACTTTTTAAACTTCAGTACTGGATATTTCACTGGATCTTTTATGTGGATGTTCTCTTCAGTGGTGCAGATTATGCCTATACATACATTCTCATCAATTATAGTTCTCATCTGTATCTTTCTACAAATCTTCCATAGACAATCACCCAATTTTCTGGATGCCTTCCTCTCTAACTGTTAACATGGTCTAGATACCAAGTGATCATGCAGATTGACCATCTGTTTTCCCTTACTCTTTTTAGTTTCAAGTTACCTCCTTTAAAAGTCATTCATTTCTCTGATTATATTTTTATGCCACTTCTGCCATGCAATTCATTATTGGTAATATGTTGGAGCCATCTCATACCTACTGTTTGATCTCCAACTATAATTCTCAAAGCACATATAGCAATCTGAAAATAATCATTTTTTTAATTGCCCTCACTCTTGTGTGATATACTTGTCTTCCTCTGTCTTCCATTCTTTTGGATGTTTATTTCAGGGAGAAACTTGAAGTTTTGAAAAGTATGACATAATTCCCCAAAGTCAATCAATCCCCATTACTCTCTTCCAATTATTCAATTCTATGCTAAACTCATCACCATTTCCCTTTTCTGAATTTATGAACCAGTGGATCAACTCTATGGGTTGCCTATTCAGTTGCATGTTATAATCTGAGCAATAGAAATTTTTCACATGCTCAGACTCTCTCCTGTGACTCTAGATAAAATTCTTCTTAGTGACCATGGATTTAAATTATGCAAAAAAGTCTGGAACTTGGTATAATCAGTATAATGTCATCAGAATGGGGCAACTAGATGCCACAGTGAGAGCAATGGTCCTGGACTCAGGAGGACCTGAGTTCAATTTCCACCTTAGGCACATGGCATTTATTGGCTAGGTGACCCCAGATAAGTCATTTAACCCTGATTGCAAAAATAAAAATAAAAAATAATCATGTCATTGATAATGAGAAGAATCTGAGAACTCTGAGATCCTTTTCACCTTTACACTGGAAAGCCTCCATGATTGTGACAAACACTTTTTCAAGTGTGTGTGTGTGTGTATGTATATATATATATATATATATATATATATATATATATATATCCTTTTAAATTTTTTCCTTGCTCTTAATAACTGGAGAATTAAGATAACTTTTATATCTTATATTTCAAGAACCTTAAAATGTGAATCACATAAAAATGTTAATCTTACATGATACAGGGAAACTCTGGAGGAATTTTAAGGTATTCACTACAATCTTCCAGAATAGGATTTATTTAATCTTAAAAGGGTGATTGTGGGAACCTAACAAAACATTTTGGACAACTTCAACCTTTACTTTATTTTGTTTTCTCTCAGGAGAAGTTGCCCTTTGGCAATGCCCCTCCTTATTGCTGCCCTGGTAGAAGAGGAGTGAGGAGAGAAAGGGACTTAGAGAAAGTCAGACCTTAGCTCTTTCTTAATGTATAGTAAAGTCTAATCATTGAGAGCCCCAGGAAAATTCTTTTTTTAGACATAACAAATATGAAATTTGAAATTATTCTTAGAAGCATTGTCTATGAATGAAAGAAAATACTAGGTTTTTTTGTTTCTGTTTTATTATAGAGATGAGAAAATTTGAGTTCAATGACATGTTTGACAGATCTGAGGGTTTGATCTCCTATTAATAATGGTGGCATATGGCATGCAGAGTGAATGAATAGCATAGGGAACTATATTGGAATTATGACTTCTATTATCAGAAATAACAATTGGTGGCAGAGAAAAAGTTTAGAAACAATGAAAAAAGAGATGTGTAAGGAAGATGTTGTGTTTTTTCAATTACAGTTTATCTTTAATATACTTGGCAGCTCCCAAGAGGAGATCTCATTTCAGCATGAAGGAAGCAAATGGATTCCCTTCTCTAGATTAAATTTTAATCCATTAGAACCTTATGATATTCATAAAACCATTAGAAAGTGTAGCATATGTAACTTGGAGAAAATATCTTATTCAATTTCCTTAAATTCCTATTTTGTCCCTTTTGCACTGAGTGCAAATTTTGCTATCTGCAATACCACTGTAGGAAAAGAAATCCTACTTCACTTGGCAATGTTTTGGCACTGATAGAAGCATCACCCTTTAAGAATGAGATGGAAGCATGGTAGACTATATTTTTGCTCTGGATGATTGACAAGAAGAGAGGTTGTTTTAATAACTACATCTTTATTAAATGTATAAATGCCACTGAAATATTATTCTGTGAGCATTATTTTTTTTTGTCAGGAGAAAATGAAGTCTGTAGACTCATTTGAAACAACCTGTTACATGTGGAATTATGAACTGCATAAATGCTCCATGAATATTTATTTTGTGAACATCTGCTTGAATACAAAATACATGGCTTAAGAAAATCCAATGAGAGAAATATTGTGATTAAAACTAACAACATTTAAAGACTAGAATATCTTGAAAGCAAGAGATTTCATTTGAAAATAAATGATAAAGTTATTAAACCCCATGCATAACGAATAGTAAGGAAAAACAAAAGTGTATTCCAATTAAAAAGTACTAATAAAAAATTCACAAAGACTTCTGTCTATCTCAGAAGAGTCCTTTAGTCAACATTCAATAATATATACAGCTAGAAGAATTTTAAAGAGTGGAATCTTTCAAATATATACTGACAAAAAACTATAGTGATTAAGAAATTGCTTCATAAAGTGACTTTTCAGTTTGAAAGGAGTGATTATTAAATAACCAAATGTTAGGAGAACATTTTCCCCCCTCTTCCTAGTTCCTCATTATCTACTAGGTCAAACTAGCATTAAAGGATGTTGTTGATGCACGATATTGCCAAAACCCCAGTGTACCTGCCTTTTCAATTCTGTGTGAAAGTTTTTAATCCTACCCAATTAAAATTTAATCTAAAGAATTACCCCAGCCAAAAAATATTACCAAAGGATAAAGAAATACCTTACTCAAAGAATTTACTCCAAGGTGTTTTCAGCCCATTGCATTCCACTTAGTTAGGTCTGAGCAGAAATGTTTGTCTTGATTGCCCTAAACAGGGTAGTTTGGTTACGAGATAAGTCTCTTTTCAATTATGTTCCCAGGTCCTCTTTAGAATAAGACCACTTCTCACTATAATATTAATTCTTCTCATTAATTGTTTACCAATCAAGGTTAATGGCCACCCTCAGGAATATTCACTTTTCCAAGGGCATCTAAGTATTGAATGGGTTTCATGAGGAAGCTTTGGCTTTCAGAAGTTTCACTGATCCCTTTTATAATAATTATTGCTAGCATGATTAATAAAATGATTAATTACCCAGAAACTGTATCTCTCAAACTTTTTATACATCACAAGTTCAGTTTGAATAATTAAGCTTTCAAAATGTCTTATAGAAACATAGTCTATTAGAGCTGGAAGGGATTTTAAAGAAGCTTTTGAACTTCTAATTTCCAGATGAGGAAATCAAGTAACAGAGAAATAAATTAACTTGCAAAATTTGCATAACTCAAATTTCCCTCAAATCATCTTTCTCCAAATCTTCCTAAACCTTTCAAATTGTTTGAATTGTCTCCTTTTAATGATTCTTAGTAGAAACTTTTTTTTTTTTGCTAGAGACAGAATCTCAATCTCCACTATGAAATTTTATTCACTTATGTTTTTTTAGGTTGGGTTGGAAGAATACCAGAAAAGAGCTCTTTCATCGGAAACTGTTAACACATGAGAAGTTAGACAAAAGGCATCTTAACTAAATACTCACTGCACTGATATCAAGTTTTAAGACAGGATTATGTAATAAAAGGGATTTTATATCACCATATCTCTCTCTCTCTCTCTCTCTCTCTCTCAATCTCTGTCTGCCTCTAGCTTTATTTCTGACTATTTTTTTGTTTTTTCTTCCCCCAAGATTTATTTTTAAAGATCAATAAACTTCGGTAGATATCAAAGCTTAGCTATAATTAAATTCAACACACATTTAACTCTGTCCAAGATATGAAACAAGTACATATATGATCACCAAAGGAATGCTATCATGGAAGCTATTCTGTGAAAAGTCCAAAAGGAAGGAAGAAACTCTCTAGAAGGTGAGTATTCTTAGCAAGTTTTGACTTTACTAGAAGGATGCTCTTCAGACTGAGCCACTTCTTTCATATAACATGAGTTCAGATCTCCTCAATATCTTGGATATACTCTTCTGTGTAAATTAGGCAGCTAGCTGACTCAGTGGACAAAGAACTGGACTTAGACTCTGAAAGAGTTGTTAAAAAAATCATATCTCATACATTTCTTAACCATAAGAGCCTGGACAAGTAATTTAACTGTCTTAGCCTTGGATTCCATGAAAGGATTTGCTTTTTTATAGTTTCTAATGTCCCTTCTAGTTTTAAGTCTATGATTCCATAAGCCCCTTTAAAATGTGGGTCTCAGAAATGAACACAAAGTTACCCAACACTTTCCTGTCTAAGTTAACATAAAATAGAGAATGGTCTTAAGAGTCAGGAAAACCTACATTACTATCTAGCTTCTGACTCTTGGGCTCTTGCTCAAGTCATTTCACTTCTCAGTGGTTGCATAAAGTAGGACTTTCCTCAAAATCACAGGTCCAGACCATTAAACAGAAGAAAAAAGGATTAGTAGTGTTTTTAAGAATCTACAGCACATTTTTTTCCACCCAGACTGTGGTCTAGCAGTATCTATCCCATATTGTATTTGTGTAGTTGATTTTTTTTGAACCTCAGTACAGAATTTTAAAATTGTCTACTGAATTTCATTTATTAAATTTGCTCAGGTCTCTTTTTGAATTCTGTTCTGTCATGAAGAGTATTAGATTTCTTACCCAGCTTCTGCAATTTTGATTCATATTCTTTTTATGTCTTAAACCAAGCATTGGTAAAAATGTTGAACAAAACAGAATGGAGAACAGAGAATTTCCTCCAGGTTGATATTAATCCAACTTATAATAGTATTTTGGTATTATTACTAGAAATTCTCCTGTATTGTTAAATACCCCTGTTTATCTCTCTGTTCTCTACAGAACTGTAAACTTTGTCAAATGTTTTGCTGGGGGTACTATCCTTGGTCTATTTATTTGTTTCTGATCTCAATGTCCATAAAAGGAAGAAAGGAACATTTCATAGTCATGGTGATGCTCACTAGCCAAATTCCCTCTTCTACAGAGTAGCCTCTCCTTCAATTACAAGTTGGTTTTCCTTGTACTGTTTTTTCTTTTATTTTTCACCATAGACTTAATTCATATTTTTCCCTCTTCAGAGGCTAAGTTTCCTTCATATGCTCCTAAAAAGCACCATATCAAGTGACATCGGACATATTGGATACCTTCTAAAACATCCCATTCCACTCTGAGGAAGCTCTAACCCTTAGGAAATTCTTTTTCATCTTGATACAAAGTCTTCCTCTCTTATAGCTTCTACTCATTGCTCTTATTCTGGATTTTTGGGAATAAGTATGGACATAATTATTTTGCCACTTGATATCCCTTCAAATATTTTAATAAAAGTAATAATAACAGTAATAATAATTGACTATGTAATACTTAAAATTTTTCAAAGTGTTTTACAGATATCTCATATGACCATGTTTTCTCTTTTTGTTTATCCAAAGTACTAGATAACAAATGAGAGTAAGACATCTCCTGGAGTTTATAAGTTGGGTGGAGGTAGATGAAGTCTATGAATAATTTTGACACTTGGTGAATTTCAAATACTCGATTTTTTTCTCTTTTCCCTTGGATCTCAAGAATTATTTTCTCTGGCTTACACTACCTTCAACCCCTCTTAAGCTTCTCTGTTTGAGTTGTTCTCAGCTTCACTGACATATATACCACCTGTGGAATTAATCCCTGGTTCTTGATTAACTTTCTCTGTGTTTATATTCAAAGGTCAGAAGAATTTGACTTCTTCAAGGCCAAATGGATGAACTGGACCAATTATAGTCTGGTTGTCCTAGATTCATTTCCATCTTTTCTATGATCAGTAAAATTGCTTCAGTCACATCCATTTTATGGAAACTCCCAGTGGTGTTTAAGAGAGCAGAAACAAACAGATTGGCCACACCATAGGCCATTAGTTTCACATGAGCAGGCAGTTACTGGGCTCACAGGGGTCTTAACTTACCCTTCTCTTCTTCCTTCCCCAAATTTTCTGTCCAATTGACCTGAGTTGAGTCCCTCCTCAGATCACTGCCATAATTCATTCTACCTAGACATTGATGGAAGAGGCACTCTTGGTCACCCAGTTTATTCCTCTGACTCTAACATTTATAAATAGTGCATTACAGTTGTATTCGATTGCTCTTAAATTACTCCTTCATTTTTATCATCCTTGCCAATATTATTCTTTTATGATTCTATTGCTCTTTTGAAAGAAGTATATTTTACCTAAAAGATAAATATTTGTTCAGAGAAAACAGAACAGCTCATTGATTGGAGTAAAATATCATTTTTGTCCCAGAAGGAATAATAGGAACCTGACAATCAAACATGGTTATCAATCTTCAAACCCAGCAGGCTGTAAAGCCCTTCCCTTAGTTTTCTCTCCTTGAAACTTTTAGAGAAAGTTATGATTGGATCAAGATTGGGAAGACCAGTTGGAAGAAGATTACATTTGACATTTGAATATTGGATCAGTTTTTGTCTAAACTGATGAACTCTGGATTCTGGAGGCCAAAACAGGACAGGGACCTTGCACTCTGGTATCTGCTTCATTGCAATTATATTAGGGTTCTGTTCCTCTATTTGTGAACAAAATGATTGCAAGTGCCCAGCATTTGACTATGCCTGGTAACTGCTTTTCCTGTAAGATAGCAAAGATAGATTTTCCCGTAAGATAGATATTTGGGGTAGATTAAAACAAAACAAAGTTAAGTGATAAAAGCAAGAGCTTTGGGTTTCCCTTTAAATTCTTGTACCCTCTTATTATATTTATTAATTTTTTGATATCAAGTTAGTTCAAATCAACAAGCATTTATTAATCACCTGCCATGTGCTAAGAACTATGATAAGAGTAGGGGACACAAAGAAAGGCAAAATACAATATTTGTACTCAAGGAGTGGTACTGCATACAATAGTACAATGGGAGAAACAATTTGAGAATAGCTATGTACAAATATATGAAGATTAAAAGACATGCAGAGAAATGTGGAGAAAGGCTTTACTAATTATTGAGGAGAATTGGCACAACTTTCTTATAGCAGGTGGAATTTTAATTAGTACTTGAAGGAAGTCAGGGAAGCCAAGTGGCAGGAGTGAGGAGGAGAGATTTCCAGACATGGTAACCAGCAAGGGAGTATACATGAATTGGGAGATAGAGTGTTTTGTTTCTGTTGACATTAAGATTTTGCATTATTGCTATCAGTAGGGCCAGAAGGAAATGGCATGACAGATTTTATTTTTGATATTGTCAATCAATACGCATTTAGGAAGCACTTCACATATGGCAGACACTCTGCTAAGGGCAGGGATACAAAGAAAGGCAAAAGAAGACAGTCCTTGGTCTTATGAAACTCACAGAATAATGGAAGAGAAATCCTGTAAACAACTGAATACAAACAAGCTTTATAATGGGATAGACTGGAACTAATCAACAAATGGAAAGGCACTAACTAATCTTAAAGGGGACAGGGAAAGGTTAACTGTAAGAGGTGGAATTTTGACTTGTAAATACAACTGAATTTATCTATCTCTGGATAAAGTTGTCTCATACCCATGGCAAGTGGGTCAATGAGACAATTTTTTTCCATGTCTGAAGTGGCCTTGTGTCAGGCTTAGTGAAAATGTTTACAAATTCCCTGGAACAATACATAACAAATGAAGGGACATTGAAGTAGGAGTAAGGAAACTGCTTTTAGTCCTAAGTTATCAATTCTGTGTTACCTTGGATAATGGTCTTCACTGCATCACTTAGCCTTATTGGTAAAAGGAGAAAAAGAGACTAGAAGTTATGGTGATAAGTGAACAATTGACATCAAGAAGACTAATTTTTTCAAAATGGTGCTTTGGGGAAATGTTTTTTCCCCACCCTCCTTTCTAGATGCTAGCTCATGCAGATTGCTCTTAGAATGTCCTTTAGGCTTAACTCATGAAGGTCATGAATTTCTTTACAACTAGATGACCCAGTCATTGAGACTTGAATTTGGAATCAGAAAATCCTGGGTTAAGTCTTACTTTGGAGTAATGGATGACCTTGGATAAATCCCTTATCTCTCAGTCTGTTTTCCCATCTGTAAAATGGGGATAATATAGGGCTACAAGGAAGGATCAACTGAGAATGGTAACTGTAATTTTGGAAAATTGTAAGTACTATCTAAATGTTAGTTATTATTATTACTGAGTGACAGTTTCTGAAGTCAGAGGACTAGAAGAACTGTCTAGTCCCCTTCTACATTTATTAATATTTCCAAGTGTGTTCTAATAGAAATTCACAGCATTCAATGATTCTGGGGCATTGTAGTGAAAGAATAAATCCTTTTAATCAGTCTGTTATTAGAAGAGACTTACCTATGCTCCCCTGAAGTATCCATTAGATGAAGTATTTTCTTCTACCAGCTTTAGGCTCCTGAAAACTGTTATTGTGGGTTGAAAAGCTGTATCTGAAAACCCTTAAGTTGTTTGGAGCTAAGTGGTCAAGTGATTCCTTTAGAACAAAGTGGGTGCAGATGAAATAAAATTAGATGAATAGCTCTTCCTAGGGAGATTTGTATGTGGCACATGAGAAAAATGACGTAGGCCTTTTCAAAAGGAGCTGCAAAGGTTTGTAAGATGCATACAGATGCACAGTCCTGACCTTTCCTTTCTCAAATGGAAAAGAAGAGAGGAGGGATGAGATGCTGAGAAGAGTCACAGTTGGGCTACATTTCTACCAGGCTTAAGCAGCTGTTTATCATCATTTTCATTAAAAATAAAAAGGAACATCTGTATGTCCCATGCTGATTTTTATTTATCCTGATGAAGCTGCATATATTTTGGGAAGGAAGTGTGAATAGGTTTATCTGATGGGTGACTAAAAATATTCATCTGTCTTGTTTTCCTGACCAATAAAACTAAACCAAAACAATCAAACAAATATGAATAATGGGCATATGGACATGTAGGTAAAGGGGTGATGACAGAGGAGGGCATTTGGGATAGCTTGAATAAATACCTTCTTTCTATGACAATATGAGAACTAGAACCTTAGAGATCATTGAACTCAGCTCTCCTACTTTATAGATGATGAAACAGATCACCATGAGGTAAAGTGACTTACATTTTGTAGGGAGTTAAATCACATAACCATGAGTAACTCCCAGGTCTCCTCACCCCAAGAGCTTTTCACCATAATAGCTTGCCTCTCTATCCTGGAAGGAGATATAAAATTCTAAAGAGTCTTCCAAGTCAACAATTTGTGTGTTGAGAGAGCTAGAGAGAAATAGATTTATCTTTGCCTCTATCAAGTGCTCCATATGAGATCCCTTGTTATAAATAATTTCTTTTGTAATTTCTGGAATGGTTTGGAAGACTAAACCTTTTAAGTGGTAAATAGGGTTTAAAGTCTTTGGAAATTATATTTTATCTAAATCCTTAAAGGAAATTATCCTGTCCCAAATGTAAGTGATTCAGTGTCAATCAACAAGCATTTTAATATTTATTTATTTATTAAGATACCCACTGAGCATTGAGAGCAGAAATATAAGGGAAAAAATAGTCAAGTATCCCACTTACATGTCTCTTTCTAGTCCACTCTCCTTCCTTCCCTAACCCCAAGCAGACCTTTCTTATGAGTACAGGCATTCAGCCATTGTTATGATGATAAAGAGGTTGAAAAAGGTCCCTTGCCCTAGTAACTGGCACATTGCCTTCCTTTAACTGATTGACTGGAAAAATTCACCCATTGCTAATAGAGAATCATTCCTTTGAGTCCTGGAGGCTTTGGGTCTTGAGACATCCCCTATGGCAGGCAATAACTTTATGGGGATATATTTTGGTTATATATGATCAAGAATGATCTTTTAACATGACAGTTGACAGAGCAAAGAATTAGAGAGATGGGATGAAGAAGAGATTCCCTAGGGTGGAAGGACATATCATAATGGAGACAAAACAAAATAAACTAAAAACCTCAACTGTCTCAGACCTTATCTAATTCACAGTTTTGTGGAGAACAGAGCCCCAGTATCCTATAGGTTTTTCCCTCAAAGGCTTTGTTTTCCTTCCTTTTCCAATCTCATAGTACCTTTGTAGCTACTTTGACATTTTTGACATCTTTGTATTATTCCAGAACTGCTTCTAACTCTCATACCCTGCTGCTCTATCTTAGTGAAGCAGAGCACAAAAGAGTCCCTTGGTAGGAAAAGGATTAGTGAGGTCTTTTCACAGAGCCAAAGAATGACAGAATCTCGGAGTGAAAGATGTCTTTAGAGGTCATCTGTTCTAATGTGTTTGCATAAGAGTCCCCTCTCCAGTGACCTTGACAAATGACACTTAGCCTTCATTTGAAAGTTTCTGGTGAGGAGGAAGCAAGTCACTGCCTTCCAGAGTAATTTAGTCAATTGTTTTAGAGAGTGACCACCATCTGAGACTATGTTAAAAATAAAAACAGAAACAAAAACAAAAAACTAGTACCCGAACAATATACAAATATTTTTCCCTAAAGATTTCCTAAAACTTTCCATACTCTATTTGCTCAAACTTCAGATCTGTATTTTGATTATTGCACTTTCCAATTCTAATGGCACCAATTCATACCTCCAGTGGCTTATTTCAGTACCACCTGGAGAACAGCTTGCAGTTTTTCTGATTTACATGTATCTTTAGAAAGACTTTCATGCCCTATGGGCTTCTGATGCTTGGTATTTTTACCTCTCTAGGATGGTGTAAGTTCAAGTAAGTTCTAGAGAGGATAAATGATAGCTCCATAGGATAGTTGATTATAGAACCTTTTGTTGTTCATTTGTTTCAGTCATGTCCAACTTGTGGCCACATTTGGGGTTTTCTTGGCAAAGATAGGGTGTGCTTTTGCCAGTATTACTGGTCCTGCTTCCAGCTCAGCCCAGTTCTTGTAGGTTTCATCTGGGGAGAAGGATTCAGTGAAGAAGAAGTCAGGGATCTCAATTAACTGTTGACAAAATATCACCCATAAGGCAAATAAACCAATCTTGCTGAAGCTTCTAGGCACCCTTAGGGAAGAAAAAGGAGACAGGATGTCTTGGGAGATTCAAATCACCGTAACCATCTTGACTACTGTCTCCTGGGATGTTGATGAAGATAGGGGCAGGACTCAACCCCAAAGACTTGAAAACAGTATTATTTCCTAGCTGCTTCTAGTCCACTTCTCAGAGACGTCACTAAATGGATAAATCATTGTGGAAAATGTTATCTACTTTCCCCATTGTGTCCAACTGCTACCAATGTGCTAATAAATTAGCACAGGTGCCCTGGGCAGAATGGGTGAGTTGAGAGAGGCAAAGAGGTTGATATGGCATAGGAGGCAGTACCCTCCATAGCCATCATCCAAGCAGGAACTGGTCATTTCCAACAAATGCCAGTTATAAGGCAGACAAATCAGCCTAAATAATCTGTAATGGACTTTGAGAGGAAGATGGAAGGCAAAATATAGCAGACAAATCGAACTACTATTCATACCACTTTGACTACTATAGCTGAACAAAGAATGATTCTTTGATTAATGCACTTGTATTGAACAGATGCTTTTTTTTTTTTTTTGCTAAATTGCGTTATTCCATACAGTGTTTGACTAGCACCTGCTTATACTAATTTCAGGTGAGCTAGTCAATATGCTAGGTGATTTCTCTGGTTCTCTGCTTTCAAATTGATCTGTTCAGCTAGTTATATTATTCTTCAGTTGACACTCTAGTATGCATCACTTCCACCTCTAAGTTTAGAATATTATCTTCTCCAATCACTCTAAAACAACTTGTCACATTCAAATGATCAACTGATATCTCAGAACTGTGAATCATTTTTGACTTTAATAACTCCTTCTCTTGGATCTCAGGAGTTCTATTCCTGAGAGAAATAAACATTTATGTTTACCACTCATCAAGTAAATCTTCTAAGAAGCAGACTTAAAGGTTCACTCACTCTCTTATGAAATGGGGGGGGGAATCAATAATCAATGCCCCGAGTACCTTTTTTTTACATTACCTTGTTAACCATCTGTTAGCTATAATTATTTTAATATAATAAAATTAATTTGTGATTTATAATAAGACCATAGACCCAGGTGAAAACCTGTATGTAACTGAAGCTATGATGAAACTAGTTCCAGGGAAATTCCTGTGTTAAAAGTTAATTTTATGAATATAGCTATAACCTTTTCAAAGAGTATAACCATTTTAATAATCTTTATGTTAAAATATACTGGATAAAAGATGAACCTAATCTATAATGTAAAAGATATCTACTACTGCAATGAGCTACCTTGCTATAGAATGACCTACTAGAACCACTGATCCATTTGTACCATAGATTGACCAGCTGAATCAACAGAACTATACATTACTGTGAAATCTCTATCTTGGTGTCTCAGACTGTGTTGGGCAGATAGTAGATCATCACTTTTGCTTTTATTAATAAAAGTTGGTCTCTTTGCCCAGAAAGACTTCCAAGTTGTGTTTTTTTAATTTCATTCATCTGATGATGATGGTGATGATGATGAGAATATGGATTAAGTCCCCTATGCCTGGATTTTTCTACCTCTTCTGTCTTTTGGCTTCATTGACTTCCTGCAAATCTTAGCTAACTTTCCATCAAAATCCCTTCCCAAAAACTACTAATGCTAATTCCTTATTTCTGATGACTCTTTCAAACTTATCCAAAATGTATTTTGCTTACAAATAATTATTTGCATGTTGTCTTTTCCATCAGACTGTGAGTTCCTTGATAGTACAGATTGTCTTTTGTTCCTTTCTTTGTATCCCCAACTCTTAGCACAGCATCTAGTATATAATAAGTACATAATAAATGCTCATCTTACTGACTGATGATGAGGATGACTTCCACATTAGTCATTTTATGAAAAGAAAGAGTCATTGCCTTTCTGGACTTGATGTCACAGATAATTAGATTCAGATCCTGGTCCTACCACCTATTACCTATGTGATATTGGGAACAGACTAATTTGCTTTCTAGCTGTATCTACAGCCTCAGAGAGAGGAAACCCTCAGAGGCTTATGTACATTGTCTTTTACCACCCTCTCTGTCTCAAGAGGAGAAAACACTTAGAAAATCCAGATGGGAGACTTGAATAATTTTGAAGATCCTAGGTTTAAAGAAACTGTTATACCTTGAAACAATGTAATGCTGCCTTAGTACCTAGTCAAGGGAACAGACTTATGAAGTTCTATAGATCATAGATTTAATTTTTCTCAGCATCCTAAGGATAGCTGAGAAGTAGCTCTCTTCTGTTCTGACAAGAAGATTAAGGAAGAAGCTCAGAAAAGGAGCAGTCCTGGCTATCATGTGATTTGCATTGCAGGCAATTCCCTAAAGACTCAAAGAATAAAAAAGCCTGGAGTCCAGATTTATGAACTCCCTCAAGCATACGGATTTCCCTACTAAGCTAGATTTTTATAAGTTTCAACATTTTTTCCTTTAGCTTGTACATTGGTGGGATATTGTGACCCAAGTTTATGAGTGTATTGTTATGTCTTATCTATTATTGTTTTATCTTTTGTTATTAAATATTTCAAGAAGAAAAGTTAATGGCATTACCTTGGCTGACTTATTTAAGAGAAACACACTCTTGGGATTTAACCACTTATAGTTATGAGTAGTAGACAAGGGTGCTTTGAAGTCAATTGATAAAAGCTCTAGAGAGTTAATTGTCAAATTTTCAAAGTGAGCATTTTTCTCTCAGAAATTATCAAAGCTACAAACCAGAACTGGATTTATTGTTTTGTTGATTGTCTAGACATAAGAAAGTGATGGAGAATATGTTGTTAATGCAGATTCAAATATAAAAATGTTACATGTACATTTTTTGGTAAAGCCAATTATTAAGGGTATATGCTATACCTCTCCCCACTCAAAGCTTATTCCTTAATCTCTGTGAGTGCATGATAACAGCAAGGATATCCTTTTGGGGAATCACCCCCAAAATCTCATAGTGGGTGTAAGTGAAAGGGAACAAGGCAATCTATGTAGAAAGAAGGAATCAGGGTAGTGAACAATACTGGATCTTGAACTACAAAAAAGAAAAAAATTTCACAACTATTAGAAATATCCTAAGTGAAGCCCAACTGGGCTCCCACAGGAAATAGTGATTTCTTCATCTGTGGTCATCTTATATGCTTAGATTTAATGTGAATGTTAGGCAACTACTTTTTGGGAATGTTTTATTGGGCGATTTTGTTCAAGTATGGATAAAATGAGAACCAGTATGATGTAGTGAATAGATAGCTAATTTCAGTCACCTTTTAAAAAATTATTTAAGGCAATGGAGTTAAGTGACTTACCCAAGGTCACATAGCTAGGTAATTATTAAGTGTCTGAGGTTGAATTTGAACTGAGGTCCTCCTGACTTGAGGTTTGATGCTTATATACTGTGCCACCTAACTGCCCTTATCAAGAGTCACCTCTTACAAATATTTGTGGTGAGATCTTGGGAAGGTCATGTAACCTTTCATTAATTCAGAAAAATCCCTAAAAATTGGCAATTACAGAATAGTCTTTGGTCTTGATATTGATAGAGAGTTTCCTCCATGGAAGTTTTTTATGCCAATGATATAATGAGATAGTGCAGAATAGGGAACAGAGGTACTACACAAGGAATCAGGAATACTTAGATTCAAACCCTTACTCAGACTCTAGCTATGTGACCCAGGACTTATAAGTCACCTTAACCTCTCGATCTCAGTTTTCAATGTAAAAAAGGTGATGGTTCAGTGACTTCTAAGTTCTCTTCCCTATTCAAATCAATGATCCACTGAAATCACACATCTAGTCCATCCAATCCAAAGAAATAGAATAGATGACTTCTGAGAACTGTTCTTAGGTTCTTTAGTTCTTTGAAGATAATAGAAATATTTTGCATGACAAAGTGGGACTATAACTCCTGAAAAATATACTATTTTTGGTTTGTTTTTTCTTTTTTTCACCCCAATGAATAGGAAGTATGAGGGAAAGAAAAGATATTGCTTATTAATTTAAAACAATAGCAAAAATAAAATAAACTTATGAGATACTTTATTTGCTAGAGAAAAAATCTCTTAAAATACAGTGAAAATTTCAAGAATGCTTTTTTCAAAACTTTGCTAAAATTAAATACACACACACACACACACACACACACACATATATATACATTTTTCTGACAGTTCTTATTCCTTTAAAAAAACAAAAACTAAATATCCAACCTAGTTTATGTTTTGTTTTAAGAAATCACAGAAATTAGTTCTTTATCTTTCTAAACTTTAGCATACCATATTATCTTTCACTTTTGCAAGTGAAAGGGGCTCTTTACCTTTTTCTTGGACTAAATTTTATCATGGAATATAGAAAAAACAGATTTTCTCCAGTTTTCTTTCAGAGATGTGCAGAAAGAGAAATCTATGATTAAAAATTCTCTGTTATGTAAGTATGTGGGTTGATATGTGTATATATGTATATATGTACATATGAAGAGAAGGGGAATATTCCAGCAGTTCTTAAAGTATATATCAGTAAAATATACACTATATATATGTTTGTGTGTGATTTATTATAAATTTTAGAAACACAGTAATACAACAAATATAGTAACACAACAAAAAATATAAAACATCAAGTGAAATATTATATAACCTGTATCACACTTAACAAAGTTTAAATCAGAGGTCCTTATCTTTTTAGCCTCATAGATTCCCTTTGGCAACTTGATAAAATCTGTGAGATAAAACACATAGAATTATTAAAAAATCTATTACATTGATTAATACAATTATTAAAACATTTTTTCCAAACAGGTTCACAGAACCCTGGTATGAACAAATGGATTACTGAAAACATATAAGGAAGAAAATTCATATTTATTGCTTTTAAGGTTACTAACATTCCATTCTTTTAATATATTATAATTTATCCCTGTTCTTAAGGAATTTACGGACTAATTGAGCCCAACTATATATAAATCAAGGTATATGAATAGGAAATAATTAGCAGATGGGAGGGCCCTGGAATTAAGAGGAATTAAGAGAGACTTGCTGTGAAAAATGAGATTAAAAAGGGACATAAAAGAAACTAGGGAAACCAAGAGGTGAAGTTGCCTTGGGGGACAGCCAGAAGAAATGCCCAGAGCCAGGGGATGGAGTGAGTCAACAGTGAGTCAGTTCCTCTTTCCCTAGGGAAAAACAGAATTTTTCAGATAACATTCCTCAACTTTCTAAATCAGAACAAGAGTTATTTATTTTTCATTTTCCCCCTGTCTATTGACTTTATAGGATGCAGAGAAGCAACTCTTGGTTGGTGGAAGTGAAGCAGGCAGGAGATATGGTGGAACAGGGAGGCATTAAAGTCTAAGCTACTATACTAAATTTATATATACTGCAAGTTGATTATATCAGCATTATAACTGCCAGGTGGTTTTGTGAGCAGCTGTTCATAAAGGCCAGGGGAGAGAACAATGAAAGAAAAGCAGAGTAATTTAACATGACAAAGCAAAAATAACAAATGTGCTTTGAACATTGGGAATTGATACTCAAAGGGAGTTGTCAAATAGTTTGAGGATGACACTAGTATAATAAGGTCATTGTTAGAATATGCAGCATTAAGAATCAAATTTTTAAAAGCTTTTAAATCTGGTTTCTTGTTGGGTGGCATACACACATGCATATGTACATGAACACACATCTATTTATATATATGTATATAGATATCTATATCTATATCTATATCTACACACACACATACATATATGTAAAGACATATACATGGCAGCCAGGTGATATAGTGAATAGAGTGTTGGGTCTGAAATCAGGAAGACCTGAATTAAGATCTTGCCTTAATCACTTGACCTCTGTTTGCCTCAGTTGAGTCATCTGCAAAATGGAGATTGTTTGTTGTTGTTTGTCTTTTGTTTCCAAAGAGGACCATGACAGGACAAAGGTGATATGCAAATGAGTTGGATTTAGGTAAGGGAGAACTGTGCAAAGTCACTGATGGGTCCAGTGGTCAGATATGGATCAGGATGATTGAAGATGTCTCTGGATGCAGGGGAAAGATGGAAAATGGAGATAATAACACCTACCTCCCTGGGTTGTTGTGAGGATCAAATGAAGTAATAATTATAAAATGCTTAGTACAGTGCCTAACAGATAGTAAGAGCTATATTGTTAGCTATTAGTATTATTATATACACATACATATATAAAATTATAATATACCCCCAAATAAAATCTTATATTCAAGTATTTGGAATCAGAAATATAGAGTAGGGATAAATGGATATTTCTCTAGATGAAGAAGTATAAACATTAACTTCATTCAAGATTTTCATTAGAATTTTGTTACTTAGAATGACATGCTGGAATAAATACCAAAGTATGTTCTAGGACTTTGAGAATCCATGCATGCAGGATAAGGTCACTGGAAGAAACTGAGACAATTAAACCATGAAAACTATTTTCAGATATTTGAAGGGCTATCACATAGAAGAGGGATTCAATTTATGTCTTAAACTTCAGAGGGCAACTTAGGAGCTATGGAGTGTGATAGTACTCTAAGCAGGGAGAGATATGTAGAGAGGCAGACAGGGAGAATAGAGATAGAACTTCCTAACCTATAGATCTATCCTAGAGTAAAATGATCTGCCACAATAGAGTGTGTCCAAGAAAAACCTGGATGATGTTTAAGGAGGTTT
This sequence comes from Macrotis lagotis, assembly GCF_037893015.1. Lineage (NCBI taxonomy): Eukaryota > Metazoa > Chordata > Mammalia > Peramelemorphia > Peramelidae > Macrotis > Macrotis lagotis. The sequence goes on along the minus strand of NC_133658.1, from coordinate 822,514,992 downwards.
CTGACCAGGTACAGATTGACTTCTGAGATTTCTGTGATTCTGTAATTAAAAAAACAAAAAACTGATCTGAAGCTAGCTCAGTATGAATCCTCCAGATTTTCAAATGACATTAACTTCTTTCAGGTGTGCTCAAGCAAGTTGACAGGTAGAAATTTCTGGAAAACTTTTTAAATTTGAATGAGTTAACAATAACAACAAAAGTGCTAATGTTTCAACATGCCAAGTGGAAGAGTATCTATTTAGGGGAAATATTAAAAAAATTATGGTTATGAAATGATGGATTCCAACTGGTCATGAATGATCCAGAAAAGAGACGTAAGAGTTTCTCAGGAGAGTGTCTGCTCCCTGAAGTGATCTGTGATTTAAGAAACAACAATGAAGAAGACTAGCAAAATTCTTAGAATGATCTGAAATTTACCTGGAAATAAAACAGAAAAAAACTGATCTAGCCTTGTTCAGGTTTATCACTTGTTTGATGCAGAATGATACACTCTGGTGGTATTTATAGAGAACATTAGTCAAAGTTGAAATTTGTATTTAAATAAATGTTTAACTTTGGTTGTTTCTTCCTGGTGTGGACATTACATAGTCTTTAGAAGAATAGTAATGCCACATGTATTTTCTGTACAAATATGGATCTCACACACATCCACCTTAGTATCCATCTGGGTGTTAATCTGACTAGCTACACTCAATTCAACTACTCTATAAAGGGATTACATTAGTACCATAGCCGCCAGCTGGTCATGAAAAGCAAGTGTTCCCAGAGGCAATAGGAAAAAAAAAAGAATAATTTAAGATTACAAAGTAAAACAAACAAGTGCATAAATATAAATCATCAGTCCTCTCTGTCTTTCACAGGCACTTATTTTCCTGAGAAAATAATGGAATACCAACAAGGCCTACCGTGCCTAGAGGTGGTACTTCTATTTTCAAAACTGGGATTTTAGGCAAATCATTTATTCTTCTTCATAAGTTCAAAGAGTAATGTAGTACCTTTTATACTTTTCTTATGTAAGATGAAATGTAGGACTTCTTAGATGGAGGGTTAGGAAGTTGTAGAATTGAATCCACACTCTGAAGCTTAATAGATAACTATTTAACCTCACTGAGTCTCTGTTTCCTTATCTATAATAATAGGATTTATCTATCAGGATTGTTGTGCTGATCAAATAAGACAGCATATAAAGTACTTTGAAAATCTTGAAAATGAATGTTAGTGAATAAAATTCTATCAACAGAACATTTGAACAAAATCATATGAAGGAAAAAAAAAAGGTCCTTACTTATAAAAATATTTAGAACTGTTCTATTTGTAATGGCCCCAAATGGGAAATAATATGTGAGCAACAATTGGAGATAGAGTAAATTATAGTATATTCAAAGAATGGAATGAAATGGTATCATAAAAATGATAAATATGAATAATATGAGGAAATATGGAAGTATTTATGTGAAGATATAAAAACGAGATAAGCAGAACTAATAATTCAGAACCGAATACAAAAGACAAAAAACAAAGTCAAAAGTGGTGATCTTCAGTTATACCTGTGAGGGACACAGAAGATTCACTTGTGTTCAGTAATTCATTTTCTCATACCATGAGTCTGTGAACTTGTTTGAAAAAAATATTTTAATAACTTTCAGCATAATTGATTTTGGAATAATCCTATATATTTTATTTCATGGATTTAAGAACCTTATTCTGAGAAAGAGGTTCATAGATTTGACCAGACTGCCTAAAGGATTTATCACACTAAAAAATGGGTAAGAGCCCCAATTTAAACTTGTTAGATGTGACAATGAGGCTGCTAAGTGACATAGTGGATAGAGTATGGGATCTGGGGAGAGAAGGACTCATCTTCCTGAGTTCAAATCTATCCTCAGAAATTTACTAGCTCTGACTCTGGGAATGTCATACAACTTGGTTTGCCTCAAGTCTTCATCTTCTTTTTTTCAGATTTTTGCAAGGTAAACTGGGTTAAGTGGCTTGCTCAAGGCCACACAGCTAGGTAATTATCAAATGTCTGAGACAGGATTTGAACCCAGGTACTCCTGACTCCAGGGCCGGTGCTTTATCCACTATGCCACCTAGCTGCCCCTCGAGTCCTCATCTTTAAAATGGCTTGGAGAAAGAAATGGCCACTCTAGTATCCTTGCCAAGAAAACCTCAAATGGGGTAATAAAAGGTCACAACTGAAAAATGACTAAAAATGTGATGCAGTTTATACAATATTTCACTTGCTAGTTTGTATTTATTGTTGTCATTACTATATTTTTAAAGTTTATAATGAACTTTCAGTATTCCCATATAGGGTTATGTAATGTATGTTTTATTGATAAGTACTGAGGGAACCTCTGGAATATTCCCCCCCCAAAAAAAACACACATATGTTCACAAATATCTATATTTATTAACTAACTCTTAACCCTGGAAGTTCATTATTATAATAATAAAGATAGAATAAAACATTTTATTGTACAACTAGTTTGAAAAATTAAATTACAAATGACCTTGGAGAGAAGACTCATTGATTGAAATGTTTCTGAGAGCAGGTTTTGATAGAAGTGAGGAAAGAGTGAAAGAATGATTAGTTACTGAATTTTGAATATAGTGGAGGGAAGTGTTAAGAAAGGATTGGGAAGGATTATACAAAGTTGCATCAGTGTTACAGAATAGGGAAAAAACTGAATTTGGAGTAGGAAGGATTCAATTCTGAATTTCATTTTTCCAAGTTGCTATATCTATAACCCTGAATAAATCTTTAAAAATATGTTTAAATTTTAAATTATTTTATTTTATTCTTAATTTATAAAATCAAAGAGGCACTTTCATAATATGGTACTATATGAAAGATGGTTACACCAAGCTGCAAATTTACTATGTACAACTTGCTATTTCTTTGAAATATACAACAAAATTATCATGTAATTTTTTAATTTTTTTCTCCTTCCTCCTCCTACTGTAGAGATGGTTACCATTAGAAACAAATAGGGTGTGTGTGTGTGTGTGTGTGTGTGTGTGTGTGTGTGTATGTAAAATTATCCTATGCATATTTCTATTTATCACTTCTTTTCTCTGGATGCAGATAACTTCTTTCCCCATATGTTTTCTATAGTTAATTTGTGTATTTATCATAAACAAAGTAACTTATTTGTTTAAAGTTGTTCTTAAAGCAATTTTGCTATTAATGCAATGTTCTCTTTTTATTTTGTGAAAAATTTTTCACGTTTTTCTAAGATCATTGAGCTCATAATTTCTGAATAACACAGTTGTATTCCATTACAATCAGATAACGAAACTTGTTCAGCCATTCACCACTTGATAGCCATCCCTGCCATTTCCAGTTATCTGCCACCACAAAGAGAGCTGCTATAAATATTTTAAAATTTATAGGATCTTTCTTTTTTGCCCTATTTTAGATATAGGCAAATAGTGGTTGATTGGGTGAAACGGTATATAGATAGGCTAATAGCTATTTGGACAAAATTCCAGATTGTTCTCCACATTGATTGGATCATTTTACAATTCCATGAACAATGTATTAGTATCCCAATCTTTCCACATCCTCTCCAATATTTGTTACTTTCCCTTCAGTCTTTTTAGCTAATGTGGTAAGTGTAAAATGATTATCCTAAGATTATTTCAATCTGTATTTCTTTAATCAGTAATGAGTTAGAGCTTTTTAATATGACTATAAATTGTTTTGATTTCTTCACTTGAAAGCTGCTTGTTCATATCCTTTGTTTATCAACTGGGAAATGACTTGTATTGTTATAGATTTGACAAAATTCTTTTTAAAAAATTTATTTATTTTTGCCATCCATGTGCACATGTATATTTTTAAGGTAAAAAATTTCCTTCCATCCACCTTTCCTACCCCCCCTCCCCTTAGTGGCAAACAATCAGGTTAACATTGTACATATTTTTGATAAACATATTTACAGATTCGTCATTTTTGGTATAGAGGAATTAGGATTAAGGGAAAGAGATACATAAGAGATAATTTTTTATAAAGTGTTCATCAGATTCTGAAAGGTTGCTTTTGTATTGTTTTGTATTGTTTTTCTTCCTCTGGATGGGGATAACATGATTTGACAAAGTTCTAATTACTATTTGTGAATTTCCCTTCATAATATTTTTATTGTCTATTTTCCATCTTCATCCTCTCTTGTTACCCTTTCTTTGTTACCTTTTCTCCCCTTGCTTTGTTATAACTTATTTTACCCAACCCTCCAAAATTCTCTCCATTCTACCCCCCACCATCCCTTTTAAAGGTCCCTCCCTTATGTTGTTCCTTAATTTTCTCACCTCTAGAAGTTCAGAAGACTTCTAAATTTTTCAGATGTACATTTTGTTTCCTCTTCAAATAAGATGAAAGTGATATTCAAATATAACCAGCCTCCACTCCCACCTGTTTTGTCTGTATTGCTCCTTCCTTTCACATCCCATTTTATGAGATAATATAGCTCCTTTTGCCTTTTCCTATGAGATTTTGTTTCTTAGATTCACCCCATCATATAGAATTTGGCCTCAACCTTTTTTTTCAAACTTAGTAATGATATTTTAAGAATACTTATCACATTTTCATGTTATAAGTAAGCAGTTGAATCTTTATCAGTATCTTATAATTATTTTCAATGATTTCTTTACATTCTTTCTGCATCTTTTCTATCAAATTTTCCCATATTTTTGTTACAAATACCTGAAAATTTTTCATTTATTTTTTCATTCGGGATTATACTCAACTTTGCATGATAAATTATTATTGAATGCTATCCTCAAAATAAATACATCTTTTAAAATGTTATTTATAATATGAAATGACTGATGGACAAGCATATCAAAGACAGAAGATATCTTTATGTGTTTTCTTTCACTTTCATGAAGATTTTTCTTAATTCTTCACTTTCTGCCATTAGAGTTATATTGTCTGCATATCTAAGAGTGTTGATAATTTTCTCAACAATCTTAATTTTGGATTTTGATTCACCCAACCTGACATTTCTCATGACATACTCTTAGAATACACATTTATATATGCTACAAGATTTTGACTTTATAGATCATATAATCCAGTCCCTTTTTTTTGTTATAACTTAAAAAAAACTGAAGCCCAGAGGTGTAGTGAGAGAGTGACATGTTGAATATCATACAGATGAATCAGATTTGGGATTTGAGTCCAGGTTTCCTGACTCCAAATTCTTTTAACTATTACCATTGTACCAAGCTGCCTTTCTAAATAGCAAAGCTAAGACAGGAGCTCAAATGTTTTTAACTCTAGGGTTTCCCATTAACTTGCTGCTTCTGGAGTGAAGAGACTTGTGATGATAAAAGCTATGTCTACTTCTGGAGTGGGGTACAAGAAGACAGGAGAGAAGGAAATAAATATTTAGAAAGAAGCAAACATTTATTAAGTGTCTTCTATGTGCCAAGAATTTTTTAAATATTTCTCATTTGATCTTTACAAATCTGGAAGGTACGTTGTTGGAGATAATGAAGGATTAGACAAAATCAGAAACAAAAAGAAATGTGCTTATATAATGGTCCTTGGATGGAGTAAGAAGGAAGGTTCTTCCTTTTTGTTTCTTTTGAATCACTGTTTAGTCACAATTAGATGGCGAAAGGTCTAAATATAAGAATCATTACACACACACACACACACACAGAGACACAGACACACACAGAGACACACACACAGTTCTGTAGTTTATAGAGTGCTTTACTTTAGCAACCCTGTCCCATGTTTAAGAAGGTTAGGAAAAATTTGATCATAGCAAAATTATTGGATGACCTTTTGGCTACCTACTTTACCCTGCCTCCTCCAATCTATTAAAATAGGTTTAAGACAATTTGCATAACTAAAGCCCTAGCTGCCAGACAGAAGTGGAAAGGACAAAAGAAAAATGACATATGTGTTTTTGCCCTGTCTCAGAAAGAATTACTGGAAATTTCATTCCCTTACAAAGAAATACAACCTGAACTATTAAGAACTTTCTTGCTGTAATTCAGCTAGATGTGTAAAAGGAAGTTTCTATGAAGGGAGTCACAAAATAAAAGTTTTAATAGCTGTCTAAGAAATAGCTTTATATTTCATCCAGGTTCTGTGTACCCTGTTCCAACAAAAGAGCTGAAAATAAACTGAAGTCTAACACAACTTCTTCTGTAACTTTCCTTAGACTTTGTGATCTTCACTTTGTTATCCCCTCCTGTTTCTCTCACAGTTTCTGTAATAATCAATCACTAGCCACTGCTGTGACTTTGAGGTCATTCTCCTTCATTTAAGAAGGAATTTGGAAGATGACTCATCATTTTCGTCTCATTCAATTCTTTATTGTAGGGGAATTTAATATCCACATGGATACTCACTTAAACTTCATAACCTCACATATATTAACTTTTTAAACTTCATGGTCTTACTCCATTAACTTCTCAGCTACATATGAAGTTTGTTATACAGTGGATATTGTCATTATCTGTCAGTGTTTTATTCTCTAATTAGTAGTTCTTTATTCCCAAATTTGACCTGAATAACTCCTATTATTCCACTTCTCTCTATATATCATCTGTTCTAAGTCTATTTTTAAACTTTTGCTACTAGTTTAATTATTTTTGAAAAGTATTATTTTTAACATTCTTATTTAAAAATGTTTGAGCTCTAATTTCTCTCCCTCATTTCAGCCCCCATGCACTGAAAAGGCAAGCAAATATGATCTCAGTAATAGATGTGAAATCATGCAAGGCATAATTTTATATTAGTTATATCTCAAAAAAGAAAGAAAAATTTAAAAGTGAAAAAATTATGCTTCAAATTGTACTCATAGATCATCAGCTCTTTCTCTCTGGAGGTAGATAGCTTTTTTATCATGAGTTCTTTGAATCATTGTATTGATCAGATAACTATGTTTTTCATAGTTCATAATCATTACAATATTGATGTAACTGTACAACTATCTCCTATTCTGCTCTCTTTACTTTGAATCAATTGGTATTCCCAGATTTTGCTGAAACCATCCCCCTCATCGTTTCTTACAGTACTATAGTATTCCATCACAATAACATTCTACAACTTGTTCAGTTATTCCCCAATTGATGGATATCCCCTCAATTTCCAATAGAGCTGCTATTAATATCTTTTTTAAATATAGGTCTTTCTTTTTCTTTGTTCTCTTTAAGATATAGACCTAGTAGTAGTATTGCTAGGTATATACAGTTTTATAATCTTGGAGTACAGTTCCAGAATGGTTGAAACAGTTCACAACCCTACCTACAGGTCATAAGTGTACCTATATTCCCACTTCCCTACAGCAGTTGTCATTTCTGATAAATGTGGATTGGTACCTTTAAGGTGTTTTAATTTGTATTTCTCAAATAAATGTAATTTAGAATTTTGAATTTTGCCTCTGAAAATTACCTGTTCATATCCTTTGATTACTTACCAATTGGGAAATATCTCTATTTTGTAAATTAGACTTGGTTCCTTATAACTACATGAGAAATAAGAGCTTTATCAGAAATAATTTCTAATAAATTTTTGATATTTCTTCTCTTTGGTACCTTTTTTATAAGCAAAATATAGTTTCACTGATTATCTATTTTATTTAGGTCTATCTTTGCTTTCACTTGGTCTTGAAATCATGATTTCTACCCTTCCCTTTTTTACTTTAGCTGAATCACAATAGATTTAGCTCCAGATTCTTAATTGTGTGTGTGTGTGTGTATGTGTGTGCATCAAGTGTGCTTTATATATACAACGTATATTGTTAAATTATGTTTTCTAACTTATTCTGCTATCTGCTTCCATTTCATGTGAATTAATCCCACTTTCATTCACAGTTAAGATTACTGTGCTTTTTCTTCTTTTCTATTTTTTTCTCTCTCTCTTTTTATCATGCCCCTCATCAAAAGAATATTTTGCTTTTGATCACTTGCCTCTTTAATCTACTCCTCCTTTTATCACTTTTTTTCCTCTAACTCTTTCCCCCTCTTTCTTCCCTATTGGATAAGATAGGTTTGCATACTCAACTGAATGTGTGTATACATACATCATATATATGCACACAGACACAAAAAATACATGCATATGTGTGTATTTCCCTCTATGAACCACTTCCAATGAAAGTGAGTTTACCCACCACTTTCACTTCTGCCATTTTCCACTCCTCTAAAAAGTCTTCCTAGTGTAATTCTTTTGTATAAAATAATTTTCCCCATTTTCCCTCAATTTTTCCTTCTTCCTGTCCATTCCTCTTTCTCATTCCTTGATTTTTTAAGATCATTCATTATAATAGACTTACATCCATGTCCTCTGTCTATGAACTTTTTTATCTGTTTTAATAATGATAAAGTTCTTAGAAGTCATATTATCATCTCCCCACTTAGGAATATAGACAGTTTAAACCTTTTAAGTACCTTATAGTTTCTCTTTTTTATGTTTCTCTTGAATCTTGTATTTGCATGTTATATTCTGTATTCAGGCTACATTTTTTCCATCAGAAATGCTTAAAAGCCCTCTATTTCATTAAATATCCATGTCTTCCCTGAAGGATTATGCTCAGTTTTGGTGGATAGGTTCATCTTATTTGTAATCCTAGCTCCCTTCACTTTCTGAGTATTATATTCTAAGCTCCCAATTCTTTAAGGTAGAAGCTGCTAAATCCTCTATAATCCTGAATCTAACTCCATGATATTTGAATTCTTTTGTGATGGCTGCTTGAGATATTTTCTCCTTGGTCTGGAAATTCTGGAAATTGCCTAGAACATTCCTAGGAGTTTTCATTTTGGGATCTCTTTCAGGTGATATTGATGTATCAGTGAATTTTTAAATTTCCATTTCACCCTCTGATTATAGTATATTAGGTCAGTTTTCCTCCATAATTTCTTGAAGTGTAATATCTAGGCTTTTCTCCCCAAGAAGATCAATAATTATCTCTCTCAGATTGTTTTTATAGTGTTAATTCCTTTAGTATTTTTGTGCCTCTTTTACCAAGCTGTTGATTCTCTTTTCATAATTTTCTGAATCACTTTCATTTCTTTCCCCATTTTTTCCCTCCACTAATCTTATTTCTTGTGTCTGTATTGATGATATTGTCTTCTGAGTGTGTCCTTTCCTCCACTGTAGCTTTTTATTATAGAACTTTTCTTTTTTATTCATTTTCTAGCCTAAAGTAGGACTCTGTTCACCTTAGGGTGGGGAAGCACTGTGCCAAACTTTAGATTTTTTTCATGCTGTTTCTTTACAGATAGTTCTAGAGGTCTGCAGGTTTCCCAGTACTTCCGTGATCCAGAGAAATATGTGATTATTGCTCTCCTGGTTTGTGCTCTTATATTTATTCAAGAAAGGACCTCAGTTATTTGTAGCCATAAATGCTATTGTTCCTCTGTAACTTTACCTGCAAGCACAAGTAGTAGTGCTCTTTGGATCTGTGAGTAGGGTTTTGGCTCTCTTATGTGCAACCACAAATTCTCCCAGAAATGTATATGAGCAATAGAGTTGCCAAACAGTACCAGTCCTGCATCCAGTGCCAGAAAAATGTCCTCTGTAATCTCTTTCTGACCAATTATCAGATCATCTTTAACAATTTCTGGGCAAAGAGATCCTCAAACTGCTGCTTCCACTGTCACAGACACCCCTGAGACTCATGGCTGTTGGTGTTGTATATACTCGAGGCTAGACTTCACATTATTATTACAGTGTTATTTGCTGAACTCCTAAATTATCCTGGACTGGAAAAAATATTTTTCCTGCATATTTGTTGGTTCAGCTACTTCAGAATTCAATTTAAGGCCTTCTTTAAAGCTATTTGGCAGGAAATGTTGAGAGAGTTGAACTGGGTTGCTGCCTCAACTCAACCATATTGATTCTACTTCCTCCCCAAATCTCCATTATAGAGATCTCCAAACCATCTATCCTTCATTACTTTCTCAGACACTTACTAGATCTCACTATCCTCCAATCCTAATCTCAATCTAACCGTTAGCCATTAGAATTTGCATTGTTCTCTGGTCTTGAATTCTTTATCCTTTTGCTGTTTTAACACAGTCTTTTGCTCTACCTCAATCTGTGTTACTACCACAATTTTTTTTCTTGGATTCAACAGCCAGTAAACACAGATGGAGAAAGGCTGGTTTTAAAACAAATTCAATCTCATTTGGGTCCTCAGTGTAGCAAGGCAGTTGTTTTATTTCTTTCTAATTGATTTCCTATCTTGTTCTCCACAAAAGCTATTCCAAGTCTTTGGTTTCTTCAAGCCTCCCATATCCCTCCTTTCATCTGAGGATCCTGCTTTTTACTTCCTCAGAAAATTGAGGTCCTTTGACCTCTTCCTCTTTTAGAATTCTCTCAGTCTGAAAACTATTTGATACCATCTCCCATTCTCTTTTCCTCTCCATAAGTCTCTGAAAAAGTAATGCTTTTCCTTGTTAAGGTCATTCAACACACACACACACACACACACACACACACACACACACACACACACAGAGCTATGTATGTGTACAAATGAATATATATTTGATTACTTTTCTACTATCCTCTCTAGCAAAACATGCATCTCCTATCTTTTCTTGTCAAACTCTCCATATTATTAATGGGCTCCTTTTTTCACTTCCATAAGCATGTCTACATCTCATCACCTTTAGTCTTTCCTTAACCCAAGGATGGGGAATGTCCAACCAGGGAACCCATAATGCCAGTGACCTGGAACTGCTAGGACAACCACAGGTGGGCTCAAAATTCAATTAATCTAGGAGCTTTTAAGGGGTGAATTTTTTGATCAAATATAACAGACATGATATTATAAATATCCAAATTGCCCTTGGCAGAAAAAAAGATTTCCCACTCTTGCCTTAACCCATTACAGTCTGATTTTTGATCTCATCACTCAAATGATACTACTTTATCAAGTTGATGATTCTGTCTTAATCGCCATTCTTATTACATTCTTATTGGGGAATTTCCAACCTGAGTAGGGGTGTCAATGGGATATAGCACCTATCAACTGGATATGCTGACCAGAAGTCAATAACTTCAGAGACTTACTGAAAAGAAATAACAAACTTATTTGAAACTAATTTGGAAGTCATTCACTGAAAAAGACTTCTTGAAAAGAAGTTTAGTCTTGCCTTAAGTAGAATTTATGCTCTAATTTCCAGAACCTTTTATAAAGATTGCACAGGTCATAAATAGAATTCCATGTCAATTTTGATCCAACAGATATTTCAAATGAGAGGGAAAAGTAGTGAAGGGGTATCAAAAGGGGAGGAAAAGTGTTTTCTGTGGGGCACATTTGCTATGTGTCTGGCAAGGAATGATTGTTTGGTGGGATAAAGGAAGGATGTATAGAGAAATCTTTAATATTTCTTTTTTATTTATTTTTTTTAATCTTTAATATTTCTACCAGAGTCATCTGTTATTTATATCAGCCACTCAGTGACAAGGAGAATGATTCACAATTGGTGTTCCATCTGTTATTGAGGCCAGTGTCCTTGTTGTTCATCTCCACTAATATTTTCTCCATTTTCTTCCTTTGTGACCTAGCTACTTCATTTGCCACTTGGATACATATTCTCCTTACCTAGTGGATTCTCTCTTATCTTGGGGTTTCTGGGTCACTGCTTTCTCCTGGTTTTCCTATCTCTACTCAGTTTCCTTTACGGGCTTATCATCCATATCATGACCACTAAAATAGGTGTTCCCAAAGGTTCTATCAAAAGTTCCTTTATCTTTTCCCCTACACATTTTCTTTTTGGTACCTTGATTGATTACCATGGAATTAACTATCAGTTCTGATCAGAAGACTCCTGGGATTATATATCTAGCCTTAGTTCCTGAAATTCACTCCCAGATTACTAATTTCTATGTGGCATTTCAACTGTATGTTCCAAAACTGAATTATCTTTCCTTACTTCTGCTTTTCCTAACATTCCTTCTAAAATCAAAGATACCACCATATTTCTAATAATCCAGATTCATAACCTAAGCATTATTCTGGAAACTTGCCCTTTCTACCTACTGCATCTTTCACCTTCAGCTTCTTTTCTTTACCCACACCCATTAATTACCACATTAATTCAGGGATCTCAAATATCTCACTATTTTAGTACATCCTACCTACTGCTGACATGGTCATTTTCCTATCAGCACACATCTGACCCCATCATTCCACAACAATCTTCTCTGGCTCCTATTGCTTTGAAAATTGTAATTAATTATAATTTTGTTACATTGTATAAAATTATAATTATAAATAAATTATAAAATTTTCTGTTTAGTTTTAAAGGTCTTCAAAATCTGGCATCAGCTTATCTTTCCAACCTCATTTGACTATACTATCCTTCATGCACATTGCAAATCTAGTAAAATTCTCTGTGTCTCTCTTTTCTTCACAAACGACACAAATCTTCTGTCCTTATGCCTTTGAACTGTCCATATCACATACCTGGGGAGCAATCCTTCTTAACTTCAGTTTCATATAATCTTTATCTTCCTTTATCTAAATAGCATCTGATACTGGAGGCTTTTCCAGATTGTTACAATGGTTAATGCCCTACATTCCAAACTACCTTATATTTAGTTACTTTGTATGTATTTATATGTACTTACTTTTTATTTATCCACACATATCTTTTCCACTAGTATTTAGGATTTTTTTAGTAGAGATTTTTTCATTTTGTTTTCTATGTTCTCAGCATCCAGTGCCTTGCCTGGCACATAGTAGATATTTAATAAATTCCTATTGATTGATTAATATTAAGCCCTGAAGGATATTGTCTTAGAGGTTCTCCTACACCCTTTTTCCCATGGGAGAAGTCATGTAGTAGGTAGCACCTCTAGCAAATGATATCAGCAACATTGCAGATAAACAGAGCAGCAACTCTAAGGGCTGAGATAAAGGACAGATTTGAAGGCTGAATAAAAATGTAGAGAACAAGGACAGTTTCAGGACCATGGTTAGGGATGGCAAGAAGTAGATTCAAGAAGATGAGAAATAATTCTAGTTACTGGGGTACTGAATTTGGAAAGGTTTCCTTCCATGCAACAAAGCTTTCTTACCTAGGAACAGTAGTTTTTTGAAGAATGTTCTTTTCTTTACCCATGTGGGAATCTCTGTAGAATTTAGCACTTTATTTATTGGGTTGGGAGAGCTGAAAAAGATTCTGCTAGTTGATTTTCCCTTGTTATTTAATTTGTCATTCTGTCCTAATTAAATAACCTGCTCCTTGATTTATAGTTTCTTTCTGGTCTATTGGTAGAGAATGTGATAGATAGGGACATAAGATATATTTGCACAAGTCACAAATGAAACCTAGTGCAGCATACCATTCCAGAGTCAATTGGGATTTTTAATAATACACATTATCATACCCACTTCCCAAATCAGAAAACTGAATCTCAGAGTCTAAGTAGATTGTCTAGGTTAACACAGTTAGTAAGAGTCAGGATTCAAGCCTAGGTCTCCTGACTCCAGAAAAAAAAAAAATGATCTTTCCATTATATTGTGTACCTTATGGTTCTTGCCTCTGGTCACAAAGTAAATGGTGCTAAGCTGGTGCTCAATTCAAAGCATCACAGTTATTTCTCAGAAAATCATTCTTTTAGGTTCCAATATCCACTTATTAAAGATCCTTAAACATCCTCTTCAAAACTGAAAATACCCTTCCACCTCTTGGGATTGGGAAACACATTAAGTTGTAATCAGCTAGTAACACATTGTTATGAAATAATTTATTAAATACTTGGGATCTGAGCCCTGAGGGAATAGGAAGGTGCCTTTGCTTTCTGTTTTGTTTTGCTTTGAAGAGAGGGAACAGTCAGGGAGAGAAGGATAATTTTGGAACAAAGACTAAATACTTATTTGAGGTCAATGTGAGGAAACTGGACAAGAAAAGAGACTATGACTTTTTAAATTATAAAATAGGTTAGCATCAAAGTCAAATAATCACTATTTCTCATTTGCCATTTCTACCTAAGTTCATCTCTTTCACAAAATAGTAAATTGACTAATTTACTAGGGGAATAGTGAATTTGTTATCTCTCAGCACTGCAGTTCCAGCCATTCTTATGGTCACATGCACAGGGGACAAATCAGTTTGGATACTTCATTCTGTAAATAGTGCAACTTTATTCACCATTCAGAATATGTCCAACCAAGCAAAGAGGTCAATATGTGCCCTAAACCCAACTTGACTTGGTTTTCTCATTGTTCAAGCACCCCATATGCTACCTATATAGAGAGAGATACTTCTTCCTTCATGATTCCAATTAACAATTGCATTTCCAAAGAATTTCACTAATGGTCAAATGTTTATCTGCCTTTGATTTTGAAAATCTTCCTTGCTTGTAAAGAAATTCTAAAATTAAAAATCCCTAGTAGTAGCACCTATATAATGGTTTTATTTCCCCTCCTTTTTACTGTTCATAAATGTTGTCCCACTTAATTAACTGGTCAGACCTAGTTCCCCTAAACTTTAAGGCCTAAATATCTGACTTTTTCTGCAAAAGTGGTTTCCAGACCATCATTGAATACACTTATAAAATATTCTAAGTTGAAGTTTTGAAACAGTGATTTTTTCCATTGATTGATATTTTATTATGTTTTTCTATGTACATGTTATGAAAGTTTTTTCAAAATTTACCCATTTGCATATTTATAAGTTGCACAATGTTTTTCATTTCTCCTTTCTCACCCCCTTCCCTCAGGGATGAATAGTCTAGAGAACTTTGCACCATGTACATTTATGTTCAACATGTTTGTATATTAGTCATTTTGTGCATGAGGAATTAGAACTAAGGGAAAAAAAGAAACCATGGAATAGGAAGGAAAAACATGAGACATTTTTTAAATATTCATTCAGATTCTTGTAGGTTTTTTCCCATCTGGAAGCTATAATATATTTGGTAGAAGGAATTATTGATAAGGAATTTCCTTCTATCAATGCAGACTGTCACCTAATCTTTAGCATATAGTCTTAGAGAGTTGATTAGGGTCCTAGAAGGTTAACTCTTTTTTTTCAGGTTCTCACAGATTGTATGTATGGGCAGTAAACCTTGAATTCAAGACTTTCTGACTCCAAACCAAATTTTCCATCTGCTATGCCATGTTACTTTTTCTTTCCATTTATCTTTGCTTAGTTTTCTTCATATTGAATAAGCCAGCCACTCTGTAATCACCAATGTTTGAAATCCTACAATTACTTAAAAAACCCCAGGGTGTTGTAAATCCTTACCATAATCTATCTGAACTAAAGGATTGGAACATGGATTCTAGTCTAAATTCTTTTAATCTGAATTCTAAACTGTGTGGCTATGGGCAAATCACTTTTCTCTTGGTCTCAATTTTCTCACTTGTAAAAAAAAAAGGGATAATGATTATATTTTCAATCAACCTTTCTGGATTTTTGTAAGGAAAGTATTCTGTAGACTTAAAAGTACTATGGAATTCAGGATATGATTATACCCCTGAACTTTTACTATTACAATAAGCCCCAAATTGAGATAGGTTCTTTTAGTTATAGCGAAGAGAGGCAACTTGTTGATACTAGGGTCATGAAGTAAGACTAGTATTTACTACCTCTGACTCTTAGGATAGCAATAACCCTCTTGCCTTTATCCTACATACTTCTCTGTTTCTATCTTTAGCACCATATCTCTTTCTGTTATGTCTGTATCAAAATATTTATCTATCATCTATCAATCTATCTATCTAACATCTACCATCTATCTATCCATCTTTTGCATAAGCAAGCTCCCTTCCTCCAAAGTATTCAAAAAAATGGGGTGGTGGTGGTTATAGGTGCAATTTACACATCCCAATTGCTCATTTGCACTTACCAAAGCAGCTACACGTTTGTACTTGCAGATATAGAACCCAGTTCAGGAATGCCTAATTGAAATGTACAACTGAACGCTAGACACCAGCATCACGTTGTCTAAAAGGGCAATGCCCTAACTTATTGCTGCCTTTTCTAACTATGCTCCTGCACCAATGACAAAGGAGGTCAAACATCTGTGGTATAAATAGTTGCCATAGGGACAGGCATTGGGATTTCCTGAGGAATATTACTGCAAATAACAAAACAGATTTCAGCAAAGGTCAGAGGTCCAGGGCTCACTGAAGCTTCAGTCAGGCTCAACAACTGCTCAACCCATTCTACAAGGGTTTCCCTCTTCCCAGTTATTTCAAAATGAATGTGATGGAATGATAAATGTGAAGCAAAGGTTTTTAGTTTTGTTTGTGTACCTCTGAACAGCCCTATCCTTTGCTGAACCCTCTGCTTCCAAAATTTCTGGCCAGGACTTCTGTTGAATAAGAGTGGTAGAGAACTGAGAGAAATGTTATTTGTAAACCAGGTAATTTTTAAAGTCTAAAGAATTCCAGGAAAAATTATTGAACACAAAAACAGAAATATTGACAAAAAGTTGAGTGAAGGCTTAATTTCCTACATATTTCCCATTTTTTGATTGAGTTGAGATTATTAATAGTGTTGCCTAATTTGCCAACCTATTACTTTATGTCTTCTCCTTTTCTTGTTGGACTGGGGGAGAGTCAGAATCATAGCTAGTGATTCTAGCTTTCCAAGGCAAGTGCTATGTAAAGAAGTGTCATCAAATCAATTTTCAAAGATAAATTCAGTTTAGTGAAGGTGAAGGATGCTAGTGGAGATCTTTGACCTTGTAACAGAAGGCCCCATGAAGAAACAGACTTGAAGACAATACCTTGTGGGATGGAGAGGGAGACACTGGCTATTGTTCATAAAAAGAATAAGTTGGGGTTAGGTCAGGGAAAAACTAAATTTGGGTACAAGTCAACAAGGGAAACCACCAGATAATATCCTATGTTAACTAATTATTCTTGCTAAGTAGGGGTTAATATGAGTTTCTTCTTCCTTTTTAAGGAGAATGTGCCAGTATATTCTGGCATCTTGAGAAAAATTCCCATTTGCCCCATTTTAGTTATAATTCTGGGCAGAATCTTAATGACTGCGGTCTTGGTTCCTCTGTTTCTTAATCATGAGTCTACTCAGTGCCACTAAAGTATTAAATCAACTTGAATGTGTTAGGTATGATTTGATACTCAGATGGATTTATGACACGTAGATTCTTTTAAAGGAAGAGTGTTTTTGGTCCTCACCCTATCATTTATTAACTGTAAAAACCTGTACAAAATCATTTAAACTCTCTGAGCATCAATTGGTCCATTTTTAAAATTAATTCACTATTATTTCACAAAAATTCTTTTTATTATTGTTGTTATTGGGCAGAATCTGTGATTTCTTTCCTAGTGGAGTCCTCAAATTATCCTGGGGAAGGGAGATAGTGTCATGAGTTTGGTCTGAATTATCTATATCTTATGTTATAGCTTCCAGGCCTAAGTGTTTATTATGCTATTCATTTACTTTAAACTTACTTTTTATTTTATATTTCTTGAATAAAGGGAAATCATTAACTCTTAAATTCAATTATCTGACCTATCTTTGATATTCTAATTCTCCTTCTCCTTTCAATCCTAAACCCAATTGTTTATTCTCCCTATGACTTCTAATTCTTCCATCCTTTTATTCTTTCCTGGAATATCACCTCTATAACGGTTACTTTCTTATCATTTCTCCATCTTAAACCTTTGATGAACCAATTCAATTCTATGCAGTCTTCTTTGGTTTAGTCCCTTGCTCCCTAATCCTACTGAAGACCTTACCCTACCATCTGTTGCCTTTGAAAACCAACATGCTTTTAAACAAAGTTGGAAAAATGAAAAAAAACCCTGCCAATTTAGTCCACTACAAATATATGGGTCCTTTTACAAAATTGGGTCCTCATACAAAATTGGGTCCTCAATGCAGCAAGGAATCTTTTTGTACCTCCCTAATTAATTTGCTATCTCACCCACCACTATAGTTTTTTTCAACCTTCCTTAACATCTCACAACTCACCTTTCTCTCACTATTTCATCTGAGAACCTCTCCATCAATTTCATTGAAAAAAACTTAAGCCTGTTCATCATATGCTTCCACTTTTCCATTCTTGTTTACTTCACATCTTTCAATGTTTTCTGCCATTATCTTAAAATGAATTGGAGAAGGAAATGGCAAAACAGTCTAGTACTTTTGCCAATAAAGAGTCAGAAAAATCTGAAAATATTTGAACAGCTGAGTCTAGAATTATGCCCATGTCTCTTCTATCCTCAAAAAAATCTCTCTCATTCATGCCATATTTCTCTTTTCATGTTTGACCAAATTCATTGGGAGGTAGCCAGCTATAATTGATGCCTCAATTTTTTTCCTTTCAATTCTATAGCCTGGTTTCCACCACCATTATTCAAGTGAGATTGCTTCCTCCTAGCTACCAGACAATTGACTGAATTGTAAAATCTATATGGTCTTGCTTTTTGGCTTCTCTGCAGCCTTTGATTGCATCAGCTATTCAGTTTTCCTTCATCCTGTTGATACTCTATTTTCTCTAGTGTTTTTTTGTGATACTTCTTTTCCTATGTGTCTGATCACTCTTGTTCAATATACTTTTCTGGATTTTTATCTGTCACTTCTGCTGACATTGGTTGTTCCCAGAACTCTTTCCTGGGCTTCCTTCAATTTCATTCTACTATTTCCTCTCTTTGCTGATGATTCTCAGATCCAGTTATCCAGTCCCAACCTCTCTTCTGACCTCCAGTCTTGAATCTACCAAAGACCTATTGGACATCTAAAAATGGATATTTTATAGCTATCTTGGACTCAATATATCCAAAATGATACTCATTTCCTTCCCCCACCCCAAACCTTCTCCCCCCCTTCCAAAATTCCCTATTGGTACTGAGAGAACCACTATTCCTCACCTGGGCTCCCAAACTAGATGGTATCCTCAATTCCTAACTTTATCTTCCCCTCCCCTATATCCAATATTTTGCTAAGTCCTATCCATTTTTAGCTTTGTAACATCTCTTATATATTACAACTTCTCAGTGAAATTATCTGCAGGTTGGTTTTTCTACCTCAGCTCTTTCCCCATTCCAAACCATCCTCCAATTAGCTAGCAAATTAATATATCTAAAGTATAATTCTGGCCCCTCTATTCAACAAGCTACAGTTTGATCTTCCAGGACCAAATATAAAATCCTATATTTGGTTGTTTGGCATACAAAGCTCCCCATTGCCAGGCCTCTGTAAAAACTTTTAAGTCTTCTCTCACCTTTTTCACTCTCCTTTACTCTGTGATTAATTGATCCTGGTTTCCTTGTACTTCCTCTTTTTAACATATGCCATCTCCTAACTGGTCATTTTCACTGACTTTTATCTCTCTATAATTTTCTCCCTCCTCATCTGTTGTTCTTCCTGACTTCCTTGACTTTGGCTAAAGGTCCAGCCAAGACCCCACCTCCCTCAAGAAGCCTTTCTTGATCTCTTTTAATACTAGACCCTTCCCTCTTCCCGATGTCTCCAATCCTGTATATAATTTGTTTGTCTATCATTGTTTTTTTTTTGTTGTCTCCCTCTTCAGACTGTGACATCCTTAAAAGCAGGTACTATATGCCTTTCTTTCAATACAGTGTGTTTAGTATAAAGTCTAATATGTAGCAGACAAATAATGCTTGTTTATTAACTGATGATTGACTCCTGATGAGGAAACACCTTAATCTTAAATTAGGTAACTTTCTGCCTATTTATAGTCCTCAAGAGTTTCCTGGGACAGATATTTAGTTTTTGAATATTATATGAAAGCACTGTCTTTTTGTTCCACTTCTTTCTTCTTTTCTTCATTGTAAGTAAATTTATTTGATTATTTCAGCACGAGGGAACAAAACCTCTAGGATGTCTCAAAAGTTTTA
Organism: Macrotis lagotis; assembly: GCF_037893015.1. Classification (NCBI taxonomy): domain Eukaryota; kingdom Metazoa; phylum Chordata; class Mammalia; order Peramelemorphia; family Peramelidae; genus Macrotis; species Macrotis lagotis. The sequence continues at coordinate 822,495,171 of NC_133658.1, read as the reverse complement.
GTAAAATTTTAAATGCTAGTGACTTAAAACTACAATTTTTGGATGCATTATGCTTTTCATTTTCTTAAAATCTTTAATTTTTTCAATAACTAAATAGCATCAGAATGTGAGTTGTTGAAGGTAATTTTTAAAAATGTAATTTTCCCCCAGGAGGGGTTTAAAAAACTTTGAAGATTAGAATAACAGAAAAAATGAAAAAGATATTATATGATACATGTTGTCCAAATGCAGACTACTCATCATATTACCCTCCAACTTCTCTTAGAAAAATAAATGAAGCTGAGTACCTTAATCAACGTATCAATTTGCAAGTTATTGTCTTAGATGCCTGGAGAACTGAAAAGCTAAACCATTTGCTCAGTGTCAAATATTCAGCAAGGATTTTAACTCAGGAGATCTGGCTAGGAGATCAATTCTCCATCCACTTTAACATGCTACTTTTCTAATGTGTTCTTAAAACAAATTAGTAACTGAGAGAATATACAACTGGTTATTATTATTTATTATTATTATTATTATTATTATTATTAATTCTTCTTCTTATTATTATGGCCATAGGTTCATGGATGTAGTTAAGTAACCCAAGGCTTGGATGATCTGTTGTTTTCTGTCATCCTTATTACTGAATGTGTGTCACCTTACTTGATTAGCTAGTTTAACAAAACTTTTTAGCTATTAGAACAACTCACAAAATTAATTGAATAAAATCATGGCTTCTTCATTTAATTGACAACAGTATGTGAAAGAAGATAAAAAGAAGGGAAAAGAAGAAGAAGAAGAAGAAGAAGAAGAAGAAGAAGAAGAAGAAGAAGAAGAAGAAGAAGAAGAAAGAGAGGAATAAGCAAAGATAGGACTATGCATTTCTAAACATATCTGTGTTGAGTCTAGGAAGGACAAGGAAGTAAAGAGGAAAAGAATTAGAAATGGGTGGGTGGGAGAGGCCATATTTGTGGGTAGAGTACAAACTGTGGCCATGATTTATAGTCTGAGGAGCTATGTTTTAGGAACTATTTACATTATTCTCAAAAATGTATTTTTCACATAATTGCTTTTAAATTGATTGAGACTTTACATGCATTTACATGTACCCACATAAATCTGGCACACAAGGTGAATTAAGCAGCTTTTAAGGGACAGAAAGGAAAAAAATGATGCTAATTCGACTGAATTTTTGTTTTCTGATAAGATGAAAGGAAGTCAGAGGTCGACTGAGTTAAGACCCCTCCCTTCAGTCTCCCCCATACCCAGGTTCCAAGGAAATTTTAGAAAAGAATATATTCTTCCAATGGCAATGTTTACTTAAGCAAACCAGAATATAAATGAAATGAAGCTACTTTTACCCTAACACAAGTTTACTTCTAAGGATAAAATATGAATCCATTGTACCACCATTCCATTTTTCTTAATTAACCTCCTTAGATTACAGTCCACACTGCAGCTGGATTCCTCCAGAGCATACTCATGTTAAAAGGGCAGTGTAATGCCTCTGTCCCAAAGCAATTAGGGGCTGACTGCAAATAACCAAGCAGAATTCTTAAGCATGCAATGTAAATGTTTCAGCCTTCATTTACAGGTGAAAATAATGCATGCAAAATGACTCCTGAGAATTTAATGACTCTTAGGGACTTCTTTCTCAGGATATATCTAGAACCATACTATTTACAGTGGAAAATCAAATGACAGTACTTGCAAATGAAACTGGCATGTGAACTACTCCTCAAAAATGGGAATGGAAGGAAATATGGAAGAGGGTTACAAAGAAAGAAAAAATAATCCCACTAAACCAGACCTTGATAACCCATCAAAGATTGTAAGCCATGAGAGTTTAATATTCTCAAATGGAATTGTAGAGAAATAATAAAAGGAGTTAGACCTGGGAAATGAAAAAAGTGATTCCCTAAAAAGAATTAAACCTCATAAAATGCCACATTACAGGGTAACAGAATGAACCCATATTTCAATTTCTTGAACTATGCAACCAGAAATATGTGCATGTATATGCATATGTGTGTTCATGTCTGTGTGTGTGTACATGTGAGTAGAGAAAGACATTTGGGGATTGTATTGCATAAATGAGTTTGAGTCATGTTGAAAAATAAAATGTGAAGGTGTCAAATATGTAGTTAATCAGACCTCCCAACTCTCCTGAGAGTGGGAGATAAAAATGTAATTGGAAATACTTATCAAAAAACAATAAAATAAAATAAAATATAGATTACATAACATTTTAAAACTACTGAGGTCCCACAGAAATCTTTATGCATGAATAAATGACCCTCATTTCTATTTGAGTTTAACATTATTTATGAAGAGGATAGTCAGTGAACCCATGGTTCATGAAATAATGAAGAACGAAATTAATAGAACCAAGAAAACATTGTATAAAGTAACAGAAATATTGTTTTAAGAATGATTTTGAGAAAATCCTCCCCCCCATTATATCAAGGTTAACTAAAAAGGACATATGAGAAAAGATAACTGTATCCAGAGAAAGAATTGATAAATAGAAATATGTATAGAATGATTTTGCATATACATATATTATTACTTTATAAATTTACTTTTATTTGTATAATATACCAATAGTTATATTTCCATAACATTTATTCACATATATTTTACACACACACATGCATGCATGTGTCATCAACAAGTCAATAAGCTAATAAGCATTTAAGTGCTTACTATGTACCAGAGATGGGTGGGTAAAAAAGAAAAGTAAAAACCAGTGACTGATCTTAGGGAGCAGAAATTTTGTCTAATTTATGAGATAGAGCTTTGTGTGAGAGTTTGAACTCAGTCCTTCCTAACGAATATTGATTTTATTTCAACTGTTATGCTGATTTTTTATATAACTCAACACATGTAATCAATAAGAAACTATGAGTAATAAACTTACAAGGAGATTAATAATGAAATGTTAATTTGTATCAAAGAGCAAGTTATAGTAAAAATGCTACTTTAAAGAACAAATAATGGGGCGGCTAGGTGGCATAGTGGATAAAGCACTGGCCTTGGAGTCAGGAGTACCTGGGTTCAAATCTGGTCTCAGACACTTAATAATTACCTAGCTGTGTGGCCTTGGGCAAGCCACTTAACCCCATTTGCCTTGCAAAAAAAAAAAAAAAAAAAAAAGAACAAATAATGAAACAGCATACCAGATTTGTGTGATGTAACTAAAACTGTCCTGAGAGGGAAATGCACACATTTAAATACTTATATTAACAAATCAGAGACAAAGAAGAACATGTACTGAAAAAACCCCAGAAAATAAAACAAATAATTCCCTAACTAGCACAAAAGCAGAAATGCTGAAAATAAAATAAGAATTTCAATTGAAAACAAAACAACTATTGAGATGATAAAGAAAGCTAAGAGCTGTTTTTTATAAAAGAATAATAAAATAGACAATCATATGGTAATTGGATTTTTTTAAAGAAAGAGAAGATAACTAAATTAGCAAAATTAAAAATGAGAAGTGGGAATTCATGGTGGTGAAGAAGAAATGAAGAAAATTATCAGAAATTATTATGCCCAGTTATATTCTCTTTCAAATGAAAATAAATGAAACAGATGAGCATGTACAAGAACATTGAAATTAACCAAACAGGAAATGGAAATTCTAAACAACCTGATATGAAAAAAATTAGTAAGGCATAAAGAATCTCCTAAAAAAAACCTTTGTGTCTCAATGGATTTAGAAATAAATTATAACAAACATTTGAATTATAATTGACCCCATGATACATGAGTTGTTTATAAAAATAAAAAGTAGACATGTTGCCAAATTCTGTGAATTAATTGTGGTCTTCATGATCAAATGAAGTAGAGAGAAAAATTATTACTAATAAATATTGATTTAAAATATGAAATGAAATATTAGTCAGGATCCTATAACACCAGATTTAAAAATATGTATTATAACTAGATTTCTATCATAAAAGAAAGGTTAGTTCAACATTAGGAAAATTACAAATACTACAAATCTCTTTATCGTATAGCAGGATTCTGAAAAACTAATTTGGAGTGTTTTGAGAAAGTTTACCAAATTTTTCATACCCTTTAAATCAAGGATCCCTGAAAGAAACCAAGATAGACAGACAGACAGACAGACAGAAAGGGGGAGGATGAGGAATGAGGAAAGAAGGCAGAATAAGATGAAAGGGAGGAAAGGAGAAAAGAAAAGGGAAGGAGGGGAAGAAATGATGGAAAGGAAAGAAGGAGGGATAGAAGAAAAGAGGTAAGGACAGAGAGAAAAGGAAAGGACAAAAAAGAAGGAAGGAGAGATATAGTTGTGATGCTTAGGTTTGCAAAACTCTTCTAAGTATCAGAGGTCAATGTATTCAGGGGGAATTATATTTTGAAATATTTATAATGATAAAATAATACTTTCCTATTCTACCCTCACACAGTCCTTTACTGGGATCATTTTTGTATATTTGTTGTGTATAATTTTATACTAGTTATTTATAAATATTTCATATTTTATTACAAGTCTATTACCTCCATGAAACCAGACTCCATGTCTTATTTCAATTTAGAATCTATTCTGTGGTGCTCTGGATATTGTAAGTCCTTTATAAATGTTTGCTGAACTGATTCAAACGATTTCAGAGGAAAAATTATAGCCATTCTTATGGCTTGTAACCAGTGGGCTTTGACCAGAAATTTCATGATGGAGAAGATTCATTTCTTTACTATGAAATTTTCTTGAAGACATTGGAAGCTATTCATTTGATATAGTGGATGAGAAGACATCTTAATTTATGAATAACTAGATCAGGAGTGCTTTGTTTTGTTTTTTGAAGTTCGGATAAGTGATTTGCCCAAAATAACATAACTAGTAAACGTCTGAGTCTGGATTTGAAATTGGGTCTTTTTGACTCCAAAGTCAGTGTTCTATCCATGATGCCACCTGACCACCTCCTAGTGTTAACCATTTTATGTATCATCAACCCCTTTAGCAACCTGGGAAAGTTCATGAATCCCTTGTCAGAATATTTTTAAATGAATAAAATAAAATATAGAGGATTAGAAAGAAAACTATTAAAACATTTTTTGAAGCAAAAGAAGTTCCCAAGAACTTTAAACTGGACATTAATTGTTCAGTGAGAATGATGGCCTATTTGCTCATGTTTATTTCATTAGTTTATTTTATGGCTAATTTTTTAGCAGGCATATTATGTTCTGGATTCTTTTTTAGGGTTTTGCAAGGCAATGGGGTTAAGTGGCTTGCCCAAGGCCACACAGCTAGGTAATTATTAAGTGTCTGAGGTCAGATTTGAACCCAGGTACTCCTGACTCCAGGGCTGGTGCTTTATCCATTGCACCACCTAGCTGCCCCTGGATTCTTTCTTAAGACTCCTCCCAACTCTGAGTCTATGTTCTTCCACTATCTGATGAAACCATGGCCCTCCCAGAGAGTTTTCTATGCAAATTCTAAACTATCTGGGATTTGTTGTAGAGATGAGGTCTAATAGTTCTGAATAATATTCATCTAGAAACAGTTGTTCCAGCAAAGAGCTTAGCAGTGCTGTGCAAGTTTGATTAAGAATACTTCTCTGACATCTTGTAGTTCAATTTTTCTGCTATCAGAAAGACCATCTCCAAACCTTCTTAGAAAACATCCATTTTTTTCGCCTTTTTTTTCTTTTTGTATATTTTTAAATTACAAAATTTTCTTCCACCCTCCCTTCTCACCCCCTTCCCCTTAGTGGTGAACTGTCAGGTTAGCATTTTACATACATATTTTTGATAAACACATTTACAGAAAAGTTATTTTTGGTATGAGGAATTAGGGTTAAGGGAGATACATAAAAGATAATTTTTATAAAATGTTCATCAGATTCTGAAGGTTTTTTTGTGCGTGTGTTTTGGTTTTCTTCCTCTAGAAACATTCTTAAAAACCCTCTGGGGTGGGGGAGGGGAACAGTTAGGTGGCACAGTGGATAGAGCACTAGCCATGGAGTCAGGAGGACCTGAGTTCAAATCTAGCCTCAGACACTTAATAATTGCCTAGTTGTGTGACTTGGGCAAGTTACTGAATCCCTTAAATAAAGTTTAAAAAAAATCCTCCAGGGATTCAATGTCCCTCATTTGTCTTGGCTTTCTAACTCCCATATGTATTTGCTCTTTGCTTGGATTTGAAAGTTTTCTCTGTTTAATTTTTATGTCTCATACTTCAGTTTAGTACCATTTCCTCTGTAGATTTAGAGGATTTATTAAAAATACCAGTAAAAGGTTTAGTTTTAGAAAGAATAAATATAAAACAAAACAAAACATTTCTATAGTGTTGAAAATTGTGCTAATCTCTTGGAGTACAAATGCAAAAATGGTATAATCCTAAACCCCATGAAATTTATGATCTAATAGAGAGACAATAGATGCGAGGGAGTGGTGGTCTGATGAAAGTTGTTTTCCTTTGGGAAACCACAACAATGGTGAGTGGAGCCATAGGGGAGATGATTGTCATACCTTTTCTAGGAGCAATGGTTGTATTGATTGGATTACATTTTTAGTACTAGAAAACAGGTACAGGGATGATAGTGTAGGGGGGCAGGGTACATGTGCAATAGCAGGTCAAGATGACTGGGGTAGAAAGGTAATAAATATGTCATTGGACTTAGTAAAATATAATAGGCCAAGTGATGATTTGCTAAAATAATACAACATGGGCCTCATGACAGAAGTTCTAAGACTGGAGAGTTAAGTCTTTCCAGGCATGATATTTTGTCCAGAAGATACAGAATTAGAATTAGAGGATTACTCAATAAAGGTTCTTATATCACTCCATTTTAGAGTTGGAAGGAACCTCAATGATTATCTGCTTAAATCTGACCGCATTACAAATGAGGCTGATATTTATGGAGTGGAAATATCATAGCCAGTTATTGTTCTATCTTCACTAAGACAAGAATTTTGGTTTTCTGACTTCAGATTCAACCCTCTTGACGTTTTTCATAATGCCATAATCATTCCCATTTTCTCCTCACTGCTCTAAGTGGATTCCTAAGGAAAAATACCAGTGATGTTCAAAAATCTTACTGAAGATAGCATAGACATTTAAATTATTTTTCCTCTTCTCGTGGGTATGACCCCTATTCCATACATAGTAAAGTATTAGAGAAGAGAAGAGGGACTCTAGATTTTACTGATTTTGCTTCTGTAAGAAAACTGCATAGCAAGTTGTTTTGAAATGGGAGAGCTATATGATGCAGCACAGACTGAGCCCACTGGACAGGCTACAGAAGAGTGCTCAGCTCCAGTCCAGTCATCCATCATGCTAATGCACTCGGTACCAAGAGGCACCATGGCTCACTCAGCTAAGAAATGGACTGGAAACTCCTGGGCTGTGAGGTGCCTGCTGCTCACCACCTGCTATGTGACCTTCCTCATGTCGGCTACTCTCTCTGTTTGGATCTTTGAACTGTTATAAGCAAAAAAATAATATTATTTACCTCATATCTTCCTTCCTCCCTTCCTCCCCTCCTCCCTTCCTCCCTCCCTCCCTTCCTTTTTCTCTATTTCCCTCTTTCTTTTTTTCTTCCTTCTTTCCTTCTTTCTTTCCTTCCTTCTTTTCTTCCTTCCTTCTTTCTTCCTTCCTTCCTCCCTCCCTCCCTCCCTTCCTTCCTTCCTTCCTTCCTTCCTTTCAATTTTCATCTATATTAGGAAAATATGTCAATGATAGTTGAAATAAAATGTCACTATAAAAAGATATCATAAAAAAGAAAGTTGGACTAAGGATATAAAAGAGAGGAGAGAAATTTAAAGTCCATTAATTCAAGACATAGCTAAGTGGCACAGCTAGATTGTTTCTAAAAATTTAGAGAGAGGGTGAGAAGCAAGAGGATGAAAGGAGGAGTAGGAACAGAGTCAAGAGGCTTCTCCCCTCTATAGAGACTAGAGGCAGCATCTAGATGGAATCTCTCTTTTTGGCAGTCAAATCAAGGGGAGATAAAGAGCGTTAAATAGTCAAACATAAGAAATATATATATATATATATATATATATATATTTTTATATATATATAAAAATATATATATATATGTATATATATGCCCAAGATTCATGTGTAAAAAGCAGAAATGTAGGGAGCAATTCTGGGTAGGTCATACATATGGAGGGGTCACCCACAGGACAAAGCTACTGATATCTTTTGGCAGTATATTTTGCCAAGACTTGCTCATCTCATCTCTGTTCTCCTGGCCTCCATAGTATGCTCATTGGCAAGACAAATAGCTACAACACAGCTGCTTGAATTGAATTTAAAATCTTCTCCAGCCACTGTACTACTGACCACATGTAGTCTCTACTAAACATTGGATCTCTTCTTCCTCCATCTTCTAACATCCCCAAAGCCTTGACTCAGAAAGAGTGAATGCTGCCACGTTTATTTGGCTTTAAGTCCATAGCTTTTTTCCAGCTCTTCTAGGAAAGTCAGGAGGACTTTTGGCCAAGCTGGAGGGGACAAGCCAGACACTGTTTTAAGCTCTCCTGTCTTTCCCTCAGATCCAACATGAATCAAGCCTTTTAATGGATTTTTAGACCAACAGAACCCAGAAAAGAACAGGGGGAACATCTCCTAGCAAGGTCTGTCATGGGGGAATGTGGGCATGTCCAGGGAAGAGAGAAGAGACTAGGGCATGCAGCAGGATGAGGTGGGGGACTAACCTGAGAACCATGGCGGTGGGAGTAGAAGAATTTACAATTTGCTTGGTAGGTGTATTGGTAGAGCTGAAGTACAACTGCCCAGGAAACTCTTTTGGCTAGGGGCTGAGCTAGACAGCTTGAACCATGAGTCCCAGTGCTCCTAGAGGAGCCCCAATATTCCCATGGAAGAGCCAAAATTTCTCCATTACAAACACAAAAACAGCCCTAGGTGTTTGCACCTTTCCCCAAGGCCCAGTTGTGCGCTGAAGCACTTTCCTAGTGCTGTCAATCCAGAAAGAGCCTCTGGTGTTTCCAGTCCTGACTACTTAGCCTAGTGACCAGGTTGCATGAGGACAGTCCAGATCCAACCCCAGGCCTAGGAAGTGGGTCAACTGACATGCCCAACACAGACAATCTAGAGAAAACTTTTGACATTGGAGTTCCTAACTCCAAGAAGCAAGGCCTCTAGGGTTCTCAACATGGAAGATTCTTATAGATCTTCCTCCCTCCCAATACTACCATCCCCAAATGCAAAAAGACCAGCACAATGCAGGGTCTATTGAATGTTACCTTGGAGATGAAAGATACTCAGAAAAGGACAGAAGGGATTCTATATGTGAAGCCTCAGAGGAGAATATGAATTAATCTTCCTCCCCTCCACCCCCAGAAAGACTTCTTAGAAGAGATCAGAAACAAAGTTTAAAAATCAAATGGAAAAATTGGGGAAAGAAATACAAGAGAAAATTAATAACATGCAAGTAAAAATTAACATCTTACAACAAAAGATGACAAAAGAAAAACAAGTCCTGTAAAAATACAATTGTACAAAGGGCAAAAAGAAAATAATTCCCTCAAAAACACAATTAGGGAAATGGGAAAAGATACAACTCCTTTAAAAATAAAATTAACCAAATGGAAAAGGAGTTGCAAAAGCTAAATGGAGAAAATATCTCTCTGCAAAGTAGATTGAGATTAGTGGAAGCTAATGACTTCACGAGATACCAAGAATCTGTTAAATAAAATTTAAAAAAGGAAAAATAGAAGAAAATGTAAAATATCTCACTGGTAAAACTATTGTCCTATAAAATAGATCCAGGAGAGACAAATTAAGAAATCATAATACTAACTGAAAACCTTGATCAAAAAAAGAGCTCAGTTAAAGGAGAACTGCCCTGATATCCTAGAACCAGAGGACAAAATAGTCACTGAAAGAATCCATTGATCCCCTCCTGAAAGAGATTACCAAATGAAAACACCAAGGAATATTGTGGCCAAACTCCAGAACTATTAAATGAAGGAGATAATCCTTCAAGCAGTCAGAAAGAAGCAACTCAGATATCAGGAAGCCACAGTCAGAATTACACAGGACCTGGCCGCATCAACATTATAGGATCAAAGGACCTGGAAAATGATATTCTGGAGAGCAAGGGAGCTTGGAATGCAGTCAAGAATTCATTATACAGAAAACTTGAGCCCTCTCCTCTGGGGGAAAAGATGGGTATTCAACAAACTAGGTGACTTTCAAATTTTCCTGATGAAAAAGAGCAGTGCTGAATAGAAAAATTTGCTCATCAAAAGGAGACTCAAGAGATACATGGAAAAGTAAACAGGTGAAAAGAAAAAGACTGCTATCCAATAAGACTAAACTGGTTACATCCCTACCTGGGAGGAAAATTCTCATAACGCTTGAGAATTATATCTATATTAGAGGGATTGTATTTAGGCTGAAGTTATGGACATTCATGGTATGACTTTGAAGGAATGATTTTTTAAAAAAATATATGTTTCATTAAAAAAGGAGAGGAACTGTAAAGAGACAGGAGGAAGGGGGAGACTGAATTACATCACATGAAGAGGTGCAAAGGAATATTTGCAATAGAGGGAAAAAAGGGAGGAGATCCTACTCATCAAATTTGGCTCAAAGAGGAATTAACACATATATTGTTGAGTTTAGAATTTAATTTGCCTTTCAAGTATTAAGAGTGGAAAGGAAGGAGGGACTGATAGAAAGGAGGGAAGAAAGAAGGGGGAAAGGAAGAGGGGGAAAGGATAGTTTTGGATAGAAAGGGGGAAATACATAGAGGGAGGTGGCATTCAGAATCATAGCACTGGGGAGGAGAGAGAACATGAAAGGGGAAAATACAAATGAAGGGGAGCATGGAGGGCAATAAAGAATTACTAATTATAATTGTGAATGTTATAAATTCTCTTATAAATGGAAGCAGATAGCAGAGCAGAGTAAAAACCAGAATTCTACAATATACTACTTACAAGAAACAGATCTGAAGTAAAGAAATACTCACAGAGTAAAGGTAAAAGGCTGGAGCAGAATATATCATGCTTCAGCTGAAGTGGAGAAAAAAACAGGGGTAACAATCCTTATCTCGGAACAAGCAGTTCCAAAAATAGACCTTATTAAAAGGGATAAGGAAGGAAATTATATTTCTCCTAAAAGGTCCCACAGACAATGAAGTAATTTCAATACTAAATGTATATTTACCAAGCATCATAGCATGCAGATTCCTAGAGGAGAAGCTATATGAGTTACAGGAAGACATGGATAATAAAACTCTATTGGTGGGGGGCCTCAACCTCCCCCTCTCTCTGAATTAGATAGATCTAATCATAAAATAAACAGGAAGGATGATGAGGTTAATAGAATGCTAGAAAACAGAATGATAGATGTCCTGAGAAAACTAAAAGGAAATAGAAATGAATATATATATTCCTGTAGAGTTTCACACCTACAAAAAATTGACTAAGTATTATGGCATTAAAAACCTCATAATCAAATGCAAAATGACCGAAATATTGATTGCATCCTTTTCGGACAATGAGACAATAAAAAACGTGCAATAAAGGGCCATGTAATCATTAATTAAATTAATTAAAACTAATTGGAAACTAATTTTAAAGAATGAGTTGATCAACAAATCAGAGAAAGAATTAATGATTTCATTCAAGGCAATGACAATGATAAGATATCATACCAAAACTTATGGGATACAGCCAAAGCAGCTTTTAGGGGAAATATTATCTCTAAATGCTTACATGAATAAAACAGAGAAGGAGGACATTAATGAATGGAGGAAAAAAGCAAATTAAAATTCCCCAATTAAATACCAAATTATAAATTCTGAAAATAAAAGAAGATATTAATAAAATCAAAAGCAAGAAAACTAGGAAGAGTGAAAACAGAGAATGAAAATTATAAACCAATTTCTCTAAAACATATAGATGTAAAAATTTTAAATAAAATATTAGCAAATGAATTAGAGTATAATCACTAGAATAATACACTATGATCAAACAGGATTTATGTTGATTCAATATTAAGAAAACTATCAGCATAACTGACCGTATCAGTAACAAAACTAACAGAAATCATATGATTATCTCAATAGATGCTGGAAAAGCTTTTGACAAATACAGCACCTATTCATATTAAAAACACTAGAGAACATAGGAATACATTGAATATTCCCTAAAATGATGATCAGTATCTATCTAAAACCATCAACAACCATTATATGTAATAGGGATAAGCTAAAAGCATTCCCAATTAAATCATGGGTGAAACAAGGATGTCTGTTTTCACCACTATTATTAAATATTGTATTAGAAATGTTAGCTTTAGCAGTAAGAGAAGAAAAAGAAACTGAAAGAATTAGAATTGGTAATGAAAAAGCAAAACTCCCAGTCTTTGCAAATGATTCAGATGCTATTAATACCTAGAGAACCCTAGAAAATCATCTTAAAAACTACTGGAAACCATTAGCAACTTTAGCAGCAAAGTCACAGAATATAAATAAATCCACATAAATCCTCAGTAATTCTATATATTACTAACAAGATAGAAGGAGAAATCCAATTTCAAATAATTTTAGACAACATAAAATACATAAAACACTACTTCCAGGGTAGACTAAAACTTTTTGAAAACAACTATAAAATACTTTTCACAAGTAAAATTAGATCTAAATAACTGGGTAAATGTCGATTTTCATGGGTAGCCTGAACTAATATAATAAAAATGTCCATTCTACCTATATTACATCACTTATTTAGTGCTGTAACAATAAAACTTGTAAAAATTACTTTAATGAGTTAGAAAAAATAACTAAATTCATATAAAGGAACAAAAGGTCAATAAAATTAAGGGAATTAATGAAAAAATGCAAAGGAAGGCATCCTAGCCATCACCAGATCTAAAATTATAAAGCATCAGTCATCAAAACTGTTTGGTTGGTACTATCTAAGAAATTGAGTGATGGATCAATGAAATAGATTAGATGCAAAAGAGACAGCACTAAATGACTATAGTAATCTATTGATGAGATAAAACTAGATTACAGCTTCTAGGATGGGAACTCAAGCTTCTTTAAAAATTTCTGGGAAAACGAGAAGGTAGTATGGAAGAAACTAGGCATAGACCAACATCTCACTCCTTATACCAAGATACTGTTGAAATGATTGCTGGATTTAGACATAAAAGGTATTATTATAAGTTAATCAGGAGAACAAGGAATAGTTTATCTGTCAGATATATAGAAAGGGGAGCAGTTTAAGACCAAAGAAGAGATAGAGAACATTATAAAAAAGTGGATAATTTTTATTCCATTAAAGTTTTTGCATGACCAAAATCACTGCAACCAAGATTAAAAAGAATTAAAATAATTTTTGCAACTAGTGTTTCTGACAAAGGACTCATTTCTAAAATATAGAACTGAGTCAGTTTTATAAAAAAATAAATCATTCCCCAATTGAAAAATAATGGTCAGAAGATTTGAAAAGGCAATCTCAGATGAAGAAATTAAAACTGATATATTTGCTCTCAATCACTGATTAGAGAAATGCAAATTAAAACATCTATGAGGGTACCACCTTATGTCTCTCAAATTTTCCAATATGACTAAAAGAGGAAAATGATCAATGTTGAAGGGATATAGGGACACTAATGCATTGTTGGTGGAATTATGCCCAAAAAGACAATACAAATCTGCATACCCTTTGATCCAGCAATGCCATTACTTGTTCTGTACCCTGAAGAGATCATGAAAAGGATAAGAATACCACACGTACAAAAAATATTCAAAATAACTCTTTTTATATTGGCAAAGAATTTGAAATGGAGGGAATGTCCATCAATTGGGTAATAGTTGAGCAAACTGCGGAATATGTTCTGTAAGAAATCATGACAGGCGGGATTTCAGAAAAAGTCTGGAAAGATTTGCGTGAATTGATGCTAGTATGAAATGAGTAGAACCAGAAGAATATTTTGCACACTAAACGTCGAGTAATGATCAACCATGATGGATGCTCATTTCAGCAGCACAATAATCAAAGACAATTTTAAGGAACTTGTGATGGAAAATACCATCCATATCCAGAAAAGGAAATGTGAAGTTTAAATGAAGACTAAATGTTATTATCTTAAATTTTTAAAAGTTGTCTCATGTATTATGGTATTTCTCTCTGTTTCATTCTTCTGTTTGGATCTGATTCTTCTCTAACAGAGCGATCAATATGTATCTGTGTTTAGCATGGTTATTAATGTAGAGCCTATATCAGATTGCTTTGTCAGGGGTAGGGGAGAGGGAAGTGAGGGAGGGAGAAAAATTGTAAAACACTTGCAAAAAAAGGGTGATTGTTAAAAACTACAGTTTCATATGGTTAGAAAAATAAATAAATAAAATATTTTTAAAAAAAGAAAAGGCAGAATCCCCTTCTTAAAATCAGAAAAAACGCTTTATCTATTCTCCTGATTCTTTTATCTTATCTCTATGGTCTTGGCTACTGAATCTTCTTATCTCTCCAATAGGAGATGCCTAGCCCAGTTGCCAAATTGTTTAAGGTGTGAGATCTCCTACCTAAGCTAAGATTTCTTTTAAATCTTCAACTTGATTCAGGGGCTTAGAACCCCAATGGAGATTTCATCCTAAACTGTGATAAATAGCCCATATTTTCCATGATTTTAATTTTCAAAGTATAGAACACAAACTAAGGAGTGATAATTTGTCAAATTACCCTCAGATTCCTCAGTTTTTAAAGCTCAAATTATCCATTCTCTCATAAAGATGAGTGCTGTGTGTGCATATATGTGTATGTATGTATGTGTGTATGTATGTATGTATGTATGTAAACTAAAGAAGCAATGTCAAAACCAGGGACCAAAGTTACTGTCTCCCCTACCCCCTCAGGACCATTGCTAGATTTTTATATATAACTATGATAAGCCCAAAGCCTCTGAGTGTTCAGAGGAGCAGATAAATTGTTCTTTAGATTTTACAAAATGTTTTATTCACAAAATCCTGTTAATCAGGTAATGGAAGGTATAGCTCCACTCTTGGATGATGAAACCCAGAGAAACTGATCAATTTACCTGGAGTCACACAGCTTAATGGATGTGAGACCTGGGTCTTGAATTCAGGACTTCTGCCTTTGAGACCTGTGTTTTACCAGTGTCAATGTTTGTCATCCAACTTTTGCCCTGTGACCCATCCTTCTTCATGTACCTGTTTGACTGATGCTTACATGTCATTTGTCAGTCTTGTGATATGCTCAGAAATGTTCTGTTTTTTCTTCCTTTTCTTGAAGGCACAGGTAGTGGCAAGAATTTGTTAAATTTCTACTATGTTACAGGTCCTATGTTGATCACTTTACAAATATTATCTTATTTGAACCTCTCAACAGGTGCTATTATTTGTTCCATTTTTCAGATGAGGAAACTAGATAGGCAGAGGTTAAGTGACTTGCCCAGGGATATCTAACTGCCCATCTCTTGGGAAAATCATATTGAAATGTATCTAGACAGGTAGGTCAGGTAGATAACAATTTGCTGAAGAAAGGCAGATCCTTACCAGATCTTTATTAATAAGTAGGTGTTATATTGCAAAAGAGGCAATATGGCAGAATGCATAGAGAACTCAACCTCATGATCTGATTCTCACCTTTGACACACGTCATCTAACCTAAGCATCCGATGTAATTCTGTAATACTGAGTTTTAGAGTGGTTTTTGATCTGCATTGTTATAGGGATTATCTTTATTGGGAATTCTCTAAATTATTGAAATCACAGGGCACATCATTCTAACCAATTACCCAGTAATCATATACACATGCATATGCACATATATCAATGTATACATATATGAAATTCTCCCCAGACTGAAATCCCCCATGGTTGAATAAATTGCTTCATATATATATATATATATATATATATATATATATATATATATATATATATATACATATATATATATGTATATATATATATATATGTATGTATACACACATATATGTAGATAGATAATGACCAAGGGATTAATCATAATATGTTTCTTATATGCAATCAATTTGATTACACACTTCTTCATATTTTGTTGCATTACTATAGGAAATTCCTTAAAAACTACTTGATAGCTAGTGATTACATTCTGGCCCCTCTATTACCATATCAATTGAGGTAGAGAGAGAAATTTCCTCCCTTATAATGATTATATTCTTGACTTTCTATATTAAATGAATTGGGAAAGGAAGACCTTCTCTTGATTCAAATACATAGTATGCTAATATATATACACACATATGTATTAACAAATACATACACACATGTATATGTATATGAGCACATATCCAGAGGCAGCTAAGTGGTGCAGTGGATAGAGGAGTTGTAATAAGAAACTCAAACTCTTGTTATCTGTATGAACTGTTATCTGTATGTCACGTCATTTTGACTTAGTTTCCTCATGTGTAAAATGGAGATAATAATATCACCTACCTCTCAGGATTATTATAAAGATCAAATCATATAATAATTGCAAATGCTTGCCACTTTATTTGGCATAGCGCTTGTCATAGTTAGCATAATGTAAATGTGAGCTTTTATTATTATTATCATACCTTTATAAAAGTTGGAATCATGTTAGATATGTATGGACTTTGTTGAATAAATAATATATATGCTTGACAATTCAACTTACACTTATTGAATGTACTGATTGAGCTAAGTATTCCTCAATAATGTAGATGCTGATGATCCTTATTAGCTAATATTCTTTATAGCAATATTTGTGAGGTTATTTTGTGAAGCTGGAATTAGCAGGGGCACTTGGATGTAGACTTAAAATACCCCAGGAGTCCCTACCCCTGTAAATTTGAAAGGGAAGCAAGAACAACAGCTAATAGAAACTGGAGGTGGGGGCAAGTGGGGGGGTAGTTCTGTAGCATTCTTTGCTCTCCTCCAGAGTGCAAGGTATTCAGGTTAAATAAGGTCTTTTCCTCTGTCCATTGTTAGCAAGTTCTACCCAAATGGGGTAGAACTCTTCTATCTGCTCTCTGAAACTTGAAGTTGTCTTACCAGGAGACAGTCTTCTATTCCACATTTAGAACTCAAGGCTGAAAATGCAAATTTTCCTGAGAGGAGTAGTATGAGGACTTAAATCCGCACTAAATTATTAAAAATTGATGTGAGATTGTTCTTGAGAACCCCATTTGATAGGAAAAATGACAAAGGAGAGAATACTGAAGTACTTTGTCAGACAGAGAACTGAGGAGGGCAGAAGCTAGCAATAACAATGACTTATTCAGAACTGAGCTAACTGAATCTCCTTCATTTTATTCTGTCTTCCTGGGATTAGATTTACCAGGGATGATTTGCCAGTTCTTAATCTCATGAGAAATGACTCTCTTAAATTTCAAATGATGAAATATGAATGCTTTCTATTTATTTATTCATTTGTTCTCTCATCTAGTAAAATAGAGGTGCTTTGACATCAAGGGTTGTTTCATTGTTTTCTTTGTGTGCCTGTCAGTACTCAGGATTGCCTTGCGAGAAGCAATGCTTAATAAATGTTGAATTGAAATGAAATATTGTTACTACCAGAAGAATATAAAAACAATGAAAAATAATAATTTAAAAGAAGGAAAGATTTCTATCCTCCATATGCATTGTCATTATCTTAATGGTAATACTACTTTTATTAAGGACAAGATATTGAATGCATCAAAGCAAAGAGAAATATATTTTTTGTTTAGATAGTAATTTCAATCTCTTTTTCTTGGTGGGAATAAATAATATATATTTTTTATTATGGAAAATGCTTTTTCAATTATGTCAGATGAATTAAAGACTGAAAAATTACATTAATGTAATATTAACATTATTAGTATGATTAGAAAAACCAGATAATTTTACCTTATGCCTTGATATCTTCATTTGAATAAATGACTCATTTGACTCTTCTGTCAAAGATGCAAAACAAAACAATATTCTTTAATTAGTGCAATGTCATCTTGTGTTTAAACTTGCTAGCTTTTATATGTATTGTAACTATTAAAATGTCAGCAACAGGGGGCAGCTAGGTGGTGTATAATGGATAGAGCACAGGTCCTGGAGGCAAGAGGACCTGAGTTCAAATACAACCTCAAACACTTAATAATTACCTAGCTGTGTGACTTTAGGCCAGTCACTTAATCCCTTACTGCACTGCCTTGCAAAAACAAAAACAAAAATAAGACAAAATAAAATCTTGCCTTTAAAAAAGTCAGCAACAATCTTATTACCAAAGGAAAATATATTTTTAATTTTTTTAAAATGTTAATTTGAAAAGTAAAGTGTGATCCTTAGTCTTCTAGATTTTGTCTTTTCTTGATTCTTGAATGGATCTATAATTTCCTGCATGTGTCTATTCCTTTTAATGGTGGAGATAGCAATCTGTTCATGCCTTTATATCCTACATGTCTTGTCTACATTTTCCCAGAAATCCTTCACAAATGCTTTTTTTCTGTTTCATACATTTTGAAGGTGGCAGTGGAGCAAAATTGATATTTCCTCTCTCATCTTTTGCTATATGATTAGACCAATTCCTTCTCCATGTTTACCCCTATACCATTCCTTGAATTGAAATTTTCACTGAAAATCTTTTGCTCTTTTGGGTCACCTGTTACTTTAATTCCTTGGGGAAATGGTGCTTCACAATTTGCACTTATAAGCACTGAAAAGTATTTGTGATAAAAATAGAATTTTTGCCATCAGCACAATTTCCTCCACTAATAACATCTGGAGGACATCATCTCTTTCTTATACTCCCATTTGAACTTTCATCAAGATATCCCCCACATTAGTGTTAAGTTTTTTTGGTAAATATCTTTCTTTCTGCTTTATAGTTTGCTTGATGTTAATTATCAGAATATCCCTGAAAAGTGTATGTATCTATTTTTATCAAGAAATCTTGTATGATCTTACAGCATCTTAATATAAGAGACACTGCTGGAGAAGAGTTTTGAAGATGTTTACATCTAGATTACCGAATCAAAAGCTGTTTGTAATTGACAAATGATAAACACAATGGATTTTTGTATTTTTTTCTCTTTGTTTTTGTCAACTATGACCAAAAAGATATGGTTTGATATAGAGAATCATTTGTTAAATGATTATCCATGTTAAATTTTCATCAAGGATACATATAATAAACTGTGCCATTCTATACTATAATGATACTATGCCTATAGCTATGTTATTCAATCAATCTCTTCATGACCCCATTTTTTGGGTTTTCTTGGCAAAGATATGGGCATGGTTTATCATTTCCTTCTTCAGCACCTTCTTTCTTGAGGACCTGAACAAACAGATTAAGTGACTTGTCATTGGTCACACAGCTAATAAGTATTTGAAGTTTAATTTGATATCATGAAGATTTTAAGCCTAGTGCTTTATCCACTGCTTTATCCACTTTATCCACTGCTCCTTATATAACTATATCTATATTAAAAATTGTAGTAATGCACACATAACTTATTTTCATAAAAATTTCCTAATTAGGAAAATCATTCATTATGTTGTGATACTATTTCTTTTTTGTTTTTATATATATTTTTTGTTTCTATTACATCTCCACAGTTATGCCAAGTATCTCTTCCACTTTCACCTAGAGTCATCCTGTATGATGATAACTAATATTTATTTAGAGAGGAAAAGAATAATCAACATAGTTAATATACTAAAAAATCTGAAAACATGTGCAATATTTAACATCTGTGGATTTCCCATTTCAATGAAAAAGAAGTTGGGGTGTCTTCTCGTATTCTTGATTCAATTAGTGCTTAATCTTTATAATTTTGTTTCATTCACTTTTGACTTTTTTCACATATATTTGTTCTTATTGTTTACATTATTGTAGTAGTATGGTATAGTTTTCTTGACTCTTTCTTACTTTAATCTGCATCAATTCATATATATCTTATCATGCTTCTATGTATGCAAAACAAATATAATTTCATAAAGCACAGTAATATTCTATTACAGTGAAATACCATACTTTTTTTAGCCATTCCCCAATTCATGAAATTTTATTTTCTCTGAGTTCTTAGCTATCATCAAAAGTATTGCTATAAATGTTTTGGAGCATATGGAGTCTTTCTTCTTTCTTGGATTATTATCTATGGTTTATTTTAGCTATAATATATTTTTATCTCTTTATTTTTTAAATTTTAAAAATATTTTATTTGTTTGTTTTTCTAACTACATGCAACACAGTTTTTACCAATCATTTTTTTTGGCAGAGTTTTGAGTTTTACATTTTCCTTTTTCCCTCCCTTCCCTTCCCCCTCTCCCTGACAGAAAGCAATCTGAAATAGGTGCTACATATATAACCTTGCTAAATATAGATTCATACTGATTGTTGTGTATATATCCTTATTTTTTAAATATTTATTTTAATTTTTTCAGATAACATTATGACAATGCCTACTCTTTTGGATTCAGTTTTATTTTGTGTATACCATTTTTGAAATGTGTTTCTTGAAAGCAACAGATTGTGGGCTTTTTTTTTAATCCAATCTCTGAATCTTTTTTTTTGTTTGTTTTTATTTGATTATGCATTCACATTTAAATATATGAGATAGGTTTATATTTTCCTCTGTTTCAAATTTTGTTTACTTTTTCTTTGCATTCTGTGTTTTTCTTCCTTTTATACGGAAAATAGTAATTTTTAAAATTATTTTTCATATAATCTTTTTTTAGGGTGGTTCTAAGCTACTGGCTATTTTCCCTTTACCCTTCATACCTTCTTTTTTAATCTTTTCATTTTGTCTTTTTATCTCCTACTTTTATCTGGTTGCCTAATTCTCCTATTCTTTTCTTCCCAGTCAAGTAGATTTCCTTTTCCTTTCCTCCCCTTTAATTATTCCTATTCATTTGTTTTTAAAAATTTTATTTTTTGTGTCCCTTTACAAAAAAGTATTTTTCTTATTCTCTTCATTATGCATCCTCTGTTTCTGTCTATTCTAAACCCTTATTTTCTGTTTCATGATGCCTATAATTATTTAGTCTCTCCATTTTCTCTATAATCCTCATGTAACCAAAGTTTCCAAGTTATCCGTTCAGGCTCTCTCCTTTTTTTTCTGCCATTGTCTTGTAGTGCTTAGCCCCTGGGTTCCCTCTTTTTATTGTGCCTCACTCCTAAAACAATGACAATCATTGCGGGTGTCAGAAAAGACACTTTTGAGTGGTAGATCTCCTCTCCCCCTCCCTCCATATCTCTGATTAGGCAGCCCACCACTGGTTCATATATTCCCTTAGTTACCTTTTTTCCTCTATCTTTTTTCAAAATCTACTTCTTGTGTCCATGTTCTCCCATATACCCATGTTGCTTTGCTCTCAGTAGTTCGAACTCCTACCCCCTACCTACCCACTCTATCCTCAATGTAGGATGAATAAACTTTTCAAATACCAAGTCCTGCAGGTCACACACCCAAGGAAATGCTTTCATAGGTCACTTTTCTTCATAGTAACATTCATCTGTTGAACCCCTTTTCTCCTCCTTCCTCTCTCCCCTTTAATGTACTCTACTATGTTGTAAAATAGTACTTGAAGAAATATTGATTCACCTGTAGACACACTGATGCAAGTTCTGACCATAATGCCACCCTCTGACTTTTCATTGTTAATACTATCATCTTTCTGTCTTCATCCCTGACTCCTTGAATAAATTTAAAAAGAAGTATCTTAGTGATCTGTATTACTGTTGCTGTCCTTGTCTGCTATATTTATCACTTTCAATACCTTTCTGTTATTTGGGGTGTTTGAGAAGAGATAATCTCTTCAGTTTGGGTTTTCTTTCTCAATTTGTTTTATTTATTTATTTATTTTTTTATTCATTCACTCATTTTTAGGTTTTTTGCAAGGCAAATGGGGCTAAATGGCTAGGTAATTATTAAGTGTCTGAGACCGGATTTGAATCCAGGTACTCCTGACTCCAAGGTCGGTGCTTTATCCACTGCGCCACCTAGCCGCCCCCTCAATGTGTTTTAAATAACTCTCTATTACTGAATGTTTGTCCTTTTTCAAGTACAGCTGGGCTCAGATCTGCAGAGTTGGACACACTAGATGACTCCTGAGCATTCTGGGCTCCATAGATCTTTGGAATATATTATTCCATCCCTTTCTGTGTTTTTTAGTGGTTGCAAGATAGTCTTCCATGATCTGATTTTCCTTTCCTCTGTATTTGAAAGTCTTTATCTTGATCCTTTATAAAATTTATTGTTTCTGAATTGAAATTTCAAATTTCTCCATTGTGCTTTGAAGTTTGTAGCCTTTTCCTCATTTCTGTATGTAATCTGTTAAGTCCCCTTTTATGTGATTTATTAAGTATTTCGATTGCTATTTCATTTTATATGTTCAGAAGTTCAATAAAATTCTTTTCCATTTTTTTTATAAAGGTGTTGTCTTTTTGTTCTATCTTTTTCATTTGGGTGACCTTTCTGTTTTTTTCTTTTTTTTTAAGTTTTTTTTTTACAAGGCAAATGGGGTTAAGTGGCTTGCCCAAGGCCACACAGCTAGGTAATTATTAAGTGTCTGAGACGGGATTTGAACCCAAGTACTTCTGACTCCAAGGCCAGTGCTTTATCCACTGTGCCACCTAGCTTCCGCCATTGGGTGACCTTTCTTTAAGTGATCAGTATATTTTACTTGATTTATAAACACATTCAAAAAATGTTATTGCATTTTGCTTCTTTTCTTCTAGATTGTCCTTAACTTTTATGTATTTGCATTCTCTTGGTTCTCTTTTGTTTCTTTGGAAAAACATGGGGCCGTTAGGTGGCATAGAAGAGAGAGCAATGACCCTGAAGTCAGGAGAACATGGGTTCAAATCTCAACTCAGACACTAGACATTTAACTATCTGTGTGATCCTGGATAAGTCACTTAACCCTGATTACCTCACATCCAAGACTATCTTCAGCTATTCTGATTTATATCTGGCCACTGGACCCAGCTGGCTCTGGAAAATAAAGTGAGGTTTGCTGACTTTGCACTCAAATCAAATTCATATGCATATCACCTCTCTGATGCTGTGGTCTTCTTCAAGAACAAATTTCAAAACAATAGGACATACAATTTCAGATGAATTTTTCTATTCTGCCCATTATTTTTACCATGCAGGCCATAAATTATCATCTCATAATTCACATTTGTCTTTTGAATCATTCAGAAACATTGTGTTGTTCTTTCATGTTTTCTTCAAATCCCACAGGATCTTCTGCCTCATGGAGTGCTAGATTATTTTCCTTTGTGTTATTATTCTTACATGCCTGAATGTGCTTACTGCAGATAGATATCACATTTTCTTCTGCCGATCCTGTATTTCTTGTGGATATCTGTTTATGTTCAAGGTCCTTGACTATTCTTCTTCCTGAATCTTTGGTAATTTCACACTTCCTCTGGCCCTTTATTTTCCTTACCAATCAGCTTCTGATTTCCTTTGGGGTGAGATCTTAAAGTGTCTCAGTCTCCTCCTACCTTGGATATATCACAAAAATGTCAAGCAGCGGCAGATGGAGACAAGGAGAATAAAGCAATGACCCTGAAGTCAAGAAGACCTGGATTTAAATACAATTTCAGACTATAGTAGTTGTGTGATCCTGGGTAAGTCACTTAAACTTCATTGCTGAGGGAGGGGGCGGGCAGCTAGGTGGCAGAGTGGATAGAGCTCCAGCCTCAGATGCTTAATAATTGTAGCTGTGTGACCTTGGGCAAGTCATTTAACCCCATTGCCTTAAATAAAATTAAAAAAACTAAATAAAAAAATAAAAATAAACCTGATTGCCTCCAGAAGAAAAAAAAATGATCAAGGAGAATATCAAACTAACCGTCAGGAAAAGAAATTTAATGGAGATAGTAATTAGAGTAGCAGTAACTAGAGCTACAAAAATGCATAACAAAACAACGAAAAACAATAGCACATTTTCCCCTAAATTTAATTTGTGGAGTTAATTAGTTAAAAGTAATACGGAACCTCTTTATCCTTTTACAATAACTCTAAAATTCCAAAGGAATTTTGCAAATTCTCTTCCTGAAAGTCACTCTTTGAAACATCTCAGAGTTGCTGAAAAGAACTCATTTTATAAAGCTTAAAATATAAATGATATTGAATCAGGTAATCTTAATAAAGCACTTGGCATATTGCTTGGCAAACTATGGTTGGTATGGAAATTATTAGTAGTATTTATTAAGTTAATCAACTTATTCTTTTTGTGCCCCTATATATATTGCTTTGTGCATGGATATAAATGTGAAGTGGTACATGCCCTGTTATCAAGGAGTCTTACAAGTATGTTGAAGTATCTACAGTATAAGAGTAAGCATACACACACACACACACACACACACACTTCAATAAAATAAAGCCCCCAAGGAAAATTATCAATAATTTTGGAACTTTAATACTTGGAGAATTATGGGAAAGTGCCGTTCATTGTCAAAATATAGGGGACAATACATTGGTAGTTAAAAGAAATTTATATTATCACCATTTTTTGATAAGAAGTGGCTGATAGACTCACCTACCAAGAAGTGAAGAGAAGGGGAGAAAACACAACCCAAATTCTAATTCGGCAGATTAAGGAGGATGTCAAGAAGACAATGGAATGCTGGGTTAAGCCAGGGTTATACAGGAATTATCAAGGAGTTTATAGCAATGGATCAAAGAAGGGGGGAGAAAAAAAGTGGCAGAGCTCATTGGGTAAAAGGAACCATTGAGGTAAGGAAAATTTTCTTTCTGCAATAGTTCCACTCTAGGCAGCTTTCTTTTATAGTCACAGAGTTCTAATCACACACGCTATTCAATCATGGGGTCATCAGGTCATCGACATAAAAATGGAATGAATTTCAGAAGCTATCTCATCCAACTTTCTCATAAATGAAGCCTGGAGAGGTAGAATACTCATTGAAAGTTCCTTGAGCTAGAAAGTGGCAGAGATATGGTTTGAAATCAAAGTCCTCTTGTGCAAAATCCAGTGCTCTTATCATCCTGGGGGAAACTTTCAGGAAATGGTCCTTATCCTGGGATTTAATTTCCTTCTAAATGCTACAAAATGCCTATTAGACTAATGTACCATCTCCTTTCCCACCTCCCCACATTTATAGCAGAGCCACTGTTTGGAGTACAAAGAAGAAAGTCGTTATGCTAACATCAAGTTATTGCTATAGATACGAGGCACATTCCTTTTTAATTATTCTACATCTGTTCCAGAGATGTGCAACTTCCAACTATGTAATTGGATTTTAAGTGCTTTTTCATTACTATAAATAAAGTGCTACATGCAATTACATTGAAGGATCTACAGTATAAGAGAAAGCCACAACCCACAAGATATGGGACTTAGAACATATGGGAAATGTTCCTCTTAACAGTTTAATGCCCTATAAATTAAAAAAGAACACTTTACTACTTGCATTGGATAATGGACTGATTATATTGAAAGCATCCAGATTTACCCACAATCATCTTGAGGAGAATATTCTGATTTCCCATCTTTAATTCCCATCTTTAATTGGATAGTCTCATGGCCTAAAAGCGCTGTTAAAGTAAAAAAAACAAAAACCAGTAACAAAATCAATGTTTGAGATGCTAATCAGAGAGTTAAATATGACTGATCTACTGTAGCTAGCTTGCATAAAAGGTCATTCTCAAATCAAAAGTAGATGTATTTATTTTAATAAAAGTTATAACCAATTTACATTGCTCTTTAGAATTTAGGAAATCATTTGTGCAAAAGTTTCTGAGGTTGGTAGTGCAATAATATTAACATTTTAATGAGAGAAACTGAGGTTCATTTTTCCAGAGGAAGAATACTAAACTCAGGTCTTCTGATTCCAACACTTTACCCTTTTCTCATATGTCATTGTGCCTATCCTGTGAAAATCCAAGGTAAAATTTAGTTTTTTAAGTGGAAGTAGCAGAATCTTTAATATGTTTCCATTTGTCAAGACAGGAAAATAATGACAATAATAATACTTAAAAAGCACCTTAAAATGTAAAAAATATGTTGTAAGTGTTATCTCATTTTATCCTCATAGGAACTCTCAAAGGTGGGGGCTATTATTATTATCTTAATTTTACAGATGAGGAAACTGAGACAGTGAAATTAAGTGACTTATCTGATCATGCAGTTAATAAGTGTGTGAGCAGATCATCCTGCCTTCAAGTCCAGGATTCTATTCATGTATCATCTAGCTCCCACATGATCTCCTATGAATAATTGTCTATGATTATAAAATGATTTATAACACTCTTGATAAGATATGAAGGCTGGCAATAATGTAGATTATGCATACAAATCTATTAGTGGTGATGCTGATTACTGTGTATAAACAAAACAAAGGTAAAATGTTTGTGATGTCCTTGAGTAACTTTAAATTTAGAAATAGAATCAGGAGGGAGACTTATGGGTCAGATGAATTTTGTATGACATGATTTTGAATTTTCTCATCACCAATTAATCAACAATCATCTCTTAGGTGCTTACTATGTGTCAACTGTTGGCTAAAAGATTTAAAAACAAAACATGAAATAACTCCTTTGGGAAGAAGGTAATAAATAGTTTAACACAAGAAACAATGTATACATACTTCTTACATAGATATATACAAACATATATATATATATATATATATATGATGTATAATAAATAAAAGGTAGTTTTGGCAGGAAAGGCATTAGAAGCTGGGTAGATTATGAAAGACTTCATGTATAAAGTGGCATTTTATCACCTGTGTCATCTTTCTCTTGATTATTAATGTCCTTCCATTAATCCTAACCCAGAACTAAATACAATACTGCCAATGTGATCTGGCAAGTGAAAGTACAAATCCTCTTCTACTTTGTTCTAGACATCCTACTTCTATTAATCAACCTCTGATTACATTTCCTTTTGGTGTTGCCATGTTACACTATTGGTGAATATAAATCTAAAATTTTACTATTTTTTTTTGCACATGAACTGTTGGTTCTTTGGTCCCATTTTCCCTGACCTGGATTCATGCAACTGATTTTTATTAACAGAAGCATAGTGTAAGATTTCATATTTATCCATATTAAACTTTATTAGATTTGGGCTGTCATTTTAGCATGTCAAATGATTCTTTGATCTTGTCATCCATTGTATTAGCTATTCATCTGTTTCATACTATCTGAAGATTGTAGGTATGACATCCATAATTATAAATTAAGGTTTGTGAAGTACTACATATTTTCTCTTTTATTCATTATTTATTCTTTTATTCATTATTGCCTTCCTGCCTATCTATTTACCCTCAGATAAACTATTTCCAAATACAAAGCACAACAATAATTTGAGTTTCTATCCCTGGTGGTAGAAACTTCCAGTTAGCCAGTTTTAATTGGTCCAACAAGTTACTAATTATATACCTCAACCTGTGCAACCTCACTTAATATCTTAGGTGGTAGAGTTAGAAAGAGCGGTGCATTTGAAATCTGAGAGTCTGAATTTCAAATTTGATTCCGATTGCTTACGATTTGTGTGACCTTGTGTGACTGAAAAGACAAGTCACCTCATTTCTCTGGGATTGTTTCTTTTTGATATAAAAATATTGAGCTTTACTTGATGATTCCTAAGGACTCTTTCAACCTTAGATGTTAAGGACTAATTTCCCCTTATTGCCTATATGAACTTTGTATACCTTAGCTTCCTCATTTGCAAGACAAGGGGTTGGAGTATATAAATTTTGAGTTTTGTTCTTATTCTCCTCTTCTCCTTATGACCAGTTTATGCTGAATTCTCACTTAGCCTTTTGTTCATTTGACCCATTCCACAATCCTCCTAATTAGTAAATCTCTTCAATAGCCTCATATTTTCGCTTGGCTTAACTTCCCTTTTATTCCATAATAGCTCATAGCAGCCAGAGTGAAGAATAAATGAGGTCAGAGACTTACTATCTAGGGTATGTCCTTCTTACCTGTCCTTTCCGAAAATCATTATTCTCTCATCAGAAGGTGATGATCACTTTGGAGAAATATAGAGTTAAATTAAATTCTACACACAATTAAAGAAGGAAGGTTACCTGCAAAGTTAATTCTTCATATTGGTGACATTGTTTGTCCTTCATTTTCAAAGAGGACCAATGATATCATAGGGTGATGTCTTGTCTTACATGTGAGTTTGATTTAAGTGAGGCATAGTTGTGCCAACTTGTCAGCCTCACTCTTTCAGTCATCAAAGTCCAGTGGTAAGAAAAAAAGTCAAGGTGACTGGAATGACTTGTAGGTGACTTTAGCATCTTCATTGACTGACCAAGCTCTAAATGCTCCATAGTTCCTGCTTCTGATGTCTTCAGAGCTATTGGAATAAATTGGTCTCATCCACCCAGCTTTCTAGGGGTTGTCTTTACATCCTTGGGTATACACCCCACCCCAATTCACTTGCAGGTTTGAAACATGACAGTTGCCCTCAACTTGCTTTGCCCTGACTATGAAGATTGCTTTACTGGGATGTGGCTACTACATGGGACATAGCATTTTGGAGTCACGAGTGAGAATTGTGGGGCAAGGGGACCCCAATGGTGGATAAGCAGACTGAGAAGGTCTCTTCAAGCCCTTCTACCAGAGATTCTAGTCCTCCCTGAACCCCTTATACATCCCTGGGGACATTAGTTGTAAATCATGTCTACTGACATTCCTAATTTTCATTTCTCTTACTTGTATAAAGGAAGGTTCAACAGCTTGGCATTCTTGTGTTTTAGAGCTCCTCTGGTTATTGGCTTCACTTGTTACATGAGGAAAGGCAAAATTACGTTTTTAATTTGCAAAGGCAAAATTATGTTTAAAGTTTTTATTTTTATGTAATGTTTTTGAAACTGTTATTTTTTACAAAATGTTGTAATTCCAATATCAACAAGTATTTTCAAATGTTTACAGCGTACTAGTTGAGTCATAGATAAAAATGAAACAGTCCTACCCATAAAAGAGCTTTCAACTGGGGAATGAGAGGTGTGGAGAAGTGTGTGTATGTGTGTGTATATATATGATCTCAGAATATGAACAATTAAATACCGGACAAATTTGATGACACTTATCAGCTGAAGTGGGGATCAGGAGAGCTCCCATGTAAGAAGTGAATTTGAGATGAGATCCGAAGCAGTCTAAGGATTCTAAAATATGAAGATGAGATTACATTCTAGGAAGGAGTGACAGTCAATGCAAAGGCATGAAGACAGGAAATGGAATTCAGTGTATGTGTGAGAGGAGCAAAAAGGTCAGATGATTGATAACTATATTCATTAAAGCTGAGTTCAATAAAAGAATAAGTGTAGAGAGAAAAGATAAGAGTGCCCAGGATAAAGTCTTGGGTGCAGGATATGGATGATGTTGTAGAAAAAGAGATTGAAGATGTTGAGAGAAGGGGAAGAAAACAAGCAATTTTATAATACCAAATACCAAATGACTTACAGATATTATTTCATTTTATTTTTAAAACAGCCATGAGAGGTTGTTGTAATGGATGTAATTAATATTTTACATTTGAGGAAACTGAAGTAGAAAGAAGTTAAGTAGCTTGCCCAAGATCACATAGCTAATAAGTATCTGAAGTTGAATTTAAACACAGACCAACACCATAAAAAAAATATATCACCTACCTTCTCAGGAAGTGGGAGGAGACAAGAGAGAAAAGGGTCATGAAAACCCAGTGGGTTAAGAATGTCCAGGAAAGGGCAGTCAGTAGTGTCAAAGCTACAGAGAAGTTAAGAAGGATGATTTTCTCCTCCTCCTCCTCTTCCTCCTCCTCCTTTCTCCTATTACTACTACTTCTATTTCTTCTCCTTCCTTCCTTCCTTCTTTCTTCCATCTTTTCTTCTTTATATTTTCTAGTTTTAAGGTAATTAGGTAAAGTAGTCCTACTATCTTAAGGTGTCATTGGCTAAAGAATATTATGAAGTGTTTGGAATGTAAAATAAAATTGCTTTCTTCTGTAAGGAAAAACTCAATTATTTTAGGGTCAGAATTTTTAGCAAAATAAATTCTATGGATAAATTTTTCCCTTAAATCCACATAATATGTGTATAGTTCTAAACTTCATATCTCTCCCATTGTCTAGCATAGTATTAGCTGTTTAAGCGATAGCAATTTGTTAATCTAATAATGTTAAAATAGAGTCTTCCTAGGGTCATCATTCCTTAAGTGCCAGATTATCAATTCCTTGTCATATATGATTTGGAATTAATTTTCCAAAATGGCATCACTTCTTAATCTGAGAAAATGTAATTTTGATGTCATAGAAAAATCTCTAAACTTCTATGCCTTTTGAAGTGGAGGGACATAGTAATAATAATTTTCTGATTGCAAATTTAGTTTACTAATGTGAATAGAGGAACCTTACGGGACCTAAATGTCTTCTGATATAATGTCACTCATTTTACTAATGAGGAAACTGAGGTCCAGAGAGATTACATTCCATGTCCAAGGCTAGATAACTAGTAAGCATTAGAAATGGTATTTGAACTCAAATGCTGTGACTTCCATTATAAATTAATCATTCAAGCAAATAGCATATTTTAACTTTCTTACTATGTATTACAAAGTATGAAGAGAGCTGGAAGTACAAAGAAAAAGCAAAGGGTTTACATTCTAATGAAATAGGTAAGAGATGTCTAAATAGATACATGCAGAATCCATACCAAATCGATGAGAGTTCAAAGTAGCCACTAGTAGATGGTAGAGATCAGGAAAAGCTTCCTAAGATGTTCCACTAGAGTCTTGAAGAAAGCTAGGTAGAGGTGAGGAAGAAGAGTATTCCAAGTATGGGAAGCAAATTATGTAAAAGCATGAAAATTGGTGAAGAGAAAGTATTTGTAATGAGTAGCAAGTAGGTGAATGTGATTAAATCTGCAATAATATATTTAAGAAAACTCTTTGTCCTGATGGAGTCTAAGAGTTAGGTTTCCTCAAGTGTAACAAGATGAAAAGAATTTGAAGTGAAGAAAATTTGTGTCAATAGGAGCATAGAATAAGCCCAGAGACTTTATTCTCTTTCACTACAGAACTTCACAAGGCCACAGAAGCACTAAAAGTTGCTAAAAAGATGACAAGCTGACTTCTTGGAGGAAATTTTTGATAAGATAAACATCAAGATTTAGAAGATTTGAAGGTTGTACACTAGTCAAAAATATGGAATAAAGTAAAATTTTGTTGCAGTGAAGAATAAAATAGTCAGCTAGGTAGCATAGTAGCCATGTCTGGAAGACAGCTTCCTGAGTTCAAATCTGATTTCACACATTTTCTAGCTGAGTGACCCTGGGAGAGTCACTTAACCCTTTTTGCTATAGTTTCCTCATGTCTAAAATGAGTTGGAGAAAGAAATGGTAATCAACTCCAGTATCTTTGCTATGAAAACCCTAAATGGAGTCTTGAAGAGTGGGTCAGTACTGAAAATGACTAAATAACCAAAGAATTAAAAAATAGCTTTATACACTGTGCAAAGTGGCTTATTGAGATATAATCAAGTAATAGTTTACTACACAGTTTAGTTTTAATTGAAGTAGAGTTAGTTAACATTAAAATAAGGATTTTCACAGTTCAAAGTTGTTAATCTCCCAGCCAAATAAATACAGAGTTTAGATAGGTATTCACATTTTATAGAAGGGAGGAGAATTCTACTTACTTTCAATTTATGCTCTTGCAAAGCTTTTGCTATTTTCAAGGAGAGCTCCCTATTGAAAAATTGCTAATAATGGATTCAAGATAGATTGGTGGGTGTGCTAAAGCTTGCCGACATCTCCAGACTTAGCAAGGAGGTAGTTGGCAATAAAGAGGGGCTGAAAGGGCAAGTATACCACTATTGAGTACAAATCATACTTTTTTGTTTGTTTCTGGAAGGAAATCTATTTCAAATATAGAATTAAATGCAAATTGCAATCTTCCTACATAGTGAAAATGATTTTAGTTAAGTTGTATCAAGTTAAAACAAACAAGCAAATAAACAAAGAAATAAAAAAAATCTTTCAAATAATTGTCTTCCAAGATTCAGGAGCTCAAATAGCAAAAGGATTGGAACTCAGTAGTGCAGTTGAGGTCACCCTTATTTACTGTTTTTTTTATGCTTTACTTCCAATCCCTATAATCCTCCTTCTTGCCTTGACATAGGACTGAGTTTCCACTTCGTCTGCAATAGGTTTGCTGCTCATTTCTTTCCCCAGCTCTTTCTATCCATACATTAAGACTTGTATGAACCCTTTGGTGCTCAAGATCAATTTAGGATAATCAAAAAATTCTTCAGAATTTCTCCTGTGATTTTTAAAAAAAGTTTACATATTTTTTATGTAAATGTGCAATTCAACTCATTTTTCCTCCAGAAATAGGGAATATCTGATGTAGAGTTTGAACTAAGGTCTTTCAGACTCCAAATGCATCTCTCTGTACTATGTAACTACAGACTTTGGTAGAGTATGTTCAATCAATCACTCCAGATAGCCCCTCACCCTGCCAAGAAGTCCAACTATAATTTTGGAATTAGCCCTAGATTTAGCCATACACAGTAACTTTCCTATACATTAACATAATGTAACACACATAAGATAATTCCATCCACCATGATGTCCATTTCTCCATTAATTGTCCCATAATTTATCATGCTTTAAAGTTAGCCTGTTGTTGAATGAACAATTAATTCTTCCATTGGAGCTTGTAGCTGGCTCATAGCAAAGTCTGACACTTGGGAAAAAAATACTCTAGTGCCCTTTACTAAAAAAAAAATTTTTTAAAAAGTATCCTATTCATTTACATATTTTTCAGAGAGTTGAAAGACAGTGTTCTCTCTTAGGGAAACTGCACACACCATATAATTACTAAGACAGGTACTTAATGTGATATTTTAGAATAAATAATAGTATCTATTTCCTTAAAAGTGAACTTCATCTATTATAATATGAAACATTGCTTTTAATTTTTTTCAATATATATACACACACATAAACACGTATAATAAGCTTTTAATTTTTTTTTGTTCCATGTTTGCTTTGGTATAAAGAAATCCTAGTGAATTAACTCCCTTGACTAATTTGTTGTGGTTCAATCTTTTCTCACTTATTGTTACCCTTTAATGATTTGAAGAGATTCAGAGTTCCTCTTTTTTCTCTATCTTCATTTCAAGACCTCAGTCTCTGAAGATTTAGCTAACCTTCTCTAAATGACCCTATCCAACCTTTCAGGAAAACCTTAATCTAAGATGAATTCCATTCAATCAAGATTGGATGAAGACAGATTACCCAAGACTGAAGGTCTGCTCCTCTTTGGAGATAGGCTACTTCTCTTTTATAACATTCCCCTCTCATTAAATTGTTAACTTATCAGAGTTGATTACCACCTTGGAACCCACTTTGAAGGTCATAAAAACCATTATCTCTTTGTGATGATTGTTTGAGATGTCCAAATGACCATCCTCTTTTTAAAATGATGCCCTTATTAATAAAATGAATAAATTATCTCCAAATTATGTCTCTCAAACTTTTTAATTTTTTTCAAGGCAATGGGGGTTAAGTGGCTTGCCTAAGACCACACAGCTTGGTAATTATTAAGTGTCTGAGGTCGGATTTGAACTCAGGTACTCCTGACTCCAGAACTGGTGCTCTATCCACTGTGCCACCTAGCTGTCCCTCTCAAACTTTTTAAAATGCTACACCACATACCTGGCATGCCAGGTCTTTCCATCCTCCACTATATCCCCAAATCTGTCAAGTTCATGTTCAATATCTATTCATTTCATCTTGTATTGTCCCCTTCTCCTCTTGCCCCTCATCTTTTCCTATATCTGGGTCTTCTCCACTGAGTCCTGTCTTCTCATTATGTGGCCAGAGTTTTAAGTTTCAGCTTCAGTATTTGATCTTCCAGTGAAAAGCCTGAATTCTGCTTCCTTGTTAGCCAAAAGTCTCTCAAAAGTCTTCTCCAGCACCATAGCATCAGTTCTGTGGCATTCAGCTTTCTTTAAAGTCCAGCTATCACAATCTCACATTGCTAAAATAGTTTTGACTATATGGAAATTTAGTGGCAAGATGATTTTTCTGCTTTTTGGTACATTGTCCAGAATTGCCATAGCTTTTCTTCCAAGAAGCAAGTGTTTTTTTAATTTTATGGTTGCAGTCACCACTGCTAGTGATCTTTGAGCCCAAGAATATATAATCTGACACTGCTTCCATTTCTTCTCCTTCTATTTTCCAGGAAGTGAGGGAACCAGTTGCCAAGATCTTAGTTTTTAAGTTGGCTTTTTTATTTTAAGTTTCTAGTCAGATTTTACATGTTCCTTTTTCATCTTTATCAAGAGACTTCTTAATTCCCTGTCACTTTCTGACATTAGAATGATGTCTTCTGCACATTTGAGATTGTTATTTCTCCCAGCAACCTTAATTTCACTTTTGATTCATACAGCCTGGCATTTTGCATGATATGACCAGTATATAAGTTAAATAAATTAGATGACATTATGGAGTCCTATTTTACTCCTTTTCTAATCTTAAACCAATCAATTGTTCCATGTTAGTTCTAACTATTGCTTTTGGCACATATATAGTTTCCTCAGGTGACAAGTAAAATGACATTTGACCCTCCCATCTTTTTGAGGACTTGTGATCCACACAGTCACAGGTTTTAGTGTAGTCAATGAATCAGAAATAGTTGTTTTTTTTTTCCTGGAACTCTTTTGCTTTCTACATAATCCAGCAAATATTGACTATTTGTTCTCATTTTATTACATCCTGCTTTCTGGTAATTCTTGGTTCACAAGTTGTTGAAGTCTAGCTTGCAGAATCTTAAGTTGGACTGTGAAATGAGCATAATAGTTTGGTAATTTGAACATTCTTTGGCATTGTTATTCTTTAGGATTGAGATCTTTTCCAATGCAGCAGCTACTATCATGTTTTCCAAATTTACTGGCATATTGAGTTTAGTACATTGACAGCATCATAGAAATTGGCAATCACTCTGTAACACACAGATTTAGAAAGTTGAGAAGTTCAATGATTTCCCATATAGCATTCCCAGTGTGTGTCAGGAGTAGGACTTGAACCTATCATGTTCTGGTTCTGAGGTAGACTTTCTATCTACTACAAGTAAAGTCTCTTTAAAAAATACTAGAATCAAAAGTAATTTAACTCACTCCAGATTCTGCATATGAAATCATTAAGTCAGACAGATTTTGCCTTGACAAGAGAATACAGATCTAGCCTGCTTATCAGGATTATTGTATGAAAATCTACACTTGGCATTTATTTTCATAATCTATTAATCAGAACAACCTAAGATGCAGAACAGTTCATGTCTAACTGTCTATATTTTATAGCTTGCAAGTCTTTGACATAAACATTCACAGCACAAAAATCAGTTTTGTAAGGTGGCTATTGACAGCTGAAATTCATCACAGTTTAAAGATTATCAGTGTCAAGTTTACAGAGTTGTCAGGTTGACAGAGTTGTATTCCAATGTTAATGTTATTTATCATTTTTAGAATGATTATAATGGAATCCATTAATAATAGTCTGCAACAAAAAAATGTATCATTGTTTCTGACCTGAGGGTTATATTTGAGGATGGAAAACAACATTTATTTAGTACTTGAATGTCATAGGATGGATAATTATTTTTCAAAGGAAAGAACACAGTTCTTAATTTAGTCATTGAAGTAATGATCCTTCATTCTTTCATTCATTCTTTCAAAACCAGTTATTAAGGTCCTATTATGTGCAAATTAAAACTTGGTCTTAGAGTGTGGAAGACCTGGATTCAGTACTTAGAACACATATTAGGTGAATGTCCATGAACAAGTCACATAAACCCTCCTGTATACAAGGGAATTCTTTCACACCATAAAGTTCCCTATTATTTATATAAGCAAAGGTAATTTCTGCACTGGAATTGAATAGAAAAAAATCATGGATCTGTATCTCTACTCCCAGTAAATAGTACAAAGCATGTTTAAGGATACAGTCCAATGCATGACAAGTACCTGCTTATTTCTAAGAAATGGATACTCAGAGAGTTTATTGGAGTTAATAACTGCAGAGAACATTATTTGTTAGAACTTGAATCTAGTTAGATTAGATTCAAGATTAGGCTTTTGTTAAAAAAAACATGAAGCTAAGCTGATTGAGTTCAGTAACTTATGAACATAATAAATGTGACCAAAATCCTCGGGTGATATTTTTTTAACTTGGAATTAGGGGTAGCAATTATGACATCCCAACATATGGCAACCAAAAATAAACAAATTTCATAAAAGACCTAATACAACAGCAAAATCACGAGTTCTCAAAGATGAAAATATAGATGAAAGATCTATTTCTTTTGAATATATCTTATTGATATATTGATATTGATCAATATCTTTTAAAAAATGTAGCCTAGATATCCCACTGTGGAGAGTCATAAAGAAATCCTATTGTAGGAACAGAAGGTTGGTCTAATCACATGGTAAGAGCAAAAATTGACTGGTGGACAATCAAAGAAGTTCTCATTGATACTCTTGCATTGTAGCAGAAAGAAAGGGAAGACCTTCAGAATTTTGGGGTGGACCCCTTGTGCTATATTTCTGGGAGAGCATAGGCAAGAGTACCCAGTCTGGACATGTATGAACAATCTGCATGCTTGGAGAAAACTCCTGAGTTACAGAGATCTCGTATTCATTTGAGCATTGAAAATGCTAATTAATTTCTACTGTATTTTGTGAATTTCCTTTTCCTTTTGAAAAATTCTGGAGTTTCTATACCCAAAGTGTAATAAAACTGTGCATACCCTTTGATCCAGCAATATCACTGCCAGCTCTGTATCACAAAGAGATAATTAAAAAAACCACATATAGAAAAATTTTATAGCAGTTCTTTCTTTAGTGACAAAGAATTGGAAATTGAGGTTATGTCCATCAATTGAGGATTGATTGAACAAATAATGGAATATGAATGTGATGGAGCACTATTGTTTTGTAAAAAAATCACGGGCAGTTGGACTTCAGAAAAGCCTGGAAAGGCTTACATGAACTGATGCTGAGTGAAATGAGTGGAACCAGGAGAACATTGTACACATTATTAGCAACATTGTGATGATCAACTAAAATGGACTTGCTCTTATCAAGACACTAAACAAAGACAATTCTAAAGGACTTATGATGGAAAATAGCATCTACATCTAGAGAAGGAACTGAATGCAAAATATAGCATGTTATTTTCAATTTTAAAAATTTATTTTATATTTTTTACTTCTCATAATTTTTCTTCCTTTTTGTTCTGAGTCTTCTTTCACAACATGATTAATATGGAAATATGTTTAACCTGATTATACATGTATAATCTAATTATTGTTAGTCTTCTTAATTAGATTATACTAGGTTATTCTTTATTGAAGGGAGGGAAGGGAGGAAGAAAAATGTGGAATTCAAAGCCTTACAAAAATGATTGTTGAAAACTGTCTCTTTATGTAATTGGATAAATAAATAAATATCTTTTAAAAATACTTTTGGAATTTCTTATGATTGTTCTAGTTTTTTTGTGGGGGGAGTCCAGAGGATTCTGTATTTAATCAGGTATTGGTTCACTTTCCTAAGTCTCATAATATTTAGAAGAGCTTTGTACTACTCTTGAGAATTTGTCAGAATGAGTCAGAGTCAATTACCCTTTATTAAGCAGTATGTATCAAGCATTATGGTAAGTGCTGGAGAAATAAAGAAAAGCAGTAGGTCAGAGGAGGCAGAAATTCAATGGGAGAATATAAACGAATGAGTAGATAGGGAGAAAATAGAAGTAATGAGGGAGAAATTTGGTAGTGAAAAGAATCCTAAACTGGTAGAAGCAATCTCATTATTCCTATCTTCTCAGTTAGTTTAGAAGCAGCATTAGCTCTAAAGTTTAATTCAGCATAGGGGCATACTAATCTTGTTCACTTTGTCCTTCCTTGATCATGTAATCTTAAGATAAATTTGCAGAGAAAGTGATGAAAATAAATCACACTAAATGATCAGGCAGTATTGGAAAGCGTTCTGAAATTTGCTTTGTAAGCACCTTTGCAAGTACTATACTACTTAACTCAAAGATTAAATTGTTGGGGAAAGGAGCAAAGGAAAGCAATGTTCCATAGTCTGAAAAAAATATTTTGAGAAAATATTTTGTTAAAAGATTTCAAAAGATTTTTACATATTCATATGAATATTAGGATATTAGGATAATAGTCATCAAAATTATTTGGTCATCTTTTTAAAAAATCTTTAAGAATATCAATAAAGCAGAGTAGATAAGAGTCCCAAATCAATAAATAGCAAGTAATAATATTCTGAAAAAACTAAGAACAGAAACTATTGTTATACTGAAAGAATCATGGGGACAACTAGAAAGCAGATGGCAGAAGTTGGCTTTCAACCAGGATCTTCCATCTTTTACCAAAAAAAAGCTCTAAGTGGATATATCCTGTAAATAAAAAAAAGGAAGCAGCTCTTAAAAAAGATAAAATGGAAGTATAAACCTTTGACAATAATGGTGGGGGAAGGGACATAATTTTTGACCAATGAAGAGATAGAGGGATTTATAAAATACAATATTTCAATGAAGTAAAACAAAAAAAATTGTATTTCAAATAAGCATTAGCTATAGGAAGAAGAGGTATCTCGAAATCTATATAATATGCACACATATATGTATATATATGCACAAATAAGACCAAGAGTCATTTCCCAATGTGTAAGTGATCAAAGCACATGAACAAAACAAAAGAATTACAAACTATCAACAGGTATATGAATGATTGGTACAAATAACTAATAAAAGGAGGAAATTAATTTTTTTCTTGTCCAAATCCATATGTCTCTTTGCCTTTTGCCCCAAACCTCTATCCTCATTGATCATCTGGACATATGGTTTATCATTGCATTAATCAAATTGTCTTTCAAAATTGATTTCTTTCATGTTGTTGCTCTTCTACTATTATAACTGTTCTCTTGGTTCTCCTCCCTTCAATTTTCCTCAGTTCCTACTGCCTGGTATTTTCTTTAATTATCTTTTTGTCCATGAAGTGGTATGGTGGCTAAACCTCTGTGCATGGAGTAGGGATGCTCTTAATGCAAAGTTAACCACAGATACAGTCTAGCTATGTGACCCTAGGCAAATCACTTCATCTCTGTTTCTCTTTTCTGTATTGTAAAATGGGAATAATCACCTAGATGACAGGGTTGTTGCATCATCAGATGAGACAATATTTGTAAAGGACTAAGGACCACTGGAATGGAACCAAGATGACAGCAAGAAGCTAGTATGCCCCTGGTGCTTTATCCTAGACAATGTTAAATGAAGCTCGTACACAGATCCCACCAAAAAAATCTAAATCTTTTCTTTTATTTGAATATAACTTTATTTTTTAAAATTTATTTTCATCCATTTGTACATGCATATTTCCAAGATACATAGTTTCCCTCCACCCTCCCTTCCCAGCCCCCCTCCCCTCAGTTGGGAATGGTCAGGTTAGCATTTTACATACATATCTTGTTAAACATATTTAGAAATTAGTAGTTTTTGACATGAGGAATTAGGATTAAGGGAAAGAGATACATAAGAGATAATTTTTATAAAGTGTTCATCAGATTTGGTAGGGGTATTTTTTTTAATTTTGTTTTGTTTTGTTTTTCTTCCTCTGGTTGAGGATAATATAGTCCATAATCTGTCAAATACAATTGTCCTAGCTCTCTGGACTGTGGAGAGGGGTTGTTTCCATCAAGGTTGTTTATCTCATAATGCTGATGTGTAAGTTGTTATTTTGCCTCTGCTCCCTTCTCTTAGCATCAGAAGCTGTAAGTCATTCCATGCTTCTCTAGAGTATGCTCACTTATTCTTTCTTATAGAACAATAATATCCCATAGTATTCATGTATCATAACTTGTTTAGCCATTCACCAACTGATGGCCATCCCCTCAATTTCCTATTTTTTGCCACTACAAAAAGGGCTGCTATGAATATTTTGGAACATGTAGAACTTTTCCCATATTTTACAATTTCTTCTGGATATAGTCCTAGAATTGTAATTGCCAGGTCAAAGGGTATGAACAGTTTTATTGTTCTTTGGGAATAATTCTATATTGCCCTCCACAAATAAGTTTTCAATTGTAGCCATCGAAGAGGATCTTTAGTGAAGGTCTGTCTCTTCAGAGGGAAAGGAGAAGTAAACCCAGCTAGGTGGGAGAGCAGAAAAGTCAGTGGGAGGCTTCTAGCCACAGTACAGCCCAGGTTCTGGCAGCTAGAGAGCAGACCAGCAGGAGGGAGGGTTCCATTCCCAGACAATGTTTGAACACTGGGGATTAAGAACAAACTGCTGCATAGGCAGAACCTGGATATAAAGACCTCATCTTGGCAAGTAATAAGCCAGGGATCAGACCCCAGCCTCAGTACAAAACGTCTGGGTCTATACTGGGTCTATACTCCCTTTATCCCAGGAGCAAAGCTCAACAATCAAAATGAGCAAAAAACTAAAATGTGTGCTAACCAAAAAAAACCTAGATAGAGATGATAAAAATAGCATTTCAGTGACAAATTACTTACATGGGAAGTCTCAGGAGTTTATGAATTGAACTTAAATCCAAAAAAGTCATAAAAGAATTTTAAAGAAGAGAGGAAGAAGAAAAATGGGAAAAAAGAAATGAAAGCTATATAGGGAAATTATGAAAACATTGACCATAGAAATCAACTCCTTTAAAAGTTAAAATAACCAACTAGAAAAAGAATAACTCATCGAAAAAAAAGTCTACCAATTGGAAAAGGAATGCAACTCAGCAAAAAGTAAAATTAGTCAAATGGAAAAGGAAAACAATTCACTTAAAAAGTAAAATTAACCAACTAGAAAAGGAAACACAAAAGCTAAGTGAAGAAAATAAAACCCTAAAATTAGAGTTGAATATGAATAGAAATAGATCTATAACACACCGAGATTCCCTCAAACAACAACAAATGAGTGAAAAAAATTAAGAAAATGTGAAATACCTTTTAGGAAAAACAAACACCCTGGAAAATAATTCGAGAAGAGATAATTTATGAATTATTGGTCTACCAGAAAGTCTAGATAAATAAAGAGCCTATAAAATATCTTCTAGGAAATTATCTTAGAAAACCATCCTAATATCAAGAAGACAACGTAGTCTTTGAAAGAATATGCAGAATAATTCCAGAAGAGATTCCAGGATAAAAATTCCAAGAACATAAACAAATTCCAGAATTCTCTTATAAAGGGAAAAATACTACAAGCAGTCAAAAAGCCATTTAAATAAAAAGGAAGCACAATCAGAATTACCCAGGATTTATCTTCAGCACTAAAAGATTCCGAGCCTGAAATATGGTGTTTTGGAGGACAAAGGACCTAGGATTATAACCAAGAGCTTACTACTCTCCAAAATTCAGCATATTCTGTCAGGGGAAAAGATGAATTTTCAATGAAATAGAGGACTTACAAAATTTTCTGATAAAAAATCCAGAATCGAACAGAAAATTTGATCTTCAAATACAAGACTCAAGAAATACATGGAAAGTTAAATAAAAAGGGGGAAAAACAAATGTTAGTCAAGAACATTAGATTGTATATATCTCTATAAAGGAAGATGACAAGATGTATGTCCAAACAAGAAATAGGGCTCATTATAAAATGCAAAACAGATAATTTCAATTATGTTAAACTGAAAAGATTTTGCATTGATAAAACCAATGTAACCAGGATTAGAAAGAAAAATAGAAAACTGGGAAACAATTTTCTAGGGTTCTGATAAAGGTCTCATTTCTAAAATATAAATAGAATTGAATCAAAATAATAAAGCTACCAGTCATTTCCTAATTGATAAATGGTCAAAGACAGTTTCACATAAGAAATTAAAGCTATAAATAATCATGAAAAAATGCTCCAAATCATCATTTATTAGAGAAATGAAAATTAAAATATCTATGAGGGTACCATCTCACACTATTGGCTAAGATGACAAAAAGAGAAAATGATTAGTCTTGTAGAGGTTGAAGGAGGATTGGAATAATAATGGATTGTTGAGGGCATTGTGAACTAATCCAACCATTCTGGAGAGAAATATGAACTATGCCCAAAGAGCAATAAAACTGATTGTACCCTTTGACCTGGCAATACTAATACTAGGCCTAAATACAGAAAAAAATTATAGAAAATGGGAAAAGTCACATGTTCCAAAATATTTGTAGCATTCTTTTTGTAGTGCAAAGAATTGGAAATTAAGGGGATGTCCATCAATTGGAGAATAAATGAACAGTGTATGGGTATATGAATGTTATGGACTATTGTTGTTCTATAAGAAACCATGAATGGTCACTCTAGAGGAACATGAAAGAATTACAGGAACTGATGTTGAGTGATGGGAGCATAACCAAGAGAACATGGTACACATTACATTAACTTTGTGAATTGATCAATTATGATGGATACAGCTCCTTTCAGTAGTTCAGAGAACTAGGACAACTCTTAGGAAACATATTATAGACAATGTCATCCACACTCAGATGGAAAAAAAGAATCACAGAATCACAGTTTTTAAAAAGTTATCTTGTGTTTTTCCTTCTATCCCATGTTTTTCCTTTCTTTTCCCTTAATTCTAATTCTTCATACACAAAATGACTAATATGTAAATTTGTTAAACACAAATGTACATGTACAATGTTCACTAAACTATATATTACTGAGAGGAAGGGGACAAGGGAGGATGAAAGAAAATTGTGAAATTTATTAATATGCAAGTGGATGATGTTGAAAATTTTTCATAAGTAATTGGAAAAATAAAATATCAATCAAAAATATTTGTTAAGGACTTTGCACACTGTCTGGTAGGAGGTGCTTAATGTTTGTTTATTTATCCCCTTACTCTTTCATCATTTGTAATGGTGTAATCTTCCATTGAATTCATATACTCAGTAGGTTTAATTATTCCCAGTTGTCTAGGAGAAATTTTAGGTTCAACCCTAAAATTCTAAAGTTCTTTGCTTCTTTCATTTTGTTTCCTACCTACTTTGAATTTTTCCCTTATTACCAGAGTCAGTTTTCTTTCATTTATTGCCTCTATAGTATTATCCTCCTTTGATGTATTTCTATACCAAAACTCAGTCTGTGTGTACATACACTTCATTGTTCTCTATTTCATTTAAGTAAAGCCCATCTAATGACCACACTACCCACCACTTCCTCCCCATATGCAGACTCTTCACATAACCTAACTATAAGAAATAGCAAGAGGAGAAGTGGAAATTAAAACAATTCTGTGGTTTCAACTCATGTTCAGAAAGTTGACAAAGGTGCCAAAAATTACAGTAGTAATTGTTGAAAGAACTGTGAGAAGACAGAATTGTGGATTACTCTAATGATTCTGGACAACAGTTGGAAATTATGCAAGAAAAGTTACAAAGCTGTTCATGTTCATGTTCATATATGACCACTAGTCATATATCCTCAAGGAGGCCAAAGACTGAACAAAAGACTATATAAAATAAAATATTAATAGTAGTGTATTTTATAGTAGAAAAAAGTAAATCAAAAGATTTTATAAACTTTTTCTTGCTATAAGTAGTTTACTTTCAGCCTAGGGGCAATAAAATGACCCTTGAGTCTCCATTGTCCTTTTTCCTGCTATTTTAGGAGTTTTTAATCAGGTTAAAAAATATTGATACATTCATAATAGTTCAGACCCCTTATTTAGGAAAATCCCTAGCATTCAGATAGATCTTTGACTCTCTTCCCTAGGTTAAATTTCAGGCACTTACCACTAATTTCTAAATTCATTTTATTCAAGGCAAAATCTTAATACAAAAACCACTTACATTAAAAAATATCATGCAGAGCATGTTACACTTCATAGAGAGTGGAAGTTGAGAAAAAGAGTTGACCTTTTGGAACTTATGTCAATCATTGCAATGAGTAATGTCAAGTCCAAGTCTTTGTTCCAGGATGCCTCCAGGGCTCTAATAGATCACTACAATTTCTGCTATTTTTTCCTCCAATAGTTTTGTATTCCTTCCAGTCAGTTTTGCTTCTTATCTGTTGTCCCTGTGGATCCAATTCTTTCTAGCTCAAAACTTGTTGAGTTCTGAGAAGGCTAGGAACACCATCTTCCCCTCTATTCCTGTGCTTAGCATATATATATATATTCCCATATCCTTTCTCTTTAAGCACCCACCTCCAGTGACTCAAGTTCACCTTCCTACTGAAAAAATCAAGAAAATCCAAAATCTCTGAATTTTTAGAGAAGATGCTTATTCAACAAATCTCAGGATGCTAGTCAGTATCTAAATTTCTATTATATCACAATTAAATCTCCCCCTGGAAAGGGAAAGGAAAGAGAGAGCAGAAATTTCATCCTTCTATCACTTTCCAATATCAGGAACAATAAATGGAAACATGAATTAGAAGACATGGTTTTGAATTCTAATTGTGCTACTTATCTTTATGGACTTAATTTAATTGTTTAAATTGTTTAAGCCTCAGTTTCCTTACTAATAATATGAGCATAATATTCCTATACAGACTGTTTGACAGGCTTTATGTGATGGCGAAATGAGAATATACATGAAGTATTTTATGATCCTTAAAGTATTAA
This sequence comes from Macrotis lagotis, assembly GCF_037893015.1. NCBI lineage: Eukaryota > Metazoa > Chordata > Mammalia > Peramelemorphia > Peramelidae > Macrotis > Macrotis lagotis. The sequence continues at coordinate 822,450,619 of NC_133658.1, read as the reverse complement.
ATAAAAATCAGTTATTACCATATTGCTTTTTTCCTGACAAAAATACAGGACCTGCAAGTCCATAATATAACTATAAACAATATTATTCACATTGTTAAATCATGGCTGTTTAGAGATGCAAAAACTGAAAACCAGAAAGGTAAATGACTCTCCCAATAGTCAATTACAGAACTAAGATTTAAATCCAGATTTTCGATAGTGTTTTTTTTCCCTGAGACCTTTAGTACTGACAAAGATGGATAAGCTTTGTTTCTAAGTGGTCCCACACTCAAGTTCAATGCTACATTCCCTTCCTTATGTCTCACCAAATCCCCCCAAGTTCTCGTTCTTCTAACAGAGTTAGTGTGAAGATTAAATGGATATGCATAAAAGCACTTTATAACCACAAATAGCTCTATTAAATGAAAGTGATTAATTTGAAAGCTATCCCCTCCCCTTCTCTATTCCACTACAAATATATACTATGCCAATTCACTGGAATGGTTTTGTGATCATAATATCTGAATCTTAATGCCATCTCTCTGTTTCTTGATATTTGTATGACCTTGGTCCTAATGCTTTGGGCCAGTTTCTACATCTGTAAAATGAAGAGTTTGGACTATATCACTTTTAAGCTTCATTCCAGTTCTGAACATAGTCCTGGGATCTTATTTAGACAAATGGTTCTCCAAAAACGTTTATTTCTTGGACCCATTTTTTTTTATTTTTTTAAATTTTTATTTATTTAAGGCAATGGGATTAAGTGACTTGTCCAAGGTCACACAGGCAATTATTAAATGCCTGAGACTAGATTTGAACTCAGGTCCTCCTGACCGCAAGGCTGGTACTCTATCCACTGTGCCACCTAGCTGCCCTGGACTCATTTTTAACATTAAGTTTATTTATTTTTCCAATTATATGGAAAGATTGTTTTCTATATTCATCCTTTTTCAAACTTTTGAGTTCCACATTTTTTTCTGCCATCCTACCTTCCCTTCTCCTCCCTCCCAAGGCAACAAAGTAATAATGGTTATACAACAATGTTTTAACACATTTCCACATTAATTCAGCTCTGAAAGAGGAATTAGAACTAAGGGAGGAAAATCATGAGAAAGACTAAAACATGAAAGAAATTTTAGAAAGTGAACATAATATGCTTTGTGCTGTATTCAGACTCCATAGTTATTTTTCCCTCTAGATAAAGATGGTATTTTCCATAGGAGGTCTCATAGGATTGTCCTTGATCACTGACTGCTGAGAAGATCTGCATTGCTATGAATGTGTATAGTGTTCTCCTGGTTCTGCTTAATTCATTAAGTATTAGTACAAGGTTGTTTTTTTTTAAACATTTGGCCACTCATGATTTCTTACAGAACAAGAGTACTCCATAACATTCATATATCATAAATCGTTCAGTTATTCCCCAATTGATGGGCATCCCCTGAATTTCTAATTCTTTTCCACTACAAAGAGAACTGCTATAAATATTTTTACATGTGATTTGGACCTACATTCTTTGAAGTGAGGAAGTATGGAACACTGAAAATTTAGGTTGGTACCCTATAGGTGAGTTGGGAGACTCAACTTTGTAGTTTCCTTGCATTAAGAACACTATTTTTTCCTGAGTTCTTTGTGAGTCCAAATTCTGGTTAGTTAATATGTGTGATATGGTCAGCTTGGTGGCACAGTGAATAAAGTGCCTGGTGTAGCGAGTTCAAATCTTGTCTGAAACATCTATTAGATGTGTGACCATGGATAAGTGTCTTAACCCTTTTTGCCTTAGTTCCTCATCTGTAAAATGAACTGGAGAAGGAAATAGCTAATAATTCCAGTACCTTTGCTATAAAAACTAAAATGGGTTCATAAATACTCATACATACATGATTGAAACATGTCAACAACAAATATAAATGCCTAATTGTGCAATAGACATATTCCATTTATTTTGCCAATACTATACCTACCATGATACATATTCTAGGTAAATAAATTTGTTATTAAAATTATTTTAAAAATTTTCTTATCTGCAATAACATAACATTCTAAATATCACTTTTTGAAAATTACTATTCTAGATTTTCTCCATCATCAAAATATATTCATCCCACTCTCTCAGGGATTTTTCTTCTGTTTACTTAAAGTCAAGGAATTTTCTTCATATGGTCTAATTTTATTAGTATTTTTTTCTAGGAAGGAACTTTTTGGACCATTTGAAAGTGTGTTTTTCAATGCTGAAAAAGATAACTATTCTCTAACTTTAAGCAAGAAAGGATTCAATTCAATGATGTTAGATAATAATGTCATTGACTATGAACCGCTTAGTCTAATGAATATCTTTATGCCCTTTAGCTTGGAGGCAGCATGGCATAGTGAATAAAGTTATGAATAGAGAAATTCAAATCCTATTTCAGACTATGACTTTAGACAAAATCAATTAACCTTGGAAGCATCAAAGTGACATGGTGGATAGTTAGACCTGAGCTTAATTTATGAGTTATGTGATGTTGGATAAATCACTTGGTCTCTTTCAGTTTCAGTTTCTTCATCTGTAAAGTGGGGATTTATAATAACATCTCATTTACAGGAAAATTATAAGGATTAAATGAAATTATGCATAAAATTCTTAGAGATTTTAAAATACTATAAAATTGCTAGATATTTTTATCTTATTGGAGAATCAAATGTGATTACAAGTTAAAGCAATTGGTAAATTTATAGCACTACATAATTGCTAACTATTAAAATTAATGTCTCTGAGACTCAGTTTCCTCATCTATTAAATCTATATAATAATAACCCTTAGCTCACAGTATGTTTGTAAGGATTAAATGAAACAATGCACATAGACTGTAAGATAAATGTGAGTTATTGTTATTATTGATCACAACTAATTATGGCTTAAAAAAGATAATGACAAAATTATCCTAGGAATTTTAGTAATAGAGTTCTTATTTCAACACAAAATCATTACAATAGTATTGTAAGATAATGGCAAGTTATCTATCTATCCATCTATCCATCTACCTATCTATTTCTACATTCATGAGGCCCGCTACCTAGAGTCCTACTTTCCATTTGCTTTTCAATATGAAAGATTAGCTCTTCATAATGTAGTGAACTTGGTGACCCAACTTCCCAAGGCTTGTACTGGACAAACTCAGTGAAAACTAGGCTCATTTAAATTAAGGCTTAGATGAAATGGTTAAAAAATAACTACAAAAGGCTTTTTTGAGGAATGAAAGATAATCCTATAGCTAAGAAGAAAGGAAAAGGGCATCTATTTGGAATTGGAAAAATTGAGATCTGTCAACTTCTAAGCAAGTATATTATCAGATTTCTTTTCTTGTGGCCTCACAGCTCTATTATAATTCCTAGAAGGAAGTTCTGAGGCCAGAGCCTTTCTCTTAGTCATCTTGAAAGCAAATCATTGACTATTAACCAGTAAGTTGGATTATTTGCATTGTTTTTATCATTGAAATTATTCTATTATCTATTTTCCAAATAAAATGAGAAAAATCATGAATGTAGAGTTGAAAGAGACTTCATTTTTTTTAGGTTTTAAGTTTTTTCACGGCACATGGGGTTAAGTGGCTTGTCCAAGGCTACACAGATAGGTAATCATTAAGTGTCTGGGCCAGATTTGAACTCAGGTACTCCTGACTCCAGGGCCAGTGCTCTATCCACTGCACCACCTAGCCACCGCTTGAAAGAGACTTCAAAGACCATTACAACCCCCTCACTTTACATACACAAAATTTGAGATCAAGGAAGCTAAGGGAGTTGCCCAAGGTCACAATAGTAGTAAATATCAGTAGAATTTAAACCCAAGTTCTCAGACTCCAGAGCTCTTTTCACTATATTATGCTGCCTGCCTCTCTAATATTTTCCTCTTCAGGCTAGGGCCATGAACTGCAAATATCTTTGAGTAATGCAGTAGCCAAGTTATGATCTAAGATCCAAATTTTCTAGATAATTCTGTTTTATTTTTGCAATAGCCTCCCTAATTATCTATCAATTGTTTCCATTTCTAGCAGAAATAGTCAAATGACAAGATCCCTAAATTAAAAGCAATCACTTTTTCAGAATGTCTTTTTAAGAAATCTTTGAATTTTTGCAAGCGAATTTATAGTAACTGAGAAAACCAAGTCTGAGCTATGAGATTTATTAGCAGTATCAGAAACTGGTTTAGGACCCCTAAGCAGTCATAAGAATCCAAAATATTGATTTTACACACATTTTTATATTAAAAGACAATAATAAATAGGATACAGAATAAGATATTTGATTTCTTATTGAAGGAAAGATTAGGAACTTTCTGAGTTGCGAGGGGAAACCTTAAAGAGTGAAATTACCTGAAATCAGATGATTTACAGGAAAACAAGATAAAACTTGTTAAAAAAAATGGAATCAGTCAGTCTTCATAAGATGAAGTCAGTTTGCTTCTCTTAGATTGCATATTTCTTAGTCCACTTATACCTTGACACATAGAGACACACTAAAAGATTTCTTGTCAACTTGTGCCTATAATTAGATTTTTTTGAGATTGAGAGAAAATATTATGTTGTGGATAGAATGTTTTACCTGGAGTCAGAAAACAGCTAGGTGGTAAAGTGGATAGCAGTGGACCTGGAATCAAGCACTTACTGTCTGTGCAATACTGGGAAAGTCACTTAATTTCTGTCAGTCAATCAAATCAATCAATCAATCAATCAACATTTATTAAGCACTATATAAAGTACCAAGGATACAGAAAGAGGAAAAAAGACTCACTGCTCTAAAGAAGTTTAGAATCTTTGGGGGGAGACCTCTGTGTCTGCCTCAATTTCCTTATCTGTAAAATGTGAATAATAATAGCTCCCACTTCCTGGAAGTATTATGAGACTCAAATGAGATAATATTTATAAAGTATACAAATGTCAGATATTATTATTATTCATCAGGAAAGACCTGGATTCAAATCCTGCCTAGCTATGGAACTCAGTAATGTCTCTTCACATACATTATCTCACTTGAACTTCTCTCAAAGTATGTGTGATTATAATTTCCGTTTTATAGATGAGGAAATGATAGGTGACAAGTAAAATTATTTGTTCATTGTCTAGTATCATAGCTAGTATCTGAAACAGAATAAAAACTCCCTTGAGTTTTCAAGTTTCCACTCATTCTACTGTACCATTTCTACTGTCTCAATTAGGTAAACACCAAATTTAATATGAAATCAACAGTGTAATAGCACAGCCTCCTCATCTGCAAAAAAAAACCCTCAAAATAGAAACAAACAAGCAAAAACAACACATTTTATTTTAGTCAATATTAATGGAAGTTAGGTATTTAGAACTAGAGGCCCACTCTAGCAAAAGAGACATCATTATAGCATGAAAATGATGCTGGGTTCTCAGCGACTATGCCAGTGGCTCCCAGATTCTTTCAGGTCCTAATAAGTTGGAAGGTTTGGAAGATGGACCTGATGAGTGTATTTTCTGAGGCCCAATCTGGCTAAGTTCAGAATACTCATCACCATTTTGGCTGCAGATGATACATTTTTTCACCCTCAGTTGTAGGATCTACTTAGAGTATAAATTGAGAGTCTGGAAACCATCCCCAGGACAATGAAATAATGTTACAAAACAATTTCTGAGCTGCTGTTAGTATAATTTGTGTAAAAACATGGGAAATGGGATAGATGTCAATGTTTTATAATCAGGTAAGTGTTGTCTTGACTTCCAAAATAGCTGTTGTGTTCTTCAAGCAACATATTTGTTTGATTTTCCAGCGAACCTCTGGAATATATTATTCATGGAATGGTTTGCAAAATTCCAAAAGGGAATGAGATTTTGACGATCAGCATGGGTTCATCAAATCATGCCTTAGTTTTCTTTTTTTATAGGGTCACTTAACAGATAAGGGAGAGGAAGAGGGAAGAGGGAAGAAAATATGGAATGAAGAAAGGAAAAAAGGAAGAAAAGGGGGAAGGATTTATCAAGTACATATTCTCTCTGCGACTGTGCTAGATGTTTTATTAATTTTATCTTGATACACATAATAACCCTGACAAGGTTATTATCATCCTAGTTTTAGAGTTGAAGAAACTGAGGCTTATTTAATTTACCCAAATTCACATAGATAGTAAATGTCTGAAGCTAGATTTGAATTTAGTTATTTATGACTCCAACCCCAACATTTTATCCACATTATATGTTTGCTCTGAAACATAGACATAGTACATCTATATTTCAACAAGATATTTGAAAGTCAACTTGCCAAACAAATTGTTCATAGCAAGTATTTAATAACAATTTGTTGAATTAGATTTAATAAAGAATGAACTTCTTAGCCTGGCATACATGACTCCTCTCAATTTTTTGTATATGCTGTACTCCAGAGAAATAGGTGTATTTGCTAGTCCAGTGACCAGAACATGAGACCAGGAGTTAGAAGATTTGGGTTTTACTCTCAGCTTTTCTCTTTATTCACTTTATGACTTTAGCCATATTATAAAATTACATTATCACAATTATAGACTTATTTGGGTAGAGATTTTCTATAAATAATGGTATTTGTTATTTTTTATCATTTTAGAGGGCTCTATGTCTTAAGACACTTTTCATGTACTTTAATTTATTTGACCCTCACAACAAATCTGGGAGATAGATACTCTCAATATTCTTATTTTACAGATGAGAAATCTTTTATTTTATGGAAAAGGAATCTGAAGCACAAGGCAGGTAAATGATAAAGTTTGAGGTCCTACAACTAATAAGTCAGAGCCATGATTCAAATGTAAGATAACTTGACTTAGAGGACTAAACCTTGACTTAGTATCAGTAAAGAAGGATTAATGATCCTTGCTTACCACACATCCTTGATGTTTTGGAGAATTATAAAAATGCTTTGAAAATAGGAAAAAGGGATATATATATATATATATATATATATATATATATATACATACATACATACATATATATGTAGTATGCATGCATGTATGGCATTTTTAGTACATGCTAGTATAGTACCTGAGATGGGTGGCACCTTCAGTTCCCCTTATTGAAATCTTTGTTGTGGTTTAGTTGTGACTGCGTGGACCATAATATTCATGGTATTTTCTTGGCAAAGAAATTGGAATGGCTCACCATTTCCTTCTCCAGCAGATTAATGTCTGAGGTGGAATTTGAACTCGGGTTTTCTTGACTGCAGGTCCAGCACTCTATCCTCTGAAGCACCTAGATATCCTTATTGAAATCTTTCCATATCTCAATTGCAACCTCCTCTAAAGAGCCTTCTGAGATTCCTTCTCCCCTTCCAGGCAGAAGGAATCTCTCCTTCCACTAACTTCCATAGCCACTAGGCACCTCTTTTAGGTAAATAATAATAAAAAATAAAAAAATAGTAGATAGATAGATAGATAGATAGATAGATAGATAGATAGATAGATAGATAGATAGATAAATGCTTTGCCAACTTTCCCTGAGCTGGGAAGTCTTCCTGGAAAAGCTAAGATTTTAGTTGGGTCTTAAAGGAATCCAGATCAGTAGGCAGTATTAAGGAGGAAGAAAATTTCAGGCATGGAGGACAACCAGAAAAAATGCCTAGAGCTGAAAGATTGAATGTATTGTTTGTGGAACAACAGGGTGACCAAACAGATTTATGCAAACAAATGATATTTGTTATTTTTATCATTTAAAGAGCTTTATACCTTAGAAAATATTTCATGTTCTTTACTCCATTTGACCCTCAGAACAACTCTGGGACATATATACTCAATATCCCCATTTTTTACAGATGAGGAAATTGAGCAGAAATAAGTTAAGGGATTGGTCACACACTTATTAAGTACCTAAGGAGGTAGGATTTGAACTTAGATTTTCCTGACTTCAAGCCCAACATTTCATCCATCACACTACTTGTTACTTTCAATTATGATTATTAGCATACAGGTCATCAGCAGCAGCAGCATCACTATCATTATCACCACCATTTCCAAAATCACCACCAATCTCATTATCAACAAAAATAATTGATTATTTGTTTATGCATGTGCCAAAGACTTTACAAAGCATGGGGAATAAAAAGAAATTAAAAAATCTATGCTCTATAGAGACTAAGATTCCAATGGTAGAAAACATGCAAATACAAGACATATTTATAAATACAGGCAAATACAAAACTTGTAAATATGAGTGTAAATTGGAGCTAATCACAAAGAAAAACTGGATTGCAGAGTACCCAAAAGAAAGAAAGGTGTAAGAAGACTGGAAAGGGTAGGATATGGCTAGGTTTTGAAGGATTTTAAATGATTAAAAAGGGCATTTTGTATTTGGTCCTGGAGGTGACAGGGAGCCACTGAAGTTTGAGTAGGGAAGTGACATGGTTAGACTTGGACTTTAGGAAAATCACCTTGATGACTGATGGAGGATGAATTAGAGTGGGAAGAGATTTGAGGAAGGCAGAGTCACCAGCATCTATTGAAATTTTCAAGGTGTGAAGTGACAAGGACCTGCATTTAAGAGAGATGTTTCAGAGGTGAAATCAATAAGCCTTGACAACAAATTGGATATGGGATGGGGGAGATAATGAGGAGTCAAGAATAACTCTAAATTGTGAGCCTGATGGACTAGAGGTGTGGTGTTGCCCTCTTCAGTAATAGAAAAGGTAGGAGAGGAAAAGATATAAGGGGGAAAGTAATGAATTCTGTTTTTGATATGGTAAATCAAAGATGTCTACTGGATATATGAGATGTCTAAAAGGCAGTCAGAGATGTAAAATTGCAGATCAGCAGAGAGATTGGGACAGAACAGGTAGATTCAAGAATCAACAGCAAAGTGATGGGTGTTGATTAGATCATCAGCTGAAATACTGTAGAGGGAGAAGAGGGCTCAGAACTTTTACAGATCACTTCCACTTGGAAAGCATGATCTGAATAAGCATCCAGCAAAGGAGACTATGGAGCAGTCAAATAAGTAGGAGTAGAACCAGGAGAGAGAGAGGGCTGTCCCAGAAACCTAGTGAGAAGGAAATGTCAAAGGCTACACAGGGAATGGGGACCAAGAAAAAGGAATTTCTGGGGACTTTGGAGAGAACAGTTTTATTGAAATGATAAAGTGAAACATAAGATTGTAATGGGTTAAGAAGATAATGAGGTTAGAGAATATACACTCACCCACTATACATGGCCTTTTTGAAGCATTTGACTACAAAAGTCAAAAGAAATATAGGATGATAGATGGTGGAGAATGAAGGATAAAATGATTTTTTTTTCAGAATGGAGGAGACATGGGCATGATTGTAGACAGTAGGTTATGAGCCAGGAGATAGATTAAAAGCAAGTGATAAGATAGGGATAATGGATGGATCAATCTGTTGGAGAAGATGATAGAGAAATGGATTGGTTGAACCAGAAGACTGAATAACTGTGTGAAGGAAAAATATGACTTCATCCTTTGAGACAGAGTTAAAGGATGAGATGGTGGCAAAAGGTATCTGAGTAACCAAAGAGAAAAAGGAGAAAGGAGAAAAGTCATCACTACTGCCCTCAAGAATTTCAGTAAAATATGAGACAAAGATTTCAGTTATAAGAGGAAGCACTAAATTAAATTTGTAGAATAAATGAATGATCCCCTAAAATGGGAGTCAATTTTTGCTGTAGTTTCTCCATGATTCCACTTCATTCCTTTGGCAGGTAAAGAGATTCTTTTTTATTTTGCAGGAACAGACTTATCCATTATCCATTTCCAAAAAATATATTAACCTTTTTGTATGCCCTTTACTTGCCCCCTTCTCATTATGTCTTCTTGCTATTCAACACAGCTCTTCTCAACAAGTTATCATTTTCTTTGCTTGATAGCTCTTTCTTTCTATAAAGATAGGCACTTTTCATTATCATTCTTTCTGTTCAATTAGTCAGTTTTCTATTTTGGTGATGATTTTATACCTGTTGCTGACTTTATGTTTTTAGTAGAATGCCAAGTATTTAGCCAAAACTCAAATGTACAGTAGAATATATATTAACATCTCCTAACTTATTCACTTGGAGAAGTGAAAGGTAGCTTATGTTGATCTGGTATGATTAGTATTTTACTAGCATATAGAGATTGTCAGTCATTGACCATTACCAGTTGGATATTTCCCTATATTCATTAGGATCCATAGTTTTTGTTTACTTTTTCTTCTAATAAGAGGAGTCATCTTTGGGGGGCAGTGTAGTATAGCATAAAGAGTGTTTTATCCAGAGGCAAAAGATACAGGTTTCAATGTCAACTCTGCTACATACTACTTGGCTGACTTTGGGTAAGTCACTTAACCTATGTCCTCGAGATCCTCATCTGTAAATAGGAGGATTAGGTTCATTTCTCTTCATTCTCCAAAAAAATCTAGAATTATAAAATCACAGTATTTGATCATTAGAAGGGATTTTAGAGGGTCATTTAGTCCATGTAATCAAATGATAAATCTTATTTATAATATCCATGACAAATAATTATTTAACTTTTGCTTAAAGACCTTTAGTGATGGAGAACTAACTACCCCCTAAAGTAACTCATTACATTTTTTATAAAGTTATAATCATCTCAGATATTTTCATTATCTTGTCCCAAAATCTACTTCCCTGAGTTTCCTTCATTAGTCCCAATTCTACCCTTTGGGGCTAATCAAAACATATTTATTCCCTCTTTCAAATAATAACCTTTATGTATTTCCCTTTTTGATGGCAGTGGAAGTACTATATTTGTATTTAGCCTTCAATGAACTGTTTAGAAGGATCTGGAAATGATTCTTAAGAAAATATAGTCAAGTAGAGTAATTAGACTGTATAAAGTTTACAAAGAAGAGATTTGCAACAAAGTAAATGTAATTTAAAAAGTATCAAGTATTCAATTTTTCAGATATTAAAGACAAGAAGATAACAAACTCAAGAAGACTTGTGGGCAATCCCTCAACAATGTAGCTGATGGACCACCATTCTATGCAACTCTTGCACCCGTCCGCACTAGGGTATCTATTCAATTTGCTGGAAAAATTCTTTGCATTATTCTGAAATTAAAAGTATAACCAAAAACACACAGACTATGCTCTCATTTTCTCCATGTGATCATTCATCTTTCATTTTTCTCTCATGTTCCCTAGAAGACATCCCTTAGATCACTTTTCTTTTAAAATTTCTTGTTTTCAATATGTTCTATCCTGTTCAGTTCACCATGTATCCTCTCTATTGTCCCTTGAGTGATCCTCAATTTCTATCTTTGGAGACTCAAGTTTTGTGACTCATAGTCATTCAACAACACTGAAAGAGATTGGTATTTAAAAAGATGTAACTTTGCTTCTGGGAGAATATCAGGGTTATCAAGTGAACTTTGCAATTTACTGAAGAAAATTTGGTCTATTCTTTTCTTGTTCAATTTGTGGCAACACACAAAACAAATATATCAAGCAATTGAAAAAAAAAGCACTGAAGGCATTTTTATTCAAAAAGCAATTGAGACACACAAATGATTACTAACTCATAGTGACTTTCTCATCTCTTTGAGTATAATCTTTATGAGATTACTGAAAGCACATGTCAAGTATATCCATGAAATTTTTACATGGGAACTGGAAAGCTTTTACCAACAATATTCTATGTAATATCAATTTTGCAATCATATAATTGATTAAATATATCAAATATAAAATACCACTGAATTTTTTATTGATTATGAATAATCCTGGCTGAATAATTATTGTTTCAGGTGGCTCCAAAGATAATGTACAAACATATAATGGATGTATAAAGGCATTGGTTAATATTAAATCTTGGTCATTAGTGACATAAATATATTCCTATTCCCAAAGAACTCCTCATTATTCCTTTCTCCTCATTTTACATCACTCAGATAGCTTCCTCTATCTCTTCCCTTTTATCTCAGTTGATGAGGTGGACCTGTTCCTGCCTAAGAAATCCCTTCTCCATGTAGTCCTGATCCTACCTCCCTCTTGACTTCTCTAGCAAATTGTCCCTACCTTCATCTCCCTATTAGCACTTTTATCTTTATTCTCCTTTATTCTCTCTCTCTCTCTCTCTCTCTCTCTCTCTCTCTCTCTCTCTCTCTCCATATACATACATATACATATATCTATCTATCTATCTATATATATATATATATATATATATATATATATATATATATATATATATATATATATATATATATATATATGGAACACCTTTCCTATGGGACTTCCTTCTCACCTCAACTCTGAGCAAGTTTTCTACATTTTTTGCCTTGTTTTCTTCCACTCTCATTCTCCTTTATAAACTCTCTCTGCAATGTGACTTCTGACCTCATCATTTAACTGAAACTCACCTCTCCAAAGATACCAATGATCTCTTAATTGCCAAAGCTAATGGACTTTTCTCAGTAGTGATCCTCCTTGACCTCTACATCATTTGACACTGTCAGTCACCTTCTAGATACTCACTTCTCTCAAGGCTTTTATGACACTACTCTCTTCTCCTGTTTTTTCTTTTCTTTTTTTTTCTATCTAATTTCTCAGGCTCTTTTGCTCGATCTTCATTCAGATCATACTGTCTCATTCTAGATGTCCCCCCCAAGGCTCTATCCTTGTTCCTCTCTCTCTCTCTCTCTCTCTCTCTCTCTCTCTCTCTCTCAATATAGAAATAGCTATATGTTTATATAGATATCTATTCATATATATGTGTGTGTGTGTGTGTGTGTGTGTGTGTGTGTGTGTGTGTGTATGTATATACATACATCCTATGGGTCCAGTGACTGTCTAGATTCAAAGATTTATATATATATATATATATATATATATATATATATATATATATATATGAAATGAGTTGAATGTTATTTCCCATAGGGATCTCAAACTTGAAAAAAACCAACCTCAATATCTTTCATTGCATAGCCCTCATCCATCTGAATGTCCCTATCACTGTTGAGGACAGCATCCTCCTCCCAGTCAACCACACCTATAAGTTCAATGTCATCCTTGACTCTTCACTCTCACTCATCCAACACATCCAAAATTCATTATCATATCTTTTTATATCACAACAGTTTTTGTATATGCCTCCTTCTCTCCCTTAACACAGCTTTCATCCCATTACCTCTTACCTGGATTATAATAATATCTCTCTAACTGGTTTTCCTGCCACAGGTCTCTTCCTACTCCATGCCATCTTTAACTCAGTTATTAAGATGATTTTTATAAAGCACTAATTTGACCATGTCAGCCTTTTGCTCAGTGACCTATTAACTCCAAGATGATAAACCAGCTATTTTTAAATATGGTATTTAGAGCTAGAGCAGCTAGGTGATATAATACTATTACCCAAGGAGGTACCTGAAGTCAATAAGACTTGAGTTCAAATCTGAACTCAGATTCTTACTAGTTAAGTTCCAATTATTTAAGATCTTCAGGAGCTTGTGTGACCATTTCCAATGGGCATTGGAGAGTAATCACATGCTTCAGGTAGGGGTCTGACTAACCACACATGTAATAAATTTTTCTTCTAATTTTGAAACTCTATGATTCTATAACTAATTGGCTCAAAATAAATTAAAGGGAAAATGACAAAAATGGTTCCAATCCTTTTGCAATGGAGAAATGAAAAGCACCATGCCAAATGTACACCTACACATCCAGTTGCTAAGGTGGTTCATTCCAAGTAAATCTGTGTGATGTTTCTTTATTCCCCTGTTTAATTAAGAACTAGGAGGTGCATGCTTTGCACTCATCATCTCACTGATGAGGCATTAGCGTTGTGCTGAATTCTACTAATTGCTACCCACTGTTAGACCTATTGAGAGGAGAAAATAACCACTAATCAAGGGTACTTTTCAGTATATTTGACTACTACCCAAGGAGGAGGAAAGGAGAACATAAAACCATTGCATTTAAAAAATACATATGTATATGGATATATGTGTGTGTGTGTGTGTATGCATATTTTCAAGCCTCAAAATAGGAACAATTTGAATTTGGCTCATCTTGGTGGCATGATGACATGGAGAGAGCATTGATTGTAGATCTGGCAGACTTTGATCACATCCTGACTCATTCATTTACTAATAGAGACTCTGAACAAGTCACTACCCCCATGAGACCATCTCCTCATCTATACATTGTGGATAACCTAACTTTCCTTATCTTCCTTACACTCTTTTTTGAAGAACAAATGAATTTCTATCTGTGAGAACATTTTTGTGACTGCAGTGTCATAGGAATATGTTATTGTTATTTTAGACATTTTAGATTACAGATTCTACAAGGAAAGGGACTAATGCTATTGCAATAAACTGTTTCAATATAGTCAAGAGCATGTAATATTTAATTACAGTAATAGTGGTGATGGTTATAGAAAAAGTCTTGAATTTTTAGAATTAAAAATCATACAAGTATCTCTGGATATGGGTCACAGTCAGATGTCCTATGAATGTTTCCTTATATCCAATAATGCAGCATGCTCTGTTTAGTATGTGTAAGAATACAATATTCTAAAATTGTCACTGAATTTTCTATAATTCTGAGCCCCCAAGTTCCAAGTGTGAGTCATTCTTACCTTATCTCAATCAAAAACATAAGATCATGATGAATGTTATTGATGGTTGTGTTCAATTGTTTATGTATTGCACAATAAAAAGGACATTGGACTTGTAGTCAGTATCAATCATCTATCAATTAACAAGCATCTAGTAATAAACTATTATGAATTTAGTTTTATGTTAAGCATTGCAATGATAAAAACAGACTATGGAGATATGAGTTAGAATTCTAGCTTTGCAACTTCCTAGCTATGTTAACCTGAGAAAGACATTTTAACTTCATTTGCCTTAGTTTTCTCACCTTTAAAAATGTGATCATTCATTCATTATATTTGTAAAACCTTACAAGGCTGTTGTGAGAATACTAGAGAATGGCTAAAAGAAACCATGATATTTTTATTAAGTGATTATATAAAATTAACATTTTATAAGACACGGTAATAACGGGAAGTTCTCTTTCAGTATGATATGGATAATTGTTAGAAGCAGCTTTTTGATCTGCTACAAACCAATAGCAAACCAATTAGAAGAAAAAAAGTTCTATTTTTTTTTCAAAACCCTAATCATTTCTGATATCTAAATTTCTGACAGTATTAATTCTTATCCTTATGTACATTTCAAAAATAGACATTCTTTTGCAATGGAATTAAAAAATTATCCTTTTGAAGATTATGATGACCATACTGGATCCATGAATTACTTTTTTCATGTATAGCATTTTGATATAAAATGTTGGAGAACAAATATCAAATAATGTTTTTTTCCAATGTTCTCTTTGTATTCAGATACCTCCTTAACAGTTGAGTGGTATCTTGCTGACTATGTTGGCATTTGAATATTGGCAACTGATCATTTCTATACACTCTAGTCCCCAGCAAGTGTCTGTGCAAGCAATTAGAATGAGTATGAAAAGGGCTTGTTTTTACTAACCATAAAAAGAACACAAAAGGGGGAAAAGTTTACAGAGAAAACCTTTATATTCTGCATGCTTCATTTCTTTGTTGTACCTAACAAATACCTCTCCAAAAAAAAAAACAAAACACTGGAAGGAAGAGACAAGGGATCATAAATAAGACCTGTTTTTTTTTTTTTAAATGGACTTCAAGGTCTAAATTAATCTCTTTTTATCCCCATATTTCTCAGCCATCTGTCTCAATTGATATGGTTCGTGTATTTCATGCCACATAACCAATAAAGTGTTATAAAATGCAGTTAACTAGATTTTTTTCCTATACAAAGGTATATATTTTTGTTTATAGAGCTACCCAGGTAGATACCCTACCCTGGGGCAGGGAGATTAGTGGAAAGAATTCACTTCAGGTAAACAAACTGATAGAAAGGCTAATGGGGGCTAGGACCATTTCAAATTGTATCTAATTAAAGAATCACTAATCTATTTACATTTAGCTATCACAAGACATTGAATGGTGAGTGTGAAATTGGGAATGTACAATCCTATTTACAGTGCCTAGAGATTATTACAAAGTGGAGAAGTTTTGACTTTCTGGACAGGTACACCATACCGGGAGCCTATTTAGTACCCTTTGTCTAGGTCTCTCATTTGCTTAGGCTGATATTATATTCTTGGGTCAGGGAAGTTCATTATACAAATCAGAGCTCTGGGTTTTTGCAGATAAGCCACATATTGGTAGACTAATGACAGTTGTGGCCCTATACAAGATCAAGAGCACCCTAGGTAAATCAACAAACAAGATATAGTTAAAAATAAGGGTGAAATGTTTAAGTTTGGGATTGGAATCATAGAGACCAAATGGTGGAAGAAGCAAAGGAAAAATGTAGGATAATGAAGAATAATAGGAGGTCCCTGAGAAGTCTAATGTCATATAGTATTTTTTGACATGGTATTAATTATAGATAAGCAGGGACTATAGGAATTTGTCATGTGCTGGGAATTTTGTTCTAAGTTCTTTGGTTAAACCAAGCTTCTGCCTGTAGAAGGCAGTATGAGGCCACCCTCAGATTTGTCATTTACTGTCATTCTGTCATAAAAGGAGAAAGAAAAGTCACAGGATGAAGGAAAAAAATATTTACTCCTGTATGGGCTTGTACCACCACCCAACTACACTTTGTTTTCTAATGCTGTAATGACAACACACTTAAGCTCCTTGTCTGTCATCTGAAAATGGGCAGGAGATTTTCTTCTCCTTCTTTTGGTAGTAGTGCTATTAATAATCATTCTAAGGACAAGGTCCCTTTCTCTTGTCTCAGAATTTAGACCTTACATTTGACCCTTATTACATTTCTAACTCTAGAACTTTCCTCAGTCATATCAAGTGTGCTTAGTTCCAATGCTGATATCAGATTGTCATTTTAGACAAGTCATCAGTCTTTAATTTAGGGCCAGGTGAGACAGTTGATAAAGCTCTGTGTCTGAAGTCAAGAAGATCCGAGTTCAAATATGATCTCAAATACTACTGTGTAATCTGGGATATGCCACTTAACTTTTTGCCTCAGTTTTCTAATCTGTAAAAAGAGCTAGAGAAAGAAATGGCAAATCACTAGTAATTTGTCAAGGAAACCCCACATGGGGTCATGGAGTCAGACATTACTGAAAAACAACTGAATAACAACAATCATTTTTTAAAATAATTTTTATTAATATTTTGAATTTTTAAAAATTTTATCAAGGCATAGGGTTAAGTGACTTGACCAAGGTCACACACTGGGCAATTATTAAGTGTCTAAGGTCAAATTTGAACTCAGGTCCTCCTGACTCCAGCTACCTAGCTGTCCCCAATAACAATCTTTAATTGAATGATAGTTAAATTGAAGATAGATGAATTTTTCAGGTATATCTGAAGAATTCAACTACATGCATGCTTAATATTTTAGTTAAATCCATGACTTTTCAAACTGGCCAAAATGAAGCTTCATTATTTAGAGTTCTCCCTTTTTCTCTCTCTCTTTGTGTGTGTATGTATCTATATCTGTCTTTTTCTGTCTCTATTTCTTCTTTAAATTTCACTGATCTGCAGAAGCCTGAAAAATGAATATCTTAAACAGAATAAAGGGCTTTCCCTATTATTTGATTTCTCCTATAGACTCTTCCATGCTGATTCAGATATTCTCTGATGATTTCAACATAGGAAAGTTAGATATAGTTCACTGGCTCATCTAAATATCAAACTGTAACAAGAGTCTGTTCAGTTCCAGGGAACTCCTTAGTGCCAGATTCAATGATGTAAAATTAAGGAATTTCTGGGGCAAGTAGGTGGTGCAGTGGGTAGATAGAAGGCTAGTTCTTGAGTCAGGAAGGTTCATCTTCCTAAATTCATGTCTAGTCTCAAACACTTAGTAGCTGTGTGACCCTGGGCAAGTCACTTCACCCTGTTTACTTCAGTTTCCTGATCTATAAAATGAACTGGAGAAGGAAATGACAAATCACTCCAGTATCTTTGCCAAGAAAATTCCTAATGGGATCCCAAAGGCTTAGTCATGATTGAAAAATTATTTAATAACCAAAATGACTAAAGGGGAATTTCTAAATTTCTTTTTCATTTTGTATAGGGAAAGTCCTGTGATGAAGAGTCAAACCACAGGAAGAAAGAGGAAAACAATTGGTCACATTCAATTTTGAAAGAAGTTTAAACCAAGGTATTGTTCTTCCTGTTGCTAATTGATGATATTTTTAAAACGTTTCACCAAGTACATTCTCTCTCCCCATCCCTCATAACTCAACAAGCAGATACATAGAGCAGGGGCAAGTAACCTCCAATCTGAGGTACCAAAAATAAATACATGCTATTAAGATAAAGATGGAGAGCACAGTGGGAGGGAACAGCTGTAGTCAAATACTATTCACAAAGTGGTAGTTGACACCTCTAATACTGCAGGGCTACTATTGTCATCTAGTGATTTCACTGTTTTGGGATAGTACTTTCAAGGATGACCTGGTCCCATAGTCTCTTTTGAGCAGGTCTGCTTTCCAGTAGTCTTGTCATCTCTTTCAAATGCTACTTTGATGGAACTTTAATCTTTTCTGTATATTGTTCAATTTATACTCATCATGGGCTTAGCTGAAATCTTTAACTGCTTGCTAATAGAAGAGTTAGACCTCTTAGTTCATGGACTAAATTGAGGCTTTTTATTTTTTTTCCAGA
This sequence comes from Macrotis lagotis, assembly GCF_037893015.1. Taxonomy (NCBI): domain Eukaryota; kingdom Metazoa; phylum Chordata; class Mammalia; order Peramelemorphia; family Peramelidae; genus Macrotis; species Macrotis lagotis. Next base: position 822,431,970 of record NC_133658.1, on the reverse strand, counting down.
ATCTTTAACCATCCAGGGAGAAAAAAATGCCTACTCTAGAGTCAGCAGAAAGCCACTCTAGTTTTGTTTCCTCAAGACTATTGACTCTTCTTGAGGTCTTTCATTTCCCTAGCAAGAGATTCACACCTCCAGGTACAAAGGTCTTTAAAACAGTCAAGTTGTCTCAATTTGACACTTCATTTTGAAAGAAGATTAGATCTTTGTTGTTGTTCATCAAAGTTACTTAAAAATCATAATAATAACTTCCATTCATGTACTTTATAATTATTATCTCATTTGTTCTTCACAACCACTCTAGGTGAAAGACAAGACAAACTGATTTAACCAGGTTAAATGACTTACTCTGAGTCCAAATTTGAATTCTAGTCTTCCCAGACCTGGTGCTCTGTATATTGCACTATGTACCAAATACATTTTTGTATACAATCACTTAAGGGATTTATTTGACTTGATTATGCAAATTTGTTATAATGTATTTGTTTTTCTTTTTTTTCTCCTTAAATGACTGAGAGTGGGGAGGGAGAGAAGAGATAAAAATTATATGTTATCTTTTTAAGTAGAGTGGTAAAAGGGGGTGAAAATTAAATGTCTTTTCACATGAGATTGTTATTATTACTTTATTTGCTTTACTTTGTTACAAGAGACATCTCATAGAGTGGTGGTAATATGTAATATTTATGCTGTAAAAACAAAATTAACCAATAAAAATGAAAAAAATTAGAATCCACTAATGTGATCAACAAACCATTGTTCAAGTTCATTTGCAAAGAGGATCTCAACACCTCGCAAGTCAATACATCCCATATTTTGATGACTGTAATTATTAGAAAAGCTTTTTTAAGCCTCTCCAATTTCTGCCCACTGTTTTGATGTATCCTTTACAGCTAAGCAGAATAATCCCTTTAAAAAAAGTGCAAATAAGAGCAACACTAAGAGATAACCAAATAAGTCAAATGTAACGGAAAGTGACGTTATGTTTCTATCAAAGTTAAAGCATATTCTTCTTTTCTATTAATAATTATTAAATTACTGTTGAAAAGTATCATAGTCTTTCAGACAGATGATTCTATTAGTTGGTTTTAGTTTACTTATTCTGGTTTAGGGGAAGCTAGGTGGTACAGTGGATAGAGCACTGGCCCTGGAGTCAGGAAGACTCCCTGGAGTTCAAATCCAGTCTCAGACAATGATTACCTAGCTGTGTGACCTTGGGCAAGTCATTTAACCCCACTGCCTTGAAAAAACCAAAAACAGATGCTTAGTTATCTTGATTGAAAGTACTTTGTAGATTAGGTTATATGGATTTTTTGTGTCAAAACAAAATTTATGCAAAAAGAAATATAGAAGAGATTACTTTTTTTCTTTTTAAAAATATTTATTTTTTTTTGTTTTTCCAACTACATACAATGGTAGTTTTTAACCAATCAGTTTTTGCAAGGTTTTGAGTTTTATAATTTTTCTCTCTCTCTTTGCTCCCCTCTCCCCCTGACAGAAAGCAATCTGATAGAGACTCTTTATTTATAACAATGCTAAACCTAGATCAATATTGAACATGTTGAGAGAAAAGTCAGATCTAAATGGAAGAAAACCTTAGAGAGAAAAAACAATACATAAGACAACTTTAAAAAATTGAAGATAATAAGCTTTGCTCTTCATTTAAACCACAATTCCTTCTTTGGTTATGGGCAACATCTTCCATCACAAATCTCTTAAAATTGTCTTTGGTTATTGTGCTGCTAAAATGAACAAATCCGTCATAGTCGATTATTGCCCCATATTGTTGTTAGTATCTATAATGTTATCCTGGTTCTCCTCATTTCATTCAGCATCAATTCCTGAAAGTCTCTCCAGGTTTTTCTGAAATCCCATCCCTCATGATTTCTTATAGAATAATAGTGTTCTACTGATAGGCATTCCCTCAACTTCCAGTTCTTTGCCATTTCAAAAAGAGCTGCTTTGAATATTTGTAAATGTGGGATTTTTACCCCTTTGCATAATCTCTTCAGGATACAGACCCAGTAGTGATATTGCTGGATCAAGGGATATGCATGGTTTGGAAATAAGGTCAGAAAATGTGGGTAGCACTTAATTAGGAGAGATCTTAAACATCAAGCAAAGGAATTTTAACTATGGAATAGACCACAGGAAATAGTTAAAATTTTTGAGCAGATAGGTCTGAGTTCAAATTCCACCTCTGACATACAGAAGTTGTCTAACTTTGAAAAAGTCTTTCTCACAGTCTCAGTTTTTCATTTGTAAAATGAGGATAACAATAGCACCAATTTTATAGGATTATTGTGAGGATCAAATGAGATAATATGTAAAAAACTCTTTTCAAACATTAAAGCATTAATCACATCCTTGCTGTTATAATTATTTTTTATCATTACTATGTGCCAATAGTCTGAAGAGTGGTTTGGAAAGAGAAAGAGAGAAGATGCAGGAAGAACTATTAGGATATTGGAATTTAGGTTGCTTCTAACATCAACAGTATGTCCTAACTGATACCAGCATGAATAGAGAAGTGAGAATGGACATGAGAAATATTCTAAAAATAGAATCAGCAGTATTTATAATTGAACAGGCATGAATGGTGAGAGGAGGGGTGAATTAGTGATAACAAGAAGCTGTTCAAACCGAATCTGAGTAAGTGGTCAAAATGAAAAGATATTTGATCATGGACCAAAAGGAGTGTTTGGCTCTAAAAGAAGCACGGTGGACCTTAATTGTGGCTATGCCAGAACATCATTTCCAACTGAGGGCAAAGAATACAAGTAGACAAAAATGAATGGGCTAAACTTTTGAGAAACTACACTGAGCCATACTAATAGCAAACTCTGGCAATCCTTACATTTTGTCATCTTAATTTTCTTCAGAATTCTTTGCTCTGAGTCTCCATTTGGCAAAGAATGCTTCTGCTTATTTTAGTCCTCACTGCTCCACAGACACCCTGATATGAATCAGACATGACTTTTTCATTTCTAATTTCTCTTCTATTAATTCTGGTCTCATTTCCTCAGTCCCTGGTCAGGATTATGCTTCTTGCTGCCTAGGCATTTGCCTGATAACAATGACTGCCTTGGGTAAGAGGGAACAGAAAAAAGGCTAATAAGCTAAATTTCAGACTTGCTGAGATCAAGGAACTAGATCAACATGTCTTACATAGATCCAGTGCCCTAAACTCTAAAATTATATGAACATAATCCTATCTCAAAGGCTATATATACAAATCAAAACTCTGATTTTTAAAAAAAAGCAGAAATGGGTAGTATTTAAATAATAACTTAATCACTTTACATATATCTCATTTTATCTTACAAACCTATGAGAAAATATCATTGTTATTCTCATTTTATAGATGACAATACTAAAGGTCAGAGAGGTTAAATGATTTCCCCAAAGTCACAAAACTTCTAAGTACCTGAGGTGTTATTTGATCTTAGGTCTTTCTGATTCAAAATTGTACCACTTCTAAGTGTCTGAGATGGGATTTAAGTATATTGTATATATGCTTAAGTCTTCTATTGACTGAATGCTCAGATTGTGAGAATTTGCCAGAAAGAGAAAACTCTGGGGCATGATTAAACAATACCAAATTGATGACTTAACACATATACAACAGAAGAAAAACATCCTTAGCTTTTCTTTGACTTCAGGTAAAAGTCCTAGTTGACATCCAATCATGTAGTAACAATTCCATGTCATAGCCAGACTCAGAAATAAGCAGGTAGAAAATATTTCTTTTCAGAGGATCATAATAGGAAAATTGAGCCAGAAAGCACTTCTCTTAAACTGAGGCCAAAGTCTTTTCCCGGACACCGACCTTCTTATCTTACAGTTCAGGACTATGTTCCCGCTGAGTAGTTTGTGACATTTCACTCAAATAATGGATTTTTAATTTAATTTAATTTGTTTCATTTTTCAATTTTATTATTTATTACTTTTTTCCAGCAATATGCACATGTATATTTTTAAGTTATAAAATTTCCTTCCACCATCCCCACCCCCTCCCCTCAGTGGTGAATCGTCAGATTAGCATTATACATACATATTTTTGATAAACATATTTACAGATTAGTCATTTTTGGTATGAGGAATTAGGATTAAGGGAAAGAGATACATAAGAGATAATTTTTATAAAGCATTCATCTGTTTATGAAGGGTTGTTTTTTTGTTTTGTTTTGTTTTTCTTCCTCTGGTTGAGGATAACATTGTCCATAGCTGGACTAATACAGTTGTTAGAACAGCTCTCTGAACTGCTGAGAGGAGCTGCTTCCATCAAGGCTGATCATCTCACAATGTCATTGTTAATGTGCTCCTTGTTCTCTTGGTTCTGCTCTCATTGCTTAGTATCAGATCCTGTAACTCAATCCATGCTTCTCTAGAATCTGACAATTTTTTTTTAGAACAATAATATTCCATAGTATTCATGTACCATAACTTGTTTAGCCAGTCCCCAATTATGGGCATCTCCTAAGTTTCCAATTCTTTGTTCCTACAAAAAGAGCTGTCATGAATATTTGGGACATGTAGGACTTTTCACATTTTTTATAATTTCTTCTGAATATAAACCTATAATTTAAATTGCTGGGTCAAAGGGGATAAACAGTTTATTGCTCTTTGGGCATAGTTCCATATTGCTCTAAAGAATGTTTGGATGGATCTCTTCACAACTCCACCAGCAAAGCATCAATGTCCCAATCCTCCCACAACCTCTTCAACATTGATTATTTTCCATTTTTCTCATCTCGGTCAATCTGATAGATGTGAAGGGATACTTAATTTTTTTATTTGCATTTCTCTAATCAATAATGATTTAGAACATTTTTCATGTGATTATATATAGTCTTAATTTTTTCATTTAAAAACTCTTTGTTCATATCCTTTGACCATTTATCAATTGGGGCATGACTTTGTAACCTTACAAATTTGATTCAATTCTCTACATATCTTAGAAATGAGACCTTTATCAGAACTCCCAGTTGTGAAGATTGTTTCCCAGCTTTCTGCTTCTTCCTAATTTTGACAGCATTGAATTTAGTAGTGCAAAAACTTTTTAATTTAATATAGTCAAAATCATTCAATTTGCAGTTTATAATGACTCTAATCCTTCTTTGGTCATAAATTTATCCTCTTTTCATAGATCAGATAGAGTATTTCTTGGTCTATTAATTTATCTGTGGTTTGCCCTTTATGTCTAAATCCTACAGCCATTTCGACTTAATTTTGGTATAGTATGTATCTATGCCTAGTTTTTGCCATACTGTTTTCCACTTTTCCCAACTATTTTTGTCAAATAGTGAGTTTTTATTCCATAAACTGATGTCTTTGGGTTTGTGAAAAGTAGATTGCTGGAGTCTTACTGTGGTTTCTTTTGAATTTATCCTAATCCACTGATCCATTACTGTATTTCTTAACCAGTACCAGGACGTTTTGATGACTGCTACTTAATAAAATAGTTTTAGAACTGGTAGAGCTAGGCCTCCTTCCTTTACATTATTGTTTCATCAGTTCCCTTGCTATTCCTGACCTTTTGTTTCTCCACATGAATTTTGTTTCTATTTTTTCTATCTATGTAAAATAGTTATTTGGTCAAATGGTGGATTACTGACTTAATGATCCACCAGAGAACTATACATGAATCCAAACCTCAAAATCAATTATAGTCTAAAGGCTTTTACCTTAAATGATAAATTTCACCAATCATAACTTAGGTATAGATACATATATATTTGTTTGTTTTTCTTTTCAAGTTTGTCTTGATGTAAAAACCAAATAATTAACCAATTACCAATTTTAGGTTTTTAACATTATGATAATAACTTCAAATAACTTACAATTTCATAAGTGATAACCAAATAGTTGTAGCTATAATATAGGCCAAGATGGAAAGCTTCATTTCTCTAAATAGCAGCTACAAAATACTTATAAACCAGAGTTAAAAATAAAATAACATTTCAAATGATTTTGAAATATTTTTCCACAGATTTTAAATTTCTTTTTCTCATAATCTGTTATAAAAAAATATGCAACATAACTTAGACAAAAGTCTGCCAATTTGTACAATTAAAAATCCCTGAAACTTGAAACAAAGCTATTACTTATGTGGTGACTACAATCTAGTTAAAAGATATCTCCAAATTTCCTTGCTCAGAAAATTAGTCTTCTTGTCTCCATAGACATTTTAATATACTATTCACATTTAAAACCTCATACCATAGAACAAGAAATGAACCTTCAAAAGAATATTCAAAGTCTCAGAGTATCATTCATCATAGCATTAGTTACTCTAAAAAAATCTTCAAAAATCTTGGGGGGAAGGTTTTATCTGGTGGAATTTGAGGAGAGGAAGTCTCATAAGCCTCTGAATAGAGTATCAATAAGGTTCAGGTCACATTAAGTCACTTCCCTGTTCAGTCAATTCTAATGATTTCCTATTACCTCCAGGATCAAATATAATTTCACCTATTTGGCATTTAACAACCTTTACAGATTGGTTGCCAACTATCTTTCAAGCCTTATTATACATTATTCTCTTATATATGCCTCAGAATCTATTCAAATTCATCTTCCTGCTATTCCTCACAAATGACATTTCATCTTCCATCTCACAGACTGTGCTGATGACATGGAAAACATTTTTACCTCATATCCACATCTTAAAACCCACAGTTTCCTTCCAACTTTCCCAGTCTCCTGATTTTATGGTGCCTCTCTTCCCAAATCACTTTGCATAAATTTTATATAAAATTAATATTTATTTAATATGTGCCTGTATTATATTCCTTAACACATAAAGATGGTTATACCCTTGATCTTGCCATAGTCCCCTCCAATTATGACACATCTATGTTCAAGAATTTTTAAACCCCATTATCTGGCCATAAGCTACATTGGCTTTTCACATCTATCACTGCCTTCCCTTAAAAAAAAATAGTACTTCTTTTCTGTATAATGACCTATTTCTGTATAGTTACAATTACTTAACCCCTCCCTCAGTTCTCTTTCAAGTCATCTCCCCTGAACTATTATGCTTTTATCTTCTCATTTTAAACTCAGTATTTTCAAAACAGAATTCATTAGCTTTTTCTCTAAACCATCTTTTACCTCCTACCTTCCATGTTATTGTTGAGGAGAACAATATCTTTTCATTCCCTCAGGATCACAACCTAGGAGTTATTCTGGAATTCCCATACCCTTACCACCCATATCCAATTATTGAAAGTCCTACTGAGTTCACCTCTGTAATATTTTTTTAACATATATGATCTCTATTCTGCCAATGTCATTCCTTTAGAGAAGACCCTTATTTCATTTTTGGATTATCTCAATAGTTGTTGCTGAGTCTGTTTGCCTCAAGTCTCTCCCCATTCCAATCCATCAATAATGTGATTTTCCTAAAGCATAAGTCTGACTATGACACTCCCCAATCAATAAATTTCAGTGGTTCTCTATTACCTTCAGGACCAAATACAAAATGCTGTTTTAGATATTCAATGTCATTCATAACCTAGCCACCTCAATGGTGAGATGCAAATTAATTAACAACCAGTCCTCTGCCCTAATGACTTCTTTAAACAAAAAGATATGCCAAATGGTAGTTTAATATTTCATGCATTTAAAACTCAAATAAGAACAATAAAAGAAGTACACAAAACTAGATTTTTTAAATTTTTCTCACAGTAAGCAAACATATCCTTATGGAATGAATAGCAGTCAATGTTGGAGCATATGCAGAACCAGAACTTATTCTACCTCTTCCCTTTTTTTCTTCTACTTCCGTGGCTTCTGAAATGGGTGATAGGATAACCCATAAAATCTTTATTTCTGTTGGTTTGTTGTGTCCCAGATTTCTACTGGTTTCACTGTTCAGGGAATCCCAATGCACTTATAATATCTAGGGGGAATCTTGGATGTAACAAAAGCCTGCCATTTTGACAACCAGTTCACTGAACTCAACAAAAAAATTAAGTATCGGTTCTGTCAAACTGGTGCAAATCCCACCATTGAGTCATCCCCTACTTTTCTGGTCTTATATCTTACTTTCTTTCATGTACTCTTCAGTCCAGTGACACTGGTCCCTGGTCATTTCACTAACAATTTCCTGCATTTCTCAGCTATGGGTATTTTCTTCGATGGTCTCCCATACCTGAAATGCTCTCCCACTTCCATTCTGACTACAGACTTCCCTGGCTTCCTTTAATTCCCAACCAAAATCCTATTTTCTACAGAAAACCTTCTCAACACTATTTTTTAATTAGGTTTTTTTTTTTGCAAGGCAAATGGGGTTAAGTGGCTTGCCCAAGGCCACACAGCTAGGTAATTATTAAGTGTCTGAGACCAGATTTGAACCCAGGTACTCCTGACTCCAAGGCCGATGCTTTATCCACTATGCCACCTATCTGCCCCTCAACACTTAATTCCAGTGCCTTCCCTCAGTTAACAGTCTTCCATTTATCATGTATATGGTTGACTTTACATATAGATAAATATATGTATATATATATATATATACATATATATATATGTATATATATGTATATATATATATATATATATATATATACATGTTGTTTACAAGTGACCACTCCTCCATTAGATTGTAAGTTCCTTGAGGGTAAAGGATACCTTTTGCCCCTTTTTGTTGCTGTATTTAGTAGCCAAGGCATATAAATGTTTATTAATAGGTCAATAGAATGTGACTCTTTGAAGCTTCTAATTCATTTTGATCTGCTACCACAACCTAGCACATTGCCAGTATGTAGCATAAAGGCTTATTGATTAATCGACCAATCTCCTACACTAGTGTGCTCACACCTACAGAAATTTCTTTAATATACTCCTAGGCAGGCATGAAGTATGTGTGTGTGTGGGGGGGTTACATATTTGAGGCAAGAGCCAATTGTTAAATTTTCAGTGAGATCAATTACATTTTAGAAATTGTAAAGGGCTATTGACCCCTGGTCAAAATTTATGAAAATGATGGAGAAAATGTTAAAAATGCAGATTAAACTTTAGAACTGTGTCATGTGTACATACTTTTTTGTTTCTTCCTCTGGAGAATTAATTGTTAAATTGAAAGTTTAACAGATTGACAAAGATACTGATTACTATTACTTGACAATATTTGAAACACAGTCCATAGGGACTTCCTTTTTGTTCCTTCATTCCTTCCTTTTCATTTCTTTTGCTCTTTACACAGTATGAGCTTGACAGTAAACTCCTTCTCCAAGGTCTAGGTTGATAATATAATGTGCTTCATTGATCCTTAAGTCAGTCTTACTGACCACTATTTATATTGAATATAATCTGGGTTGGTTTTGTGTTTTTATGTTGTAGCAGAAAGGAAAGAAAGAGATCCAAATGTAATCACAGATTCTTTTCACTTTGTCAGTCTGTTGTTTAGTTCCACCTCAAAGAATTTATTTTGAGATGGGAAAGACCAGAAAGGCATGGTTGTCTCATGAGACCATCTCATGAGCAATAACAGATTGCTGAACCAGAGATTTGAAATAGAAAAGAGGTTTTTAAACCATTTCAATGGAGACAAAAACTAAATGATTTGCCAGTCACAGGAATGGAATTTTCTGATTGGCATCTCCCAACAACAATTAGGGGTTCCTAAGGTTGCTTCAGTAATGTCTAAGACTGCTGTTTTATCAATGAACTATCATTCCATCATAAAAGAACCAGGTAATGTTACATCAAAAGCATTCATTAATACTTCATTTTAAGATACTGACTACCTGAACAAGTCTGCAAGAAATGAAGCTTTATGTTTAATGTGTCAACAGGCAATCCCAACTCCATGAAACATAAAAACTAGGTTTAATACAAAAGAAATGGACATGCATGTGGAACCCAGAATTCACAATTCATACAGAAGTTTGCATTTTTATGACAGCAGGCTAAAGGAAAGAGGAAGAAACACAAATCTCTACCTAGAGCCATGTGGTGTGGAAGGGGAAAAGGTTCAGTAAAGATGGGAAAAGGATAAAACTCCTCCCAAAGGGGAGGAACAAGAGAGTGTCAAAAGCCACATTCTTTTCCCTTGGAAACTGCTAGACTATGAATAGTTTGCTTAGCTACAGTTGTCTCAACTGCTTAAGTTGTTTCCCAGTTTAGTGCTGGTTGACTGATGCCTCTCAACTCCCAGGGGCACATAGGAAATCCAGATTGGGATATAAGTAATAATGTCACAAGGGTAGGGGGTGGCAGGGAGAGGAGAGGAGGAGGGATACTTTATCTTGACACATTCAGGGCTTCCTATGTTCTCTGGGTCCAGTTACTCTGGAACATAGCAATTCAAAAAAATCAATATTCCTTAACAAATGACTATCAAATTATCACTACTATTCCTTCTGGAAAGTGTCTCAGTTGTTTGTCTTGTGTCTCTTCTTGCCATTTCCATGACTTCCCAGACCAAAATTTTTTTTCTTAGCACTGCTCCCTTATCACCTGTTTTCTCTCATTTGAATGTAAATTCCTTGAGGGCAAGGGCTATCTGTCATATATTTGTATTCCCAGGAAATAGTATAGAGCCTGGTACATAGTAAATATTTAACAAATTCTTCCATCATTTCTCCTCTCTTTGTTTCTGTTTCTTTGTTTCATTTTTTTTTCACTTCTTTCCTAGCACTGTACATACATATTTTGATGAACAAGTTTATAGATCAGTTAATTTTGGTATAAAGAATTAGGATTAAAGGAAAGAGATACACAAGAAATAATTATTTTAAAGTGTTCATCAGATTCTGAAGGGTTGGTTTTGTGTCGGTGTGTGTGTGTGTGTGTGTGTGTGTGTGTGTGTGTGTGTGTCTGTTTTATTTTGTTTTGTTTTTCTTCCCCTGGATGGGGATAACATTATCCATAGCTGGTCTAATATGGTTGTCCTCGCTCTCTGAATTGCTGGGAGGAACTGCCTCCATCAAGGCTGTTCATCTCATAATGTTCTTGTGAGTTGTACATTGTTCTCTTGGCTCTACTCCCTTCACTCAGCATCAGATCCTGCGAGTCATTCCATGCTTCTCTAGAGTCTCTTAGCTGCTAGATTTCAGTTCTATTCTGCCTTTGAGGAATCACAATTCAGACCTGGGAATTCAAGTGTGGAAAGAAAAATAAAGATTTATTAAAAGGAGTTATAACAGAAAAGAAAGTGTGTGTGCGTGTGCATGTGTGTGTGTGTGTGTGTGTGAGAGAGAGAGAGAGAGAGAGAGAGAGAGAGAGAGAGAGAGAGAGAGAGAGAGAGAGAGAGAGAGAAAAGAGCAGTCAAACAGAATGGCAAGTCTGCCATTCTCTGGGTCAGAGAGTCAGAGACAACTGGCCCCAAGCAGAGGTCTAACTCAGATTTTTATGGTCTTGCCCCTTATCCAGAGGGTAAAAGGAGAATTCCCTTCCCCCTTACTGGATTTACTGGACCCTGAATTAGGTACAAGATTGATTTTACATTAAACAGTGAAGTTTTACATTAAACAATGAAACAATGGTAGTCAATGTACATCTTAAAATTGGGGAATCTCCACCCAATTTAACAGGATTTAATAGTCTTTAAGATTACAAATTTTGGTTCTCCTGCATTCATAATTCTCTACATATTTTCCCTGCATCAGTCTGACCATTTATGGTTTCTTATAAAACAATAATATTTCATGGTATTCATAATTTTTTTAGCCATTCCCCAGTTGATGGGCATCCCTTCAATTTCTAATTCTTTGCCACTACAAAAAGATCTGTTATGAATATTTTGGAACATGTAGGACTTTTCTCTTTATTAAAATGTTTTTTTCTGGATATAGATCTAGAATTAGAATTGCTGGGTCAAAGGGTATGAACAGTTTTATTGCTCTTTGGGCATAGCTCCATATTGCTCTCCAGAAAGTTTGGATCTGTTCACAACTCCACCAGCAATGCATCAATGTCCTAATTCCCCCACAACCTCTCCAACATTGATCATTTTCCCTTTTTCTCATCTTAGCCAATCTGATAGTTGTGAGATGATACCTCATTGTTGTTTTAATTTGAATTTCTCTAATCAGTAATAATTTGGAACATTTTTTCATGTGATTATATATAGCTTTAATTTCTTCATTTGAAAACTGCCAGTTCATATCCTTTGACCATTTGAGCTTTTTTCAATTTAAATATTTTTTCATTTATTTGTTTTTACAGCAACATGCAACAGTAGTTTTCACCAATCATTTTTTGCAGTGTTTTGAGTTTTACTTTTTCTCCTTACTTTCTTTCCCTCCCCCTCTCTCATTGACAGAAAGCAAGCTAATATAGGCACTACATGTTTAATTATGCTAAACACAGATCCATATTAATCACGTTGTGAAAGGAGGCTCAAATCCAAAAGGGAAAGAAAAAAATAGGGGAAAAAAAGTGACATAATACATAAGACCTTTTAAAAATGAAGATTTTGCTCTGGATTTAAACTCCACCATTCCCTTTCTGGATATAGATGTTATTTTCCATTACAGATCTTTTAGAAATATCTTTAATTATTGGACTACTAAAATGAAAAAATTCTTCACAGTTATCGCCCAATGTTGCTATTAGTGGGTATATTTTTCTTCTGGTTCTGCTCATTTAAATCAGCATCAGTCAATATAAGCCTTTCCTGGCTTTTCTGAAGCCCTATCCCTCATGATTTCTTATAGAACAATAGTGCTCCATCACATTCATATGCCAGTATTTGTTCAGTCATTCCCCATTTAATGAGAATCCCATCAATCTTGAATTCTTTGCCACCACAAAATGAGCTACTATAAATATTTTGTACATGTGGGTTTTTTATAATCTCTTTGGGATAAAGACCTAATAGTGATATTCCTAGATCAAAGGGTATGAACAGTTTTATTGCTCTTTGAGAATAATTCCAAATTGCTCTCCAGAAAGTTTGAATCAGTTCACAACTCCACCAACAATGCATTGGTGTCACAGTTTTCCCACATCCTCTCCAACTTTAATTATTTTCCATTTTAGTCATATTGGTCAATCTGATAGGTATGAAGTGGTATCTCAGAGTTGTTTTAATTTGCATTTCCCTAATTAATTATGATTCAGAGCAGCTTTTGATTTGACTATAGATAACTTTTAATTTCTTCATATAAGAATTTCCTTTTCATATCCTTTGACCATTGGGGAATGATTTATTTGCTAATAAATTTGACTCAGTTCTCTATATATTTTAGAAATGAGTCCTTCATCAGAAATACTAGTTGCAAAAATTGTTTTCTAATTCATTGCATTCCTTATAATCTTGGTTGCTTTGGTTTTATGTGTGCATAAACTTTTCAATTTAATAGAACCAAAATTATCCATTTGGTCTTTTATACTAATATTACCTATCTTTCCTTTGGTTATAAACTGCTCCTCTTTCCATAGTTCTGACAAGGTAAACTAGTCCCTGTTTTGCTAATTTGCTTATGATATCACCTTTTATGTCCAAATTCTGAACCCATTTTGAACTTATTTTGGTATAAGGTGTGAGATGTTGGTCCATGCCTAGTTTCTGCCGTACTATAGAAAGTGAGTTTCTAAGAAGATAGTCAAGTTAAATAAGAGACAACTGAAGGAAAGTAATAGAGACAGTTAAGAAAGGGAAACAAGGGAGTGCTATGAATCCAGCTTCCTAGAATTTGGAAAACATGGGTCCAGCGCCATGGACCTGAAGGACATGGATCCAGCTTAGAGAAAGGAAGGGGAGAAGAGACCAAGTGGCAGTTTCCCAGACAAAGGGCAGAACCTTGCTGAAATATATTTCTGTGGTGAGCAGAATGGGTACACATTTGAGTGGCAGAGTCTATGAAGCACATATTCCCAGGACTGGGCTTAATTAACACCTGCTATAAGGTAGCATTTTACTGCACATGAGTACTGCTGAGCCTGCCCCCAGGGTGTGACTGAGGTCAGATGCACAGCCACCCACCAAGTCCAGACCTAGGGATACATGGAAAAGTTTCTAAAAGCCAGTGTAACAGTTCTAGAAAATTACAAAATTTGTTTCCATTACAAAAGAGTTGCATTTCTCTGTGTCCAGATTTTCCCTGCTTCAATATAATATCTATATCTGTGAAGTCATCCTATTTCCATATTAGCCATGTCACAAAAATATAGAACAAGGAAAATAATAAAATGAAATAAATATGGGTCAATCTGCACTGAGGCTTTTATCAGAGTAACATATAATTTTTTTCATGTTCTAATTTCCTCCTAATATCAATTGTGTTGGTTCTTTTAATGCAAAACCTTTTTAATTTAATGTAATAAAAATTATCTATTTTACTTCCCATGCTCTTTTCTATTTTTTTTGCTTATATCTTAGAGGTATATTTTTCCATGCTTCTCTAATTTGCTTTATGTCAAAACCTCATAGTCATTTTGATTTTATTTTCATATATATGGTACACTATGTTGAATCATTCAGAGTTTCTACCCAAATGCTGTCCCCTTTTCCCAACAACTTTTATCAAATTTTGAGTTCTTGCCCCAAAAGCTTATTTGGCTTGTTTCCAATTTCTTTGAGGTTTTTGTTTCCAATTTTCTTTCAGTTGTTGTCATGTTGTTGTATACTTCTGAGTGTGTGTATAAATCTTCTGTTACCATAATACCTCTTTATAATCATGCCCTTTTTATATTACTTGATCATTTTCCTAACCTGTTTCTTGACTGTGAATTTTATGTTAAAGTTCAATTATTTTTACCTGATGCAGAGGGACTGTTTCAATCTTTGTGCTTCTGTTTTTCAAAGCTAATTCTGAGGATTTGGAGGATTTTTATGCTTCCAAGGTGTATGATTCTCATAGATGTGGTCACTGTTCTTAAGGTCTATGTTCTGATCCTTACCTTTTAAATGACCCCCTGCTACACTGAAACCATAAAAATACTGCTGCTTAGGGCAGATGCTCCCTTGTGATTGAAAGAGCTACTGCCTGTCCCAGACCTGCAACCTGGAAGTGAGTATGACCAATGGAGTTCCCAAACAATGCCTTGCTTTATGTTGATTGCTACCATAAAAGTCCCTTGTAATCTTTTTCTGACCATTTACCCAGTCCACTTACCATCTCTAGGCTAGGAGTTCCCAAGGCAGCTGCTGGTGCTATGGCCACCACCAAGTCCTATAGCTGGCATTGCTGTCATATAAGAGTTCCAAGCCAGTCCCAATCTCTATATCACAAACTTTTCCTTACAATTTTCTAAATTTGGATTGGAAACATATTTTACCCTGGTCTTTTTTCTAATTTTTTTAAAGCTCTGTCTCTCCAGAATTCTATTTGAAATGTTATTTTAATGTTCTTTGGAGGGGATTGTTGCAAGATGTTGGTTGTAGTGCTGCCTCTAGTCCATCATTTTGTTCTATCCTGGAAGTACACTCCCCCTCAACCCCTCCAGAATACCTTGCCATAAAAAAGCAGTAAAGCAAATCCAATATAGTGTTTACAACTGACTGTACATGTAATTTTCCATGCTTACTTATAGGTTACAATTTCTCAATGGAAAAGGAAGAGTAATTGAAATTAAGTCCTAAAATAATGAACCTTGATCATTATGATTGATCAGAACTCATCTTTTAGAATTCCCCAAATCTGAATTACTATAGTCATGGAGTCATCTAGGTGTAATAGGGGATAGAATGTTGGAATTGGAGTCCTATTTCTAGTCATTGATTAGATTTGTGACTTTGGAAGAGTAATTCAATTTCTCAGGACCTGTTTTCTCATATATAGTATAGGAATAATAACACTTACTTTATAGAGTTATTGAGAGCATTAGATGAGATAGCATATGTAAAATGCTTTATAAACCTTAAAACAACATATTAATGGTAGTGATTCTCACTAGTTATTGTGTATTTTTTTCTTCAGGTCTTTCTCTGTATTTAATTCATACATTTGTTTATGTGTTCTCATTCTGTATTTGTTCATATTCAACACATAACAAATTTATTCCAGTAATTTGTTTACAATTAATCTAGTCATTCCCTGATTTTTGAATATAAAATTTATTTCTAGTTTTTATTTTAAAAATAATATATTTTAGAAAAAATTTCTAATTGACCTGTTTGATTTATTAACCTTTGTTGTGTGATCATAAGATTAAATAGTTTGAATAAATAACTTAGCATCTGTTTTTGCATAATTCAATATTGTTCTCCAGAATGACTAGGGCAATTTGCAACCCTTCCAAGAAACTTTTATACTTATCATTATGTAACCCCTCCAAAATAGACTGTTTCTTTTTTATATTTATCCAATTTATGAGTATATGGGACCCTCAGGATTGCTTAAATTTGAGATCTTTTTTATTAATGATTTAGAACTTTTTTCATTTTTTCTTGTTGATAATATTCTGTGCAATGTTGATAATGATAATGTTGACAATTAACCAAAATTATAGTATGAATTTAGATGGACAAACTATGAAGTATTTAGTAGGTCTTGTCTGAACAGTTAGACAAAGAATTGAACCCAATGTTGAAGAAGAGAAAGTGTGTAAAATTGCAAAACTTCTATAATGATCCCCAGTGCAAGCAAAGGTCCATTTTTAAATTAACAGCATTTATTCAAAATTACTGAATGGCAATAAAACAAAGAAAATTATAGTTTTCAAAGAATTAAAAAGGAATATCACAGAAGTTAGTGAAAAGGTGTATGGTGGGTGTGATCATACTATAATATATGTAATCGAAAAGGAACTTGGAAAAAGAATAGGAATAAATTGTTGCCAATGAATTACTTGATATGAACAGAAATATATTGGTTGTTTGTATGACAGCTATACAAAAACAAATATAGACAAGATGATAAATTGGAGATAATTATTAGAGAAAAGGCATGATTAGCATTTAGGGAAATTTAGCAAAAAACTTTTTGAGAACTTTAGCTGGGAATTGCAGAGTCAAAAAATGGGTATTTCCTTTTCTGATTTTTATATCCTGTATTCTCAATCACATTATTTCCTATGTCAGTTCATAAACACAGTTTATACATGTCTCTCAATACATGCATGTTACTGTACGTGCATATATGTTCAAGCATGTGTACATACTTGTGTTTATGAAATATTGTTCTTCAATTCTTTTAATCATGTCTGATTTTTAATGTTACCATTTGGGGATTTTCTTGGTCAAGATACTGGAGTAGTTTGACATTTCCTATCCAGATTGTTTTACAGATGAGAAAACTGAAACAAACATGGTTAAGAGGGTCACATGGCTAATATGTGTCTGAGGTCAGATTTGAACTGAAATTTTACTAACTTCAGCCCCAATGTTCTATCCACTGTGCCACTTCATTACCCTTACTCTGAATGGTATGTGTAAACATTATGTATATATGTGTATGTGTGTGTGTGTGTGTGTGTGTGTGTGTGTGTGTGTGTGTGTGTGTGTGTGTGTGTATCATACCCACATTTTAATATAAGTCATACCATTTTAAATATAATGGCATAACTCATCTTTGGAAATTGGATAGCTATTTAATTATTTTAACTTTCTTTTTTTCTATAAAGTTAGCTTTGTAGTTATATATTAATTCCATGTGACTTCTTTATTAACTTTCACATAAATGTATTTAAAGTATATTTCCTCTTTATTATTACTTCTAGATTTGTTAGTAATAGTATGGAATCCTGGTTGTCTTTGAATTTATTTTGTATCTTACTGCTTGGTGAATCATTGTCTTGATTGCTTTCATCATTGATTCTTTAAACTTTCTAACTAAATTCTCATGTCAGCTGGAAACAACAATACTTTAGTCAATTCCATTTCATTGTCTCTATTATTGTAGTATTTCAAATGCTATTTAAAATATTAATAAGGAAATGGGTTACTCCTGGTTCAATTCTGAACTATTTATGAAAATTTCCATATTTTTCCAAAATAGGTAGATCTTTAAGATATGAAGACAAAGTATTTTTATTCCTATGCTTTCTTTTTCATGAAAATAAGAACATTATTTCATTGAAATCTGTTCTGCATTTGTTGACACAATCACGAGTTTCATGCTCTTTATATAATCATATTAATTATTTTCCTAGTGATTTACATTTTTTTATCATTCTTGATTTAATACGAATTTAAAAAAATAATTGCCTATGCTTGGGCAATTTCTAAAGTTTTAGTCCAAATGTTATTCATTTTAGCCAAAATTTCACTCATTTCATGAGTGATATTAGTCTATAGTTCTTTTTCATTGTTTTAGCTTTCATAGTTTGGCTATAAAAACCTTGTCTCGTAAAAAAAAGGTTCATAGAGTAGTTTTTTTCTATACTTTTTCAAATAATTTATGAAAAGGGTTTGATTGTTAATTAGTTATTTGATAGAATTCAGTTATAGATATAGTCTATCTAATTCTTTTGTTAATTTATTTCTGACTTGCTTGATTTTTCTTCTTTCAGATATCCTACTCTATTAATTTTGTTGTTTTATATTTTAGCTATTTATCCATTTCTTTTAATTTTGAGATTTGCTGTCATGTAATTGTATATAGTGATTTCTGATAATTGATCACCAATTCTGAATATGATCATTTGTTTTATTTTTTTATTTTTTATATTTTTTTAGTTTTTGCAAGGCAATGGGGTTAATTGGCTTGCCCAAGGCCACACAGCTAGGTAATTGTTAAGTGTCTGAGGTCGGATTTGAACTCAGGTATTCCTGATTCCAGGGCCAGTACACTATCCACTGTGCCACCTATCTGTCCCCTAATCATTTGTTTTAAATATGAATTGACCATTCTAATTTTTGAATGGTAATTTATTTCCCCTATTTTAAAAAAAATAATTATGGTTAATGGTTAAGCAATTTTGTTAGTCTTTAAAAAAACACAGTTTTTTATTTTTTCAACTCTTTTAGTTTTGAACTCTCTTTATTCCTTGATTTTTAAAACATCTTAGTTTGTTTGGATTTTAAGACTTTTCACTATATACCATACTAACTTATATCTTAAATTTATTAATGTTTATATTTTCCCTTTTAAAAAGATTTTCAGAGATTTAAATTTTCCTTTCAAAACTGTTTTAACTACATTCTACAAGTTTGTTAGATAATAATAGCATTTATATAGTACCTTAAGGTTTAAAAAATTCTTTACAAATTTTATATCATTTTATCCTTATAACATCTCTCAGAGTTAATTGATTAGTCTCATGTTACAGGTAGGAAAACTAAGAATGAAGGAGGTTAAGTAATTGACCCTGAATCACACAGGTAGTATCTGGGGATTGATTTGAGCCCAGTTCTTTTTGATATAGGTCTAACATTCTCTTCCTTCCCTATCACCTAGCTGCCTCTAAAATGAGCTTGTGTTTTTTACATCATTTAACTTTTATCTCTATATTTAGTATACATTTTTTTGTTATTTTTGTAATTTTCCTTTGGCATGTTCTCCTATATCCTATTTTATATACTATATGCCATATTATACTAATATATATATATATATATATATATATATATATATATATATATATATATATATATATAATATATCCTATGGTATATACTATATAGGGAAATAATTCTTTAGTCTCTATTCGGCTGTCTTTTATCCCTTCCCTATTTCCTTCACTTTGTTTTTTGTTCAGTATGGTCTACTTGGATGTAGTTAATATTTATGTATTTTACATTTATTTATTTATTATTTGTTTATGAGCTACTTTATAATAAATATGGTGGAGGCAAATGCAAACAAATTCGTGAGAACAAAGTCACATATAATTTTTGCATTTTCCCCTCAAGCCTTTCCTTTAAACATTTAGACACTGCCATTTGTTACATGTATAATTAATAATTATTTTATTATCAATGTTGCTTTTATGCATGATATAGTCCACTTTTGTGCTTCTTTAATAGTATATAATATTATATTTGTTTTACTCAAAATCATATTTTCCATTTCACAGTCACCTGAATTATGAAGTCATTTATTCCTGGCCCCTATTTTAACACTGTGTGTGTGTGTATCATTATGTCTTGTGGTTTTGTATATAATCTTAAATTGATACATTCTACATTAAAATACATTCTGAAATTCTTTTGAATAAACTTATTCTAGTCACATTCAAGATGAATAATTGTTGTTTACATTTCTCTCCATTAGATTTGTACATTTTTGCCCCTTTTAAAACAGTTATAAATCTGTACAGTTTTTTTTACTTAGACTAATCTATTCCCAGTCACAAAACACACACTATCCAACTTCCAAGAAAAACATATATTCCTTACTTTTACTTTCTCTCTCTTGCTCCCTCCCTCTCTCTCTCTCTCTCTCTCTCTCACTATCTCTCTTATTCAGACTGATTTTTGCTTCTCCATCACTCCATCATGCTCTTCGTAAAACAATTATTGGGAAATCCTACCATCTCACGAGATACAATCAGCCTTGATACTCATATATCATCACTACCATGACCCTCCAGAGAGTGGAACCTTAATCTCCTTTAATTAAAAAGGGGAGACAGGACAGACAACTCATTTTTCACCTGGTCGCATTCATTTTGGACTTTGATTTCTCTGACCATATTCATTTTGGGCATATTTGCCCTCTCCACGTTACTTTAAAGCTTTGTACATTCCTTTCCATCTCCTCTCTATTTTCAGATTTCTTTTGCTTATTGGTTTTTCCTATTAGACTGCAAGACTTTTGAGGGCAGAGATTATATTTCTCTTTTGAATATGTATTTCCTACACATGGCTCTGTGCCTTACAAGTAGATGCTTGCAAGTAATAAATGCTTATTGATTATTGAAATGACATTATCATCTTTTATCAGCTGTCTTATTTTGAGGAGATGCTGAGATACTTTTACCCCTTCACATCTATAAAATGTCTCCATATTTGTTTTATGACAGTCATCAGAACCTTGTCATCCCATTCTTTCTTCTGGTCAGGTCATCTGTAATTCCATCTTTCTACATTTTTATATCTGACTCTCCTCTATTTATCTTCTAGCATATCTTCTCTGCCTTTCTATTAATATAATAACTAATTATATTTCCATTCAAAGTTTTCATTGTTCGGAAGGAACATTGTCCAGATGCGATTGTCATTTTTTTCATCAGTAATAGTCTTGTATATACTAATTCTTTTGTCCAGTTGGAAAAAAAATCTATGTTGTATCCAGTATGTTCTGCCAGAACATGCTTAAGTCTTAAGGAAAAGTATTTGTGGATGATTTAGATTTTGGACCTTTTGAGCCAATTCTATAATGACTCAATAATTCCCCCTTCTACTCAGTCTTTTGAGGAGGGATGCTCCAAAATTAGAATTTGAATGTCATTATTACTAAACACACAAAACAAAAAAGACAACTAACAAACAAAATATACTGCAATTCTTTCCTAAACCTACCTTGCCATCAAACCTATCAACCTGTCCAAGAACTAGACAGACTTTGAATGGTGGAATGGCTTGTCATTGTCATTGCACTTATTGTGAAATCTACTTAATATTGGGTTGCCCGGCTTAATCTTTTTTTCCCCCATTCAGATTTAAGCAATATACTGGTCTTTGCAGGAAATAAATTCTGTTCGACCTCTAAGACAAATAGCTCTCATCTATCCTGGACAAGCCTGCAAATCTAATATTTTATGGATTGTAATTAATATCATGTATAAAAATGTCCCCAAAATATGTGAGATGCAGGTCAGCAAAGGATCTAAATATGCCAGATACTGAAAACAAGATCAGTTTCTAGAGAAATGAATTGTAGAAGGTCATACGATTATCCATCTTTGCAGACATCTAGATTGTCAAAATCTGTATCTACCCAGCCAGAAGTCATTGTGGTGTATACTTTTTTCATAGAGAAGGCATGAAATGATTTATAAACCTCATATCCCAAGACTTTTATGCCACCAGCCTAATACAATCCAGGTTGTCTTACAGACAAATCTGTTTGGGGGTGGGGTGGGGAAGGGAGGGTTCTGTTTCTCCCTTGGTGTCCTCAGCTCTGATCGACCTTCTCTATTCAGTGATAGAAGACTATTTCTGAGATAAAGCAGTCACTTGATCACTTTAGCCCCTTGGAGACATTAGTTCTCCAAAAGCAATTGACTTGTGCAATAAGCATATCAAGTTTCAAAGGAAAAGTCTTCAAAAAGAATTTATACCTCAGTACTAAGAAAAAGAAATAGAATCATACAAAAATTCTGAAGGGAGCAAAAATAGGCCTTTAGCATAAAGAATTAATCAGTGTTACTTGGAGGGGTTATATTTATCAGAGAACCCTCACATTTTATGTCTCTACTTTTATATAATTTCATTTTATGTAATAAAGCAGGCAAATGTAACAGGAGTGATCAGAAAAGTTCTTCCCCTGGATTTGGACATCCTTGACTCTTTACTAAGTAAAACGTTCCTTGCAAAGATAACATGTTATGGCTTTTTACTAACCCCTGATCTTTATATGCAATACTCTGTTTCCTGTCTCTGGGTGTTTTCATTGACTTTCCCTCCCCCCAGTCTTGGTACTCTTAATTTCCTCCTTTTTGGCTTCCTTCTATTCTCAGCTAAATCCTTCTTTACAGATGAAAAAATTGAGACTCACAATGATTAATTGACCTCCCCAATGTCACAAGGGTGAGTGACAAAAGGCAGCATTCAAACCCAGACCCTGTGATTATAGAAACAATGCTTTTTCCACTTCACCACACTCATGTTAAAATTCCAACACAGCTACTTATTATTAATGTGAATATGAATAGTCATTCCCCACTTTGGGGCCCATCTGTAGGATTTCTTTATGGTTCCTTCTAACTCAATAATCTTTGATCCCCAGGGAATAGTAAAGTTAATTCCTCATAGGAAGCAACTAAACATTGGATCAAATGGAATGTGTTTCAGATTAAAAGTAAATCAATGAAAGTAATTGTTAACATTTCCATAATATCTGAAAGTGTATTACATTAGTTACCTTCTTCACTCCTTGTAATAACCCTGGAATAGAGTTTTTAGGTCAATTATTTCTATATGAGGAAAGAGTCAAAGCAAGGATTTGAACCCCTGTCTTGACTCTGAGCCCAGTGTTCTTTCCAAAATTCATGATTTCATTAGAGGATGTCAGTCTCTGTTATCCTTGCAAACTCTAACTCCAGACAGAGAATGAATACTTTACTCCCTTCTGAGCTATGTTATATGGCTAAAAACCAAACCTACTAAAACCACAGCTCCTACAAATTCCCACATACTTGCCAACATCAGACAAAATGCTGCAGCTTCTATCCTCTGGGTCATTCTTCCCTTGCAATGACACAAAGAGTTCAGGAGGCCAGTGCAGAGTCCACAGCTGGAGAGACATCTTAGAACAGCAAAGACAGTTTGAGTTCAAAGCCCATCTCTGCACTTTGCACTTGATGATGGCTGAGATGCTTTGCCAAGTTATTTCCTTCCATGGATGTCTCTATAGAAAGGCATTTCTTCTAATCTATTATTTCCTAGAGAGCACTAACTTCTGTCCAAAAAGGCTGCTTCATAGTGATCTGTTTTGAATTTTTTTTTTTTTGCAAGGCAATGGAGTTAAGTGGTTTGCCCAAGGCCACACAATTAGCTAATTACCAAGTGTCTGAGGCCTGATTTGAACCCAGGTACTTCTGACTCCAGGGCTGGTGCTCTCTCCAGTGAGCCACCTAGCCACTCCCTGTTTTGAATTTTGAATGGTCATCTGAGCTTCCAGTAAAACATAAAATGGCACACATGGAAGGTTTGGAAAAAAGAAAATAAATGCTATCTGATTTATGATTTTCCTAAACCTTCTAAAAAGTATAAAAAAACCAAGCAAACATCTAAATATTTATAGCAATAACTTTTCATGGTAACAAAGAAATGGAAATCAAGTAGATATCCTACAATTAGAAAACAACTAAATAAATTGTGGTGAATGAATGGAATGGAATATTACTCTGCTATAAGAAATATCAAAATGATGAAAATAGAAAAGTATGAAAAGATTTACATGAAGAAAATGATTTACCCAACAACTACAACCATATAAATGGGAAATCACAAATCAAATATTTGGAATAGCTGGCTTCTTATGTTCCTTCAATATTTGGATCAATGATTATATATTTAAAGTAATTGACCTATAAAGGGATGGAGCAATAGTCTTGGCTCAAGAATAATGTCCTGGGACTTTTTCCCTATACAATGTTAAATGAAACCTCTACACACACATTAAAGCTACGGATACCACAAAGAAAAAGAAAAGATTGAAATAAGTTTTCAATTGTAGATATCATGAAGAATCTTCTATCTGGGAAAAAGGGGAAGTAAAGCCCAGGTAGGTGGGAGGCTTTTAATGACAGTGCAACCCAGGTTCTGGTAACTAGACAACAGTACAGGCCAGGCCTGGCAGCTAGATAACTAACGAGAAGGAAGGGTCCATCTGCCCCCCAATGTCTGAACCCTGGGAGCAGAGAGGCAAAAGACAGGACAGGGCTGGGAACAAACCACTGTATATAGGCAGAGCCTGGACATAAAGGAGGAAATAAACTTCTGCATAGCCAACAACTGTAGACAGCATTTTGGGAAGAGAGAAGCCCTGGAGGGCAGCTAGGTGGCTCAGTAAATAGAGCACCAGCCCTGGAGTCAGGATTACCTGAGTTTAAATCTGACCTCCAACACTTAAGAATTACCTAGCTGTGTGGCCTTGGGCAAGCCATTTAACGCTATTGTCTTGCAAAAACAAAAACAAGCCAGCAAACAAAAAAAAAGAGATAAGCCAGGGAGCAGGTCCCAAACCCTGTGCAAAAATTTCTGGTCTATATTCCCTATAACCCTAGGAACAGAGTTCAACAATAAAAATGAGCAAAAAAAAAAAAAACTTAAAACAATGCTGACTATATATTCCATTTCAGAAGAAGAGAAAGATGTGACAAATTACCTACATGGTAAGTCTCAAAAGAGACTCAAATCCAAAAACCTCATAGAATAGCTTACAAATAATTTAAAAACCAAAGAAGAAAAATGAAAAGAAAAGAAATAAGAGGAAATGCAGGAAAATTTTGAAAAATTGACCAAAGAAATCAACTCCTTTAAAAGTCAAAATAACCAATTGGAAAAAAAGAATATAACTCT
This sequence comes from Macrotis lagotis, assembly GCF_037893015.1. Lineage (NCBI taxonomy): Eukaryota > Metazoa > Chordata > Mammalia > Peramelemorphia > Peramelidae > Macrotis > Macrotis lagotis. The sequence goes on along the minus strand of NC_133658.1, from coordinate 822,406,895 downwards.
TCAAAAACTAATATCGACTGACTAGAAAAGGAATGCAATGCAACTCATCTAACCTCAAGTCCACCAACTGGAAAGGGAATGCAACTTAGCAAAAAAGTTAACCATCAGGAAATTAAAATTAACTCTTAGGAAAAGGAAACACGCAAGCTAACTGAAGAATATAAAACTCTAAAAATTACTACTACCTTTATGAATTTGGGCAACTCAAACTTTCTGGGTATTAGTTTCCTTATCTATAAAATGAAGAGGTTAGACTAGGAGGGTCTCTGAGGTCACTTGCAAGGCTAGCTTATAATACTATGACAATAGCTTGAGAGGATACTAAGGTCAAGATGAACTATCTAGTCATTGAGGTGAGACTGAAGATTTCAAACCAGAAGCCTGCAGAGGTGGGAGTAAGCTATTACTTACTTGAAATGAAGAATCTTACCACTTAGCCTGTTCATAGTAAGTGCTTAAGAAATTCTTATTAACTGATTGACATTGTTTCATTTGAGAGCATTATAGGGGACTTGAGCATAGTACCAGGCCCATGTGGAGTTAAATCGCTAAAACTTATCACAATATATTTAATTGATCAATTCCTATGTAGTATGGTATCATAGAAAAGTTGCCCAAATTCATAGATAGTAAGTAGAAGAGACAAGATTTGAACCCAGATACTCTCAGAATCAGTGACTTTTCAATCAGAAATGCTTGAAAATCTATTTCATTAAATATACATTATCTCCCCTGTAGGATAATACTGAATTTTGCTGAGTTGGTTATTCTTGATTGTTATTCTAATTCCTTTTCCTTCTAGAATATGATCTTCCAAGCTCTGTACTTCTTTTATGTGGAAACTGTTAAATCTTATGTGATCCTGATTGCAGTTCTATATATTTGTATATTTCTTCTTGCTGCTCATGATTTATTCTCCTTGACCAGGGAACTCTGGAATTTGGCTGTAATGTTCCTTAAAGTATTCATTTACAAATCACTTTCAGGAGGTGATTGGTAGATAATTTCAATTTTTATTTTACCCTCTGGTTCTAAAACATCAAGGCAGCTTTTCTTGAAATATGTCTATAACTTTTCTTTGATCAGATCTTTCAGGTAATCCAAAATTCTTAAACTATCTATCCTTGATCTAAATTATATCCACTTATTGTTCTATTGATATATTTCATATTTTCTTCTATTTTTTTCTTTTGACTTGGTTCTACTGTTTCTTGATATCTCATGGAATCATTAACTTCCACTAGCCCATTTCTAATTTTTAAGTTCTTTTCCTCAGTGAATTGTTTTTGCCTTTTTAAAAAACCATTTGACCAATTCTGTTTTCTTTTCTTTATTAGTTTTTAACAATTATATGCAAAGGTAGTTTTCAATAATCATCTAAGTTTACAAGTTGTGCATTTTTCTATCAGACTTCTTTTCCTCTCCCCTCCACATGGCAGCAAACAGTCTGGTAAAAGTTGTACATGTACAGTCTTATTTCACATGTTTCCATATTAGCCATGTTGTGAAAGAGAAATTAGAACAAAAGGAGGGAAAAAACATGAGGAAGAATAAACATAAAAGAAGTTTTAAAAAGTGAACATAGTATGTTTTGTTCTGCATTCTGACTCCATAGGTTTATTCTGGATATGGATAACATTTTCCAAAACAAGTCTCAGGATTGTCCTTGATTACAGAACTGCTGAGAGGAGCTGCATCCATCATAGTTGATCATCTCCCCAATGTTGCTACTAATGTGTAAAATGTTCCCTTGATTCTGCTTACTTCACAGAGCATCAGTGCATAAAAGTCTTTCCATGCTTTTCTAAAGTCTGGCTGCTCATGATTGCTTACAGAGACATATTACTCTATAACATTCACACATTTTATCTTGTTCAGCCATTCCACAATTCATGGATATTTCCTCTATTTCCAATTATTTTCTACTACAAAAAGTTGCTAGAAGTATTTTTTGTGATCTCTTTGAGTTATAGATCTTGTAGTAGTATTGTGGGATCAAAGGGTAAACACAGTTTTATTGTCCCTTGGATATAGTTTCACATTGCTCTCTAGAATGGATCACAACTAGAACAAAGCGTATTAATCTCCTAGTTTTCCCATATCCTTTCCAACGTTGATCATTTTCCTTTTTTTTTAATATTCTAGCCAATCTGATGGGTGCGAGGTGGTACTTCAGAGTTGTAATTTTCATTTCTCTAATCAATAATGAGTTAGAGCATTTTTTTCATATCACTAGAGATAACTTTAATTTCTTCATATGAAAATTGCATGTTCATATTCTCTGGCCATTTAAAACCTGGAGAATGACTTGAAATATTATAAATTTGATTCAATTCTCTCTACATTTTAGAAATAAGTTCTTTATCAAAAACACTAACTGAAAATTGCTCCCCAGTTTTCTATATTCTTTCTAATCTTGGTTGCATTGGATATTATATATGTGTGTGTGTGTGTGTGTGTGTGTGTGTGTGTGTGTGTGTGTGTGCACAAAAAGTTTTAATTAATATAGTTGCAATCATCTAATTTGCAAATTTATAATATTCTCTATCTCTTGTTTGGTCATAAATTTCTCCCCTCTTCATAGATCAGAGAGATAAGATTATTTCTTGAGCTCTTAATTGGTCTATGATATCATTCTTTATGTATAAAGCCTGTACCCATTTCAACCTTATTTTGGTCTAAGGTGTGATAGGTGGATCTATTTTCCAGTTTCCTAAGAAGTTAGTGTCTTTGGGTTTATCAAACAGTAGGATTACTGGTCATTTACTGCTGTTTCTTTTGTAACTAATCTATACCACTACTCTACTGCTCTACATTTTAGCCACTACCAGACAGATTTGATGACCGCTGCATATTTTTTCCATTAATTCCCCTGATATTATTGACCTTTTGTTGCTCCAGATAAATTTTGTTACTATTTTTCTTTCTCTGTAAGTTTAGGTTTTTGGTAGTTTGATTGGTATGACTAATTCATTGGTATGAATAAATAATTTAATTTGGATAGAGTATAATTTGTATTATATTAGCTCTGCCTACCTAGAAGCAATTGTACTCATTGTACTCAAAACAACATCATGAGTTGGTTTCTAATAGAACAATAGTATTCCATGATATACATATACCACAGTTTGTCAAGCCATCCCGCAATAGAAGGGCATTTACTTGATTTCAAATTCTTTGCTACCACAAACAGGGCTGCTATGAATATTTTTTGTACAAGTGATGTTTTTACCCCTTTTCATCATCTGTTCAGGGTTTAGACCCTGTAGTGGTATTGCTGGGTCAAAGGGTATGCACATTTTTGTTGCCCTTTGGTCATAGTTCCAAATTTCTCTCCAGAAAGGTTGGATGAGTTCACAACTCCACCATCAATGTAATAGTGCCCCAGATTTCCCATAATCCTTCCAACATTGATCATTATCCTTTCTGTTCATATTGGCCAGGCTGAGAGGTGTGAGGTGGTACCTCAGAGAGTCAGAGAAGCTTTAATTTGCATTTCTTTAATAAGTAATGATTTAGAGCAATTTTTTCATATGACTGTGGATTGCTTTGGTCTCCTCATCTGTAAATTGCCTTTTCATATCCTTTGACCATTTGTCAATTGGGGAATGGCTTTTTGTTTTAAAAATATGACTCAGTTCTCTGTATATTTTAGAAATGAGTCCTTTGTCAGAAATTAGTTGTAAAGATTGTTTCCTAGTTTACTACATTACTATTGATCTTAGTTACAGTGGTTTTGTCTGTACAAAGGCTCTTTAATTTAATGTAATAGAAATCATCTAGTTTGTTTTTAGTGATGTTCTCCATCTCTTCCTTAGTCATTAAACTGCTCCCTTTTCCATAGATCTGACAGGTAAACTAGTCCTTGATCTTCTAATTTGCTTATAGTATTGTTTTTTTATGAGTAAATCCTGTAACCATTTGAATCTCATCTTGGTAGGTGTGAGGTGTTGATCTAATCCAAGTTTCTGCCATACTAACTTTCCCAGCAGTTTTTATCAAAGAGAGAGATTTTATCCCAATAGCTGGACTCTTTGGGTTTATCAAACAGCAGATTACTATAATTGTTTCCTTCTATTGCACCTAGTCTATTCCACTGGTCCACCACTCTATTTCTCAGCCAATACCAGACAGTTTCAGTATATTTTCAACAAAATCCAAGAGCAAAAAGATGGAAAAAGAAATTCCATTTGAAGTAACTGTAGAAAATATTAAATACTTGGGGATCTGCTTCCCATGACAAAGCTAGAAACTTTATGAACACAATTACAAAATACTTTTTGCCACAAGTTGTTAGATTTAACCAATTTTGTTTTTTAAGGTGTTATTTTCTTCAGCATTTTCATGTGTCTTTTCCCAGACTTTTAATTCTCTTTTCATAAATTTTCTTAAATCATTCTCATTTTTCAATTTTTCTTCTACTGCTTTCACCTTTTTCTTTAACTTCCAGGGATTCTTTTTGAACTTCTGTCCAATTTTCAAGGAATTAAAATTTTCTTTAAGGCTTTGCTTATAACTGTTTTACATTACCTTCTTCTGAGTTTTTATCTTGATCCTCTTTTTTTTTCCCACCAAAATAGCTTTTTTTAGTTAGGTTCCTTTTTTTTTTTGTTATTTGTTTATTTTTTTTTCCTGGGTATTTCTTGACTATGAACTTCACATTAGAGTTGCGTTCTACTCACCAAGAACTGTAAAAGCAGTATTTCAAGCTTTCAAGCTTTTTCTGTATCTGATTTTTTTCAATTAGTTCTGGGGTTTTGAAAATGTTTCGCACTTCTGTTTTCCTCACCTGGGCTCTGATCTTTACCCATGAAGGATCCCTGCTCTTCTAAAGCTCCAAGTGCTAGTGTTTTTCTCCTCCCTGGAACTGCATCCTAGAATATGGGCAGTGGAGTTGCCAAAATATACTTGATCCTGGGCCCAGTGTCAGTTCAGGGTTCCTTGTAATCTGTTTGAGAACATTTGTCCAATTCCATTAAAACCTCTGGGCTGAGAGCTCCTGAAGCTCCTACTGCCATCACAGCAGCCTACAAGGACCAACACTGATGTTGCCATATTATGTGTTCTGTGCTAGCCCCCACCCCAATGTCACAGACCTAATAAGTTGTCTTGGGATGAAAAAAAAGTCTCACCCCAATCTTTTGTTGTCCATGATCCTCCAGCATTTAATTGGATCTATTATTTCAAATTTGTTTGAAGGGGAATATTGAAAAAGTTTGACCGAGTATTTACTCTATACTTCCATCTTCACCCTCCAATTTATCTTTGAATTCCAGGAGTTTAGCACTAAAACTTGAGGCTCCTTGCTTTGAATGGGAGTCCTATCTTCCAGGGATTTGGTAAATTAAATTCATGTTTACCCTTCTTGATTTTGTTGCATCTATCATTCTGCATTGTAACTTAAACATTTTTCATCATTTTAGGTTTCATAAAAGGAGATATTTAACAGCAGAACATGAGTAATCAATATATGGAAGAAGGCTTCACACCCCATATTTTTGAAGAGAGATACGTTGTAGGTGAATTAGAAATGAAAAATATAGTATAAAGATCTGGATTTGAAGCCACTTACCAATTATATGGGCAACTAGGTAGCATGGTGGTTAGAATGCCATTCACGGAGTTAGAAGGACCTGAGTTCAAATCCAACTGCAGATATTTAATATCTGTGCTGTGTGACATAGGGCAAGTCATTTAACTGAATTTGTCTCAGTTGCCTCATCTGCAAAATGAGTTGAAGGAAGTGACAAACCACTCCAGTATCTTTGTCATCCCAAATAGGATCATAAAAGGTTAAACATGATTAAAAATATGACCTAAGAAATAATTTTATAATAGGGAGCATGAAATTTAATATCCTATAACCTCAGTTTCTTCTGTACCATGGGAATAATAATAATTGATTTTTCTTCTATACTAGATTGTTATGTTGGAATGTTTCAATGAGTATCATCTGTTTTATTATTTTTATTGAAAATAAGAGCTTAGCAATTCCAGTCATCTTTTCCAAAGCTTCCTCAATCATTATGGTTTTCTTTTTTTTTCGAATTGATATTTTTCCAACTATCTGTTGGAAGTTTTTCAACATTCATCCACAAGCATATACATATTTTTAAGTTACATGATTTCCTTCCACCCTCACTTCATACCTCCCCCCAGCAAGGAAAAGTCAAGTGAATATTGTACATGCTCATTTATGGTTAACATGTTTACAGATTAATCATTTCAGTATGAAGAATTAGGATTAAGGGAAAAGAAAGAAATCCTTGGGACAAGAAAGAAATACATAAGAGAAATTTTTAAAAAGTGAATGTAGTTTTCATTCAGATTCTATAGGGTTTTTTTATTTTTTGTTTTTCTTCCTCTGGACATGGATAGCATTGTCCATAACAGGTTTTCTCAGGTTGTCCTAGCTCTCTGAATTGCTGAGAGGAGCTGCACTCACCAAGGTTAATCAACTCATGATGTTGTTTTGAGTACAATGAGTACAATGTTCTCTTGGTTCTGCTCCCTTTGGTCAGCATCAGTTCCTGTAATTCATTCCATGCCTTCTAGAGTCCAACCATTTATGCTTTCTTATAGAACAATAATATTCCATAGTATTCATGTACCATAAGTTATTTAACCATTCCCCAATTGCTGGACATCCCCTCAATTTCCATTTCTTTGCTATTACAAAAAAGAACTGCTATGAATATTTTGGAGCATGTGGGACCTTTCCCATTTTTTTGTGATTTCTTCTGGATAATAGGCCTAGCATTGGAATTGTTGGGCCAAAGGGTATGATCAGTTTTATTATTCTTTGGGCATAGTTCCATATTGTTCTCCAGAATGGTTAGATCAGTTTACAACTCCACCAGCAATGCATCAATGCCCCAATCTTTCCACAACCTCTCCAACAATGATCATTTTCCCTTTTTTATCATCTTAGCCAATCTGCTGGTGTGAAGTGGAACCTCATAGTTGTTTTAATTTGCATTTCTCTAATCAGCAATGATTTGGAGAATTTTTTCATATGATTATATATAATTTTAATTTCTTCATTTGAAAACTGTCTATTCATATCCTTTGACCATTTATCAATTGGGGAATGACTTGTAACCTTATAAATTTGATGCAATTCTCTGTATATATATTTATCAAACCCCCTATCTATGAAAATTATATTCCAGTTTTCTGTTTTCCTTCTAATTTTTGCAGCATTAGTTTTGCTAGTGCAAATATCATGTTTTTGTTGAAGTGGAATTATCATTCTTATGAAATTTCATATAACCTTTTCCTGAAAATAAATGGGAAAAATGTATTTTTTAAATCAATTGAAAAGCATGATTTTATAGTGGACTAGGCACTGGAGACAGAGTGAGGAAGATCAAAATTTGAATCCTTCTATAGACACATAACTGTGTCATCCTGGATGTATCGTTTCACATCTATGGGCTTCAGTTTCTTCATCTCTAAATTCAGATGTTTGACCCAATAATCTTAAAGGTCACTTCCACATAAAAAAAAAAGGATTTTAATTTTACAACAATTTAACATAGTAAAACAATGCTTTTCTTTTTCCTACCATTTACCTCTCACACCTTTCTTCTTTCACATCCAGTCAAATGTTATCAAATATACCTCCAGAATATCTCTTGTATACCACCTGTTCTCACATGTCACACTACCACTACTTTAGTACAGACCTTCATGACTAGTATACTCTGATAACTTCTGCTTTGTCTCTCTCTACCTTGAATGTTTCCCCACTTCAGTGCATACTTCTTTCAGCTGTTAAACTGATCTTTCTAAAACATGAGTCTGACCACGTGCGCCTCTTCCCAGCCACCATTCAATACTTCAATGACTCTTTGTTTTCCCTAAGATCAAATGGAAAATCCTTTGCTTTAAAGCCCTTCATGACCTAATTCCTCCCTACCTTTCCATGCTTCTTATAGTAGACACACTGGCCTCCTTGCTGTGATTTGGACAAGATGCTCCATCTCCTGGCTGCATGCATTTGCACTGACTATGCCTTGTACCTGGAATTCTCTCCCTCTTCACTCTAGTATCCTGTCTCCTTTGGCTTCCTTCAAGTCTCATGTAAAATATCATTTTCTACAAGAAGACTTTCTTACAAGTTTCTTCCTTTTGGTGATATATCCAATTTAATCTCTCTGTTTCTTCTGTTTATTTCTCTATCTCTACCTGCAGATGTATATGCATATGTGTATATATATATATATATATATATATATATATATATATATATATGCTAAACATACTCTAGCTTTATCTATGTTTCTGGACAGAAACATCTATATCTGTGTGTGTGTGTGTGTGTGTGTGTGTGTGTGTGTGTGTGTGTGATACGTGGATATAAGTATATCTCTACATATCTAGAAAGGTGTACATTGGAGATATCAGTCTCTCTCCTCCAATTTATGCTCTCTCTCCTGTGTGTAAATTGGAGATTTTTGTATAGGTGCATATATACATATATATATATATATATATATAGGTGATTATACATATACATAGGTATGTGTGTATAGTCACATGTATAAACAGTCATATAGATACATATACATCTATATACTTGTATATATGTATACATTGTCTATAAATTTATAAATATATATGTGAATATGTGTTGATAGAGAACTAAATAGATAGACAGATTATATATAGTTGCTTTCATATTGTCAGAATTTGACCTTCTAGAGGACAAAGACCATGTTTTTGCCTTCCTTTGGTACCCTCAGTACTTAACACAGTGCTTGGTGAATAGTAGATATTCAGTAAGTGCTTGCTAGCTTAACTTACCCAGAAAACCATCCCTTGTAATAAAAAAAACAGTATATTAAAACCAATTAGTATCTAAATTTGCTCTAACAGTCTATATAATGTTCCATACCAATGGTGACTGACATCTCTAAAGAGGTATATTTTTCTCAACTTTTCTCTGAGGCATGAAGTCCTTTCCCTTCTTTATGCCAGCCCACAGAAGTCTAGTGAAAATAAGTTTGTTTTTTTAATAGCAACACTGTTCTTAAAGAAAATTGTTTCCTCTCTTACAATTTGTGCTATTTTCCTGTTGAATTTTTCTGAGCCTTGGGACAATACAAAGCCACATTTTACAAAAGACTCATATGGCACAATTGTAAGATATGAATCAGTTTTCCCCAACATTAACCACAGTTTCAGCAAGAGACTGAAAAGCTGCTTAAACTAAGCCTTCTTTAATAGATCTAATGTGAGTAGGAATTTGGATATCCTTGAGAAACTATTTTCACTAAAGAAAGTTATAGCCAGCAAGCAGAATTGACTCAAATAATTTAGTCTCACAGCAACCCTGTCGTCTGTTGGAAATTAAACTGACATGAAAGAAAAAAAAGAAGATTCAGTATTTCTGCAGACTGATTTTAGTACTGTGAGAAATGATTTAACCTAGCACATCACTATTTAGAAGATAAACATTAACAAACTTACTGAGGTTTGAGAATCATTCTTAAAATAGAAAGATTTAAGTGCTCTTCAGGCCTCACTCAAAGTTAATCTTTCCAAAAAGCTTAATTTTCTTTCAGATTCTCTAGTACTAACATTAGAAAGAATATGCATTGCAAGCCATTACTCTAGATATCGAATTTTGTTTGGATCAACCCCATAATTTAAAAGTATAGATACTCCGGGGAGCAGAACCAAAAGAACAAGGTATACAAATTAACAGCAACATTGTGAGATGATCAACCTTGATGAAAGCAGCTTTTCTCAGTAGTTCAGAGAGTTAGGTCAACTGTATTAGACTGGCTATGGACAATGTTATCCCCATCCAGAGGACGAAAAACAAAACAAAACAACCTACTACCACTACTATTACTGCCACTATCTCTACTGCCAACACCTAGCATTTTAGGACATTTTAAGATTTCTAAATTGTTTTACAAAAATTTTCTCATTTTTATCCTCATATCCTTGAGGTTTAAATGCTATTCTTATTTCTATTCTATCAGAAAGAAAATTAGGTTGAAAAAACTCAATGAATTTTAAGTTATATTTATATATATAATATATAGGTGAATAATTATATATATATAATATATTATATATATATATATATATATATATATATATTACTAAGTATATGAAGTAGGGTTCAAATTCAAGTCTTCCTGATTCCATATGCTGTATTTTATCCACTGTGTCACCTAGAGAAAAGACAGCCACAGTACTTACAACTTGTAACTTGCAGCTTACAGCTACCCATACTAGACAGTAAACTGAGTTGCTTCTCTCCTCACCCCATAGCAAGTATTGAGCTGAGGCAAATTAATTACAATATTCATTTCCCCTTGAATGTGTGGCTATTATATTTAAAATATTATATTATATTGGGGCCCCAATTGATAGTCAAAGGACATGAGCAGGCAGTCATATAAAAATGCTCCAAATCATTATTGGTTAGAGAAATACAAATTAAAATAACACAAGGTACCACCTCACATCTTTCAGATTGACTAAGATGATAAAAAAAGGAAAATGATTAATATTGTAGAGGATATGGGAAAACTGGGACATTAATGCACTGTTGGTGGAGTTGTGAACTGATTCACCCATTCTGGAGAGCAGTCTGGAACTCTGCCCAAAGGGCAATAGAACTGTTCATACCTTTTTATCCAGTAATGCCATTTTTTAGGTCTATATACCAAAAAGATCATAAAAAAATGGGGAAAGTCTCACATATTCAAAATTATTTATAGCAATCCTTTTTTGTAGCGGCAAAGATCTGGAAATTAAGGGGATGCTCATCAACTGGGAATGGTTTAAATTAGTTATGAAATATGAATTTTATGTTCTATAAGAAATAGGAATGATAGGACTTTAGAGAAGCATGGATAAATTTGCATGAACTGATGCTGAGTTAAATGAGCAGAACCAAGAGAACACAATACACATCAACAACAATGTGGTGAGCAACTATGATGGATGCAGCTCCTCTCAGAAGTTCAAAGATCAAGGACAACCCTGAGAGACCTGCTATGGACAATGTCATCCACATCCACAGAAAAAAAAAAAAACTATGAAGTCTGAATGCAGAACAAAGCATATATACCATGTTTACTTCTTTTAGAAACTTTTATTTTTTCTTTCTTTCTCATTTTTTTCTTTCTCTTAGTCTAATTCCTCTTTCACAACATGACTAATATGGAAATATGTTAAACTTGATTGTTCATGTACAATTTTACCAGATTATTCATTGCCATATGGAAGAGGGAAGAAAAATATGGAATATTAAAAATTTGCAACTATATGAATGGGGAAAGCTATATATATGCATTTGGAAAAATAAAATAAAATTTCAATTAAAAATAATAATGTGGGGACCTCATTCATTTGGCATGTTCAGGTAAAGTCTTAATAGGAGTGAAGAAATGTTGAGATTGAGTTCTCATGAGACAGTTTCTGAATGTACCAGCTTCAGAGAGTTCAGAGAAGGAGTCAGAAAGCAGAATAAATAAAGTGACATCTCCTTCTCTCCTGATTTTTCTCAGCAGAGTGCAAGAAACCACTCAATTTGATTGTAATCCAAAGAGTAAATCTCCAATGAATGGAAATAACCCTGCTCCATCCTGTTTATTGTAGACCTGAGAATATCCTACATTGCTCAGCCCAACAGAGGAGATGTTTAATATCAGAATATGAATAATCCAGAAGCTGACATTGAAAGGATTCATTGAATCCTCCTGAATGTGAGCTTTTCTAATGTAATCCACATAAATACTGGTTGTGGGATTCTTCCTGAGGGCTGCAATGCATTCTGAGACTCAGCCTGCCAGGAATTAATTCAGACTTAACTGCCTGCCTTCTGTCTCAGAAAACTAATTCTATTCATTTTCAGCCGTGATTGTCATAATATATTTAAGTTGACCATGTATCCAAGGAACATCCTTAATGAGATCTAAAGAAAAGGAATTGGATCTGTGGAGACATCATTTGAAATAGGCTTATTCTCCTTGGATACTGTATTTTGTTATATTCAATATGATCTAGTTTAGCAGCTTTCTGGAGCAGTTAATATATATTTCCATACCAAAAAAAAAGCCATAACACTGTAGGTAAGTGGGAATTCTCTTTCTTGCAGCAAATTTTTACCTTTGGTTTCTTCTTCTTTTTTTGCTCTCTAACCTACCCACACATGCAAAATTATATTCCAACTGAGGGTTTATTAACTTTTATATAATGATAGCCAATTTGAAGTGCTTACATCTTATCATGTCCTAAAGATTTTAAATGTAAATATAATGAATTTTTCTATTTGCCATTGTTATGCTCTTGAAAAATATTTTAAACTATATGGATAATTAGTAAATTACTTGTCTTAGTTTACTCTGAAGGTCCTTGACCTTCAAGGTGATTTTTTTATTGGTTAGAATCTGACTGTTTAATTTCCCTTTTTCTATTTCAAATTTATAGTTGGGTTGTTTGTTAATGGAAACTTTGGGTACAGCATTTTTTCCAGAATCCTATTTGCTTCAATTGTATCCAATGTGGTCAGAGGTCAAAGGATCTTGATTTAAATTTCTCCTTCAACAACCATTGTAACTGGGTTCAAGTGTTCTAACATCTCTGTGCCTCAGATCTCTCATTTATAAAAGGGAGGGGTTAGCCTGAAAGACCTCTGAAACCTCTTTAAGCTCTCAAATTTAGATTTTGTCTTCCCTTGGTATGGATTAATCTAAGAAGGACAGGGACCTTCACAGGATATGTTGCATTTGGAGATCTATTTAGAGGAAGAGTAAAAGGATCAGAAGATAAGGTTTAAACTGCCAGCTATGCTACCCAACCCTTTCATCTTACAGAAGGAGGAAACTGAGGCACAGAGAGATTTAAGTGATTTGTCTAAGGACATAGAACTAGTTGTGGTATAGCTAGAACTTGGAAACAAATCTTGTCAATAAAGCCAATTTTCCACACTATCATGATAAATCATAGTTTTAGCTAAACAACAATTGCATGCTTGAAAAATGCTACTCTCTAATTATAACTTGGGCCCTGGGTATCTATCACTTTTCTGTTTTAATAGATGAGATTTTTGGTACATAGAGTATTGGGATTCCATTGAGGAAAACTGTTTTTCAAAAAGGTGATATTAAGTATTGAAAGTGATTTAAAATTTTTACAACAGTGATGTCAAACATTCTTCCCCCAGGCATCATGCAGCCTACAATACTCCCATGTGTCACTTGAATCAGATTAAAACATAGTTACTAACTGATATTAATGTGTTGATGTGTTAATAATATTAATAAAAATAATTCTGTGAACAGGGATAGTTTCCTATGTCAATATACAGCCAAAGGGATTGTGATGTAAGGTTAGTAGTCCCATCTCTACTTGTTTGACACTGCTATTCTCCAAACATGTTTGATTTTCATAAGGCTTGAATATAAAATGCATGATCAACAGGAGCAAATGTTTTCATATACCAATGCTTGCTTTGGAGCAGAAGATTTTCCTTAGATAAACATCTGATTTGAGGGGTAGAATTATGCATAGAAATACAATGCTGAATTTGTTGAAGCCTGCTGCTGATCAGCTTTTAAAATGGCTTCCCTTTTTGAACTCACATTTCTCATCTCATCCTCATAAACCTAGGCATCATCTCCTTTTAGCAGAATTTATCCTTATCCCCAAGTACATATTCTCTATCCCAGCCACACCGCCTTATTTATCATCTTCCTAGAGCTTCAGTTTTTCTTACCTGAATAGCTTAAAAAAGTCAGATCCTCGGGTTGGTTTTCTGTTTTTTGGCTGCTCACTTTCTACATCAATACACTGCTCTAACTTCCAATAAAAATATATTTCTTGAGGCCTGATATTCTATTGAGATATGACCATATGACCTTGATTTGAGTATCCTTATCTGGACTAATTCCCTGGATTCTAGAATTTTCTTCACCTTCTAATATCACCCATATACATCAAATAGTCACAGCAACCCTTTTGTGTGAGCAAAACAAATAGAAACAAAGTATATGATCATCAGTGGGGGAATGGTTAGCAAATTATCATATATTAATATAATGGAATATTAATATACTATAAGAAATCATGAATATGGAAAAATCAGAAAAATATGCCCACACACATAAGCTTATAAAGTGAAATAGAGCTTAGGAAAATATCAACCATAATAACAATGTAAATAAAATCAACAACATCAAAAAGAAACATAATACTGAATACTTATAGTGATCAAGTTCTACCATGGAGAAGCAATGAATAAATACATTTTATTCCCTACTGTTCAGAGAACTATGGGTATGGAATATTATATAAACAATTACGTGCAGTTGATGTTCTTATTAGTTTTGATGAACTGATTTTTCTTTCATTTTTTTATTTTGTGCTATTAGTTCTCTGGGTAGGGGAGAAAGGACTTATTTTGAAATGTAAATGATTTTAAAATTACAAATATCAAATTTTAAATGTCGTTTATTATAGTAAATATTAAATATGTTAAAAGCTCATTCTCTAGTCTTCCCACTTCCCTTTCTGATCCATATTTAAACTTATCAAGTCAGTGTTACGTTCTCAAAAGACCCTATACTTGCCTGCCAAAGTGACAGCTAGTTAATCCAATAAATTAATATGTGCTAATGTGTTAAGAGGGAGATTAGTTTTTAAATATCCAAAGAATAATGAAGTTGAAGAATAATTAAACTTGTTCTACTTTTCCACAGAGGGCAGAGCTAGGATTATAACTAGATGGAAGCATAAGTGTGCTGTTGTCAACTTGAAACTGCTTTCAATAACTGATTACTGAATTTTTAGTTTAAGCATTTATTCCTCAAAAAATCAGCAAGCACTAAAAAACAGGATTTGATTTATTTGTTTTTGTTGATTGCCTATTCTTAAGAAAGTGTTGGAAGAAGCATTAATATTGCAGATTAAATTAAAAAGACTGTTATGCATGTACTTTTCTTTTACTGGAGAATGGGTTGCTAAACTTTTAAAAGCATGTTCCTCATGGAAGTTAAATAGCAGCAAATTTTGTCTCAAAATGGAAAAAAAATCTTAATATTTCTGCTTTGGTGACTTCTATTATAAGATAGAATTCAAAGGCATTCTTGTAGCACCGTTACTGTGTGACTTTGGTTAAACTCAGTTATTCTCTCTTTATTACCTCATCTGTAAAATGAGTGTTTTCCGTTAGATGATTTCTGAGGTCATTTGTGATCTAGATCAGTAACCTATTGAATCATGGCCATGGAAAATAAAATTGGAAAATATAGAAGTGGACTTTAGTCCACTTAGTGCTGAATGACCTCTTGTTAGAAATTGTATAGGTGGGGCTTATCCAGTTTGGAATGTTTCTGAACTGGAAGGCTTCTGCAATCCCTTGAATTCTGAGGTGCTATGATTTAATGATCCCTTTGGCATCTTAAATTTTGTTAAAATGATTTTTTGAAACTGTTTTGATGTCCACCAGGCTATCTGCTCATACTGACGCTCCAGGATTATAGCAACCAGACTAGCTTAGTCAAAAATCTTGCCACTTTAAAAAAAAATGTGCAGATTGTGGGCCTTTCATCTCAACCCCTGTCCATCTTGCCCTTCGTCTGACTTCTTTTTGTCTTCACCTGACAGTATACCTGTAGGACCATGATAATCCCCACTAATTACAAATGTGAATTCTATACCAGAATTTTTCTTTCAGTGGTTGAAGCTTTTCTTCTAGAGGAGAGAGATGGCCTTTGAAAAATGACCTAGCTCAATTCACTTCTTTTCTTTGGTCTTTTAGCTTCCCCACTGAGTAACTGAATTACAAAAATAGGCATTCCTCACTTGGAGCAGCGCCTCCACAGGGGGTGTGGAGGAACAGAGAGGAGGAGAAGTGCTAGACAGGAATGGAGCCAAGAATATCCACAGTTCTTATGCTGAGAAGTCACCCCAGGACTTTTTATAATCCCACCTTCTCTTCCTTCCCCTTTTCCCCTTCAGATCTTTTTCAATTATTTGAAAGTTTGATTCTTGGATCCTTTCAAACCTTTCTTAAATCTCTATAAAATATATTTTTTAAATTTACTTTTTTTCTAAGTTTTATAAAAATTCTCTTTAAAAATTTCTCCTCGGATGATTTTTAATTTGATCATAGGAAAAGACAGAAAATTAGAAATTTAGTTGACATTTTAGTGATTTGTGAATTTTAAAAATTTACGGAGGGAAACAATATATATTTATAAGAACACTTTCCTCCCTCTGTACTGAACTAGAATTTCCTTTTCAAATGTTAAATGAGATTGCAAAAGAGCTGAATTAATCTCTGCTTTCCATTGATTTTTATGATGAGTGATAAACATGAAAAACTGATTCCATCCCTCACTTCTTGATGCCAATTTGATCCAATCCAGTTCCCTAAATATGATTGAAGACTAAAGCTGACACTAGAGATCACTTTCTGGACTATTACATTATCAAGATACTACTGTGAAATAATGCCCATTCAAGTTCTTCATAGTACAAAATGTATTTAGAAGTTTAATATTTTTAGAGGTCATCTTCATCTCAGTATGTTGGTCAACTGTAGGGTGACTTAAAAAAATTTTAAGGAGCACAGGAGAGGATAAAAATGAACTTGTTTACAAGAAGACTAGGAAAGTTGTAAAGATATTCATTTATGAAAATGGCCCCTCTTTGGCTTCTTGGGCAGTGTGGTTGGGTAAAGGGGTAGATGCCTATGGTTAAATCATCAATGAGTTTGATCATAAATTTATGACTGAAAGGGACTGACACCTAATTCCCCTATTTTACAGATGAAGAAACTGAGGACTAAAGAGATTAGATGATCTTACAGGAAGTAAGTGTTAGGGTTTTGTCGTTTAGATATGTCACCTTGGTAATGTCCGAATCACCTTTTTGCTATACTATTGATCAATTTCAAAGATAATAATGGTATTTCAGATGTGGCTGAGTCATGAATGGAGTCAGGATATTCTTAGGACAGCAACTACTCCCCCCCACCTTATTTATTTTTTTCTAATACATACAAAGGTAGTTTTCAGTATTCATCTTATTGCAAGTATTTGAGTTACACACTTTTCTACCATCTCTCTTCCCTTTCCCCTCCCCATGGCAGTGAACAATCTGATATAGGTTGTACATGTAAAGTTGTGTTCAATGTATTTCCATACTAGACATGTTGTGAAAGAAGAATTAGAACCAAGGAGAAAAAAAAAATCATGGGAGAGAACGAAACAGAATAAAAGAAATTTTAAAAAGTTAACATTGTATGATTTGCTCTGCATTCAGAATCCATAGTTTTTTCCCTGGATGTGGATGGTATTTTTCATTAAAGAATTTTCCTTGTTCATTAAACTGATGAGAGGAGTTAATCCATCATATGATCCATCACAGCTGATCATCTCACAAATTTGCTCTTAATGTGTACAATATTTTCCTGGTTCTACATACCTCATTCAGCATTAGTTCATGCTAGTTTTTCCAGGCTCTTCCAAAGTTTGTCCACTTATTTCTTAGAGAAACTCTAACTAAAATTGTTTGCCAGCTTTCTGCATTCATTTTGATCTTAGATGCATTAATTTTATTTGTGCAAAAACCTTTTCTTTCCCTCCATCCTATTTTATCCCTATTTGTACTTTTCATTCTCTTTTCCCCTTATCCCTCCTCACCAATATTTTGCTTTTGACTACTGCCTGTTCTTTCCCCTGCTCCTTCCTATTTCTTGTAGAATAGGAAAAAATTCAAACCTAATTGGGAATGCATATCATCCCCTCTTGAGCTGAATCTGTTGAGAGTAAGATTTAAACAGTGTTTACACTCTCCATACTTTCCCTCTACTGCAAGACTTTGTGCTTCTTCATGTGGTACTAATTATCCTCTAATGCCTCCACCTTCTTCCCTTAGTATAATCCTTTTCTCAAGTCTTAATTGCTTTAAATATCTATCTTGTATCCATACACTTTCAACTGTTCTGATAGAAGCATAATTCTCAAAAGTCATAAATATCATTCCATTATAATGAATCTATATCCACACCCTCTATCCAAATAAATTCCCCCCAGCTGTCCACATAGAAATACAATCCTCATGAACCAAAGTACTATCTCATCTTGATAAATTATTTCCCATATCCTCTGTCTGAGTACCCTTCCTCCAGTTGTCTCAATAGAAATACCTATACCAGCTTGGACAACCATAATAGACTAGCTATGGACAATATTATTCCGATCCAGAGGAAGAAAAACAAAACAAAACACACACACAAACACACTTCAGAATCTGATGAACACTTTATAAAAATGATCTCTTGTGTATCTCTTTCCCTTAATCCTAATTCTTCATAATGAAAATAACTAATCTGTAAACATGACTATCAAAAATACGCATGTGCAATGCTAACCTGATTGTTTACTGCTGAGGGGAGAAGGGTGTAAAGGGAAGGTGGAAAAAATTTATAATTTAAAAATATACATGTGCATATGGATGAAAATAAATAAACTTTAAAAATACCCACACACCCTATCTAATGATGTTCACTTCTATTGTCCTAAGAGAAATACAATTCTCAAGAGTTATAGGTGTCTTCTTCCCATTTAGTCTTATTGACTAGCATTTTTTTCTTAGTCTTATTGACTAACAATTCTTTTTCATTCTGTTTACATTTTTATACATCTCTTGAGTTTTGCATTTGAAGATCAAATTTTCTATTTAGTTTTGGTCTTTATATCAGGTAAGTGTGAAAGTTCTCTATTTCATTGAAAGTCTTTCTTTTCACATGAAAGAATATACTGAATTTTTCATTGGGATTGATTCTTGGTTATAAAGCAAAATCCTTTGTCATCTGGATTATCATATTCCAGCCCCCCACCCCAAACCTTTAAAGTTGAAGTTAAGTCCTGTGTAATCTTAATGGTGGCTCCCTGGTATTTGTTTCTTTTTTGGCATCTTGCAATATGTTCTCCTTTAGCTGAGAATTCTGAAATTTGGCTACAATATTCCTTAGAGATTTCATTTTGGGATCTCTTTCTGGGTGTGATCTATCGATTCTTTCAAGAACTATTATCTTCTTTTTCTAGGATATTAGTACAGTTTTTCATGATATAATATTGTCCAGGCTCTTTTTCTGAACATGACTTTCAGGTAGACCAATAATAAGTAAATTATCTCTCTGTATCTGATCCATGCCAGTTATTTTTCCTAAGAGGTACTTTACATTTTCTTTTATTATTTCAGGCTTTGAGGTTTGTTTGATAAAATATCGGTGCTTCCAAGGATCATTAATTTCCATTTATCCAATTCTAATTTTTAGGGTTTTATTATCTTCAGTTAGTTTTGTTTTTCCTTTTCTAGATGGATAATTTTACTTTTTGATGAGTTAATTTTTTTCCAGTTGGCCATTTTTACTTTTAAAGGAGTTGGTTTCTATTTCCATGGGGCTACTTTTACTGCTAAAGATATTATATTCTTCAGTGAATTTTTCAAAATCATCCTGTTTAACTCATTTCTTTTCTTTTTAAATTTATTTTATTTTTTAAAAATTTTCCATAGCTACGTGTAAAAGCAAGTTTCAACATTTACTTCCAAAATATTGAAGTTCAAATTATCTCCCTTCCTCCCACCCCACCCCCACATTGAGAAAGCAAGATACTTGATGCATGTTAAAAATGTGTGGACATGAAAAATATCACTATAATAGTTTTATTGTAAAAGTAAACAAACCCCTCCCCCACAAAGAAAGAGAAATCTCAAGTAAATAAGTGAGGATAAAAAAAAGTATGTTTCAGTCTGTATTCAGACACAATCAGCTCTGTCTTGGGAATGGATAGCATTTTTTTAACTTTTTTTTTTAAATTTAAGGTAATGGGGCTAAATGACTTGCCCAGGGTCACACAGCTAGGTAATTATTACATGTCTGAGGTCATATTTGAACTCAGGTCCTCCTGACTCTAGGCCTGGTGCGCTATCCACTGTGTCCACCTAGCTGCCCCTTGGATAGCAATCTTTATCATAAGTCCATCAGAGAAATTGCTTCAGTATTTTTTCCCACAATTGTCATTGCTACCTGTATTTCCCTCCATTCTATTTCACCCATTCCCATTTACTCTATTCTCTCTCACCTTTCACCCTATCCCTCCTCAAAAGTATTGTATCTAACTACCCTCTTACATTGTTCTATTAACTACACTCCCCTCCCCACCCCCCCATCCCCTTTCTCCCACCCCTTTCCTCTCCTAATTTCCTTTAGGGTAAGATAAATTTCTATACTCAATTGATTGTATAAGTTATTCCCTCTCTGAGCCACTTCTGAGGAGAATAAGACTCACTCACTCCCTCTCATCTTCCCCCTCTTCTACTCTATAGCAAAAGCTTTTTCTTGCCTCTTTTATGTGAATAACTTATCCCATTCTACTTATCCTTTTCTTTTCTCATTACTTTCTCACCCATTAACTCCATCTTTTTAATATATACTATTCATATTCAACTCCCTCCTATGCCTTGTCTTTCTAATTGCCCTAATCAATGAAATGGTTCATATGAGTCCTCAATATCATCTTTCCATGCAGGAATACAAGCAGTTCAAGATCATTAAGGCCCTGATGGTTTGCCCTTCCCATCAATCCTCTCTATGCTTCACTTGTGTTCAGCTCTGGTTATTTTATTAGGAAAGTTTGAAAGTCCCCTATTTCATTGAATGTCCACCTTTTCCTTTGAAAGAGTATATTCAGTTTTTCTGGGTAGCTGATTCTCATTTTCAATCCAAGCTCTTTTGCTTTATGGAATATCATATTTTGAGCCTTACACACCCTTAGTGTAGACCTTGCTAAATTTTGTGTTATCCTGTCTGTAGCTCCATGATATTTGAATTGCTACTTCCTGGCTGCTTTTAATATATTATTCTTGACTTGGAAATTCTGAAATTTGACAATATTCCTGGAAGTTTTCATTTTGGGATCTCTTTCAGGAATGAATTGTGGCTTCTTTCAATTTCTATTTTACTCTCTTCTTCTTTGAGTTATTCTGGAGAATTTCTTGAATTATGATGTTGAGGCTATTTTTTTTGTTCATTACTTTCAGGTAAGTCAATAATACCTTTTTTCCAGGATCTGTTTTCCAGGTCCAGGGTTTTTCCAATAAGACATTTCTCAGTTTCTTCTAGTTTTTCATTCTTTTGGTTTTTATTGTCTCTTGAATTCTCCAAAAGTCATCAGTTCCCCTTAGGTCCATTCTACATTTTAAGGAATTATGTTCTTCAGAGAGCTTTTGTATCTCCTTTTCCATCTGTCCATTTCTTCTTTTTAAGTCATTCTTCTCCTTATTGGTCTTTTGTACTGCTTTTTCCATTTGACCTAAACTGATTTTTAAGAAGTTATTTTCTTCAGTATTTTTTATATCTCCTTCACCAAGCTGTTAACTTAATTTTCATGATTTTCCCTCATTGCTCTCATTTCTCTTGCCAATTTTTTCCTCTAATTCCCTTACGTGAATTTAAAAATCTTTTTTGAACTCTTCCATAGTTTGAGACCAATTCATATTTTTCCTGGAGGCTTTAGATGTGTGAACATTGATTTTGTTATCTTCTGAGTTTGTGTTTTGATCTTCCATAGGACCAAAGTAACTCTCCATGGTCAATTTTTTTCTTCTGCTGTTTGCTCATTTCCCCAGGCTTAACTCTGTTAAGATGGGCTCTGTGAAGCCTAGAAAGACTTGCATGAACTGATGCTGAGTGAAATGAGCATAATCAGAAGAAGATTATACACTCAACATTGAACAGCAACATGGCTAGAAAATTGTTTGACTCCTTTCTGTGTGTTCTGTCTCTCTAGAATTTGGTCACCATTATTATTTAAAGGTATTTAGAAAAGTCTGGGTGGGGGGAGAGCTCAAGTAAGTCCCTGCCTTTACTCTGACATCTCTTCTTTGGTTTTTAAAGTCCTTTTTGAGCTCTTCCAAGAGGTATTTTTAGATTTGAAACCAATTTGAAAATCCCTTTGAGGCTTCACATGAAAAAATTTTGTTGGCACTTTTCTCTTTCTGAGATGACATTTTTGCTGTCCCTTTCAGAATAGCAGCTTTCTAAGGTTGGTTTTATATACATATATATATATATGTGTGTGTGTGTGTGTGTGTGTGTGTGTGTGTGTGTGTGTGTGTGTATACACATATATATACGTAAATGAGTTGCTCACTTAATTATTATTTTGAATTTTTTACAATTTCCCCCCCAATCTTGCTCCCCCCCCCCACAGAAGGCAGTCTATTAGTCTTTACATTACTTCATTACTTCCATGGTATACATTGATCTATGTTGAATGTGATGAGAGAGAAATCATATCCTTAAGGAAGAAAAATAAAGTATTGTGCCTGATTGTTACATTAATGGAATGATCAAGTCCATCAAGGTTGGTCATCACCCCCATGTTGTTGCTAGGGTGCATAATGTTCCTCTGGTTCTGCTCATCTCACTCAGCATCAGTCCATGAAGATCTTTCCAGGCCTTCCTGAATTCCCATCCCTCCTTGTTTCTAATAGAACAATAGTGTTCCATCACATACATATACCACATTTTGTTGAGCCATTCTCTAGCTGAAGGACATTCACTTAATTTCTAATTCTTTGCCACCATGAACAGAGCTGTTAAGAATACTTTTGTACAAGTGATTTTTTACATTATTAAAATACTCTTAAGAACAAACAAAATACCCCCTTCCCCCAAAAGATACAGACTCTTATAAGAAATAAAGTAAAGGAAAGAGAAAAAAATGTTTCAGTCTGTGTTCTGATACCATTAGCTCTGTCTCGAGTGGATCACATTCTTTATGATAAGTCTATCATAAAAGATACTTCCTTATTTTCCACTGTTGCTGTTGTTGCTGATTGCAATTCCCTCCATCCATTCCTCCCTACTACCATACATTCTATTTTCTCTCTCCTTTTGTTCTGTCTCTTCTAAAATGTGCTGTAGGGTAGCTGAGTGGTACAGCAGACTGATCACTGGCCCTGGGGCCAAGAGGTCCTGAGCCCACATACCACGCCTGAGACCAAGCAACCACCTGGCCCTGTGGTTCCAGGTTGGCCACCCAATCCCAGCACTTTGCAAAGAATAAAAAAGAAAATATGTTATATCTCACTATTCTCTCCTATGATCACCTCATCATATTCTCTCCTGTCACCCACATCCCCCCCTTTCCCTTCTCTCCTTTTTACTCTAGTTGTCTATATACCCTTTGAGTGTATATGCTGTTTCCTTTCTGTGCCATTTCTGATGAGAGTGAAGGTTACTTCATTCCCCCTCATCTTCCCCCCTTCCATATCATTGCAAAATCTCATTATAAATATGTCTGTCTATCTATCTATCTATCTATCTATCTATCTATCTATCTATCTATCTATCTATTTATGTGAACTATCTTAAGCTGTTCTACCTCTCCTTTCTCTTACCCCCAGTGCATTTCCCTTTTAGTCATTGACTCCATTTTTGCAATATATATTATATCTTCAAATTCTGCTCTCTCTCCTGTGCTTCATCTATAAAAGCTCTTTTTACCTCCTCTATTAAACGAGAAGTTTCATATGAACATTATCAGTATCATTATTCTAGGCAGGAATACATGTAGTTCATCATCATTAAGTCTTTCATATTTTATCCTTCTCCTCCACTCTCTGTGCTTCACCTGAGTCCTGTAGATGAAAATCAAACTTTATGTTCGGCTCTGGTCATTTCAACAGTAACATTTGAAATTCTCTTGTTTCATTGGAAGTCCATCTTTTCCCCTGGAAGAGGATGTTCAATTTTGCTGGGTAGTTGATCCTCGGTTGTATTCCAAGCTCTTTTGCCTTCCAGATTATTATATTCCAAGCCCTATGAGCCCTTAATGTATTTGATGCTAAATCCTATGTGATCCTGACTGCAGCTCCATGATATTTGAATTGTGTCCTTCTGGCTGCTTGTAATATTTTCTCTTTGACTTGGGAGTTCTGGAACTTGGCTATAATATTCCTAGGGGTTGGTTTTTTGGGATCTCTTTCTCTGGGGGATCGGCAGATTCTCTCCATTTCTATTTTGCCCTCTGCTTCTAGAATATCAGGGCAATTTTCCTGTAGTAATTCTTTGAAAATGATGTCAAGGCTCTTTTCCTGATCATGACTTTCAGGTATTCCAATAATTTTTAAATTATCTTTCCTAAGTCTGGTTTCCATATCAGTTGTTTTTTCAATGAGATATTTCACATTTTCTTCTAATTTTTCAGTTTTTTTGTTTTGAAGTATTGATTCCTGATTTCTGGTAAATTCGTCAATCTCCCTGAATTCTATTCTTTGTCTGAAGGATTTGTTCTCCTCAGAGAGTTTTCTTATCTCTTTTTCCATCTGGCCAATTTTGCTTTTTAAAGCATTCTTCTCCTCCATAACTTTTTGAACTGTTTTATCCATTTGACCTAAGCTGGTTTTTAGCATGCTATTTTCTTCAGCATTTTTTTGGATTACCTTGACTAAGCTGCTGATTTCATTTTCATGTTTTTCCTGCATCTCTCTCCTTTCTTTTCCCAGTTTTTCTTCCAACTCCCTCATTTGATTTTCAAAGTCTTTTTTGAGCTCTGTCATAGCCTGAGCCCAATTTCTGTTTTTCTTGGAGTCTTTAGATGCAGGAGCTTGTGCTTCCTCATCTTCAGACTGAGTATTTTGGTCCTTCTTGGGCTCATTTGCAAAATATTTCTCAATAGTCTTCTTTTTGTTTCTCTGCTTGCTCATTTTCCCAGCCTGGGCCTGGTTTGGGGTGTTTCTTGAGCTTTTGGGACACTCCCACAAGGGTCTCAGTGTGTGAGGCTCTGTCCTCCCTCCTGGTCTGTGAATGACCATAAGCACCTCCCTCTGGGACGGGGCTGAGGTGGGGGGGGCCCTGCTGTTCTATGGGGGGGGGGCGGCTAGACTGCGATCAGGATCTGAATGTGGTCAGAGCCCCAGAGTCCTGTTCCAGGGGCAGAGGACAGAGCTCCGCAGTCTCTCTTCACTCCCCTCCCTCAGCTCAATGTGCTCATGCCCAGGGGGCTCCTGCTTATGGGTTCTGCCTGCTTCTGTTTCTGGCTCTGGGCTGCAGAAAGACCAAGCTGCTCCCTGTGTGCCCTGAGGGCTGGGCTCCACGTGCTCCCTCTGGCAGAGGTCCCCCGCTGTTTCCCCACTTTGTGCCCAGTGCCCCTCGGGGTGCAGCTCTGGAGACTCCCCCGCTGCTGTGAGCTGAGGCTCCCAGTGTCCTGGGGTTGCCTCCAGGAGGCTGAAGTTCTTTGGCTCTGGCGGGCCACCCTTCTGGCAGGTCGCCTCTCTGATCTGGGGAGCAGAGCCTTTCTGCTCTTTTCCAGGTTACCTTGAGTAGGAGAACTGCCTCACTGGGTTCCTTTGTGGGTTCTGTCTCTCGACAATTTAGTTAGAGTCCTTAGCTGATGAGTTTTATCAGAGAGCTCCTAAGACTGGATCCCTTCTTGTTGCCATCTTGGCTCCGCCCTCCCCCTTGCTGGTTTTTAACATGTTATTTTCTTCAGCATTTTTTTTGGATCTCCTTGACTAAGCTGCTGACTTCATTTTCATGTTTCTCATGCATCTCTCTCATTTCTCTTGCCAATTTATTTCTATCTCCCTTACCTGATTTTCAAAATCTTTTTTGAACTCTATCATAACCTGAGCCCAACTTCCATTTTTCTTGGAGTCTTTAGATGCAGGAGCTTGTAATTCCTCAGATTCATACTGAGTATTTTGATCCTTCTTGGGATCAAAGACAAGAATTTCTCAATGGTGTCCCTCTTTTTTTTTTCTCTGTTTACTCATTTCTCCAGCCTGTGCCTGGTTTGGGGGTGTTTTCTGAGGTTTTGAGTATTTTTGGGACACCTGTTTTGGAGTTTTTGTGGGACACCCCACTGGGACCTTTATTCCTCCAAGGTCTTATGCTCTCTTGCCTGTGCTTTGATATGTAGATGACCACAGGCACTCCCCCCCCCTCTGCCCTGGAGCTGTGTGTATTTTTGTTCATTTTGATAGTTAAGCTCTGCTTGTGGGACAAAGAGGGCATAGTTCCAGATTTTTTTTGTGCTGGAATCTGGGGTCTGATCCCTGGCTTGCTTCTTGCCTATGGCATTTGCCTATGGTGTTTCAGGTCCTACCTGTTTGTTTCCTACTTTAGGGTGGCCCAACTCAGTCCTACCTGTTGCCTTAGCATTCCTAATGATCAAACTTTGCTTTCTGAACTGCCTCACTGCTGCCTTGCTGCACTACTGAGTTGCTGAATCTGCACCTGAGTTATGCTATGATTAAGAGCCTCTCTCTGGCTATCCAGCTCTCCAGCCTATGCCTGGCTTTATTCTTCCCTTACCCAAAAGAGACAAACCATTTTCATCCATGATATTGTGAGAATAGAATGTATTTGACTGTTTTTTTTCTTTTGTAGATACTGTCACTTTAAAGTCTGTTTAAAAGTTT
This sequence comes from Macrotis lagotis, assembly GCF_037893015.1. Classification (NCBI taxonomy): domain Eukaryota; kingdom Metazoa; phylum Chordata; class Mammalia; order Peramelemorphia; family Peramelidae; genus Macrotis; species Macrotis lagotis. Next base: position 822,380,426 of record NC_133658.1, on the reverse strand, counting down.
CATTTTAAGTTGTTTTGGTAAAAGTTCCATTTGCTTCCTGGCTTGGTGCCGCCATCTTAGCTTCACCCTGAAATTGGGCAGCAGCTTCTGCAATGCATCAGAGATTCAGAAACGAAAAGATCTTTAATGTACTTGTGGGCTAAACTGTACTACAAGAAAAATAATAGACCTTCTACAGAAATATCCAGTAGGATCCTGCTCTGAATGCAACTTGACCCAATCAAATTAAAATATAATTGGGAAACATTACACAAAAATAAATGAAATAGACCATAGATAATGTTAACATGTGATTTTCTTTTTTAAAATTTAGTAGATCTTTTTCCTTGCTACTTTGGAGCAAACTTGCTACTTTAGAGCTGACTTAGCTCAAATAAGACTATGTATATAAAGTTAAGAATGACTGTCATACAACTGCCATAACTGAAATGATTAATGTAATAATGGCTTCTTTTTTTATGGATCCACCTTTCCACTGATGCTTGGGGAGGGGGCTGGTTCACAGGGGTTTGGTGTTGGGATTGCTAGAGGCTTTACTCATTGAGTGCAATTTCTCTGGATGGCCAGTAGGAGTGCTAGTTGCTTAATCTGGAGTGTCTGTGACCTTGGATTGAGGCCTTCTCCCTTAGCTTAAAGGGAGGGGCTGAAGCTATTGAATCCTTTTGCCTTCAATCAACGGTGGGCTTTACCCTGGGGTGAGGTCATTCCTCTCCCTATTGTCAGCTGGGCTGGTTCTTCTGGTCACACACCTGTGCCTGAGGCTGAAGTAGTCTGCTATTGTTTGTTCTGGGAAGAGGTCTCAGCCACAGTGGGGGCATGGACTCAGAGTTCCTCAGACCAGAGGAGTCCAGGGATGAAGTCAGCAGCTCTCCTGCACTGGAACTCTCCCCCCAGCCCTGTCGGCAAACTCCAGAGAGTCAGAGACAACACCAGTGCCTCTGCTCCCTAGCTGACCCACGCCTCATTGGTCTAGCCCCACCGCTGATCCCGCAGGTCCTTCTCTCTGGCCCTTTGACTCCCCAGCTCCAATTCAGCAGCAAATCTGTCTGATCTGGGGCTGATCTGCCCTCGGTCCCAGACTCACTCTCCTGGATTTACCCAAGGCTGCTGAGGGAGACAAATCCTGAGGTAGATGTTCTTTCTCCTGGCTTTTCTTTCTTGGTTTTGTGGGTCAGATTTCTGTTAAGAGGTTTGTTTCATATTATAGATGGGGAAAGATCAGGAAACTTTAGAACTGTGACTGTCTTCTCTCTGCCATCTTGGTGAGAAGTCCTCATGGCTTCTTTTTTAATTTTAATTTTATTTTTTCCAACTACATGTTAAGCTAATTTTCAGTATTCACTTTTGTAAGATTTTGGATTTCACAATTTTCTATTTCCTTCCCTTCTTCCTCATCCCCAAGACAACCAGTAATCTGACATAGGTTATAATGTGCAATCTAAAAATATCATTTTCTAAGTCAATAAGAGTGTGCAAGGGTTCTTATATACAGTTTACTGCCCTCATGTCTGTTTCACTTTGATTCCACAGCTCTAAAATATATCCAACAAATACTCTTGCATGAATACTTCAAATGAGGAAGATTCCACTCCCTTCCTAAAGTTCTGCTTTTGAATAATTGTGAACTGGTCAGTCATTAAAATCCCCTTTAGCTCTCCTGTGATCCTTATTGTGCCCTTTGGGGACAAGCAGAACAATTTTTTTTTTTTACTTGTCAACAGCATAGGTCTTTAAAAAGCAAGACAATGATAACATAGCAAGATTTCAACCAAGTCAGATCCTGACAGATTGTCTATGAAAGTTTTCCCTACTTTTCTATATTTCTTCTATTCTTGGCTACATAGGTGTTATTTTTAACAAGAAAATATTTAAAATAATTCAAATTATCCTTTTTCACATTTCAATAATATAGTTTAATGTCTGATCCACAGAATTTACTTCCTTTACATCTTTTTTCCTGATTTCTTTGACATTCCTGACCTTTTGCTTTTCCAAATGAACTTTGTTAGCAGTTTAATTGGGCTGACATTGAATAATTAGATTAGTTGGGTAAAATAGTTATTTTAAAAATTATTTGGTGATCTTGCTCCCTGTGATTCCTTAGGTAGCTGTAAATCACAATTGTCCTTTCTGCCTTGGAACTGAAACCAGGGACTACGATCTCCTTCTGGTGTCCACAGTCAACATGATCCCCAGCCCTTGTTATTGCACTTACTAGATAAGTGACTCTCCACGCAGAGAAAACCTGGAACACATCTGGACAGTACAGCTGTACTTGGTGTTCTTCCACAATGGACGGTTCTTCCAACTTCTCTCACTCAACCATCAATTGCCTATACTGTTAGTAAAATGAATTTCTAAGGTTGAAGCAGCCTCTCAATCCAGCTACCCCCAGCACTTGTTCTTGATTCCACTAGTAGTTGAACTGGAGGTGTTTGCAATTTCACTCAAGTGAAATTTCTGCCTAGGATCGTTCCTGTAATCTTCTCATATTATTTTAGGTGGACAACTGCAACCCCTATTTATTTCTGCTGCTCTGAGGCAATGGTCTGTCTTTTATTGTGAGGGGGAAATTTAGAGAGCCAAAAGTTTTCTGACCTATTCCAAAATTTTTTCAGAATCCTCTCCCCTAGGACTCCTTCTTTACATATTTTTCCATAGAATTTATATGGAATTGGGATTATTTTTCTTTAAATGTTTGGTAGAATTCACTTGTGAATCAACTTTTTCCTGGGATTTTTTCCTTAAGCAATTTATTGATGGTTTATTCAATTTCTTTTTTCTAGGATAGCATTATTTATGATTCTATTTCCTCTTTTGTTCATCCATTTCACTTAAATTGTTATTTTTATTGACATATAAATGGGTAAAATAACTCCTAATAATTAATTTACTTTCATCTTCATTGGTAAGTACTTCACCTTTTTATTTTTGATAATACTAATTTAGTTTTGTTCTTTCTTTTTTAAAAATCAAATTAACCAATGGTTTACCTATTTTACTTTTTCCCCATAAAGCCAGTTCCTTGTTTCATTTATTAGTTCAATTCTTTTAGTTTGTTTATCTCAATTTTATTAATCTCTCCTTTGATTTTCAGGATTTCCAATTTAGTGTTTACCTAGGAATTTTACATTTGTTCTTTTTCTAGTTTTTTTAGTTGCAGCCCCAATTCATTGATTTCCTCTTTTCTCTCTTTTATTAATGGATGCATTTAGAGATATAAAATTTCCCCTAAGTACTGCTTTGGCTGCATCCCACGAATTATGGAATGATGTCTCATTTTTTTCATTCTCTTTAATGAAATTATTGATTGTTTCTATTATTTTTTTCATTGAGTCACTTTTTCATTAGGATTATATTATTTAGTTTCCAATTAATTTTGAATCCATGCTCCAATGGCCCTTTATTAAATGTAATTTTTATTGCATAAAATTCTAGCCTGGTATCCCCTCTCTCTGAGGAGAACAGAGTGGTGGCTTCTGGCCCTAGACTCCTGCTTCCCTTCCTGGAAGAAATGAAAATTTCCCCTGGAGAAAGATGGGAGGAGAGGTGAAAACTATCTTTTCTGCCTCCCTTTGAGCCATACAGAAAGACATTCTCATGCTACAGGTCAGGGACCCTCTTTCTCTAGTGTTCATAAAAATTCAATTATTTATTAGTCCTTTAAATTGGAATCCCCTTCCCCTATATATTTGCTCTGTACCCCACCCCAAACTCAAATAATTCTCAGTGTCTATAATGAATTTTCTTCTCCATCCTTGATATTTCTTATCTTCCTTCAGTATTCAGGTGAGACCACCACCTCTGTAAAACTTACTTTCCTCTTTTCTTAACCCTCATTCTCCTCAAAATATATTTTGTATTACTCTATAGATACAATATGAGTTCCTGGAGAGCTAGTATTGTTACCTTTGCTTTTGAAACTCTAGTCCTTACCTTAGTGGGTCACAAATACCAAGGAATTTATTGAATTGAATTAAGTCAAAAGATCTTCAAGTTATATGTATTAAGGATGTCTCATATCATTCTTTATTCATTTTATTTTCCTGTCTGCAGTATGGGACTATTCTCCTTAGAGGAGCTAAGTGGCTAGAGATCTCTTCAAGCAGATTCTAGGTCTTAAACAGAAAAATAATGTCAGCACAAAGACAAGAATTTTGAAGAACTCATCATCTTTAAGGACTCACAGATTGGAATTCTTTGTATTAAAACTTTGAGAACAGTAGCATATATCTTTCTTTAGTATGGAGGACAGCAGTGGAATTGTTATCCCTTCAATGAATTTGAGAAGCCTAAAGTTCCTTTTTTTTCCTGGGCTCCTGGAATACTTCCCTCTTCTCATTTAGATAAGGCAATCTAATATTAAATTGAGACTTTCAACTTCCCAGAATTGTTTTCACTCAGCTTAAGACTTCCACTTTTTGCAGCTTCACACTAAAGGTAATTTCCCTTCCTAGATGATTCTTGCAGAGACCAGGCTAATGACATTGCTCCAGTGAAGGAGTTCTTAACCTTCCTCCCAAGATCTTTGGAAAGATTTCAGGGGATTCATGAATATGAATAGGAAAATATAATTTTTTCACTACCCTGTTTTTTTCTTTGTAACCCTCTGAATTTTATTTTAAGCATTTAAAATTATTACTCTGAAGACATATGCTCAACAGACCACCAAAGGAATTCATGAGAGCATAAAGATTAAGAATCTCAGGGCTAATGGAATTTGAACATGAACTAAAAGGGTTTACTTAAAACTTCATGAGAGGGTTCATCTTAGGAGGCTAATTTGATAGTCTCTTATCATTTATATCTGTATAAAACCAGACCAGGACTTAGAATTTCTTTTCAAATTTTATTGCTCTATATAACAACAAATTTCATCTAGTAAAAAGAATTCCAGATTTGAAGTGAATGGACCCAGGTTCAAATTCTGTGGAACCCTAGGTTCACAGAGGCATCTGAAATGAAACAGTCTGAATCACCAATTAAATGCATTCATTGCCTGAGAAAAAGACTTGTAGGGGAGAGAAGACCCTACAAGGGAACAGAGCGGGGAGAAACTCTCAGCTGCTCAAAGAGAGGTAGGAAAAGGGATGAGATAATATAGTTTCTAGGGATGGGGGTAGTTTAAGGGAGATGATATCTATAGATAGGATAATTCAGGGAGTGAGATATTTGGAAAGTCCTGAGACTGTAATTGCTGCTTAAGGTCATCCTTGTGCCATTCAAGTCTGGTCTGATCTTTATACATCTCCAGGCTCACATGAAATTCATTTCCCAAAGGATCGCTGGTATGTTAAGCAGTTGTGAACCTCACAAATCCTTCTACTAGGTTGTCCTACTCCTCTGAAAAGAAAGGAAGCTCCAACAAATATAACAAGTTATTATACTTATTACAGAAACCCTATACACACTATCATGACCCCAATCAAGTATCTTGACCCATCTGAACCTCAATGTATACACATCTGTAAAGGACTGGTCTAGATGACATTTGAAATCCCTTACAGCTGTAACATCTATGATCCTAGGATCTTATGATGATTAATTTCTGAGATCTTCAAAGGCATAACTTACTTTGTTTTTAGCTTTGAATTCCCAGGGGTGTCATAAATGTGTATTGAATTGAATTGATTGAAAAAGAATTGATTTGGTATGTACTATATTCTAAACACTTTGATAACCCAGGGATGAAAATCCAAAATTAAGACCATCCTGGCTGGCAAGAAACTTGCATTCTAACATGAGAGAGAAAACATGAAAGGAGTGCTATCCAATGAATGGTATTCTGATATGGAAGATTAGAGGAATGAAAAAATAGCATGCTATTTTTATCAGCAATTTTAGTAGCAACTTATGAAAACTGGAAAGGTGGGGCAGAATCAAAGGGTACTGATACTTCAGTAAGGAGGCTGATGAGACTGGTTGTGTAGTAAAGCAAAGAAAACCTAGAGCAGGGTGATTCATGTCATGCACTTTTGCATTCTGCACAATCAGACTTATTTGAGAGCTTTAGATACAAGACCCAGATGATGGTATTGGTCTCTAAAGTAAGGTATCTGGCTTACAGAATACTAAAGTTAAGTTATATATTTTACTTAACACACACACAAACACAGACACAGACAGACACACATACACAGACACACCCACACACACTCATGAACACAGATACATAGAAAAATGATCACCATGGAAGATATATTTGGAAAAATTTGTAAATATTTTGTAATATTTGGAAAACATTTGTAAAGAAGCAAAGCACAAATATTTTCCAGATGCCCCCAACTTCCAGTTACTTTCCAAAAAATTATATGCAGTCCTACAGGGCAATTTTTAAATATTTGTTTTTTTTTTCTTTCTGGAGCAGAACAGCTTGAATTACTGTGCAAATTTAGTTCCTAAGAACAACAGAAATGGCTACAACAATTCTTCCCCTCAGGAATGCCCTGAAGAATAAAGGGAAGAGAGCTCCTTAAATGCCTCTGGATATTAGAACACTCAGTGAGTAAACACAAATCTGGCAAGCACATCTTGAGTAGACAAAACTCTCGATTGAGACCCCAAGGGGAACAATAGAAATGGAAGGCAAAGTTCTTTCTCTTTAAACACACTCACAAATTTAGGTAGAAGGTAAATACAGAGAAGACAGAAAACTGAAACAACTGGGAAATATTTCAAAATATACAAAAAGTTCCCAACAACTTAGAGATCCCACAATAAAGACTGATTAGAGTAGTTGTAGAATCATTCAATTATGTGCCAGGGATTGACCTAGGCTCTGGGAATAGGAATACAAATACAAATACAAATAAAATAATTTTTGATGATGAAGTCCAAAAGCAACTGATGAGAACAATGGTGAAGATTATGCTGAGTTCCCTCCTTAAATAGAAAGCCCTGCCCTCCAGTCAGAAGGTTCAATCAGAGGGACCCAGCATTCTGAAGTGATGTAAGTATGAGGGACATTCGATCTTGAAGGAAAATGAGATTTCTCAATGATGAGTTAGTCAAAGGAGGATTCCTGAAGCAGTTAGATAGGGGTCTAAAATATGGGCAGAATAAAACTCACTCGATGAGCAGAACCAGAAAAAAACTGTACACCCTAACAATAACATGGGGGTGATGTTCAACCTTGAAGGACTTGCTCATTCCATCAGTGCAACAATCGGAAACAATTTTGGGCTTTCTGCAAAGGAGAGTGCCATCTGTATCCAGATAAAGAGGCATGGAGTTTGAACAAAGTTCAAGGACTATTCCCTTTAATTTAGGGGAAAAAAAACAGATAACTCATTGTCTGATCGTGTGACCTCTTAGACTTCTTGTCTCTTCCTTAAAGATATGATTTCTCTCTCATCACATTCAATTTGGACCAATGTACAACATGAAAACAAAGTAAAGACTGACAGATTGCTTTCGGTTGGGGGGGGAGTAAGATTGGGTGGGGGAATTGTAAAACTCAAATAATATCTTTAATTAAAAAAAAATAAAAAAGAATAAAACTCACTCAAGAGGTTGCAAGATGAATTCTCTCTGTCTTCTCTCTCTGTCTCTTGTTTCATATTATGTGTATATATTTATGTATTGCATATATATATATATATATATATATATATTTGCTTCTACTGTCTAAATTAGATCTTATATGGCATTTGCAGAGCCATCATTATTTTACTTACCCTTTTGTGAATACTTTCCATGTTATCAATGTGCTTCTTAAAACATGTCATCTAGAAATGAAAATGATTCAGATTTTTCATGTTCAAGACAGAGTGAGAAGGGACTCTCATTTTCTCAATCCTGGAGACTATGCCCTCAATGTCATCCAAGATCACATTATTTTTTTTGGCTACTCAAATCACATAACTCATCCAGACTGAGTTTACAATTCTTTTTAAGCAGTAATATCTGTTTCTGACTAAATTGCTTTCTTACAATGCCTTTTTTCCATTTTCAAATTATGAAAAGTAGTTTTTAAACTTAGGTTAAGATTTTCCATTTGCTCTTACTAAATTCCATCTTGTAAGATTTAACCCAATGGTGTGGACTTGCAACATCTCTTTGGTATTTAACATTATTGATTCTTTATTTTCAGTTTGAGATGGGATATTACTCAGAACTTGACAACATTTATAACATTCATTTATAACATTCATTCACACACAAATATGAATTCTTTGATGGACAGTAATAGATGAAAATTGTGGTGAAGGCATATTCAATATTCAATATAGTATATATAAAACTTTTATCTTTTATATTAATTATATGAAGCAAAATAAGGGTTGAGATACATTTGAAGGCTTTCCCACCTTAATTACATTTAGAGAGAGATGCTCATTAGTTTTAAGGTCTGAGAGGAAATGAATACTCTGTTTTTGAGATGGTGGTAGAAGAGAAAAAGAAGGTTTGGGGTAGATTAGAATAGAAGCATCAAAAACATGGCCTGTGGGCTTCAAACAGCCTGAATATTCTTAAGTAAAGTCTGGATCAGATTAAAATATATATGGGAAATATTTAGGTAAATAATTAAAATTATATTTAAATTCTATAATACTAATATATGGATTTCTAAGCCAATATGTAGCTTTCTCAGGAGGGATACTTGTGTGGAGTTTGGTGGTTCCTACTTCTATTTACTTTATACTATTGGTTTAGAACTTACCTTAGAATCAAGGATAGAAAATTTCAAATAGTTCAGTGAACAAATAGAACAAAATTCTATAAGAGAAATCAGTTCAAGAGGGATTGATAGATTTTAAGAATGGCAATCTGATTACAAAGACACAGAAATTATTCTGATGAGGAAGAAAATGTATCCAAGAGACTGATGTAGATGATTTAGTGAAGTGATAATTCAAAGTAATTATCTTTCAAAGATATGTATACAAGAAGATGAACTGATTGACAATTAATACAGTATATACATATGTGTGTATATATGTATCATATGTTTGTGTGTGTGATGTATATGTAAATATATATATATGTATTCATTTTTTAAAGAAAGAGAATCAGTCAGTCAGTCATGATTTTGTACAAATAATGTCAAAATTGTTAAAGCTTAGGATAAATTGAGACTGTGGACCACAGAAACAATTCTTTTAAAATTATGTTGGGAAAAAGAGATCAAAGTATACTTAGGACCATGGATTTTTGTTCATGGGCTGATGACAATTAATAACATAAAGAAGGCAAAATGAAGTCTCTTACTCTTTCAAAGTCTCAGTTTCCTCTTTTAGAAAACAAAGGGCTTGGTATTAGTGGCCAACATCACTTCAGTCCTTTAACTATTCTCTTATGATCCAATACTTATTCGGCTCCTGTTCTCTTTGCCAAGGAGGAATTCTCTTCAGCTTAGGAAAAAAAACAATGAAAATATTTGACAGGGAGTTGAAACTGAAGATATGTGAGAACCTATCTACCCTCAAGAAGTTCAAGTCACTATATCAGGTTTAATGATAGCCATGAGTGAAGATCATAGATCGACTATCAGCAAAAGAAGAAATAAATGTTAATTGCTAAAAAAATATCCTTAGGATACTTTCATGAAGAATTGCACAAAAGACAGAATATTTAAAAAAATAAAGATCTGACTGCTTTATTTAAATCTATTTTTTGGAAAAAATATTCTTGGGGAATGGAAGAAAAGCTGGGGAAGGAATGGGGAGTATTAAAACCATAGATTCCTGAGCTTGATTTCTATTCCTGGCAAAATCAAAGGATAGGTTTTTTGTATAGTCTTGGAAATACCACATTTTTTTCTGCTTACTATAATACAGAAAAGATTATATTGATTCACTTCACTTAAAACAGGCAAAAGAATGCAGGACTTGACACTAATCAAATTACTGGCTACTTTGTGTTCAATGTTTCTCAGGATCAGTCTCTGCCAGTGAAAAGGACCTCTAGAAACAAAATTATTATTATTCAGTTAATTGCACAGATCATATTAATCAATATAAAAAGAAAAAATCTTGACTGATTAAACTGAAAGAGACAAGATATGAGAGATACCCAAGATCAATGTACCTCTCTGCTGAAGCTATACCATTTTTGTGAGACCAGTTTGACAGATTTTCAGTGTAAACATTAAGAAATCAAAAATAAGTAAATACTACAAACCAGGGCTTAATTTATAATTTTGTCAATTGTCTAGACTTAAGAAAGTGATAGAGACAATGTTAGTGTGGATGAAGCTTGAAAGTGTATTTTGTCTGTGTGTGGGTATGTGTATATATGTGTGTGTGTGTGTGTGTGTGTGTGTGTGTGTGTGTGTGTGTGTGAAGAGATTTGATTGGCAAATATTTACCAGCATATTCTTGTCTAAGACCCAAAACCAGAAAAAGAGAGTAATTCTATAATACCTATAAGCAAATTCTCAAAGAAAAATACAATTTAGATACAGATTCAGCTAGAGTTCCTACATGAAATAATGCACAAGTTGAAAAAATGACAATGATAATATAAATGAAATGAGAGTGAGAGAAGAGAATTAGAAAAGAAATGAAAGCTATGAATTCTATGAACGACATGAAAGGAGAATTAACAGTTTAGCAGAAGAGATATAATATTTTACACAAGTAGCAGAGGCATGGAAAATTAGAACAAACAAAACCAAACAGCCAGAAATATTAAAACCAAAGTCAACAAATGGATAAAATAAAAGATATTAAATATCCCATAGCAAGAATGGATGATTTGAAAAAAAAAAGTTCAAGGAAAGATTAATTTAAAAGCACTGGTCTCCCTGAAAGTTATGACCATTTTGTTTTTAAAAATCACAAAAGAATACTGGCAATGCATTAGAACTAGAGAAGAAAGTAAAATTACAAGCAATACATTGGCCATCTCCTGAAAGAAATCCCGAAATGAAAATTCCTCAGAACATCATAGCCAAGATTCAAAGCCTTCAAGATAAAGAAAAATTACTAAAAGCATCCAGAAAGAAAGAGTTCATGTATCAAGGAATTCAGTGTCAATATCACAATAGATTTAGCAGCTATCACAATAATAAAAGAATGGAGAGCATGGAATTAAATATTTTAAAGGGCAAAACTGAGTACATAAATTTTAAAAAAATGAGTATAATCTTATGAGGAAAATGGATATTTGATGAAATAGAACATTTCTTCCAAACATAAATCTATGCATCCCTGTTGAAAACACCAAGATGAATACAAATTTGAATGAAAAAAACAAAAATAAAACAAAAATGGGACTTCTGGCCAAGATGGCAGAGAGACGATAAGCACTGTGCGAAGTTCTACTTTCTCCTGAAAAATAATATGAAATAAACCTCTGAACAGAAATTCAATTGACAAAACCCAGAAAAAGAACCTAGGAGAAGTACACCTACAAACAAAATCTGTCTCAGCAGACCGAGGGTGAACTGAGAATGGAGAGCAGAGGGCAAGCACAGGGCCAGCAGCAGGGTGAAGCCAAAGGACCTAAGACCCTGAAGGCTTTGGTGAGTGGCAGTCCAAGGACCAACTTTCACTGCAAAATCTTTGGTGGCGGGGGGGTGGGGGGGAAGAGGTGATCTGGTAAATCCCAGTCAATGGGAGGGCAAGTCCCAGCACAGAGAATTGCAGAGCAGCCTGGAAATCAATCAGCTGGGCCAAGACCTGAGCAGAGGATTCTTCTCAGAAGAAAAGGTAATCACAGGCTCAGGTATGGGCAACAGAGTTCCCTCAGCTGAAAGGGATATTAACTCTCTCTCCCAGGACCCAACCCATTGTTCAAGATCAACTCAGACCCTGCTGTAGAGGGTCTCAAACACTCCAGAGAAAGTAACCAGCGTTCCCTACTCACAGGCACTTGGAATTACTAAACCAAATGAACCAAGTGTCTAAGGTTTTCAAAAGCAAACCTCTGAGAGCCAACCCCTCCCCTAACACAAGATCCTAGAAAAATGAAGAAAGACCAGTAGAAAGGGGAGCCCATGGAGAAGAAGAAGAAATAGATTCTAACCCAGAGAGATCTAGAATTTCTGAGGAGAATATGAAATGGTCTCAAGCCCAGAAAGACATCCTTGAAGAACTCAAACAGAAGGCTCAAGAGACACATGAAAAGGTAAAAAAGAGGGGAAGGGTTAAAGAAAGAAAAAAGACACCTACTAACCAATAAGATGAAACTGGCTGTATCCCCACCTGGGAGAAAGATTCTCATAACTCTTTAGAATTGTAACTTTATTAGAGAGAGTATACTTAGCCAGAAGTGATGGACAACACATGACTTATCTGTGAGACTGATATCCATTGGGATGAAACTGGCTATATCCCCACCTGGGAGAAAGACTCTAAAAACTCTTGAGAATTGTAACTTTATTAGAGAGAAAAGACAGAAGTGATGAACACTAATGACTTTTCTGTGACTCAGATAAAATGATTTAAAAATAATACCTTCTTAGAAAGGGGGACAGTAAGGAGACAGGAGGATGGAGAAGATTGAATGGTATCTCATTACTTTAAAAGGTACAAAGGACCTATTGCAATAGAGGGGAAGAAGGGAGGAGGTGAACACAACCTGAATCTTCTTCTCATCAGATTTGGTTTAAAGTTAACTTACACACACTTAAGTAGCTTAAGAAACTTAACTTACCTTTTAAATATTAAAAAGGGAAAAGGGAGGGCGGCTAGATGGTGTAGTGGATAAAGCACAGGCCCTGGAGTCAGGAGTACCTGGGTTCAAATCCAGTCTCAGACACTTAATAATTACCTAGCTGTGTGGCCTTGGGCAAGCCACTTAACCCTGTTTGCCTTGCAAAAACCTAAAAAAATGGGGAAAAGGAGAGTGGGGGACAGAGGAGGGGGGAATAAATCGGGAACTAATAGAAGGAAGGGAAGGCAGAAGGGGAAAATGGAAAGGGGGAAAAGGGGGAGGGCAGTTGATATAGGATAGCAAACACACAGAAGGTGGAGGTGGTATTCAGAACCAAGATACTGGGGAATATGGTTAAAGTAAAAAAAAAAGGGGGGAAATATAAACAGGGGAAGATAGCATGCAGGGCAGTAAAGAGTTAGTAATTATAAATGGGATGAACTCTCCCTTAAAACGCAAGTGAATAGCAGAGTGGATTAAAAACCAGAATCTTTCAGTATTCTGCTTACAAGACACTCATTTGAAGCAGAGAGATACATATAGAGTAAAGGTAAAAGGTTGGAGCAAACTGTATTTTGCTTCTGTTGAAGTGAGAAAAGTAGGGGTAGTAATCCTTATCTCAGACAAAGCAGCTGCAAAAATAGTTATCAATTAAAAGAGATAAGGAAGGAAACCATATCCTCCTAAAAGGTAGCATAGATAATAAAGTAATTTCAATACTAAATGTGTATGCACCCAATGGGATAGCATCCAGATTCTTAGAATAGAAGTTGAAAGAGCTACAGGAAGAAATAGACAGCAAAACTCTACTAGTGGGAGACTTCAACCTCCGGCTCTCAGATTTAGATAAATGAAATCTTAAAATAAACAAGAAGGAAATTAAGGAGGTAAATAGTATATTAGAAAACCTAGAAATGGAAGGCCAAACTGCAAGCCGAATCTGAGTGTGGGCAAGCAGCAGAGTCCTGCCCCATGGAGAGCAGAGAGATTTCTTCAGTCTCCCCTGCCCCCTTACCACCTGTGAGCTGTGCTCTGCAGGTGCACAGTGATTCCTGTTGCAGGTTCTCACCTCAGGGCTGCTCTAAGGCTAGTACTCATCACTCTATGCTCATTCTGGTGCAGCAGAATTCTTTCACTGCCCCTTCAAACTGTTCCTTGTAATCCCTGTACTGGGCTGGGCTGCATTGTGCTGTGGCTGGAGCTTTTTTCTAACCTCCAGTCCTGGTGAAACACATCTTTCCCATGGATCTTCTAAGTTATCTTGGACTGTGAAAATGTATCACTCAGTCTTTCTGTGGGTTTTGCCCCTCTAAATTTTGGTTAGAGTCATAATTTGGCTTTTGGAGTTTTGGGGGGGTAGGAGTTTCTGGGAAATGCTGCTTTCACATAAGCCCCCTTCCATACTAAGATAGCAGGGACCATCCTCACAGCTCCAGGGCAGAATGGAGCACCAGTGGTAATCTACCTATCAAAGCACAGTCAAGAGAGCATAAGATCTTGGGGGAATAAAGGTCCCAGTGGGGTGTCCCAAAAAACCCCAAAACCTTAGAAGTGCTATATATTAGTCTTGGGCTAAGGAAATGAGCAAACACCAGAAAAAGAAGAATCTGACCATAGAAAATGACTTTGGTCCCAAGGAAAATCAAAACACATACTCAGATAATGACAAAAATTGAAGCTTCTGTATCCATAACCTCCAAGAGAAATAGAAAATGGACCCAGATTATGGATGAGCTCAAAAAAGACTTTGAAAAGCAATGAAAGCAAGTGGAGGAAAAATTGGGAGGAGAAATGAGAGTGATGTAGAAAAAATCACAGAAACCAAATAAGTAGCTTGGTAAAAGAAAGACAAAAATTACTGAAAAAAATAATATGCTAAAAACCAGTTTATGTCAAATGGAAAAAAAAGCAAAACAAAAGGTAAATGAAGAGAAGAATGCCTTAAAAAAGCACAATTGGCCAGCTGGAAAAGGAGATAAAAAAACTCTGAAGAAAATAACTCCTTCAAATGCAGAATGGAACTAAAGAAAACTGATGACTTTGCAAGAAATATGGAAGAAATAAAACTCTTCCAAAAAAGCCAAAAATTAGAGGAAAATGTGAAATAACTCATTGGAAAAGCAACCAACCTTGAAAACAGATCCAAAATAAATAATGTAAAAATTATTGGGCTACCTGAAAGTCATGACCAGGAAAAGAGCCTAGACTTCTTTTTTCAAGAAATAATACAGAAAAATTACCCTGAGATCCTAGAAGTAGAAGGTAAAATAGAAATTGAGGGAATTCACTGGTTACCTCCTGAAAGAGATACCAAAAGAAAAAAATTCCAGCAATATTATAGCAAAATTCCAAAACTCCCAAGTCATAGAGAAAAATACTCAAAGCTGCCAGAAACAAACAATTCAACTACCATGGCTCTATAGTAAGGATTAAACAGGAATCTGGCAGCATCTACATTAAGGGCTCGTAGGGATTGGAATATGATATTCCATAAGGCAAAAGGTCTTGGTTTACACCCAAGAATCAACTACCCAGAATAACTAGCCATTCTCTTTCAGGGGAAAAGATGGACTTTCAATGAAAAGGGGACTTTCAAACTTTCCTATTGAAACAACCAGAGCTGAACAGAAAGTTTGTTCTTCAAGTTCAAGACTCTGATGAACCATAGAGGGGGGTGGAAGAGAAGGACTAACTATGAGGAACTTAATGATATTGAACTGTTTGTAATCCTGCATGGAAGAAGATACTGAAAACTCATATGTACTTTCTCATTAATAAAAGCTGTTACAAGGAGTATATATACTTAGGGCACAGGAAAGAGCAGAATATAATGGCAAAATATAGTAAAAAGATGCATTCAATGGGTGATAACAGTGAATACTGGGAGGAAAAGAAAGGAGAGGATAAAGGAAATAAGATATTTCATATAAGTCAAGAAAAAGCTTTTGTAATGGAGTGAAGTGGGGAAGGTGAAGGGGAATGAGTGAGCCTTCATTCTCATCAGAAATGACTCAGCGAGGAAATTACACACATTTAATAGGGTATAGAGATCTATCTTACCCTAGGAAAAAATGAGAAGAAATGGATGGGATGAGGGGGAATCAGGGGAGAGAAGGGGGGGATAGGTAATAGAAGAGAGGGAAGATTGAGGGAGAGGGTACTCAGATACAACATATTTTTGGACAGGGACAGGATGAAAGGAGAGAGAGAAAAGAATAAATGAGAAATGTGGAGGAGTAGAGTAGAGGGAAACATAGCTAGGAATAGCAACTGTGGGAAAAATATTGAAGCAACTTCTCTGGTGTACATTGATAAAGAAGACAACTCACCCCAGAGACAGAGCCATTGGAATCTGAACATAGACTGAAATATATTTCACTCTCTCTCTCTCTCTCTCTCTCTCTCTCTCTCTCTCTCTCTCTCTCTCACTATTCTTGAGGTTTCTTATCTTCTTGGGGCAGGGGGAGGGGGGTTCATTTTTACTCTTATAACAAAATTATTATAATTATTATAATATATAATTATTATATTATATTATTATATAATAATATAATTATTATAAAATAAATAAACTTAAAAAAGAAAAAATCTTCAATGCATAAAAACAAAAAAGGAAACCTGATATGATAGACTTATGGAGGAACTTGAATGGAGATAGAAAGGAATATACTTTTTTTGGCAGTACATGGCACTTACACAAAAATTGACTATGTACTAGGGCATGAAAACCTAATGGTCAATTACAGGAAGGCAGAAAGAGTGAATACATCTTTCTCAGATCATATTGCAATAAAAATCATATGCAATATTGGGCCAGAGAGATATAGACTCAAAACTAATTTCTAATTTGGTATTTAACAGGTTTTAATTCATTATTTCTCTGATTTTTTTTACTTACACTTTTAGTTTATTGATTTCCTCTTTCTCTCATTTATTCATCTAAGAATTTAAAGATAATATAACCCCCGACGGCCAACTTGATTGAATCCCATAGGTTTTCATATATTGTTTAATTATTGACATTATCTAGAATGAAATAATTAATTTTTTCTATAATTTGCTGTTTGATCCATTCATTCTTCAAAAAGAGGCATTCCTCATAAGGTCAGAGGTGAAACAAGGATGCCCATTCTCACCACTGCTTTTCAATATTGTATTAGAAATGTTAGCTTCAGCAGTAAGAGAAGGAAAAGGAATTGAAGGAATTAGAATTGGGAAGGAAGAGATAAAAACTCTCACTCTTCACAGATGACATGATGGTATACCTAGAGAATCCCAAAAAAAATCATCTTTAAAAACTATTAGAAATAATTAGCAATTTTAGCAAAGTGACAGAATATAAAATAAACCCTCATACATCCTCAACATTTCTATATATGACTAGCAAGATACAGAAGGAAGAGCTAGAAAGAGAAATCCCATTCAAAGTAACCTCAGACAATATAAAATACCTGGGAGTCTACCTGCCAAGGCAGACGCAAAAACTTTTGAAAACTATCACAAAACACTTCTCACACAAATAAAATCAGATTTAAATAACTGGGTGAACATCAACTGCTCATGGATAGGTTGAGGTAATATAGTAAAAATGACAATTCTACCAAAACTGAATTACCTGTTTAGTGCCTCACCAATCAAAATTCCACAAAATTACTTTAATGAGTGAGAAAAAGTTGTATTTAAATTCATATGGAGAAATAAAAAGTCAAGAATTTCCAGGGATTCAATGAGAAAAATTGCAAAAGAAGGTAGTTTAGTCTTACCATTTCTAAAATTATATTATAAAGCATAAGTCATCAAAACTGTCTGGTATTGGCTAAGAAATGGAGTGCTGGATCATTGGAATAGATGAGGTTAAATAGCAGGAAATTATAGTAATCTGATGTTTGACAAACCCAAAGAGTCCAGCTATTGGGTTAAAAACTCTCTCTTTGATAAAATTTGTTGGAAAAATTGGAAGTTAGTAATGGCAGAAACTTGGATTAGATCAACACCTCACACTCTATACCAAGATAAGATGAAAATGGATACAGGACGTAGACATAAAAAGAAATATTATAAGCAAACTGGGAGATGAAGGAATAATTTATCTTTCAGATTTATGAGAAGGGAAGCAGTTTATGACCAAGGAAGAGATGGAGAACATCATTAAAAACAAACTAGATAATTTTGATTACATTAAATTAAAAAGCTTTTGCATAGACAAAATCACTGTAACCAAGATAAAAAAATGTATTATGAATTTGGGAAACAATTTTTACAAATAGTATTTATGACAAAGGACTCATTTATAAAATATACAGAGAAATGAGTCAAATTTTCAAAAACAGAAACCATTCCCATTTGAAAAATGGTCAAAGGATATGTAAAGGTAATTTATAGATGAGATCAAAGCAATCCATAGTCATATGAAAAATTGCTTTAAATCATTACTTATTAGAGAAATGCAAATTAAGTCATCTCTGAGGTACCACCTCACACCTCAATGCTGGAAGGAATGTGGGAAATCTGAGACACTAATGCATTGTTGGTGGAGCTGTGAACACATCCAAGCTTTCTGGAAAGCAATTTGGAATTATGCCCAAAGGGCAGCAAAAATGTACATACCCTTTGATCCAGCAATACCACTACTAGGTCTATACCCTGAAGAGATGATGAAAAAAAAGGGTAAAAATATTTTCATTCAGAGGACATTGAAGTTGCTGTCTTTTCACTGGTGTCTTAAACAGTATCCTTAGATCATCTGAGATAGGGACAAATTGTGGAATCTGGGTGGTTATAGTAGATAAAAATACTGAACCTGTAGTCAGGAAGACCTGAATTCAGATCCTATTTCAGACATTTACTAACTTTCAGACTATGGGCAGTTCAGGGCCTTGGAAAGTAGGTCCAATTTTATAGATGAGAAGACTGAGGGTGTGAAGGCCATGAAGATAAAATGAAATACTTGTAAAATTCTTTGTAAATCACAAAAACTACATAAATAGTATTTATTAATTATTATTATTTATATTATTTATTATATTATAATCATATTATTATTATTATTATTATTATTATTATTATTATTCCACAATTAACCCAGCAAAAAGCCAGCACCTTGGCTAAGGAGAATATTTGGAATATCATATAATGGAAAAAAGGGATATTAAGTAACCAGAAACTATGAGTTGACACACATGTCTTCTAAACTTAAGCCAACTTTCTCCTGGACTATATATTTATAAGACTGGTGGAAGAATGTGTCCTTGCTTTTATTAATACTATACCTAATAGAGTCTAATTATTTTTTAAATATATCATTTGGTTTTCTTGTGATGCCACCTTACCTATTTGCCATTTCATTTATTTGATTTTTTCTCTCTTTTTAATCAGATTATCTAGCCCCTTAGGTCTATCAATTTTATTAGTTTTTCAAAAAAATATTTTAATTTTTCATTTCTATGGATTTTCCAAATTGTCTATTTCTCATCTTATTTTAATATCTCCTTTTTGTGTTTATTTTAAGTTTGCTTATTATCAGTTTCCTAAGACTTTAAATAGAGTCAGTTTATTAATTTTCTTTTTATATTGTCAATATATGATTATAAGGATATTCCCCCCCCCCCAAGCACTGTGTTAGTTGCATGCTTGAATTTTTGTATTATGTATATTTGTATATAATTATCATTTTCTTTTACTTAGTTGTTGATTGTTTCTTTGATTTGTTCTTTGATCTATTAATTATTTAAGACATAATTATTGTTTCCATTTGGATCCATATGTTTTGTTTGTGTCCTTGGTTGGACCAGTTTCTGTTTTAATTATATATTGATCCATACAGGACTAATATGGAAAGTGTTTTAACTCCACCTAAAATTTTCATGTAATGCAGAGAAATATGCATATTTTCCTTTCCTATTTAGGAAATTTCCCAAGTCTTTCAACTCTAGTTTCTCCAGAAATTTACTTTGTTCTATCTTTTTTCCTTTTGCTTTTTTCCTTGGATTAGACAGGCAAAATCAGCGCGATGTTGAAGTTATAATTAGGTTATTATCTATGTTTTCCTGATGTTTGAATAATGTTTCCTTTATGAATTTGATTCTAAGGCATTTGAAACATGTTAGTATATTCTTGATATTTACCTGTTGTTTGCAGTGTCTTTCAGCATAATATAGTTCCCTTGTTTAATCTCTTTTTTATTTAAAAAATTCTTGAATGTTTGGCTTAGCTTTGTTAGACAACATAATAGTAACACCTATTTTTCTAGATTCCCTCCCTACCTCTCACCACCAGTCTCAGTTTTATTTTGTGTACGACTCTGTTCTTAAAATGTTTCTTGTAAGCAACAGATTATAGGGTATTTTTTTTATCCAGTGTGTCACTCCTTTTCATTTTTTTGGTTTCTTTGATCCATTCACATTTAATGTTATTAGAATTACATTCCTATTTCCCCCATCTCTAAATTTTTTTCTAGATATGCTGTATTCTGCTGTAAGCATAGTATCATAAGTTTTTAGTTACTTTGCTTTAACTTTTTATTAAGGTGACCCTGTTCCCACTGGCTCTCTTTCCCTCAATTATATTCTCTTCCTCTTATTCCTTTTACTTTGGGGCTCTGCTTATTAATTTCTTTATCTCTCCTGCTTTTACCATTTTAGATAATACCTTCACTCAATTACTCAAGTTGATTCTCCCTTCCTCTTCTTAGGTTTAAAATTTTATTGCTTGCATCCCAGCCATATTGGTCCATAAAGGATTCCCAAAAAGGATTTCTCACTTTCATTATCCATTTTCTTCCTTTTTATTCCAGGTTCTCTTTCTCTGATGCAGAACCCCTATGATTATCTAATCTTCCTTTTCCTCTATTTTCTTCATGAAACCAACACTTCCAAGTATCCTTTCTGGGTTCTACTCTCTTGGCACTTTCTATGACTACCTTGTAAGGCTTTCTCCATTCCCCCTCCTCTCACCACCACATTTTTGCCTTACTTCCAGAGCAATGCTATTTATTGGTGATGTTCAGAGAAAATGATGCCCTATGATAAGACTCCTATCCTCTTTTCTGAATATGCGACCCACCATTGTTTATATCCTCCTTTTATTATGTTCCCCTCCCATATTTGCCTGGAAATCTCTCTGTAACTATGCTCTCTCAGTCCTCCAGGTGCCAATTACTCCCAGAGGTTCAAATTTTCCCTTCCAAATGTAGGACAAATAGACTTTTCATCAGGCATCATCCAGTGTGAGGTCCTCATCTGCCTTCACTAATCTAGGTCTCTGTTCCAACAGACTTTTGGGTGATCAGAACTGGCCCAACTGGATGCTCTGTTTTTTCTCTCATGTTTAATGGAGTGCAACACAGTCATTCTGTCCCAAACATGTGGTGTCCTTTCCAAGTGATCTCTCCCTTTGATCCTCAGTTGTCTGGTCTGGCAATTATAGTTCAGAGCTTTGAAGTCCTGCTGTCTTGTACTCCAGTAATTCACGACTTTCCTACCCTGATTCTTCTGGGTTTCAGCCTCTAGTAGGCTTTGGCTCCTGAAGGTCCATGGCCAATCTGACTGTCTCAGCCTGAGCAAACATGTGCAGTCTGGACCTGGGTTCTGTATGGTACTGAAAAGAGGGATGGGGGATTGCAGTGTAAGGATGGTTTCTGTTGTAAGCTTGCGTCATGTTTGTATCAACTAGTGCTGTCTGGATATCTATCATGTGGAATGTACAGGAGTGCAAAATGAGCTCAGAATGAATAGACTCCAGGTCAGGGTTTTAAAAAAAACTTTGATCTTCTTTTGGATCCTGGATATCCTATATCACAGAGACAAATAAATAGTTTTATCTTTAGTACATAATTTCTGTTCTAGAGTGACTGAAAAGGTCATGGGGTAAAATGTTTAGTTCTTCACCTTGGTGACCACATGATGAGCTTTCTTTTAGTTTTAAGATAATCTAATATTATTTATACTCAGCATTGAAATAGAAGATTGATGTGGATGTTTATCCCTGGGCAAATTCAGGAAGTGAGGGGTTTTCTCATTCTACTATATGTAAAGCATCTACTATTATGACAAAAGCTACCAGTTGTTGAGTATTCAAAAGCAAACTAAAACAATTACTGCCTTCAAAGAGCTTACATTCTATCAAGATGAAATTTTCAATATATAACAAGCAGTGTCTTCTAAACACACACACACACACACACACACACACACACACACACACACACACACACACTACCCTCCAAATTATATCACCTTCATTTTTATTTACTTACCCTACCACACTCCCAAATTGCAGGAATTGTTACTTGACTCTAGGAGGAGAAAATTAGTTAAAATTAAATTTCAGGCTTAATTTTCCAACAGAGAACTGTGAGGAAAAATAAGAACACACAAATGAAGATTTGATTTAAACTAAAACATCATTGAATGGTGGATGATACCTCTTTTAGATGGTTCCTATGGAACTGCTTTGCCTATTTCTCCTGCACAAAAGATAATTTTCTCCTTCACAAAAGTCTTCAAACTATGCTAATATAGTGTATCCCTCCTAAATGGGCAGAAACCCACTTAACACCATAATTCTTTTTAATATGTTTAGAAGGGATGTAATATCTAGATTTTCCAATGCTTTAGAGTAATGGCAATAATTATACACCACAATGAAGACAGTCAAAATAGAAATTTGTAGAATTAGTTATTCCCAAAGAGCAATACCTGCCTTTTATTTCCATCAGAACTGAAGAAAGTCACTAAGGAAAAAAACTCAATAGTTCCATGCCAAGCAGAGATCTTTCTGAAAAGCCACAAGTAGATAGAGGTGGCACTGAAAGTTTTCTCTATACTAAACTGACTAATAGAGATGGTGAAAGAAGATGCTGAAATTTGTATTCTGAGTGATCCTTGAAAATAAATTATTTTCCATGATGTTTTTTAGGAACAAAGAGAAACAGTGAGAGGCTGTGAGGCTGGACAAGTATACCAAGTCATTTTCTAAGTAGATACTCATCTGCATTGGTAAAGAATTTCCTTAGTAGTAGTTCCCTAAACCAATGAGGTCACATCTGGACCCAAAATAATAAAGAATAAAAAAGGTTACACATTCTTTGTGATATTAGTAACTTTCATTTTTATAGTGTTTTGAAGTCTGCAAATATCCTTATAAGGTAGGTATATCACATATTTCTATCTTGATTTTCCAGAAGTTTAGCAGGATTAAATGATTTGCCCAAAGTCATTCTATTAATACTGTCAGAGGCTGGATTCAAGTCCAGACCTCTGCTCCCTTCAAATGCAGTGCTCTTTGCACTATCCTGATGTTGGCAACTCCTGTCATTTTTAAATCTCCTTATTTCTGTTAATATAATGGAGTAGTGTTTCTCTTTCTTCATCCCCTCTGTATTTCCCTCAAGTCTAAAATTTAAGTTTAATGAATTAAATACATAAGTTTCAATTATGGGTGACATGGCTAGATTGCAATTTATCTGAAAAATATCTGTGTTTCTTAGTTGACATCAAGTGTAATATGAATCTGATGTAAAAGGCCAACAAAAACCAGTTTTAATAATTTTCTTTTTAATTTATGGATAAATAAATTATTTACATTAAAGCAATTTAATAAAAAGATGATTATACATGAAACTACACATCTACTATTCACAACTTATAAGTCTTTTCAAATGTACAAAAAAAATTTCATGTAAATTTTCTTTTTTCCCTTCCCCTACCCCACCTTAGAGATAGTTACGTGTGTGTGTGTGTGTGTGTGTGTGTGTGTGTGTGTACACATACTTTTATTGATCAGTTTTTTCACTGGTTGCACATAGCATCTTTATATATTCTTTATAGTTTGGGTATTAATAATAGATAAAAATGGCTTATTTGCTCAAAAGTCATTCTTAAAAACAATATGCCTGTTGCTATATACAGTGTTCTCTTGGTTTGCTCATTTTGCTTTTGTTTTGTGCAATTCTATATATTTTTTTAAGATTACTAAGTCCATCATTTCTTATAGGATGATAGTATTCCATTGCAATCATTTGCCACAATTTTTTGCAGTCATTCCCCAACTGATGGGCATTGCTGACATTTCCAGCTTTTTGTTACCTTAAAGAGTGGATTGATAAATCAAAGGGAATAAGTAATTTAATAATACTTTAGGCATATATCCAAAATGAATTGATTTATAATTCCACTAATGAGTTAGTGCCCCACTATTTCTATATCCTCTCCAACATTTGCAACTTTCCCTTTCTAATGTTTTAGCCAACCTAGTAGATTTGAAATGATATCTCAAGGTTTTTTTAAACTGAATTTCTCTAATCAATAGTGATTTAGACCATTTTATATGACTATAAATAGTTTTAATTTATTCTTTAGAAAACTACTTATTTATATCCTTTGATCAGTTAGCAGTCAAGGAATGATGCATGCATTTATATATTTGACAAAGTTCAAATTACTATTTAAAAATTTCCCTCCATTCTACTTTTACTCACTAATTTACTTTTATTCTCTTTACAAAAAACTCCAAAACTTTTCACTTATTAACCTTATCTTTTTCCCCATAGCCTATTGTTTCTTATTTTACTCCACCCTCTAAAATCCTCTCCCTTATTTTCTTCCTCCTACCCTCCTCTTACTCTACAACTTTTAAAAGTTCCCCCCATATTCTCATCTCTCTAGAAATTCAGAAGACTTCCTCTAGACATTCTCAGTTGTGCAGTTTTCTCTTCAATTCAGATGAAAATAAGGCTGCAACATTAACAGCCATCCAACCCACATCTCTTTCCTCTCCATTAGTTGTTTCTTTCCTGTCCTGTTTAATGAGATTATGACTCCTTTTTACCTTTTCATATCAAATTCTGCTTTTTATTATCCCATTATGCACAAGTCAGCCACATACCTTCTAACAAACTACTTTAGTAATGATAAGTTTTACAAATACTGATAACATTTTCATATATCATAAGTAAACTGTTTAATCCTTATCACTGCCTCTAATTAGTTTTTAATAATTTCCTTAATTTCTTTTAGATTTTTTACATCAAAATTTCCCTCACATTTTGGTCTTATAATTACAAATACCTGGAAGTTTTTCAGTTCATCAAATTGTTTGTTCCTAATTGTGAGTGACACTCAAATTTGTTAGATTAGTTATTTTTTGGATGCAACCCCATCTCCTTTGCTCTTTGAAATATAATGCTCCCAAACCTATAGTCTTTTAGTGTTAGGTCTTGTTTTTTCATAGTATTTAATTGTTGATTGCAATTTTTATTTAACCTGGGAATTTTTAATTTGACTATAACAATCCTATAAATTTTCTTCCTAGGATCTTGGTAGTGATCACTAGATTCTATTTCTACTTTACCTTCTTGGTCTAAAACTGCAGAACAATTTCCCTTAATAATATCTTGCAAAAGTGTATCCAGGTTTTTTTTTTTTTATTTTTTTTGATCATTACTTTCAGGTAGTCTGACAATTCTTATATTGTCTCTTCTTGATTTCTTCTCTGGATCAGTTGTTTTTCTAATGAGATGTTTCGGATTCTCTTCTGTTTTTCTAGTTTTATTATACTTTTATGATGTCATTCTAGTCTGATTGCCCAATTCTAGTTTTCTAGGAGTTTTTTCTTCCTAAAGATTTTGTATGTCCTTTTTCAATTGGTTAATTTTCTTTTCATAATTTTCTTGGATTGGGGAAGCTAGATGGCACAGTGGATACAGTACCAGCCCTGGAGTCAGGAGGACCTGAATTCAAATCTATCTCAGACACATAATAATTACCTAGCTGTGTGACTTTGGGCAAGTCAGTTAACCCCACTGCCTTGCAAAAAGCATAATTATCTTGGAGTACTTTTTTTTTCAATTTTTCTTGCTTATGAATTCCTTTTTAAGTTATTTCAATATTTACTTTTGGTCTTATGATTACTTGGTCTGCTCTTTAGGGTAGTTCTGTGTGTGTGTGTGTGTGTGTGTGTGTGTGTTAACATTACTATCTTCCTCTGAAAATGAACTCAAAGCTTCCAGGAATAAGCAAGGGCATTAAACATCATTAGTTCAACCTTTCACATTTTATAGATGAAGGAAGTCTGATTGCATAATTTGATGCCCTGGACAGAATTTTCAGCAATCTTATTGAGAAGAGACACTTTCGATTTTAATAGGTCTGAGAAAAGCTGTTAGGTCAACAGTCATATTCTATGCCCTAATTCTTTAAGAGATTATCTATAGATTGTATTTATCAGCTGAGTTTCAGATTGACCTATATGTTGCATTTGTAACCTCTAGTCATGTTTACATGATTTTCATTTTATGTTAATTTGTAATTGAAAGTATTTTTTGAATGATTTTACTATGAGAAGTCAAACATTTAAACTGAATAAACTGAATGGTAGAATTGCCCAATGGATAGAGAGTTGAACTCAAAGTTAAGAAGAAATGGAATCAAGTCCTGACTTTGATTATATGCATATTATGTGTGTATGTGTATACACATATATGCATATGTATAAATATGTGTAAATATAAATGTGTACAGATGTGTCTATATAACTATATAGTCAATTTTTAAAACTCAAGTATATAAGACTTTTATATTTGACTTTACTGCACTCTATCTAGTTAGAGTTAGCCTAATGTTCTAGCATGTAAAGATCTATTTTGGATCCTAATTTTGTCAGTCAGCATTTTAATTCTCTTTCTCAGTTACAAATTCCACTGCCTGTATACAAGTCAATGATTTTAAAATGTTCAGCAGTAAAAAATTAATCACAGTTCCCTAAGACACTTCTCTAGAGATCTCTTTCCCCAGACCTATTAATAACTATTCTTTGCCTCTTTCTATTTACCATTTTCAATTGCATCTTAAATGTATTATTTTCTAGCTCTCTTCTCTCCATTTATTTCATAAGAATAGAATGGAATGTTCAGTTTTCAGTCATGTCTAACTCTTGGTGATCTCATTTGGGGTCTTCGTGGCAAATATACTGGAATTGTTTAGCATTTCCTTCTCCAGCTCACTTTACAAATGAGGAACTGAGGTAGAGAGGGTCACACAAATAGTATATACTTCCTGAATTCAGGAAGATGAGTCTTTCTGAATCCAGGCCTGACACTCTATTCACTGTGCCACCTAGTCTTCCGAAAACAATAGAAACGTTGTCAATTTCTTTGCTAGAATTCTTAGTATCTATTGGGGAATTTACGTTCCTTATTCATCAAGCTAGCCTCTCTAATAAAAAACAAAACAAAATGAGCAAAGATTATTCTTCTTATTTTCAATATATTTCAATGAAATATTTTTCAATTACATGTAAAATTTTTAAGCATTCATTTTTTCACATCTTGTATTCCAAATTCTTTCCCTTACTCTCTCCCTTCTTGAGAGGACAATTTGATATCAGTTATTCTTGTGAAATCATGCAAAACACATTTACATATAAGTCTTTTTGGAAAAGGAAATCCAAAAAAATAATAAAGTAGAAATCTTTCTGGTGTTGGATACTATGTAATTGTCTTGAATCATTGTTTTGATTAGAGTAGCTAAGTCTTTCATAGTATTGCTGTTGCTGTGTACAATGTCCTCCTGATTGTGTTCATTTCACTTTTAATAAGTTGAAATTAGTCTTCCCTTTTCTGAAAACATCCTGCTTGTCATTTCTTATACCACAATAGTATTCTATCACAATCATAGGTCATAACTTTTTCAGCCATTCCTCAATTGAGCATTCTCTTGATTTCCAATTCATTGCCAACAAAAAAATATAAATATTTTTGTATTAATAGGTCCTTTCCCCCTTTCTTTGACCTCTTTAAGATACAGTTCCAGTGGTGATGTGGTTGGGTAAAAGTGTTTATGCAATTTTATACTGCTTTGGACACAATTGTAAATTGTTCTCCAGAATAGTTGGACTAAACAATTCCAAAAGCATTGCATTAGTGCCCCAACATTTCCACATTTTCTTCTACAGTTTTCTTTTTCTTTTTCTGTTAAGTTAGTTTATGTAATATTAGTGCATTGGTAGCCTTTAATCTGCTTTTCTCTAATCAGTAGTAATTTAGAGCATTTTTATATAACATTGATAGCCTTGATTTCTTCTTCTGAAAACTCCTTGTTCATATTAATGACCATGTATCAACTGGGGAATGGCTTTCATTTTTATAAATTGGCCCAGTTTCCAGAATATTTGAGAAATGAGGCCTTTATCAGAGAAATTTTCTTTAATTCCCCCATTCCTATTTTCTTTCAAATTTTGTTTGTACTTCTTTCATTTGTGAGTGTAAAAGTCTTTAAATTCATGTAATCATTATCTGTTTTACTTCTCATGATCCTCTCTATCTCTTCCTTGATCATAAACTATTCCCTTATTCATAAATTAGAGGGGAACATTTTTTTTTTCATTTTTTCCCCTAATTGATTTAGCTATCACCCTTTATGTCTAAATTATGTATCCATGTTTATCTTTCATTGGAACATAATATGAGAGATCTGTTTGTGTCTAATTTCTGCCAAACTACTTTATAGTCTTCTAAGCAATTTTTATCAAGTGATGTGTTCTTAATCTAAAATCTTATAACTTTGGATTTATCAATTTCTAGATTATATAGTCATTTATTATTGTGTATTGTATGCCTAATCTATTCCCCTAATCTTCCTCTCTGTTTCTTAGCCAGTACTAAACTGTTTTGGTGAATACCACTTTGTAATGTAGTTTGAAATCTAATACTATTAGCCTTTGTCTTCACGTTAAAAACAAAATGATTTTCTTGATATTCTTGATCTTTTCTTCTTCCATATGATATATTATTTGAAAGATTTGGGTGTTTGGTATAGCATAGAATAAGTCAACTAATTTAGTTGAAATTGTCGTTTTATTATATTGGCTCAGCCTACCCATGCACAATTAATATTTGTTCAATTGTTTAGATTTTATTTGATTTGTATATGAAGTGTTTTGTAATTTTTTTATATATTCTTTGAATTTGTCTTGGCAGGTAGACTCCCAAGTATTTAATATTGTTTGTAGTTATTTTTTTTAGTTTCTTTGAAAGGCAAATGGGGTTAAGTCGCATGCCTAAGGCCACACAACTAGGTAATTAATAAGTGTCTGAGGCTGAATTTGAACTCAGGTACTCCTGATTCCAGGGCCAGTGCTCTATCCACTGTGCCACCTAGCTGCCCCTGTCTGTAGTTATTTTAAATGGAATTTCTCTTTTTATCTCTTCTGGATGGATTTTTTGGTAGTATATAAAAATGATGATGATTTACAAGAGCATATTTTACATCTTGCAACATTTCTAAAATTGTCAATTGTTTCAATTAGTTTTTTTAGTTTATTCTATAGATTTTTAAGTAAACCATTATATATAACCTGCAAAAACTAAGTTTTGTTTTCTTATCACCTATTTTTAATCCTTCAATTTCTTTAAAATAATTTTTTAAATGAAATCATATCTAGTTGACTTTGTAATCATCATTTTCTTAATGTATAGGAAAGGTAGCTCAGTGACTAGAGTGTTAAACATGGAGTCAGTAAGATTTAAATTCAAATCTAGGCTTGGACATTTACTAACTGTGGACTCTGGCAAGTAACTTAATCTCAGTTGCTTCAATTTCTTAATTTGTAAAATAGTAATATCAAAAATATAGTAAAATAGATAATAATAGTAATTACCTCCCAGGGTTGTTTTGAGGATCAAATGAAATGGCAATTCACAAAGTAAGTGTTATATAAATGTTGGCTATTATTATTTGCAGTGATGTGAATTAAAGATTAAAGAATCCTTAGAATTATAGAAATATAGGATTATAGAATTTTAAAATTTATATAATAAAGAATATAGAATTTGATGTTAAACTCATCAATCTACAATTTTCAAACTGTTCTCTTCTTTTATAAAAAAATAGAGATATTTGACTTTTTCTAAGCTTAGGAGCTTTCTCATTTTTCTGCAATCTTTCACATATTTCTAAACAACGGAATATCCATTACATCCACCAGTTATTTCAATATCTAAGGATTTAAAATATATGGGTCAAATGACTTGAATTCATTATTGGCAACTTGATACTCTCTTACTACATTCTTACTAATCTTGGGCATCGACTTACTCAGTCATTTCTATTCTGTCAGTTCCAATGCAAGGGTCATTTTCTTGATGGTGAAAAACAGAAGTGAAGTGTGACAAGGAGCTATGTCAGTTATCATTGCCCTACGAGGCTTGTTCCTATCCCTTCCCTGAGAAAACTGTTTTCTTCAATAAAGTTAAAATGGAAATTAAGGTGAAAGCTTTTTTTTGATTGTTCTTTGTTTTCCTCGCCATCCTCACTTAGTTCTGAGATTTATCACTTCTGACATTATTCTCACATCACATTTTTGCATCCATCTTCCATTTCATGGCTATGTTTCTTCTGTATGTATGCTTTTAAAAATCCTCCAAATTGATTGATTTCCATTGCAGTTACATTAATCTCAAGACAATTTCCCTTTTCCCTCTTTATAAAGATTATTTCTCTTTGTATCTCCAGAACTTAATTGTTATTGGATTTAATTCTTCCTGAGTTAACTCCTCTTGTAGAAATTCATGGGATTATATATATATATATATATATATATATATATATATATATATATATATCCCTCTCTTAACGCATTTGAAGCCTATTTCCTCAAAATATAAAGGGCACTATACCTGGCTCTTCTTTCTTCTATTATAAACTCTGGAAGGGATGGGCACTTTCTCTGAAAGTTTCTATCATTCCCATTATTCACCCCATTTTCATTAGTAATAATAGTGGTAATCATATCCAGAACAGCATTTTCTTTTCTTTGAAAGATTAAATTTTCATTAAGGGAAGTCAAAAAGCTATTCATTTTTTTCTGTGGGGGTGGGGGAGAGGGCCAGGATAGAGAGAGAGAGAGAGAGAGAGAGAGAGAGAGAGAGAGAGAGAGAGCACAAAAGGAAGAAAAAGAGTAAAGAAAGAAGGAAGGGGAGAGGGGAAGGGAGGGGGAGAGAGAGAATAATAGAAATAGGGAGACAGAAACAGTCAGAGACAAAATAGGAATTTCTAACAGATACTGGGCTTTGATAAGTCCCCATCTCATTATTATATCATGCTTTTGTGCCAAAATTTGTATCCCTATCTCTCTATTTCCTATTTTGATAAAAACACTTCTGAGTCTGGCTCCATTGATTCCCCTCCATGGTTTTTAATTATGCTTTATTCTGTGATTCCTGAATTTCTTCATGAAAATATTGATATTATTGTTAATATTATTAATATTAATGTGATATAATATAATATTATTGTGATTCATCCATGCATTGAGCATCTTCATCTCCACTTCCACTCTCACAAAGGAATCAGTTTTCCACAGCATCGAAATATCAACTTCTTAGAGTTCTAAGAGTACTCTTCACATGTCAAGAGGGATTCTCTAATGCCAATAGCTTGAGTTCACATCTCTAATACAAATAGCTTAAACTTGTACCCATATATATCTCCCCCAAGATTTTTCAAATGAGAAATCCTTTAGTCAATCAACTTTAAATAGCTTTTTAAGATTTTATTTATTTTGAGTTTTTTGAGTTTTGCAGTTTTTCCTCTAATCTTACTCCCTCCCCACAAAAGAAGGCAATTTGCCAGTCTTTACATTGTTTCCATGGTATACATTGATCCAAATTGAATGTGATGAGAGAAAAATCATATCCTTAAGGAAGAAACATTAAGTATAAGAGATAGCAAGATCAGACAATAAGATAGCAGTTCTTTTTTTAATTAAAGTTAATAGTCCTTGGTTTTTTGTTCAAATTCATGGTTCTTTCTCTGGATACAGATGGCATTCTACATCTCAGACAGCCTCAAATTGTCCCTGATTGTTGCACTGATGGAATGAATGAGTCCATCAACAGTGATCATCACCCCCATGTTGCTGTTAGGATGTACAGTGTTTTTCCTGGTTCTGTTCATCTCACTCACCATCAGTTCATGCAAATCTCTCCAGGCTTCCCTGAATTCCCATCCCTCCTGGTTTCAAATAGAACAATAGTATTCCATGATATACATATACCACAGTTTCTCAAGCCATACCACAATAGAAGGGCATTTACTTGATTTCCAATGCTTTGCCACCACAAACAGGGCTACTATGAATATTTTTGTACAAGTGATGTTTTTACCCTTTTTCATCATCTCTTCTGGGTATAGACCCTGTAGTGGTATTGCTGGGTTAAAGGGTGTGCACATTTTTGCTGCCCTTTGGGCATAGTTACAAATTTCTCTCCAGAAAGGTGGAATGAGTTCACAGCTCCACCAACAATGTAATAGTGTCCCAGATTTCCCACAACCCTTCCAACAATGATTATTATCCTTTCTGGTCATATTGGCCAGTCTGAGAGGTGTGAGGTGATACCTCTAATGAGTAATGTTATAGAGCAATTTTTGATATGACTATGGATTGCTTTGATCTCCTCATCTATTAATTACCTTTGCATATACTTTTACCATTTTTCAACATGGGAATGGCTTTTTTTTAAATTTTACTCAGTTCTCTGTATATTTTTCAAAATGTGTGCTTCATCAAAAACATTAGTTGTAAAAATTGTTTCCCAGTTTAATACATTTCTTTTGATCTTGGTTACAGTGGTTTTGTCTGTGTAAAAGCTTTTTTATTTAATATAATTGAAATCATCTAGTTTGTTTTTATTGATGTTCTCCATGTCTTCCTTAGTCATAAATGGCATCTCTTTCCATAGATCTGACAGGTAAACTGGTCCTTGATCTGCTAGTTTGCCTATAGTATTGTTTTTGATGTCTAAATCCTACATCCATTTGGATCTTATCTTGGTATATGGTGTAAGATGTTGGTCTCATCCATGTCTCTTCCATACTAACTTCCAATTTTTCCCACAATTTTTATCAAAGAGAGAGTTTTTATCCCCATAGTTGGACTGTTTGGGTTTCTCAAACAGTAGATCACTATAATCATTTCCTGCTACTTCATCTAGTCTATTCCATTGGTCCATCACTCTATTTCTTAGCCAAAGCCACACAGTTTTGCTGACTGACGCTTTATAATATAATTTTAGATCTGGTAGGGCTAAGCCCCCTTCTTTTGCACTTTTTTCATTAAATCTCTGGAAATTCTTGACTTTTTATTTCTATATGAATTTACTTACAACTTTTTCTAACTCATTAAAGTAATTTTTTTTTGAATTTTGATTGGTAGGGTACTAAACACTTAGTTTAGTTTTGGTAGAATTATCATTGTTATTATATTAGCTCTACCTATCCATTATATTTTTATAAATATTCATCCATTTAGCTTAGATTATCAAATTTATTGGCATAGAGTTGGGCAAAATAATTTCATTGATATTTGCCCAGTTATTTAAATCTGATTTAATTTGTGTGTGAGAAGTATTTTATAATTGTTTTCAAAAAGTTTCTGAGTCTGCCTTGGCAAATAGACTCCCAGTATTTTATATTGTCTGAGGTTACTTTGAATGGGATTTCTCTTTCAAGCTCTTCCTGCTATATCTTGCTAGTCATATATAGAATAGTAGAGGATTTGTGAGCGTTTATTTTCTATCCTGCAACTTTTCAAAATTGCTAATTGTTTCCAATCATATTGCATATGATTTTTATTGTATTGTGATCTGAGAAAGATGTATTCATTATTTCTGCCTTTCTGCAGTTAATCATTAGGTTTTTATGTTCTAGTACATGGTCAATTTTTGTATAAGTTCCATGTACTGCAGAGAAAAAGGTATATTCCTTTCTATCCCCATTCAATTTCCTCCATAAGTCTATGAAATCTAGGTTTTGTAACAATCTATTTACCTCCTTAACTTCCTTCTTGTTTATTCTATGATTTGATTTATCTATATCAGAGAGTGGGAGATTGAGGTCTCCCACTAGTAGAGTTTTGCTGTCTATGTCTTCCTGTAACTCTTTCAACTTCTCCTCTAAGAATCTGGATGCTATGTGATTGGGTGCATATATATTCAGTATTGAAATCACTTTATTGTCTATGGTACTTTATAGGAGAATATAGTTTCCTTCCTTATTTCTTTTAACACTCTATTTTTACAGCTGCTTTGTCTGAAATAAGGATTGCTACCCTTGCTTTTTTTACTTCAGTTGAAGCAAAATATATTTTGCTCCAACCTTTTACTTTTACTCTGCATGTATCTCTCTGCTTCAAATGAGTTTCTTGTAAGCAGCATATTTTAGGATTCTGGTTTTAAATCCACTCTTCTATTTGCTTAGGTTTTAAGGGAAAGGTCATTCCATTCACATTCAAAGTTATAATTACTCTTTATTGACCTCCCTGTTAACTTCCCTTTGTTTGCATTTTTCCCCTTTTTCCCACTTTATCCCTATTCCCCAGTATTTTGTTTCTGAATACCACCCCCTTCAATGTGTTTGCCCTCCTATAGCCACCCCCTTCCATTTCTTTCCCCTTTCCTTTTATCCCCTTTTCCCTTCCCTTCCCTTCCTTCTGTTAGTTTGCCTTTTTCTCCCCCTTCCTGACTCTGTTTCCCCTCTCCCCTTTTCTCCTTCTAATACTTGAAATGTAAGATTTTTTTAGTTAACTGAGTATGTACATAAGTTAACTTTAAGCCAAGTCTGATGAGTGGAAGATTCAGGTGTTTCTCATTTCCTCCCTCCTTCCCCTCTATTACCCTAGATCTTTTGTAGCTCTTAATGTAATGAGATTTAGCCCCATTCAATCCCCTCCCTCATCCCATCTCCTTCCTGTCTGCCTTTTTAAGGAGGAGGTGTATTAAAATCATTCTATGTGAGTCATAAAAAATTCTGAGTATCTGTCACTTCTAGCTAAGTACATTCTAACAGATTTGCAGTTCTTGAGAGTTATTAGAGTCTTTTTCCCAAGTAGATTTATAACCAGTTTCATGCCTTTGGATAACAGTTGCATGGATAAGTCATGAGTTGTCACCACTTCTAGTTAGGTATATACGCTCTTTTAGAGCTACAATTCTCAAGAGTGATGAGAATTTTTTTTCCCATGCTGGGATATAGCAGTTTCATCATATTGGATAGCAGCTTTTTTTCTTTACCCCCCCCTTTTTTTTTACCTTTTCAGGTGTCTCTTGAATCTCCTGTTTGATATCCAGATTTTCTATGGTCTTTTCATCGGGAATTTTTGGGAATTCTTCCATTTCATTAAATGTCCATATTTTCCCCTGAAAAAGAAGGCTCAACTTTGCCAGATAGTGGATTCTTGACTGCAGTCCAAGATTCCTTGCTCTTCAGAATATCTCATTCCAGGCCCTTCAGTCCCTTAATGTTGATGCATCCAGGTCCTGCATAATCCTTAC
The DNA here is from genome assembly GCF_037893015.1 of Macrotis lagotis. Taxonomy (NCBI): domain Eukaryota; kingdom Metazoa; phylum Chordata; class Mammalia; order Peramelemorphia; family Peramelidae; genus Macrotis; species Macrotis lagotis. The sequence goes on along the minus strand of NC_133658.1, from coordinate 822,345,502 downwards.
TGTGACTCCTTGGTATTTAAATTTTTCCTCTGGGGGGGGGCTAGGTGGCATAGTGGATAAAGCACCGGCCTGGGAGTCAGGAGTACCTGGGTTCAAATCTGGTCTCAGACACTTGATAATTACCTAGCTGTATGGCCTTGGGCAAGCCACTTAACTCCATTTGCCTTGCAAAAACCTAAAAAAAAATAGTTTTTTTCTGTATGCTTGCAGAATTTTCTCTTTTATCTGAGTGTTCTGGAATTTGGCCACAACATTCCTTGGTGTTTTCATTTTAGGATCTCTTTCTGGAGGAGATCAATGTCTTCTTTCAATAATTATTTTGCCCTCTGGTCCATGATATCAGGGCAATTTTCCATTACTAGATCCTGTAATATTAAATCCAAGCTTTTTTTTTTTTTTCTCTTCAGTGTTTTCAGGAAGGTCAATAATTCTCATGTTGTCCCTCCTCGATCTATTATCCAGGTCAGTTGCTTTGCTGATGAGATATTTTACATTTTCTTCTGTTTTTCCTATTTTTTGGTTTTGTTTACCAGGCTCTTGCTGTCTCATGAAGTCATTAGTTTCTGCAGACTCCTTTTTATTTAGAGAGGAGTTTTCTTCATTTACCTTTTGTAACTCCTTTTCCAATTGGTCAATTCTATTTTTGAAAGAGCTTTCCATTTGACCAATTGAGGTTTTGAGAAAATTATTTTTTTTTTTTTTTCATTTGCCCGCTTGAGGTTCTGAGAAAGTTATCCTCATTTTGTATTTGGCCAATTGAGGATCTGAGAGAATTGTTCTCATTTGGTGTTTGTCCAATTGTATTTAACAGTGATTTGTTTTCTTGTTGCAAGGTGTTAATTTTCTCTTGGGTTTCTTTTCCCAGATTTTCCCATTGATTTTTAAACTCATGCCTTATTTTTTCAAGGTAGTCTTTTTGTGCTGGAGAGCAGATCATATTCTTCTCAGAGGTTCTAGGTCTCTCTGAGTCAGGGTCTTTTCCTTCCAAGAATATTTCTATGGATCTACCTTTCTGCTACTAATCTTTCTTCATTTTGCTAAGACTTTGCATTGGGGAGGAACTGGTTTACAGATGTTTGGTGTTGGGATTCCTGAAGACTTTACTCACTGTGTGTAATATCTACATCTGGCCAGTAGGGGGTGCTAGAGGGTTTGCTCACTGAGTGTAATTTCTCCACCTGGCCAGTAGGGGTGCTGGTTGCTTTCTTTGGAGTGTCTGTGACCTTGATTGAGGCCTTCTCCCTTGACCTGGAGAGAGTGATTGAAGCTGTTATATACTTTTGTCTTCAGTCAATGGTGGACTTTACCCTGGAGTGAGGTTATCCCTCTCCCTGCTGTCAGCTGGGCTGGTTCTTCTGCTTACACACCTGTGCCTGGGGCAAAAGTAGCCAGTAATTGTGACTGTTCTGGGAAGAGGCTTCAGCAGAAATGGAGGCATGGACTTGGAGTTGCTCTGGACCAGAGTACCCCAGGGATGATGTCTGCAGCTCTCCTGCACCAGAACTCTCCCCTCTAGCCCTGTCAACAGGCTCCAGATTGACAGCGCCAACACCAATGCCTCTGCTACATAGTTGACCCAAGCCCCTGCCCCCTGCAGTCAACCAGGCTCTAGTTCTACCACTGATCAAGCAGTTCTGGTTCTCCTGCCTTCAGACTCCCCAGACTCAAACCCTGCTGCTAATCAGGCTGATCCGCGGCTGATCTGCCCTCTGTGCCCAGACTCACCCGTGACTGTAGAAGACAAATCCTGAGGTAGATGTTATTTCTCCTGGCTTTTCTTTCTGGGTTTTGTTGATTGTATTTCTGTCAAGAGGTTTGTTTCATATCAGATATATGGGGAAAGATCAGGAGATTTTAGAAGTATGCCTGTTTTCTCTCTGCCATCTTGGCCAGAAGTCCTAAATAGCTTTTTTATTTTAATTTAGCTTTTAGGTTTTTGAAAGGCAAATGGGGTTAAATGACTTGCCCAAGGCCACACAGCTAGGTAATTATTAAGCATCTGAGGCTGGACTTGAACTCAGGTACTCCTGACTCCAGGGCCACTGCGCCACCTAGCTGCCCCTCTAAATAGTTTTTTTTTTAAAAAGGTTTTAGCTGAGATGATATAGTAATAATTGATACCGAACATAACCCCAAAAGTCTATGATACATTCTCCTAGAAGTAATATTAGGGTCCAGAAGAAAGTGAACTCAGAGGAAATTTGTAGCCTAAAACAGAGCTCTCAGTTGCTGAAAATACTTCTCATTTGTGTATACTTAATAAATTCCTCTTAGCTATTCTGTTATCTCTTTGATGGGCTGTTTGTAGAGCTATGTGATGTTTAAAAAGTTTGAAAAACAAAGTTTTTGAGTAATTAACCATTTTATTAATAATATTAGCATTTTGTTAATAAAAAGAATGGTCTTTTGTCCATCTCTCTTGGAACAAAGGTGTTTCATTTATATGACCTTGGAAGAGTGGGTATTCCTGAAAGTGGCAATCAATTCTGGTTGGTTAAAAATCAGTGAGAGAATGAATATTACAATTAGAACTGAACCGATGAGAGACTGGGGAATATAAATTTGATCATGTCATCTACTTCCAAATCACCCCCCAGGCTTGGGGAAATCTAGATAAAGATTTCTATCCCTTACCTAAATCCCACACTGGGCCCAGGAGTTTCATTTAAGATTAAATTCCTGGTAAATTTGAATACAGTAGCAATACCTATATTAAGGAGAATGTTAATCTTCTGCTATCAACTGTCTTTCAGAGACTGTTTTGAAATGAGGAGCTCAACAAAAAGTAGAGAACTCTAGATCTCCCCAAATTAGTGTTTATTAATAATCATTTCAGCTATGATTTCAATTTGTCTTTGGCTCCCAATAAAATTACCAGTGTCAGTCAATGCTATTCTAGTACAAATGATGCTAATAGACCTACAGGGATATGGTAGGATCCAAGATCCTCTAATTTTGAAACTTATAATATCCCCCCACTTATCAAAACAGAAATTGGGTGTGGGGAAGAAAACTTGTCTAAGCCTGAAGCTGAGTTCCCTCCTTACCACCTATTATCTCCTTATTGCCATATAGTTTTGATAGAGAGATGTTCTAGAAAAGCAAAATTCATCCTGTCATTGGAAATATGATCACTTTTTGCTTACTTGATTATTTACATTGCAGATGATCTCTATGTGGTGGACTTTCTGTTTATTTATTTCTGATGTGTCCAATTTTATGATCCCTTACAAGGTTTTCTACATAGAGATACTAGAATGGTATTGCCATTTCCTTCTCCAGCTCATTTTACAGATGAAGAAAATGAAACAACAGGTTAAGTGACTTCCCAAGGTCTTACAGCTTATAGGCAACTAATGCTAGATTTTAAAGTAAAAAGATGAGTTTTCCTGTCTCTAAACCTGGGACTCTACCCATTGTACCACCTATTTGCCCCAGGAGTGGGTTTAAGTTTTCTTAACTATTCAGGAATTCAGATACTATAAGGAATTTTAGTTCTTTCCACATGGCAGAAAGCCAGGGGTTTGATTTACTGTACAGAATTTTCATACATTATTAGATGTGTTAGAACCCTTTATTGGATGTTTTATTTTCTTGTTTTTCGCTATTACAAGCAATGGTTTGAACTGCAGAGCAAGATGGGAATATCTCTAGAAATGAATGATACAAATAGAAAAGACATCAATAAAACAAAACAAAAATAAATTCAAAATATTTTTTTAAATAAAGTTGCTACTGGTTTTTCAAATGTAGTAAACTTTTTTAAAAATAGGCCTTGGCTTTATGAATTTGCTTGGTAATTTTTTCATTTTCTAGTCCATTTCTTCCTTTGTCTTTGTTAGTTCACTTCCTCAATTTTTCTTTGAATTATTAATTCTTCTTAGTTGTACCATAATTAATTTAATCCTTTTTTATGTCTCTCATTTATGTAAGTGCTCAATGTCATAAATGTCCTCTAAGAATGACTTTGGATACTGTCCACAAATTTTCATAAGTGATATTAGTATTATCATTGACTTTTTAATATTCTTTTACTAATTTTTCTGACTTAACTGGATTGTTATGTTATTCATTATGGATTATTTAAATGTAGCTTTTAAAGTTTATTTCTAGTTTTATTTCCCTGAGTTTTTAAAGTATTAAAGTCTCTAAATTTAGATAGAACTTATTTTTGTTCAAATATCACTTTAATATTTTTTCTGAAATCCACGTGTTTAACTTGAAAGCCAATGCATTATCTATTTTTTTCCCATTTAATTCTCTCCATATATAAAAACATACTTGTTGGATTGGAAGCTGCCTTCCAATTTAAAAAATGTCTTCTATATCTCTTTCTCCCACTACTGATACTTCACTAAATGCCCTTCTATAGCCTGATCCTGTAGGAACAAGATTAAAACAGGTCTCCTCTTACTCTTTTCCTCCTTTTATTTCTCCTCCTATTCTGTCTTCTTCTTCTCTTCCTGTATCCCTCCTTCACAAAATCTAGAATTATCATGGGGAATCCATTGGGAAATGGTATTGTTTCTGGTGGGAGGAAGGCATTTCATTCTTAGAAGATGTCAACTCTACATTTTACTACCAGTAAGCCATCTTCTCCTTCCGCAATCTCTTCCAAGATTCTATGATCTTCAAGATAATCTTGGGGCTTCTTTTTCCAGAGGCACATGCTCCAATAAGCTGTGTCTGTCTCAAAGTTCCAAACACTGAAGGGTGCCAGAGGTTAGAATGAATGAAGGAATGGATGAATGAATAAATAAAAAAACCCATTTAAGTGCTTACTATGTACTAAGCTCAAAGGTCTTACATCTCATAGGTGTATGTATATTCCAAATAATTATTGAGTAGAGAAATGCAAATCCTAACAACTCTGAGGTATCACCTCACACCTATCAGATTGTTTAAAATGACTCCAAAAAACCCAAAAGAAAATGATCTATGTTGAAGAGAATGTGGGAAAACTGGGATACTGAGACACTGTTGATGAAGTTGTGAACTGATCCAACCATTCTGGAGAACAACTTGGAACTATTCCCAAAGGGCAATCAAACTGTATATACCCTTTGATCCAGAAATGCCACTATTAGGTTATTATCCCAAAGAGATAATAAGAATGGGAAAAAGACCCATATGTACAAAATTATTTACAGCATCTCTTTTTGTACAGGCAAAGATGCGAAGCTCATAAATGAGTGGTGGCCAAATCTTGTGACTTTCTTATATCATGATTTTCTGCTTTGGTCATCATTCAGCAAAGAACATTGTATCTTTCTGTTAGAATTGGCACACCCTTGGATACCCCCTAATAACAATCAACTGACTTGGCTCCAGGTAGGCAGAATTCCTTATTACAGAACCACTCAGTAATGGCAGTTCCAAGGAAGAGTTTTAGGCATCCCCACCACAATTTCGGAACTAGATTATGAGTGGTAAAAGAAGTCCTATCATTCTTTTTAAGTTTTTCATTGGGATATGAGCTGCTTTCTGGTCCCTTGAAAGTTTTCATTCCTTTCAAAGCACAGAGGAAGCATCAGTCCAGGATAGGGGATAGAGGTAGAAGAATATTTGCAATGTGGTTCTAACATGTTTCAACAGCTAATTCCTACTTACAAGATTTTGTTTATTTTTCTTTTTGTTAGGGTCTTTATTTGTTTATCTTTCCTTTATATTTATTTTGGTCCACTATTGGTTTTTTTTCTTGTTTTAGGATGAGGAAATCTGGAGAAGAGGTAAATTGATTTTGTATTATATGCCAATTACATGCAGATAGTTTTCAACACTTATTCTTTTGCAAACTTTTAAATTCAACATTTTGTACCACTCCCTATGTGTATATGCAATTATATTTATCATATTTCCATATTAGTCCTATTGTGAAAGAGGTATTAGAACTAAGAAAAAATGCGAGAAAGAAAAAGCAAACATAAAAAGAGTTTTAAAAATGAACATAGTATGGCTTTGCTCTGCATTCAGACTCCATAGTTTTTCTCTAGGTTGTGGATGGCATTCTCCATAACAGGTTTCAAAATTGTCATTGGTCACTACACTGCTGCGAGGACCTACAATCATCATAGTTGATCATCTCATAATGTTTCTGATAAGTGTACAGTGTTCTCTTGGATCTGCTCATTTCACTCAACCCCAGTGCAAGAATGTCTTTCCATCTTTTCTAAAGTAACTCCTCATGCTTTATTACAGAAAGATAGTACTATTTCATAGCATTCAGATACTTAAACTTGTTCAGCCATTTCAGTTTCCAGTTCTTTGCTCTTTGAAAAGAGCTACTGTAAATATTTTTGTACCTGTGGGTCTTTTCCCCCTTTTTATGATCTCTTTGGGATATAGATCTAGTAGTGGTATTACTGGATCAAAGGGTATGCACAGTTTTGGTGCCCTTTGGGCATAGTTTCACATTGTTCTCCAGAAAGCTTGGTTCAGTTCACAATTTCACCAACAGTACCTTAACTTTGCCCACATTCTCTTCAACATTTATCATTTTATTTTTCCTTTTTTGTTGTTGTTATTTTAGCCTGTCTGATAGGTATGAGGTGGTACCTCAGAGTTGTATGGATTTGTATTTCTCTAATAAAGATTTGGAGCAAATCTTCATATCATTATAGATAACCTTAATTTCTTCTTTTGAAAACTGCTACTTGTATTCTTATAAATTTGATTCAGTTCTCTATGTATTCCTTCTAATTGTGATTGCATTGGTTTTACTTGTACAATTAAAAAATTTTAACATAGCTGAAATTATCCATTTTGCAATCATAATCTTTCTCTCTTGTTTGTTCATGACATCCTCTCTGTTTCATAGATGAACTATTCTTTGCTGTCTTAATTGGCTTATAGTATCAACTATTATGTCTAAATACTGTACTAATTTGACCTTTTCATAGATTTTGATCTATGCTTAGCTTTTGCCATATGATTTTCTAATTTTCCTAGCAGTTTTGTCAAATAATGAACTTTTCCCAGAAGTTAACATCTCTGGATTTATGAAATAGAGTACTATATTCATTTACTACTTTTTTATGCCTAATCTATTCCACTGAACCACTTCTTTATTTCTTAGTCAGTACCAGATAGTTTTGATGACTACTGTTTTATAATATGGTTTTAGATCTTGAATGGCTAGACCAACTTCCTTTACATTTCTTTTCATTAATTTCCTTGATATTCTTGAAGTCTTGCTTATCCAGATGATTTCTGTGACTATATTTTCTAACTGTGAAAAATAGTTTTTTCGTCATTTTATTAGTATGGCACTGATTAAGTAATTTAATTTAGGTAAGATTTCACTTTTGTTATATTAACTCAGCCTACCCAAGAGTAATTGACATTTTCCAATTGTTCAGAGTTGACTTTATGTGAAAAATATTTTGTAATAGTGTTCATATAGTTTCTGAATTTGTTTTGGGATGTTCTGATAAATGTATCATTTCTAAATTATATAGAGAATTGAATCAAATTTATAAGGTTGCAAGTCATTCCTCAATTGATAAATGGTCAAAGAATATGAACAGTTTTTAAATGAAGAATTTAAAGCTATCTACAATCATATGAAAACAATGCTCCAAATTATTACTGATTAGAGAAATGCAAATTAAAACAATTCTGAAGTATCACCTAAGTATGCTTAACAGATTGACTAAAATGAGAAAAAGGGAAAATGATCAATATTGGGGAGGTTGTGAGAGGATTGGGACCTTAATGCATTGCTGGTGGAGTTGTGAAAAGATCCAACCATCCTGGAGAGCAGTGTGGTACTATGCCCAAAGAGCAATAAAACACTTCATTCACTTTGATACAACATTCCAATTCTAGGCTTATATCCAAAAGAAATCATAAAAAATGGGAAAAATCTCACATATTCCAAAATATGCATAGCAGCTCTTTTTGTAGTGGCAATTAACTAGAAATTGAGGGGATGTCCATCAATTGCAGAATGGCTAAACAAGTTATGGTACATTAATACTATGAGATAATATTTTTCTTTAAGAAATCATAAATAGTTGGAGTCTAGAGAAGCCTGGAATGAAATATAGGATCTGATGGTGAGTGAAGGGAGCAGCACCAAGAGAACAATGTATACATTAACAACAACATTGTGAGATTATCAACCCTGATGGAAGCATCTCCTCTCAGTAGTTCAGAGAGCTGGGAGCCTCATTAGACCAGCTATGTAAAATACTATCTCCATCCAGAAAAAGAAAAAAAGAACAAAAACAAATTTCAGTATCTGATGAACAATTTTCAAAAATATCTTTCATATGCCTCTTTTCCTTAATTCTAAATCCTTATACCAAAAATGTCTAATCTATAATCATGTTTTTCACAAATATGTATGTATAATGTTAATCTGACTGTTCATTGCTGAGGGGATGGGCATGGGAAGGGAGGGTGGAAGAAAATTTGTAACTTAAATATATATATATATATATATATATATATATATATATATGTTTGTGTTTATGTATGTGCATACGTTTGAAAGCTGAAAAACTTTCATCCCGTGTATTTGTAAAAAAAAATATCAATAAAAAAAAGAAAAAAGAATGAGTGGATCACACAACAAATCAAAGAAAGAAGTAATGATTTCAGCCAAGACAATGACAAGAACAAGACAATATATCAAATATTATGGGATTTCATCAAAGCAGTTATTAGGGAATATATTATATCTCTAAATGCTTACATGAATAAAATAGAGAAAGAGAAAGTCAATGAACTGAGCATGCATCTAAAAAAAGTTCAAGAAAGAATGATTTAAAAATCCCCAATATCAAATTAGAAATTCTAAAAATTAAAGGAGATATTAATAAAATTGAAAGCAAGAAAACTATTGAGCTAATAACACCAAGACTTAGTTTTATTAAAAAAATAGATAAACTTTCAATTAATTTGATTAAAAAAAAGAAAGAAGAAAACCAAATTACTATTATCAAAGATGAAAAAGCTGAATTCACCAGGAATGGAGAAGAAATTAAAGTAATAATTTGGAACTATTTTAACCAACTGTATGATAATAGATTTGATAATCTAAGTGAAATGGTCGAATTTTTGCAAAAATATTAGTTGTCCAGATTAAATGAAGAGGAAATTAAATACTTAAATAAACCTATTTCAGAAAAAAATTCAACAAGCCATCATTAAACTCCCTAAGGAAAAAAAAATCTCCTGGGCCTGATGGATTCACAAGTGAATTCTATCAAACATTCACAGAATAATCAGTTCCAATTCTATCTAAACTATTGGGAAAAAATAGATGAAGACAGAACTCTGCCTAATTCCTTCTATGGCATCAGTATGGTGCTGATACCTAAACCAAGAAGAGTCAAAACAGAAAAAGAAAATTAGAGACCAATTACCCTAATGAATATGGATGCAAAAATCTTAAATAAAAATATTAGCAAAGTGATTATAGCAAGTTATCACTAGGATAATACATTATAATCAAGCAGGATTCATTCCAGGAATGCAGGGTTGGTTCACTATTAGGAAAGCTATCAGCATAGTTGACTATATCAATAACAAACCTAACAGAAATCATATGATTATCTCAATAGACACTGAAAAAGCCTTTAACAAACTACAGAAACACATTCCTATTAAAAATGCAAAAAAATACAGGACTAAATGGATTGTTCCTAAAAATGATAAGTAGTGTCTATCTGAAACCACCAACAAGCATTATATGCAATGAAGATAAACTAGAAGCATTATCACTAAGATCAGGGGTATAATTAGGATGTCTCTTATCATCATTAGTATTCAATATTGTATTTGAAATATTAGCTTTAGCAATAAGCAAAGAAATAGAAATTGAAGGAATTGGAATTGGGAAGGAAGAAACAAAACTCTTGCTCTTTGTAGATGATATGATCATATATCTAGAAAACTCTAAAAAATCATCTAAAAACTACTGGAAACAATTACAAACTTTAGGAATGTCACAGGATATAAGATAAACCCACATAAATCCTCAGCATTTCTATTTATTGCTAACAAGATACAGTAGAAGCAAGAGTTAGAGAAATTCTGTTTAAAATAACTTCAGAAAGCATAAAATCCTTGGGAGTTTACCTGACAAGGGAGACTCAGGAACTTATGAAAACATTTTTAACCCAAATAAAGTCATATCTAAATAACTGGACAAATACCAACTGGATAGACAGAACTAATATAATAAAAATGACAATTTTATCTAAATTAAACTACTTGTTGAGTGCCATACCAAACTTCCAAAAAATTCCTTTAGTGAGCTAGAAAAATTAGTAACTAAATTCATTCGGAGAAACAAAAGTCAAGAATATCAAGGGGTTTAATGAAAAAAAAATGCAAAAGAAGGTGGTTTAGCCTTACCAGATCTAAAATTATATTATAAAGCAGGCTTATCATCTCCCCATGTTGTTGTTAAACTGCATAATGTTATTCTGCTTCTGCTCATCTCAGCATCAGCTCTTGCTGATCCTGAATGAGAAGAGCAGAACCCAGATGGACATGATCACTCCCTCAGCACAATGATCAAGGACAATTTTAGGGAATCCATGATAGAGAACCATCTGTGGAATTTAAATGAAGATCAAAAGTTGCCTTTTGTATTGCATAATTTTGCTATTTCTAATATTTTATTTTTTATGGATCTGTTTTTTTTTTCTCAACAAATTCAATTGTGATCTATGCATGGCATGGAAACAAATGTAAAGACTGTATCAAATTGTCTTCTATTGGGGGGAGGGGGAGGGAAGAGAGGGAGGGGAAAATTGTAAAATTCAAAACCTTAAAAAAATAACTGATTAAATCTACCATTGTATATAATTGGAAAACACAAATAAAATATTTATATAATTTTAAAAAGAGGTTAGATTGATACAATAAGCAATAGGGAATTATGCTTATTGTCAGTTGTATAAGTAGAGAATAGTGTGTGTTGGAAATAAATAGTGTTAAAGTTCTTAGATGTTCAAGAAAGATCCAGAATTCTAAGACACACACTATCCTCTACTCATTACTTACATTCCATCGAAGAAAATAAAATATAGTATCTTTTGAAAAAAATCCTTTTCATTTTTGATACCGGTCATTTGTTCTTCTTTCTTTTTTTAAAAAAAACCATACCAACCAAAGGTTTATCTATTTTTATTGTTTTTTTTCATCAGACCAATTCTTTGTTTTTTTTACTAGTTCAATCGTTTTATGCCTTCAATTTTATTAGCTTCTCTTTTGATTTTGAGAATTTCTAATATGATAGTAATTCAGAATTTTTAATTTATTCTTTTTCTAGCTCTTTTTTTCTCTTTATTCATATACATACATACATATATATATATACATATATATATATATATATATATATATAATTTCCCCTAATAACTGCTTTGAGTACATCTCACAAGTTTTGGTATGATGCCTTGTCTTAATGAAATGATTAATTATTTACATAATTTTTTGTTTTATCTATCCATTCTTTAAAAGAAAGTTATGCAGTTTCAAATTAGTTTTAGTTTATCTTTCCATTGCCCTTCATTACATGCAATTTTTATTGCATCATCATATAAAAAAGTATGCATTCAAAATTTTTGCTTTTTTTGCATTTGATTCTGAAGTTCTTATGCCCTAATACATGGTCATTTTTTTTGTGTAGGTGCTGTGTATCACAGAGGAGAAGGTATATTACTTTCTTTCTCCATTCAATTTTCTCCATAGATCTATCTGGTTCTTTTACTTTTTACTACTCCATGTTTTCCCTAGAAAGCCCCAATTTCCCATTTTACAGATGAAAATACTGAAATCTGGAAAAGTAAAATGATATGAACAAAGTCAGAACTAATTAATGTGGGCTTGTTTTAAGGAAGTAGAGAACAATGAATGGAATGGTTTGTCTGCACTAGAGGTTCCTGCAGAAGAGAAATAAGGTATGGCAGAAAGTGTTTTCCTTTGTTGTTTTTCTAAACTCTCTTCCGTATATCCCCAGTTTTGCTTTCTGTTCCATCTGTCTATTTAAATTTTAAGCCAGATGTCAAGGGACATCTCATTGACAACTGAATATTTCATTCAACACCATACCCTACTTGAATGTTTAATCCTATTTTTAAAATCTTTATACATATCATTAGAAGGTTTCAAAGATAGATTTTGATTCGCATATGATTTGTCTCAGTATTTTTACAATACATGCTGATATCTGGACATTTCTAAGTATTGCTCTAAAATTCTGTAATCAAGTCACAAGGATTATACCCCTGGAAAATAAATTTAATCATTAAAATTTTCTGGTCATCCATATATTTTCAATTATTTGCTTGAAAAATAAAAATGAACTATTTCCTATTAAATCTCAGTATATAAAATGACCCAGTATTTCATCATTTATGTCATTTATTAAAATTTTTTTAAAAAGTTCTACCAGATTCTGGGCTGTCATTTTATTTTTTTTTCCTTCTACTTTTCAAAAAATCCTGTTTCCTTCACAATCTATTTAAACATTCAGTTCCCATCCTTCACAGATAGTCTGGCCATGTCTCTCTGAGATGATTATTTCAATAATAATTATGATGCTTGTGCTGATGATAAGAGACCTTTATGTACAACGGATGTTAGACCTAGAAGGGACATAATAGATCCTCTAATATTAACTCCAACTTACCAACGTCCTTCCTAAAATGCAATTCCTGAACTCAATTGGTCGAGTTGTCTTTGTTAAACATCTCCTGAATGACTAACTCTATACTTGACTCTAGGGATTGTTATTTTCCATTGGTGTTCAGTCTTGTTTAATTCTTTGTGACCTCAGGAGGCTCCTTGGCAAAGATGCTAGAGTGGTTTGCCATTTCCTTTTCCTTCTCTTTTCAGAAATGAAGAAACTGAGACAAATAGGAACAAGTGACTTGTCCAAGGTCATATTGTTAGTAAATATTTGAGGTCAGATTTGAACTTGGGAAGATGAGTCTTCCTGTCCCTAGACCTGGCAATCTATCCACTGTTCACCTAAGTGTCTGTACTCTGGGGATACAAAGCAAAAAATAGATAAATAAAATTACAAATACCTGCTCTCAAAGCACTTACATTCTATTAAAGAAAGCAAAAAAGTACATAAAGATAAATTGATATAGATAAATACCAAAGTATTTACACAGATTATATATATATATATATATATATATATATAAACAAATCATATATAAGTGTATTATTTACATATATATATATATATATATAATTGCACATCAAATGTTAAGTCATTTAAGTAAAAGGGGGGGAGAGAGGGTACTAGCAATGGAGAGATCAAAAAGGATGTCACGTAGAAGGTAATGTTTGAAATAAATTTTGAAGGAAGAGAGGGATTCTGTGAGGTGGGAATGAAAAAGAAATACAATATTCTAGACATGAGAAATAGCACAAAGGTCCAGACATATAAGATGAAGTGAACAGAGAAGGTTAATTTGAATGGACCATATACTGCTAGAAGGGGAAGGGGGGAAATTATATATATATATATATATATATATATATATATATATATATATATATGTAAATATATAAAATAGTGAAGATATAAAGGAGGACTATATGTTTTATATGATATCTATGACATTATCCAAGTGATTGAAAAAAAGTGTTGGAAAGAATAGAGTCAAGAATGATATTCTGTAATACTCTACTAGAAGCTTCTGTCTAGGTTTCCTTTGAACCATGGTTCACCAAATGTTGACCCTAGCTATACAAACAATTCAAAATAAAGACTATTCTTTCAGTTAAGTTTGTATTTCTACATCAGGCCTATAAGAGCATCTCAAGAAACTTTGATGAATATCATGCTGAAATCCAGACATACCATGTACATGAAAATTCCCAATTTAATTGTCTAATAAAAAAAGTATTATGTTTGGCAATGATTATTTGTGATGAGTCTATCTTACCTCTAAAGCCTGGCTGCTTACTTGCTGCAATTTGCAATTGCTCCTATATCATCCTAAATATCTCTAGTCTAGGAGTCAGGAAATATGATTAGGAATCCTGATTCTGACTCTCACAAGGTAAGCAAAAGAAGGAAGTGTTTGGTTTCACCCTCCCTCTAACACCCCACTCCACCTGCAAGCTATGACAGAATGTAACTACATCTCTTAAAACTTGTATTCTCAATGGGGTCCATGGCTCCAAGAAGTTGTGTCTTTCTTGAAACTCCAAACCATGAAGGGTTCCAGAGATCAAAAATGAATGAATGAGTAATTTAATGAAACATAAGCCATATTTATTAACTGTTTTCTACATGCCAGGAAAGTGAGGTAGCCCCTACCCTCAAAGAGCTTGTATTCTATTAGGAGGATGATACTAATAGATAAATAGAGGACAAGGAAGAGAGCATTGGTCTAAGAGGTCACAGAAATTATATTATCTTTAATTGCCCCCAATGCCAATCAACTAAATTAGTTCCAAGTGGCAGAATTCCTTATTCCAAGAACTCTCAGGAGTGGCATCAACACTGAACAGTTCAAGGCCCCTCTGCCACAAATTTGGGCACTTGATTAAGGGTAATTGAAGAAGTTCTTTCATTCCTTTTCATTTTATTATTTGGGGAATAACTATTAATTCTTGCCAAAAACTGACACAAGTCAAGAATGCCTACAGCCCATAAAATGTGTCAAATTGATTTATCATTATAGTTGCTGCAAATGGACACTGAATCTGGTCCAGAATTGAACTGAAAGAAGAGATCATATAAGATTGCTTTGGTCAAATGGCATGGAACTTTCAATGACAACAAGTTGCTTTTTTAACACACCCATACCCACCCCACACACCCCAAAATAGAAACATAACATCCTTTAGACACCAATATTCTCCCATTGTGGGTTATATGGAAACAAAAAATGGGATGCCCAAATTAAAAGATGCAAAATTATATTAAAAATGAAGGTCAATGGAAACATGGGGAGTGTAAATTACTGATAATAATAAAAAAATACCCATAAAAATAACTTGGGTATGGTAAGGAATGTAAGGAATGATAGAAAAATGCAAAAGCTCGAGAATAGAATTGGGTTGAGTATGTTACAAAAGGGGGAGGGTGTGCAAGCAGACAGCTTGGGTGAAGCATGGGTATTCTTGGCATTTAGGAGGAAATCCCCTGCCACTTTGGGTGGGCTTTTTGGAGGATTCACAGGTGAACCTGGGCAAGAATCATAGAGAGGGTTAGAATGAGCTGCAGTCTCAACATATCAGAATAGCCCATATTGATGAGATTATGACCCCACTGAAGTATTTATATGCTTTGTCCCTTTAATTAGAGCTCACTGTGGTTTTCCAAAAAATTTCCCCTCTGTTAGAGATACCCAACTTTCCTCACTCCTGATTCCTATTAACACACTCATTAGGACATATCCTTTATCTATGAGATAAAATGCAGTATATATTATCACTGAATTTTACAGAGAATAACTATTACATCTGTACTCTTTTGACATGAATCAAAAATGTGTTTCTGGCCATCTATCCTAGCACCTGAGGAAGATATAAAGAGAATGTTTCAGTCTAGGGGCTAAAAAGGAGCTTTACACTAGTAGAAGAGATGGCATCATACAATGGAAAGAGTACTCAATGACCCTGGAGTGAAAGGACAGGGGATATTCTGGAAAGATGATAGAGTAGGTCATGAATTTCCAGACTCTCCAGTTTTCCTTCACTGACAAGCTGAAAATAATCATGAAATGAATGTAAAGCAGCAAAAATAAAGGGGATAAAGTAGTGGTCATCCTAAGACAACTTGAGAGGGCACAGGAAAAACTCCAGGGACTGAGTTTTGTCCTAAGTAAAGTGCAAATACTGTGACTCCACAGAATCAACAGTAGTAGGTCTCTGAAGCAGCTCTAGGGAAACAGACTAGGTCTCTAGAAATTTTACCTTAATTTCCACCTCAATCATGGCCTGAGGAAATATATCAGCGACAGAAAGATTCATCGCACAAACTTTTATCTAGGATAGTAGATGACTAAGTAAGGGAAGAATATTTTACTGAATCAGGAAGAAAAAAAGCCACAAATATCATAAGAACTAATAAAAATGTAAAAGAATGAAAGTTACCGGTACCAGATTTTTAAAAAACTTTATTAATTTAAGGCAATGGGGTTAAGTCACTTGCCCAAGGTCACATAGCTAGGCAATCATTAAGTGTCTGAGGTCAAATTTGAACTCAGATCCTCCTGGCCCCAGGCCCAGTGCTCTATCCACTGCATCACCTTAGCTGCTCCAGTACCAGATTTTATGCTATCATATAAGGCAGTAATTATCAGAACTATCTAGTAAGATAAGGTCTAAATGGGTAATGTGATTTAGACATAAAGAGTTATATCATATTAGGAAAACCAGGAATTAGGAGAACAAGGAATAGTTTATCTGTCAGATCTGTGGAGAGAGGAGTTTATGACCAAACCAGAGATAGAGAGCATTCTAAAATGAAAATGTATAATTAAAAAGATTTTGCATAAGTGAAACCAATACAACCCAGATTAGAAGGAATACAGAAAGCTGGGAAACAATTTTTACAGTCAGTATTTTTGATATAGCATTCATTTCTAAATATATATATATAAAACTGAATCAAATTCATAAGAATACAAGCCATTCCCCATTGATAGGGACCAGTGAAAAATGGACAATTGATAAAAGGTCAAAGGAGATAAACAGGCAGTTTTCAGATAAAGAAATTAAAGCTATCTAGAGTGGTGTGTAAAAATTAGAGACATATAAATTATAATGTATGAGGTACTACCCATATCTATCAGATTGTCTACTATGTCAGAAAAAGAAAGGAAAACTATGGGGATATAGGAAAACTGGGACACTAATTTCCTGATGGTGGAAACTGTGATACAAGAATTCTGAGAAGAATTTGGAACTATGCCCAAAGGTCTATAAAACTCTGCATACCCTTTGATACCACTATTAGGTCTGTATATATCCCAAAGAGATCAAAAAAAGGAAAAAGGTCCATTTGTACAAAAATATTCATTGAGCTCTTTTTGTAATGATGAAGAATTGGAAATTGTGGGAATGCCTATCAATTGGGACTGAATACTATTTTTCTGTAAGTAATCATGTGCAGGTGGATTCAAGAAGGACCTGGAAAGTCTAGCATGAACTGATTCTGTGTGGTCAGCAGAACCAGGAAATCATTATGCACTCTAACAGCAATATTACATGATAATCAACTATGATAGATGATGCTTTTCTTAGAAATTCAGTGGTCAAAGCCAATTATAAAAATACTTGTGATGGAAAATATAATTCATATTCAAAGAAAGAACTATGGAGTCTAAATGCAGTAGAAAGCATGTTATTTTCACTTTTTAAAATTTATTGTATGCTTTTCTTCTCTTTTTTTCCTTTTGCTCTGATTCTTCTTTCACAACAAGACTAATATGGAAATATGTTTAATATGATTGTATATGTATAATGTATAACAAATTATTCTGTCATGGGGAGGGAAGGGAGGAAGAAAAATGTGAAACTCAGAACTTTACAAAAAAGTGAATGTTGAAAACTATTTACATGCATGCAATTGAAAAAAATAAAATCAAATTTTTAAAAATAAAAAAGGAAGTCTCCATAGGGGGAAAAAAAATCTAACCAGTATTGGTTAAGAATTAGAAAGATGGATCAATGGGAGAGTAGACATGCGATTTATAGCAGCAAATAAATATAGTAACCTTGTATTTAAAAGACAATATTTGGGGATGGTAATTCATTATTTGGTAAAAATTGTTGGGTAATTTGGAAGGCAATATGGCAAAAACTGGGCACAGACTTTACTAAGATAAGAACAAAATGAATACTTGGCCTAGATATAAAAAGAGATGTTACAAGAAAACCTGAAAAACATGGAACATTTTACTTATCAGACTTATGGATAGGTGAACAATTTATGGATAAACAAGAGATAGCAGAGTGAGGTGTAAAATGGATAATCTCAATTTCATTAAAAAAGTTTTTGTACAAATAAAACAAATGTGGCCAAGATCAGAAGGAAAGCAGAAAACTGGGAAAAAATTTATAGACAGTTTCTCAGATAATGGTCTCTTATCTCACATATACAAGGAACTTTGTAAAATTTATAAGCATACTGATCATTTCCCAATTGATAAATGGTGAAAGAATATAAGCAAGCAATTTTCCAAAGAAGAAATAAAAACAATTTATGGTCATTTAAAAATCACTATTGATTAGAGAAATGCAAATTAAAGAACCCTGGGGTATTTTGTACCTATAAGATTGGCTAAAATGATTAAAGGGGAAATCTGCAAACCTTGGAGGGAATGTGAAATAATTGGGCCATTAATTCATTGTTGGTGGAATTGTAAGTGATACAGCTATTGTATAGAGTAATCTGCAATTATGCCTGAAGGATTATTAAACTGCCTATACCCTTTGACCCAACAATACCACAATTAGGCACATTTCCAAAAACAATTAGGGAAAAAGTTGTTTTAAAATGTTTATAGCAGTTCTCTTTATGGTGGTACAGAACAGGGAATGACTGGGATGCCCATCAATTGGGGCATGATTGAACAAGTGATATATGATTGTGACAGAATACTACTATGATATAAGAAATGATTACCTTAATTATCTTAGAAAAATATGAATAGACATATGAAATAATGAAAAACAAAACAAGCAGAGCCAAGAGAAAGTTTTATACAGTAACAGCAAAATTATTTTAAGAACAACCTTGAATGACTACCTCATTTGGACTATTTTAAATATCCACATAACTACAAAAGCTTCTATGAAAGAAGACAATATTCACATCCAGAGAAAAAACTGATAAAAAGAAAAATGTATAGAATGATTTTGGGTATGTGTATACATACACATGTGTGTGTCTATAGATACATACATATATATATATATATATATATATATATATATATATATATATATATATATATATATATATATATATACATATTTGTATCTAATGGTAGTCATCTCCCAGAGGCAGGGAGGGAAGAAAACAAAGAGAAAAAATAATATGATAAATTTATTATATATTCAAAAGTAATAGCAGGTTGTACATAATTGATTTGAAGCTTCATGTACAGTCATCATTTTTTATTCTACTATGTTATGGATATGATTGTTTTATTCCTTAAATTAAAAATAAAATGAAGTAAAAATTTTAATTTTTTAAAATAAATTCTACTTCTGATTATTATTCTGTTAAACATAGCATGTGGGCCATTTAACTTCTCTGAGTCTCAATCTCCTCATCTATACAAAGGATCCATGAATGGGAAAAAAAAACTATTAATGACTTTCTATTGCAAAGCATTGGAGACATGCATAGAACAGTATGGAAAATCCATGTTCTTCAGGTATTCACATTCTAATGTTGAGGAAACAACACATAAATTTCAGAAGTAAGTCAAATGAAAAGGCCCCATAGTTTTTATAGTACAGCAGAAAAATTGTTGACAATGTTTATTATTTAATGTTATTTCCACCGATTTAACTGTTTCCATTTCTGATACTGAACAATTTGACAGTGTGAAGGAAAAAAATTTGTTAAATTCTGCTTTTCTGGACCTCCAGAATCTGGAACTGCTGAGTTGGAGAGGTCTTTAGATCTGGCAGTGGTTGCAACCTGCCTTTACCACCACCTTAAAAATAAAAAAAATTCCCGATCCTCATCACCCAAGAATATTAAATACTTCTCTATTTATGGTTTCTCATGAAGCATACTTAAGAGGTAAAAAGCTTGCCCAATAGTACCATCAATTAATATTCATTAACAGAACTCTTAGGTTTTGAATGAATACTGCCGTCTCTCTTCCAGTTAGCTAAGAGTGCAGTGCACAAAGTAGGAAATAAATGTTTGTAGGGTGAATGATGGATGGATGGAGGGATAGATAGATTGAATGAATGAATGAATTGCCGCAAATGCAGATGATGTATGCAGGTCTTCTTGCTCTAAATAACAGGGATCTTGGAAAGTGCCTTTGAGAGCTCTGATGATATATATGCTGATTTATTCAAACTGTATACTGACTCAGTATTTGATTGGAAACTTCAAGCTTCAGTACCACCAGTCTTGAAGAAGATAGACAGTTTTGGAACTGCAGCCAATCCAACCCCAGAATAGCTTTTGTCTCAATGCCTTTTCTATGAGAGTAGCCTCTCTTTTTCTGTAAACATTACAGAGAAAGCCACATAATTTCCGTTTGTCAGTTTTGCTGAGAGCTCTGTCATTTGGGGTACTTAAAGTGAATCTCACCCACAGGCATAATACAAAAATAGAATCTGGTTTTATAGAAAGCCTTCCATATTGATCATCTCCCCAAAGCAGCTGATGATTATATACAAGTGATTCAGTTACCACATAGGGCAAACATCAAAGCCATTTACAGGGTGTGCTTTCAGAGTAGGAGTTGTATTTTGGGACTCCTACTGATTCTCAAAGAGCTGATACACTTCAAACCACAGGCCACGGAGCTTTCCTAAATTCATGGTACATTGGGTCAGGGAGCTGCCACTTAGGCAGAAATGCTGAAATCTTTTTCTGAAATAAGGCAGATTTGGATGCATGTTGATTCATGCCTTCAGAACAGACTCCAAGGATGTGTGAGTGAGGGAGAACAGCTCTTTTTTGTGTCTACTGAGAACAGAGTAGATTTAGATCAGATATGGGCAAGAATTTCTGGTCTGAAAGAGTTCTAGGACCCTTGAACATATTACCTGCTTCTGAATCAGAGGCTTTGCTACCATTTTCCCTTACCAACATAAGTAGAAACATATATTTCCTTGTGTATTCTGTAGATATAAGTGCATTACAAGGTGTTTTATAAGCTTAAGTAAGATAACTTTAAATTGCACCAAGATTTTTGGGACAACTTGCAAAAAATAAGTAAATAATAATAGTAATTATTATTATAAAGCATCAATATAGTGTTCCAGGGTTTACAAAGATTATATCACTTAGTCCTCAAAACAATCCTGTGAAATAAGTGCTTTTATCACCCCCTTTTTACAGATAAGGAAACAGAGTCTGACAGAATCTAGGTGACTTTTCCAGCATCTCACATTTCAGTAAATGTTTGAGGCAGGATGTGTATTTAGGCTTTCCTGACTTAAAGTCTATTTAACTGTGCCATATAAAGTAACATAATACAAAGACATGCATATATGTCTGCATACATACATAAATAATGTGAATGATACATAATAAATAATAAAATATGCTATATACATATAATCACAATCATTTATAAATACATGGTATATGTAATTAATATTATATTTAATATGATATATAAAAGTATATATACATACTGTTTGTGCATATAACATTTATGTATCACTTTAAGGTTTATAAAGCAATTCTTTAAGATATGTACAGAAATAGTATTACCATTATTTTGCACAGGAGAAAATTGCAAGTCAGAGAAGTCATCATTCTCAAGGTCACATAGCTAGGAATCAAACCAGGATTTCTACCTTTCAGGAAGTGATCACTGTAGGCCAAAAATACACGTGTTGCCAGGTCAGTCCTAGAGGCAGAATCCTGGGCAGCCAAATACACTTGACAACTCAATACAGTTGACAGCTCAGTTCTTCCCTAGAGGAAGCATGAGTTTGCTCTAGAAAAATCATATCATCTCTAGTAGCTATGTGCTGCCAGTCTGTCAATTGGGACTGTATACCTGATTGATGGATTGCAGGGCTCCAGGTTCAGTTTCATTAGAGTCCATTTCCCATTTCTCCCATTTACTTAGTTTAGATCGCTTCCCCTTATCTCCCTTCTCTCTCCTAGCATCACCCTCCTTCCTCCACCCTATTTTGGTCTTACTTTATAGCTGGAAACATTAGCTATGGTTGTAGTAACTCCTTATCATCCTTTCCCTTCATATGACCAACTCTCCAAGTTTGATGAGCTTAGATTCTTTCAGAAAATTCAGAATTTTCAAAATAGATTCAATTTTCTTATCAGAAAATAGCTGTCCACATAGTAGGTACTCATCATATATCTCAGAATGAATTAGTTATTTACTGTAGCCTTTGTACAGACTCACAGATTAAGTAGGACTTCATTGTTAATTGGTATTTCTTTCTGATTATCACATACAATATAATGAATTTTATACATATATATCATAAATATATCATATAACAAATTTTTTCAGAATTTGATAGGCATTTAAATTTTGCTTCCTAGGAGAAAAGGGCAAGGGAGAAGGCTAAAAGAGAAGGTAGGAATCAAATCAGGAAAGAGAACATGTTGGGCTGAAGTAATAGCTCAACTAATTACATTTCAGGTTGTACCAGTGGTGGTAGAATTTAACAGGTCTTAGAGGTTGACAGGGAAAAAATACAAAAGACTAGTCAAGCTTGAAGAAAGGTCTAGGAAAGATTATAGTCAAGTTAAGAAGAAAGGAAGCAAAGAGAAAGGGATAAGCATTTATTAAGCTCCTAATGAGAAAGAGAAAAAAGGGCAGCTTAATGATACAGTGGATAGAGCACCAGACCTGAGTTCAAATTCAGTTTTAGGCACTTGACCCTTATTAGCTATGTGACCTTGGGCAATTCACTTAACCCTTACTACCTTGCATCCAGAGGCTGGTGACTTAGCACTCAAATCCAATTCACTTGCTTATCATGGCAACACCTTCCTAATATTATAGTCCTCTTTGAGAACAAAGGGCAAACAACAAGCTCATACTGTGCCCTAAGCCCTTCATATGCAAAAAGCACTTTACAAATATTACAGATATTAATCCTTAAACAAATTCTATGATGTAGGTGCTATTATTATTCTCATTTTACTACCTTTTACTAGTCCTTCAATATTGAAGAGAACCATACCGATCAACCAAGTGATTGGTGGCATGAGTTGCACAATTATATTTATTATAGTGAAGGATATATTGTGCATTGTTTCCTTCTCACTCACCTTTACCAAAATCATTCCACCTCATTGTCCAATTGATAGAACCAGGACTACCAGAAAAATCTGACTGCTATAAGAATCTCTTGGGCTTATATTGGTTTCACTTCCTCCTATATCGATGAAACACCACAGCTCATCATCAATGCTAAGCATGCACCAACATAGGATATGTGACATTTTGGTACATCCTAACCTGACTCTCAATGGATTAATCATCATTTTACAGTTGAGAAGTGAAGTCAGAAATTAAGTGACTTGCTAGCTAATAAGAGTCTGAGGTCAGATTTGAATACATATTCTTAGAGATCTCTTCATTTTCTACCTAGATGCATTTATTTTGTACTTTTTTTGATGTCTCCACTATGCTGGGAACAAACATATTTGGGAAATTTTTTCATCATGCATGATCCAATCAGTCTTGTTGCTCATACTTCATTAGCACCTTCTGTTTCATCAGGCAGCACACTTAATAGATGGTTAATAATTCTTGAGGTTTTCCAAACTCTAGACTCAGAACTCTATCTACTGAACCATATAGTTTCTTCTATCTAGAATCATGACAAGTTAATTAAAAAATGGTTGGGGAGACAGGACATACCATGTACGAGGTCCAACTAAAGGCAGAGCTAGAATTCTCATTTGGTTTTTATAACTCACTGTACAGCACTGTTTGTGTAATACCACAACTACTAATCATTCAGAGTGGAAAAATTCGGTTAGGATTTTGGATATCATTCACCTTAGAACTTGTTGAACTAAAATATATTTTCTTTCAATATTCAGAAATTAATCAAGAGAAGAAAGGTCAAAGAGGGAACAGTGATAAAGAGTATTTACTAGGGATTGAGGAAGAGAGATGAAAAGAACTAGAAATGAGTCAGAAAAGCAAGAAAATCAGTGAAATCAACAAATGGTTATTAAATACCTATTATCTGCCAGAAACTGGCCTGAAAAACAGAGAAAAAGAAGACTCACAAAATATCATTCAAGAAGTGATAGAAGTTGAAAACTGATTAAAGGGTAGAGAGGCACGAACTATGGACATCATTCCCAGCAGTTTTCCCTTCTATGGCACATAAGCACAGGAAAAAGTACATAGAAGAACAAGCAGAATTTCTCTGGTAAGGATGTCCTCAGCTTTTGATGAAACTATCAGGCACAATTTTGGGGTATCTGCGATGGAGAATACCATCTGGATCCTGAGAAAGAATTGTGGAGTTTGGACAAAGACCAAAGACTGTTACCTTTAATAGTTTTGAGAGGTTTTTCTTTTTTTTGCAAGGCAATGGGGTTAAGTGGCTTGCCCAAGGCCACACAGCTAGGTAATTATTAAGTGTCTGAGGCTAGATTTGAACTCAGGTATTACCTTTAATTTTTTTTAAAAAGTTATCTTATTATGTAATTCTGCTATATCTAATATTATATGTTTCTTCCTTAAGGATATGATTTCTTTTCCATCACATTCAACTTAGATCAATGCATACTATGGGAATGACATAAAGACTAATTAAACTGCCATCTGTGGTGGTGGTGGGGGAAGCAAGACTGGGGAAAAATTGTAAAACTCAAAATAAATAAAACCTTTCTAAATTTTTCTTACAAAAAATAAGTGGACAAGGATTTATTTGAATCGAAATATTTCTTAGATCTTCGAAAATAATTGACTTGTTGGCAACAATTAAGGAAGTATTAATAAAGTCAAGGGAGAGGAGAAAGATTTATTGATATTCTGCTTAGGGAAGTAGCCACATGTTGGAAAAATCCAATGTAATATTATACATTCTTGGTGTTAGGACAACAAATTTCTATGATCCCCTAGGACAGCAAATGGAAAACAGCAGTACATAGAGGATGTAGAAATCATAGCATAAAAAAACTTTAGATTAGGAAAGAACCTGAAAAGTCACCTAGTCCAGTGTCCCACATGATAAAAAATCCTCATTAAAACATTAGGACAGATACGAATAAATTCTCTCCTTAAATGCTTCTGACAGTGTGGAAAAAATCCCATATCTGGAAGGAGCACATTCCATTTTTGAACAATTCCATCTAAGAAAGTTTTTTAAAGTGAATTGAAATCAGTGATGCAACTAGGATGGGAATACCAGGGTTTTTCCCTAGGTCATCTAAATCAAAATCAAAATCATGGCACTTCTAGCCTTCAAAAGACAGAGTCAACAAAAGTAATTATCTCAGGAAGTGTAACTTAGATAAACTTGTCTGTACCAGGCTTATTCTGCTCTGTCTCTTCCATTGATAAACTCCTCCAAGTGTCCTCTGGGTGTTCCAGGATTACTGCTTGTTCCTCATTTAATAGTGGTTGATATTTCCACCTCCAGGCCCTATAAAGTTTTGTGTCCTAAAGATTGAATTATCTCTGCAGTCTCTGTGAGACTGCAATTCTCTAGCGAAGTTTTCTTCACACTGAATCTGTTTGTAAATACTTTTTCCAGGAACAACAATTGTTAATAATAGAAATACTAGTCTTGCAGACTTCCAGACTTCCAGCAAGCATTTCAGATAGATGTTATTGCTATCATAATTTTACATATGAGGAAATGGCAACTGAAAATGTTAAGCAGTCTATCTATTTAGGAGGGCAAACAGCAAGCCAAAACCTCTGGAAAAAAATGAAGAATTCTGTCCCTTGCATGTTGATTCCAAGGTAATAATGAAATGCCTACTTAAAGGTGAGCAAAGAGAAAAAGAGAATTATATAGTCCAGAAAGAAACTGGAACATCAAGAGTCTCCCTAGGTAATTACACCAGAGAAAGAAGAGTGAGAAACCCTAGGCAGAGTTCCAGGGGATGTCTATAAGACCTCCATAATTACATTATTTCCTGTGGTGTTACTGCTCTAAAAAATGTCAGAAGCCAACAGTAAACATGTTTCTCTACCATATGTTCCTGCATATTAAAAATAAAACTAGAAACTAAAAGAATATGCTGAGGTCAGCGTAGTGAAGGACATCAGTTAGGGAGAGAACAGCTATTAAGTGAGATGAGATCTCCCCAGCTTCCCAGTCCTTGACTACAGGGAACATCTGTCTGATCCTCACATAGAATTTCAGAGAGATTCCCCTGCTAACTCCTGGGACTGGTGCTGGTGGCAGTTGGACATCTGAAATGGCAAGCCAGCAGATGGCACCTCACGTGTCCACTAGACAAGCCTGTCCTGCAGCTAACTCTCAGCAGACCCATCCAACAAATGACAATTGGACTTTAGACTTCCCTACCACTTTCAGTTAGTAAATGGCACCGGGGTAGACCTGAGTCTGCCATTAACCAAATGACTATACAACCAGATGCCACTTTTCCAAGCCCCAATATCTTCATTTATAAAATGAAAATTGGAACAGATGTCCTCTAAGGGTCATTTCCAGCTCAGAATCGTTGATCTGATGATCCTAAATCTCATACCCCTGCTAGTTTTAATAGTCTACAGACTTGATGAAGAGTAGAAAACTCAGCAATCCTTCTAAGGGTAAAAGGAGGTGGATATTAGATCATTTATTTTTGTAAATTGGAGGCAATGTTCAAATGATATATATTATCAAGGATTACAAGGAAGATTTTTAGTTACTGCTTTTCCATCATTCAGAAAAATTCAGTTCCTATGACAGTATATTATTTTTGGCTACTAAATCACTGTCGAATGTCCTGAATATGAAATTAAGTTTACAGAAAGCATGACTCAAACCTTGTCATACATTTTTAAAAATCTTATACTTCAAACCCTTTTATTCCACTTAAATATTTTAAACTGCATTGTACCTTAAGGAAGTTTAGGTTTCCAATAATACAGATGGTTGAATTAAAATAGAGAAATAAAAGACCTACAAAGAAAAAGCAAAGAAATTGTCTGGCTACTCAAATACTTTCTAGGGAGGTTGCTTCTTGGAATTCTCATACAAATGTATGATTTGGTACTAAAGTTTGCAGCTTCAAAAATTTACTTTTCCTCAGTTTACCCATAGCTCATGAGATTTTTCAAGAACTAATTAATAAAACCAGAATGTCAAGTTATTTATCACAGTTTGAGAAAACTAATTGCCAAGAAGACTAATAACCTTCTAGTTACTGTGCAGCACATATTCCACCCAGTAGACTGGAATCATTTAATCTTCTTGGGCCACAGTTTTCTCATCTATAAAATGGAGGCATTAGAGAAAGCTAGATTTGATGTTCTAGCCCTATGATCCATTTTCTCCTTGAAAAAGTGGACTGAATATCCTGATGACTTTTCCCATTAAGAGCAAGTCAGATTTACTTGATATATTCAAGAAAAATTTTTGCACAAACCATATCAATGCAATCAAAATTAAAAGGAAAGCAGAAATTGAAGGTGGGACAGATTTATAATTAGTATCACTGATAAAAATATCATTTCTCAAATGTATAGAGAAACACCTGTCCTTGTATGGTCAATCAGGTAGTACAAGTGGATAAAGCACCAACTCTGAAGTCAGGAAGACATTTCAAATCTGGCTTCAGACATTAGTTGTGTGAATATGGGCAAGTCATTTGATCCTGTTTATCATTTGTAAAATGAACTGGAGAAGGAAATGGCAAACCACTCAAGTATCTTTGCCCAGGAAAAAAAAATTAAAAAGCTGTTGGCAAAGAGCCAGAAACAACTGAATAAGTAAGATTTTTTTAACCTTTAAAAACACAATAAGACATTATTTTGAAATATAAAAATCATTCTTAGTTTGAAAGGCCATACAAAAATATGTAGAACTGAATTTGGCTTACAGGTTGTAGTTTACTAACCCCCACTAGATATTATCTTCACTCTAGGGATAAGCCTGCTAAGTTGATAGAAAGTCTCATGCCAGTTAGGGCATCCTCTGTCCCTAGATAAGCACTAATGAGTTCTGATTCTTTGATTTTCCTTTTCCTAGAAGCCATGAAACTCACTACTCTCATTTTTTGTATTCATGTCCATATGTCCCCACATCTCTCATTAGTCACATTTAGATAGGCAGGATAAGATTTTGATAAATGCCTTAAGCCTTATCAGTGGTGTATTTACTAATCATCTCTTAGGTTGTATCACTTTTGTATATGATTAAACTCATTCATCAGACCATAGATTTAGAGCTGAAAGAAACCTCATAAAGTTAAGTTTATCCTTTCCCACCTGCTCATTTTATAGACAGTTACTCATTTTTTTCAAGAATATTCAGTATTTATTTCTCTTGGATAAAATGCAAACTCCCCTTTAAAACATTTAAATTCCTTCACAGTGTGTCTCCAGCCAAACTTTCCAAGCTTCTTGAATATTGCTGTTCTTCTTGCACTCGTTTCCAAACAAATTAGACAACTCCCTAATATAACTGAGATTCTATATGATAAATGACATCCCATACCTCCCAACCCAGTGTTTCAATACCAATACAAGTAGTTTTGGTCTTTGATATATATCCTTAACTATTATTAAATTACTCCTCAGCTTTCTCTCCACTCTGAGTTTTTAGAAACAGTCTTAGAAGTCCTATTCTCTGACCCCATTAGAAATTATCATAACCCTCCTTTCAACCTTAAATTATTTGCTTACTATGTTAAAATGTGATTCCCAATAGAGTTTATTAAAACAACCTTAGAAGAATTAGGGTATCTAGTACATGATAAAGCCAAAGATGTAAGGTTTTGGAACAAAAATTCATCATTTGACAAAAATTGCTGGGGAAAATTAGAAAATGGTATGGCAGAAACTAGATATAGACCAATACCTGAAACCACATGCTGTGATGAAGTCATGATTTATACATAAAGAGTGAAACACATTTTGGAATAGTTTATTTGTCAGATATATGGATAAGGGAAGAACTTAGCACCAAAGAAATTATCAAGAGCATTACAAAACATAAAGTAGATAATTTTTATTTTATAAAATTGGAAAATTTTGCACAAATCTTATCAAGGTGAGCAAAATTAAAAGGAAAGCAGAAATTGAAGGTGGGAGGGATTTACAACTAGTATCACTGATAACATTTCTCAACTATATAGAGAGCTGAGTCAAATTTATAAAAATACAAGTCATTTCCCAATTGATAATTGGTTAATTTTCAGAGAAATAAATTAAATCTATTTATAGTCATATAAAACGCTCTAAATCAACAAATTAGAGAAATGCAAATTATAACAACTCTGACTTACCACCTCATATTTATCATACTAGTTAATATGACAAACGAAGCAAAATGACAAATGTTGAAGGCAATACTGGAAATCTGAGACACTGTTGGTGAAGTTATGAACAGATCCAAATATTCAGGAAAGCAATTTGGAATTTAGCTCAAAGGGTCATAAAACTGCATAGTCTTTGATTCAGCAAAATCACTGCTAGTCTATATCCCAAAGACATCCAAAAAGAGGAAAAGGACTTATTTATACAAAAATATTTATAGTAACTTTTTTTTTTTGTGGTAGCTAAGAATTGGATATTGAGAAGATAGTCATTAATTGGAAAATGACTAAACAATGTGGTATGTGGTTTTGATGGAATATTATCATGCTGTAAGAAATAACAAGCAGTATGGTTTTAGAAAAACTTCAAAGACTTATTTGAATTGATTCAAAGTAAACTGGAGCAGAACAAGGAAAATGTTGTAAACAGTAAAAGCCATATTGTGCTGTGAAGAATTGTGATTGACTTAACTATTCTCAGCAACACAGTGATCAAAGACAATCCCAAAGGACTGATAACTGAAGCATACTATCTGCCTCCAGAAAAAGGAATTGATACTGTCTGAAAATAGACTAAAGCATGCTATTTTTACTTTTCTTCTTTCCTTTTTTATTTGAGTCTTCTTGCACAAGATATGGAAATGTTTTACATGAGTGTGTATGAAGAACCTATATAGTATTGTTTACCATCTCAGGGAGGAAGGAGGAGAGAAAGGGAAGGCAGGGATAGAATTTGGAACTCATTATTTTTTAATCTTAAAAAAATGTTTTAACATGTAATTGGGGGGAAAGATGTATGAAAAAAAGAACAAGAAGAGTGGTTTAGTTTTCTGAAGCCATACCAGACTCATGAATTATTTTAACAAATGGTATTGCAAATTGCAGAGGGCTATTTAATTTGGGGTTCATTTTCATCCCTAGGGGGGGAAATCTCTTTACTATGGGCAACAACAGGACTGTTAGCATATTATCAATTTAGATCTAGAAAGGACTGGAAGATAGTTCAGTCTACTTTGTCATTTTACAAAGGAGTAAACTAAATCCCAGAGAAGTTGTGACTTTACCAAGTTTACATCCATTATAAGCAATAATAAGAACAAATCTTTTGCAAGAACTGAAGTTCATCCAGGAAGTGCTCAAGGAAATTTGGTAGTAGATCATAAATTTACAGATAGACAGTTTCTATCTACACTTCACTGATGCTGGATCAGTAACTTTAAAAAAATCATGGAAACTTCTTAGATAATATTTGTGTTGTATGTCAAACACACAGCTGAGAGGTTTGGTGACTGGACCACTGGGAATATCTGAGGCCAAGCTAGCATCAGATCTTAGGCAAGTTACTTTTCCTCTGCCTTGATTCCTCATATGTAAAAATGGGGCTAATAGTAGCATCTGTCTCACAGGATTGATATGAGGATCAAATGAAATAATTTGAGAACAGTTGTCGAATCCCTGACAACAGTATATTGCTGCTGCCTTAGCTTCAGAAAAACTGGCTTCCAGTCTTACCTCAGATGAGTGATTAGCTTATAGCCAAATCACTTAATTGTTCTGAGTTTAAGCTTTTTGCTCTATAAAATATAGACAATAATTATTTTATACTATACATAACTCATTACTTAGCAAAGTGCCTGACTTATATAGTAGGCACTATATAAATGTTAAATTTCATTATTATTAATAGATAACATTTCTGAAAGAAATATTATATTATAGATAATCTTATTAATATGTAAATTTTATATTTAATAACAATATATAATATAAAGTATATATTATGTATGATATATAATAATATATGCTATATATCATTTTATTATATTATATACATAGATGATCACTACACACATTCATATTATACTTTCAGGGCAATGGAAAATCACTGGATACAAGTAGGTTACAACATCCAACCAATTATTAATTGAGAGAAGAGGAGTTAGTTACTATTACAGGAGTGGACATACTATGCTACCTGGCCCAAGAACTCCTGAGTCTTACTATTCTCATCTGTAAAATGAGGAGTATGGACTATCGGCCCTCTGAGGATTCTTGCAGCTCTAAATCTATGGTCCTATAAAAAGTTATCACCTAGTACCAAACTGAATGGAAAAGGAGAGTGGCCAATAATGTAATAAAATGAGGGACATGAGATGTAATAGAGAATAATATGTAATAATAGCTCACACAAACAGAACTTTCAGATTTGCTAAAATATCATAACAGTTCTATTAGAGAAGTGTGCAAGGACTTACTTCTCAATAATCTAGTAAACTGGATAAAGTATAATTTTTTCCTCCTTATATAAATAAAAGAGAAAACTTATACTAGTAAGGAAGGATTTGAAGTCATGTTCCCTGACTTCCTTTTTGCAACACTACAATGCCATTAGAGATTCATTAATTGATCTCGATTGTCTCATGGTGGCAATAGGAAAAGGTACATTGAGGTATTAAAATTTACTGCTAAAAGTGACTTCAAAGATTAATCTCTCTGCTTCATTTTATAGAAGAGGAATCAGACAAATGAAGTACCTACTCACATAGCTAGAAATTATAGAACCAAAACTTTGAACCTTCAAATCCAGTGGTCATTCTGCTCTATTACAAAAGAGGAAATTAATTGCTGAGATTTTCCTGCACATCAAATTTGACTTAGATTTGATAATTGTGACCTGAAACAAATTTTACTTGGTTATGAACCAGAACCATATTAGAACCCTTTCAAATCCTCAAAACAGTTCTCTAATTTTGCACAAATCCCGGAAAACCATTGCCAATGATTTGATAAGCTAATTAGCTAATTACCATAGTTTTCTTGGATATATTCCATCTTAGTACAGGGACAGGCCTGTAATATTTCCAAGTTTTGTACTATGAGCTCTGAACTATTTTGACAAGGTTTTAATTATTTCCAGATTGTCCCCAATCCTATTTTGCTCCTGTTTATGGAAGTCTTTTAAAAACTTTAGTACAAAATCATGAAATGAGAGTAGGAAAGCAAATGTGGGAACAGTTAAAGAGGTTTTATTATGCAAGAAAAGTGTCACTAGCAATGTCAGGAGCTATTAACAACATTTCTGGATGATCCATCCCCTTCTTTGAATGCAGTATAGAGAATGTCAGCATAAATTTTGATGGTCCACTTATGTGTGGCAGGCATTTTGCTCGTTATTTATGATTCATTTAATTGAGTAAAATTTGAAAAATAAAGAAAGCATACACTTTTAGTTTTTATAAGATTGTGATAAACATAAAGAGATTTAACACTCCTCCTGGTAAGGCTTGCAATGTCTAAGTCATGGAAGAACCTGGAAGTTTCACTTCTTGCCAGTTTTGGAAGAGGTAAACCTTGGAGATAGAACCGGAGGGCAGAGTTTTCCGCTATAGCATATTTGTTTCCTTATTTGACTATTAAGACTCTCAAGAGAAGTAAGGAGTAGAAACATGGAGAGGAAGGAGGTGATAGGACTTCTCCTAGGTTACATGTAGCAGAGGTAGCAACGTTGGCAATTCCCCTCCTCAAATTCTTATTTACAGAGGAGACAGAAGACAAAACTAAATCTGTGTGCAAAATTGTGAGATGTTTGTTTTGAAAGCTTTTTCTGGTGGCTGGATCAGACTACCAAGTTAAAAAGAGATATGGTGGAACTGACTGAATTTATTCCCTTTCCCCTGATTTGTTTTAACTGAGTTTGTCTGCCACCCATTTCAGTGTGTTCTTTTCTGCTATCGAAGACTTCATATGACTGATCCAATCTTATTTCTCATAAGCAACTATGGTTGCTGTTGCATTTTTCTGTGTCCCTTGGTCCAGGCAAAGAAAGACAGGATAGCTTTGGATACCACACAGGTGAGTGTAATCTTGACTGTCAGTGCTGGGATCCTAACCCATTTAAAGAGATTTTTCCATGAGGCATTCTTATATTTTGTAACTGTAGTTCCAAGGAAGGAATTAAATGTCCAAACCTGAATATTTATGTCTCCTTCCTCAGATTGTGAGCCTAGAGTTGTAATCTAGGGTTATAAAAAGAAAGAAAATACAATGGAATTGCTATATTCTTGTATAGAAGTGCTCAGAGAAGGATACCTATTTTTTAAATTGATATGTTATTTTTCCAATTATATGCTATGGTAGTTTTTTAACATCCATCCATTTACACATTTATAAGTTACACATTTTTTTTCTATCAACCTCCCTTGCCTCCCCACCCCACCTTGATGGAGAACAGCCTGGTAAACTTTATTTGTATTTAACATATTTACATTTTAGTCATTTTGTATAAGAGGAATTAGGACTAAGGGAAAAGAAAGAAAATCATGAAATAGAAAGAAAAAAAAACATAAGTTTTAAAAAAATGAACATAGTATACATTCAGATTCTATGATTTTCTTTCCCTTTTTTTCCCCCTCTGATGTGAATGGCACTGTTGTCCTTGATCTCTGAACTACTGAGAGGGGCTGCATCCATCATCGTTGATTGTCTCACAGTGATTTTTTATAATAAAGATTTTTTAAAAAAATTATCGTAAGCCAAACTTTTGGTTATTCAATATGGATATATATGTCTAAGCATCTTCATGCTGGTCCATGTCTTTGCCAGTATCTGTGTTTCCTATCTTAGATGGGACAAAGCCTGGGACTTTGGAGGGTGACATTAAATTCATTATTATCTGGAACACAGCTCCCACTTGAAGAGACATATCACCCTCCTAGCATTAAAATGATCTTCCAAAGATGATAGCAGGTCAGAGGCAGAGCAACAGGATAAAAGATTAGATTTAAGTCACTGTGGGTTTTAGAAGTCAACATTCTTTTACCATATTGTCAATGCTAATTTAGATAGTTATTTCAGTTCCTCTGAAGGGGGGAACAAATTTTGGACTAGGAATTAAAAATACTTCATAGAAACTTAAAACTCAGGTTGAGTTAGTAAATAGAATTTGGAAAAAATTTATTAAGCATCTAAATTTGCTAAAGCATTGTATAGAGGGAAAGAAGCGGTAGACTAGATAGATCACTGGGCCTAGAATCAGAAAGACAAATTAAAATCTTTGTATCAGATACTAAGTATGTGATTTTAGGCAAATCACTTGACCTGTTTGCTTCAGTTTCCTCAACTATAAAATAGGGATAACATTCAAACCTACCACTCAGAGTTGTTATAAGGATCAAAAATGATAATATTTATAAAATACTTAGCACAATGTCTACCCCAAAATGGGCACCATATGAATGATAGTGTTATTGTTATTTGCCTTATTATTATTATTATTATCAGGTACTGCAGATATTAATACAAAGTAAGAAAAGAATAATTCCTGTTCTGAAGGAGCTTATGTCATACCAAGGGGTAGGGAGAGATAGGACATTTAATTATATAAATCTATGTAATATAATTAGAGGAGACACTTAGCTATCAGAATAACCATCTGTAATAAATGAGTTCGGTTTACCTACCAGGAGCAAATGAACTGGATCTTAAAGAATTGAAAAATGGCAAATGTGGTTGTTGATCTGTTTCCAATATTCTCGGCAATTCACAGAGATGTCAAGGGATGGTTTGTGGAAGTTTGGATCAGCTCCCAATTGTTGACCTGGTGATACTAAGGAAAGGGAGCAGTGATCACTCAGCGTAACATGACTTCATCAATATTAAACTCAGAAGCAGTCACATAGACATACATACCTGAATTTTATAAAGGCAATAGATAAATTTATCTTCACTTTTGAAGGAGATTAAGATATATGGGCTAGATGAAAAATAGAGTGAGGTACATTTAGAACTGGTTAATTATCAGAACCCCCAGAAGTTATCATTACAGAATTGAAGCTAGCCTGGAGGGAAATCACAATAATTATCTAGCTAATATTTTTATTCCAAAATCACATTTGTATTTTTCTTGTGATATGATTAGAATGACCCCATTTCAGAAACAAAAATGTCCTCAAATAGTTAGGGATCTCTCTAATAGATGGAATCATGTATGGCAAGTAATATGCCATTGCAAATAATTGTTCTCCAGTAAATTGAATCCAGGGTTGATTATTATCTGTTAGGTGTGCTAACAAATACTGATCACTAGATTGGAATCATATTTTCTTCTTCTTTTTCTTTCCCTTGATGAATCCTATCCTTTTTGTATATCTACAAAGTTGTTTGAAGATCTGATAAGATGCTTAACCCAACAATTTCAGTTTGTTTTGTAGACTAGTGCTTTATTTTTCTAGATGATAATCTAAAATGTGCAGCCTTAAACCTCTTTCTTGATCCACAACAGACAATTTGTGTCCTGATATTTGAAATTGTTTCATCTCACTAAAGAAATGAATGATACAATCATTTGCTACTTCAGAAGAGATCATGAATTCTTATCAGTCAATGAGTATGTATTGAGTAAGTACTAAGTGGAGGCACTGTGCTAAGTCCTGGGAATAAAAAGAGAAGTGAAAGACAGTCCCCACTCTCAAGGAATTTACAGTCTAATGAAAAAGATGGTATGTGAACAACCATATGCAAGCAAGCTATGAGAGGATAAATTGTGATTAATTTTGAAAATAAATTAATTTATTAATTTTCCAATTACATGTAAAGATAGTTTTTAACATTCATTTTTGTAAAGTTTTCTCCCTCCCATACTTCCTTCCTTCCACTCTAAGATAGCAAGAAATCTGATATAGGCTGCACATGCACAATCATGTAATATTGATTTCCATATTAGTCTAGCTGTGAAAAAAAATCAGAACAAAAGGGAGAAGCAATGAGAAAGAAAAAATTTAAAAAGTAAAGATAATATACTTTGATCTGCATTTAGACTCCATTTAGAATCCTTTTCTGTATGTGGATGCCATTTTCCATCACAAGTCTTTTAGAGTTGTCTTTGCTCATTGAACTGCTGAGCAGAACTAAGTGTATCATAATTGATTATCACACGATGTTGTTACTATGTACAGGATTCTCCTGGTTCTACTCATTTTATTCAGCATCAGTTCAAGTAAGTCTTTCTAGGTTTTCCTGAAATCTATCTGCTCAACATTTTTATAAAGCAATAATATTCCATTACATTCTTATAGCACAACTTGCTCAGCCATTCCTCAATTGATGGGCATTCCTTCACGTTCCAATTCTTTGCCTTTACAGAAAGAGCTGCTATGAATTTTGGGGGCATTTTTCATTTTTTATCATATCTTTGGGGATAGAGATCTAGAGGTATTTGCTGGATCATAGAGCATAGTTTTAAAGACCTTTGGGGATAATTCCAAATTGCTCTTCAGAATGATTTAATCAGTTCACAACTCTACCAACAATGCATTAGTGTCTCAGTTTCCAAATTGGGGCTGGTGTTAGAAGGAAGGGACTAACATTCAAATACATTCAAGTATTTAAGAAGAAGGAATTTTAGTTGGAACTTGAAGGAAATTAGGGAAACATGGAAGCAGAGATTAGAAAGGAGAATATTCCAGACAAGAAGGAGAGTGAGTGAAAATGTCAAGAGAATGGAGAAGTATTTGCATAATGTGTATATGATATACCAAAGAGCTGACTTTATTTCTATTATGTATAATCTTTTTTGTAAATAATTTGCCTGATTACATCAAAGATATGCTTGTCAATTTTTTTTTAGGTTTTTGCAAGGCAAATTGGGTTAAGTGGCTTGCCCAAGGCCACACAGCTAGGTAATTATTAAGTGTCTGAGACTGGATTTGAACCCAGGTACTCCTGACTCCAAGGCCAGTGCTTGATCTACTACTCCACCTAGCCACCCCATGCTTGTCAAATTTGCAGAAGATATGAACCTGCAAGGGATAGCAAACAAAGCAAATAACAGTCAAGAACAAAAAAAAAATTCTCTACCAGTTAAAATGGGATGAAATAATGGGAAAAAATAGCAAAATTAAATAAATGAAAATTACTTTAAATTAAATTTAAAA
This sequence comes from Macrotis lagotis, assembly GCF_037893015.1. NCBI lineage: Eukaryota > Metazoa > Chordata > Mammalia > Peramelemorphia > Peramelidae > Macrotis > Macrotis lagotis. The sequence continues at coordinate 822,308,434 of NC_133658.1, read as the reverse complement.
TTCTTTAAAATCAACTGTCCAAACATAGGAGAATAGGCAAGTTCACATTTTAAAAAATTACTAGGTCATCTTAGTGTACTACAAATTGAATGAGTCAAAAGTATATCAGTGAACCTCTCCCCTGCCCCCCACAGTAGTTGATAAACATTTATTAAGTAACTACTCCATAACAGGCAAAGTATTAAGTACTTCAGGATACAAAAAGAGGCAAAAATAGTCCTTATCCTCAAGAATCTAAATGGGAGAAGCAACAAGCAGACAAGTATTAACAAACTATATATGGACAGGACAAATGAGGAATGATTAAAAGAAGGAAGGCACTAGAATAGGAAAAGAAAGAGACAAAACAAAAGGGAAAAAAGTCAGCAGAATTTAGGCTTCATTAATAATAGCAGAGTTTGAAAGATTAAGGAGGAAATAATTCTGCTGTATAATGCCCTAGCAGATGACAAATGCAATATTTTATTCATTTATAAGCATCACATTTTAAGAAAGTTATTGACAGGTTGAAAGGCATATGGAGGGAGTCACTTTGGGAGTGAAAATAATTAGAATCTGTAATATACAAGAATCTATTGAGGAAATTACAGATAATTAGAACAAGAAATGTGACAGTTATCTTCAAACACTCAACTGAACTTACATGATGGAGAGTATTAATAACTCAATTCATATGCTTATTTCTCCATTTCTACAAAATTCTTAAGAGAATGTATACATGTATTAAGGGCATCCTTGCTGAAAGAATGAGAAGCATGGAACTTATTGACTATTTTTAAAAAGCATTTCATTTATTTGAACAAAATATCATCATTACAAGCTCTCCTCCACTTAGGTGTCTTCCCTATTTATGTTAAAAATCATAGGAAATTCTTTAAAAGATATATAAAAATATCTTTGTTTAACAATCCTCTGATTATTCATGTTAAAGAAGACATGATGCAGGGAGATGTTGAACTCAATACAGGTATTTACTACTGTCATGAAATTATCCAGGTGAGAGTCCATATAGAAGGGGAATTCTCTATTGATACTAAGTCCTATGTATTCTTCTCTTTGTTGATGATAGTTCAATAATTATCTCCAGACCTTGGACATTAAAATAATTCTGTTATGATTTACATATCATTTAAAATAAATATATGAATAATTCATCTAGTCTGGTCTGTAATATACATTTGAATTGCTATCTCATTGAAATTATCCATCATTATATGTATCTCAGACAGACACTGAAAATAGAAAATAAGCTGGACCCATAATTGAATAGGAGAAAAGATTGCATTGCTGTTGGAAAAATTGCACAATTTTTTGTCATTTTTTATTATGTCATAGCAAAGACCTAACTTTTGAACATAATTTTTTTCTGCCTGCTTTATGACTGTAATTCATAGAATATACTTTCAAAGGAACTGAAGTCAAGGATTCTCCTAAGGGAAATGGAGGAGCATATTGTGGATAAGAGATAACTTTGATATATTAAAAATGAGTAAATTCAGAAGTATGTGAGAAATGTAACATTAGGAAACAAGATGGACCAGTCAAATAGGAAAAAATGATTGCTAATACCTTTTTGACATGCACGCAATATCAAGAGAACATGAGGGAAATCCCTAACATTGAGTGGACCACCATGATAAATTTACAGGAAGAAATGAACAAAAATGAATAGGATATATAGATAAAATATATTGTAAACCATATTATTGAAGGAATTAACCATGATAATGAGATCATGTATCTACTGGAATATTAGATTATATAGAAAGATTAGACATATTTACTTGACCCTAGAGAACAGATATTAGAGCAACAGGTTCAAGTTGGCTCATTATAAAAGACAATTTTCTGAAAATTAGCACTATAATGGATCTTCCAATCATTAGGATCTTTAAGCTATGATTAAATTCATTATGGATATTACAAAAGAAATTCTTGTTAAAGTTCAGATTGAGTTAAACCTGTGAATCTTTCTAAATCTATGATTCTATGAATTCATTCAAATATGTATTGAAAGTCTGGGACCCAGAAAATTTATAACACTTGTAACTTGTAGAGTGACTACACTTTCCCCAGACACTTTTGCAAATACAAGATTTGACCTCTGATAGATTCAGCTTCTTATAGTTTGCAACTGGATTTAGGCAATTGTAGTTGCCACAAAATTTGACGTCACAAAGTCTTTATTTTTACACTCCTGCTCTGCACTGTCCAGTGTTTTGGGTATAGAAAAGGCATTCCTATTGATTTATTATGCTGCCACTTTATATGTTGAGGAAATTTAGCAATAGGATTTTAAGTTGCAAATTATTAGCAATAATATGAAATACAAGTTTCCTGAGATAGAAGCAGTAATTATTTTATGGACATAAAAAAGAATTTGAAGTCTTGAACATATAACTGTCAAGAAAGAACAGATTTCTAAGATAACAAAAACTGTAGGAATTTGAATCTAAATATTGTACCAGCTGTTCTCCTACAATTACCCTTAAATATCCCTCTTTCCTCAATACAGTAAGAACTGTGAATGCTATGGTCTGTTCACAGAACTTCATTTATTTGCAATTTGCATTTAACATTTGGAAGTATTTTTGGTCTCTATCAAAAGTAAATGCAGAATCAGCTCTTTCAACTGACAATCACTTTCAAGTGCATACACACACACACACATACACACACACACAAAGAGAGAGAGAGAGAGAGAGAGAGAGAGAGAGAGAGAGAGAGAGAGAGAGAAACACCACACACACAGTTACCTCATAAATGGAAAATCAATTTAAGATTATATTAGTTTCATCAAAATTTTATTTTTTCCATTTAATTCCATTTTATATAGAGACTTTTAAAAAAGGTTGATAATTATTAATTTCCACTTTGAGCAAGAATAGCACAGTAAATGATCACCAAGCTAGTTGAGACATTGGAATCTTGATCAATCACATATAGACTGCTTGCATATTGACTTTGTAGAATGGCTACAAGTGAACACAAAATTATGTCAGTGAACTCTCATGGATCATATTAGATGAAGCTTTAAAAAAACAGCAACTATGTATGACCCATAATAGCAGGAAGTTATTACAGCAGTCTGCAGTTTTCACAGAGAATATTTTACATTTTTATTGAACTGAATAATTCTAAATTAGAGTTAATGGGGTACGGTTTGATCAGATGGATATACAGCAAGAATGCATTATATCATTTAGTATCACCTTTATCCTCTGTTTACTTTTTTAACTTTAAATAAGTCAATTTGTATCTCTCTTGATGCCCAGAAATGGGCAAGCTTTTTCTCCAATTTAAGCATTAACTTTGGATAGATCAAGGGCATCAAACTTTTTTTCCTGGCAAATCCTTTTAGTTTCCATTGTCACTCAGCTTTATTCAAACCTGCTGGGGCTAAACTGAATCAGTGATGGGATTTACCATTTCTCATTCTAGTGAGCTGCTCCCCCTTTCTATCCCCAAGAATCTTTGCTATATTTTCATCTCTAAGTTTATAATCTGTGTTCTGATTTTTGATGTAAGTTTGTCTTCTTCTAGATACTGGAATTTTGACCAATCAAATATAGACTGCTTTCATATTGACTTTGTAAAGTGACTGAGACACAAAATTATGACAATGAGCTCTCATTCATATAAGATGAAGTTAAAAAAAATCCAGGAACTGTGCATAGCAGTAATAACCTCTCTGAGGGCAGGGACCCTGTTTTTTCCTTTGATGTTTAGGATATTGCTTCCTGCAAACAATAAGCACTTAATAGATGGCATCTAGATTAGTGTAATGAATAAAGTAGCTGCCCTGGAGTTCAAATCCAACCTCAGAAAGACACTTAAAAAAATTTTCTTGCCTTGGGCTAGTCATTTAAACATGATTGCATCTCTTCCAAAGTCATTTCCATTCATTTGAATTCATTTGAGGTTGCTCTAGAGGAGAAAGAGAGATTGCCTGGTGATTTAGCACAAATCCAAATCACTTACCAGTCATGGCATCACTTCTGGGGATGTCATGGTTTTCTTTGGGGAATGGACCAAAACCCCCCCCATCAAATTGAAATAACAGATGGTTGTGTCTTTGCTCAATTCTGACCATCCATTACTGATGAAAGCAATTTTGCCTTCTAGAGACCTAGAATGCCAAACAAATAGAAGTTTGGAAAGTAACCTAGAAGGGATGCTATACTTTCCTTAACCATTATGACATAGGCCATTCATTTCTTGCTTCTTCACTCTGCACAAATTTAATAAATGGAATCATGGGATGTAGAGTTGGAAGAGAATTAGAGGTCATCTAATCTAATTTTCTCAAACTGAGTCCCAGAAAAGCTTAGTACCTTGTCCAAACCCACAAAGGAGTGAACAAATGAATGAAAAAAATATTACTATGTGTATGCACTTACTATGTGTAAAGCACTAGTCCAAAGCTCTGGGGGGAGACAATACTCTCAGAAGGTTTTAGCTGAAAGTCAGATGCAAAAATCCAATGCTCCTTGGAGTATAGCAGCAAAGCAAATGGTGATTTCTCTTCTTTAGTGTTATTTTCACTGATAAAATAATAATTTTTTGATGTTGAATTCTTTGACAGTATCAAGAACTTTCTTTTCTGGGTCTTGAGTAGCTATGGTTGTAGCAACTGTAGGGACAGTTGTCAGAATGCATCTCCATTGAAGACTGAGGGTACTGGATTAAATATTTCCTGTTCTCAAGGCCTTTGGGTTCTAAGTCCTGGACTTGACTCAGTGGAATCTAAGGGAAGATGGTGCTCAAGACTGTAGAGTTACCTTGCTGCTTCAGACAGGCTGACTTGCCTTGTACAAGATGGTTGTTGATTGGTGGGGATGACAATTCTTCATAGGAATTGCTTTTCCAGGTAATGACTATGAGAACTAGGCTGGAAACAGAACCAATTCTCTGGGCAGGAATACATTGCTGGTGGTTGTGAGAAAGATGGACCCATTCTTTGCAATGTTTGACTGTAGTTACTGGGCTAGAATTTGGTCTGGTGCTTGGGGGATATGTGTATTTCTATTTCTAAAACTTTTGGGTTCAAATCTGTTGACTAGTTAGGTCATATTATCCTTTGGGATCTGAGTGGGAATGGTTGTTAAGTTAGTGGTGATGGTTCTATCTGCTTTCCCTTTTATGTATTGTCTTTCTCCATTAGAAAATGGCAGGTGGTGCATTTAATTCAAGGTCTTTTGACTCCACAACCAGTGTTCTTTCCACTATTCCATGTTTCCTCTTACCTTCATATTTTTCAGAATAGACTTACAAATACGATATTCATAAAATCTTTAATTTTGTTGATATGGGTATTCCCTCTGTTAATATAGATTGCAACTTTTCTATAACTTAGTGAATGATCTTTGAGAGTTGCTGTAGATAACAAGTTCTTTCTTCTATGATTAGCTTCATAATGAGTCTTCCTGAGCTTAACTAGTCTGAGTCTCACACAATAGATGCACAATCAATCAACAGGTCCATATTCGACTGCTTTTCAAATTGGTTGTTATGCTAGCATGACCTTTGAGAAATCAGAAATTCATGGTAGAATAAAGGACAATTTTTTAAATTTTGTTTCTTTTTTGTTGCTTTTGCAAGACAATAGGGTTAAGTGACTTGTCCAAAGTCACACAGCTAGGTAATTATTAAGTGTCTGAGACAAGATTTGAACTCAGGTACTCTTGACTCCCTGGCTGGTGCTTTCTCCACTACACCACATAGCTGCCCCAGGACAATAATTTAATAGAATATTCTTATAACCAGGGCATTTTATAAAAATAATGCCATGAATATTTTATACAACAGGTCTTATCTTCTCAACTAGAACATAAGTTCCTTGAGGGTGAGGAACCTCATTTATTGTACTTCCTGTAGATCTCTAATGGAACCTGGCATAGTGCTAGGCATCAATAGAAACTGTTCTTCATCCTTCATTTCCAAAGACCAATGATAACTTGAGGAAGATGTTTTAACTTGTGCAAGAATTGGATTGGATTTGTGAGGCAGAGTTGCACTAAATCATCAAAGTCCAGTGGCAAAACAAAAGTTGGGATGACTGGCAATGGACCAGGATACAGTATATCACCATGACATCTGTGAAGTCTAACGAGTTCCAAATGTCCACAATATCTGCTTAGCTGCCTTCATTATCACTTAAAAATTGTTCTCATCTGTCCTTTCCACCTGACCTAACTAGTGAACAGATTTGAGCCTTGTCAGTTAACAGCCACCTGATTTGGCCTGTCAACTAAGATGATTTTGCCAGGGCAGGGCTGCTGTTCATGCTGTAGGTTTTTGGAACCACAAGTGAGAGTTGGGAGATAGGTAGACACCAAAATTAAATAAGTAGCCCTGAAAAGGGTTCAGCAAACCTTAGAGGTACTAGGCCTCCCTGAAAATACCTTAAACCCCAGAAATTCAGTAGGTGATATTTGAATAAATTTGAATGAATACCATTTGAATGACTAACTAGAAATTTGTGAGGAAAAGAAGGCTATAAGTCAAAACCAAAAAGAAATTAGCTTGGATCCCAAAGAAGTAATGCTGCTAGAAAGAAAATCATTTTTGTTACTTAAGTCTTTCAGGGCTGGGGTTGGGAGGAGAAGCATGTAATAAAGTTCTTGAGCTACATGGTAAAGGACAAGGACAGTCAAATGAAATGAAGGAAGGCTATTGTGCTGAGCTTTTATCAGCATAATAGGTATCTAGAATTCCAGAGGTCTAATGAGGAAATAGCTAGTCATGTCCTGTCAAAGAGTTGAAGGTGAAAATTAGTTTTGACTATACATGTTTGTACTGGATTTAAATGATTAAAATTATATATATTATATATGTATATACATATATTATAATATATATATGTGTGTGTGTGTGTGTGTGTGTGTGTGTGTGTGTGTGTGTGTGTATTTGTGTATGTGTACCTTCCTTCCTGGTTCTTCCACAATTTGAAGCTAGTATATGGTTATATCTGTTCTTTAGGAGAAGCACTAGAATAATTCCCATTCCATACAGTTATCATCTTCTGCATTAAAATAAGTAAATGAGAGGCAGGAGAAAAAGCTCTAGATTGAGTCAGGAAATTTAGTTTCTCATCCTAGATCTGTCATTCACTGTATGATTTCTGGCTAGTAACTTCCCTTCTCTGAGACTCAGTTTCCTTCCCTGTAAAATGAAGATGTTGGGTTAGATGATCTCTGCAGTCCCTTTAACTTTCTTTGATGAGACGCAAGGTAATGCACAGAATTAATAGAAGCAACTGACTGAGTTATATTGGCTGGTTAATTAGTGCTATTGGTGGGTGATCGCTGCCAAAGCAGCAGGAGGTGACAGCCTGCAAGAGTTCAAGGATATGCATTTGGCATTTCTGCTTAAATAGATGACTCAGTGCCCTGCATAATCAGAACAGTCTGCCAGACTCCTGTTCCCAGTCCTCCACCCTCACCCCAATGTACAACCTTCACAATAATATTAGAATTAATAATTCAATCATCATAATTTCACATTTTTTACCTTCCACCCATTTTGCTCATTGCTTTCTTGGTATCTAGAGATTATGTCAACAAAATTAGACTGATAGATGATGGATAGATAGATAGACAGATATAGAGATATACCTATAACTATAGATATAACATAGATTTAGATTAGACATGGATATTTGTGAATATTTGTACTTATACACATATTTATGCACACATGCACACATGCATTAATATAAATATGCATGTGAGAACCTGCATCAGAGTGGTAAGAAACCTTACAAAGGTAGAATTCAAAAGACTTAACATATTGGAAATGTGGGGTGAAAGTCGAGTATTATATCCTAGCTTGTTCATTTGAGAAACTCCAAGGATAGGGGAAGCTAGGAAGAGAAATATACATTTACACATACATTATATATATATATATATATATACATATATATATATGTGGGATATCTATATGTCTGTGTATCTATCTACATAGATATGTATATGAAAAGCACACTCTGTTAGAGAGTGTCCTAATCAGGGAGAAAGATGCTATACTAAAGATTAGAGTATTCAGGCAAATATTTTTATTTACCAGAATCAACTGCTAACTTGCTTAAAGTAACAAATGGAATAGAATGGAAAGAGAAAGGGAAGTAAAATGATTGTGCTTGAGTGGTCTAAAGGATTATCCAATTTGGACTTTGTGTGTGTTTCAGATTACATATTCTTACTCAGAATATTTTCTTTAAACAGAGTTGTTAGAAAAGCTCTTCTTTCTTTTTTTTTTCTTTTCTGGTCACTCTAGTCAGAGGGAGTTTTGTCTCCAAGTACAAACTGAGTTGATTTGTCTTATCAAAATGTCAGCCTCCATTTCTGTCAGTAGAAAATACATTGACAGTCATGGAGAAATGTCTGGAAACTTTGTTCACTTGGGGGAAAAAATACAACTTTTTAAGGTCAAATGGAACTCTAAAGGCAAAAGATCTCTGGAATTGCTTCCTAATGTGTTCCAATGTGTCGGTCTTCTTTCATGCAAAGTCTATTCATAAAATCATGACTTGTATCTGGAAAAAAATTTTGCCAAGTGCACTTTCATAAATGATGTAGCTTCCTGAGTGTTAATGCAATACTTTTACTTATTGGTGTCTGTCTTCAGCACAGATTTTTAAAGTTTCTCTCATAAACTCCATGAGGTTGGGGATCCATTTCTTTGAGAGTCTGTGTGAGCAGAGGGAGGTGGTAGAGATAATAAAGTTGAGGTGTAAGGGAAGAGGGGTAGGGAGGGGAGTGTTATCAAAGTCTAGGAAACTGTCTGCTGGCTATAAATGCATGTAAAATTCAAAAATTTAAAGCAAAAACAATCAGTTAACTAATAAACATTTATTAAGTACCTGGTATAAGACAGGCACCATCCTAAGTACTGGAGTAACCAAAAGAGACCAAGGAAAATCCCTGTCCTCAAGGAGCTTATAATCTAATGGAGAGTCAACATGCAAAAAATAAAATAAAAGGATGGAAATGCAGATATAGACACCTCCATAACTTAGGTTAGGTGTGCCTAGTTTTACAAAAATAATTTAGGGGAAATACTTCTATGTGAAATTGTCCCCATGAGAAGTAAATGAAAATGTTCTAACATGGGGTATCACATTCAATGAATTAAGTTCTTTGTTCATATTTCTTTCTCTGCTTCCAACTCCTGCCCTCATACCAGAGGATTCAAGTTACATATTCTTACTTCTTCAGTAGCTTGCCTCAACTTATACATTTCCCATGATCTATTCTCCCACTTCATTTCAACTAAACCCAGAGATGACCAAATCATCGATCTTGTATCATCTCCAAGTGGTCTACTTTCATATTCAAGAACTCTGAAAATCCCTTTTCTGAACATAACCTTTTGTCATTCAACCTCTGCCTTGTAATGTCAAACCCTGTATTTCATCCTCACTGCAAAATATAATCTGCAAAATTTAGGATGATGTATATTTATATAAATTATTATATAAAATATTGAAAACTTTAATACCCCTCAGATTTTTCCTAGGTCAAGCTACCCTTTCTTCCCCTCTTCTTAATGTCTTATGCCTTGGTGAATCATTTCGAATCTATACTGTAATTTTCTTTCAAGTCCATTTACCCTTATCCTATCAAAGATATTTCTCTTCCTAACTTCCCCTATCCTTAGAGTTTCTCAAATGAACAAGCTAGGATATAATCCTTGACTCTCACCCCACATTTGTTGTTAAGTCTTTTGAATTCTACCCTTGTAAGGTTTCTTACCACTCTGATGCAGGTTCTTATTACCTCCCACTTGGACTATTTCAATAGTCTTATTGAAAGTCCCTATTGCCTCCAGAATAAAACATAAAGTTCTCTCATTGACCAAACACACACACACACACACACACACACACACACACACACACACAGACAAATAATTTATGGTCCTTTTTTCGCCTTACCCTTTTCTCACAAATATACATCATATGAACTCTGTGATCCTGTAACATTGGCTTCCTTATTGTTCCTAGAACAATACACTCCATTTCCCAACTTGGGGCATTTTCAAGAGCTGATCTTCATTTCTAAGATTCTCTCCCTCTTCATCCTTATTTTCTGACTTTCTTGATTTCCTTCAAGTCCCATCTTCAGCAAAAAGCTTTCTTGATGCTTCTTAATGCTAGTGCCTTCATTCTATTGATTTTCTCCAATTTAACTTGAATGTAGTTTCTTTTTACAGTTCGTTTGCAGGTTTTAAATCCTCCCCATTAGATTAAGAGTATATTAAAAGCAGAGACTGTTTTGTCCTTATTTGTATTCCCAGAGTTTATCTCAGTATCAAGTATATAGTAGATGCTTAAGTAATATTTGCTTATGTATAACCTATATCAAGTTATTTGTTATCTTGGGAAAGGTGGAGGAAGGGGAAAATGCAGAACTCAAAATTTTACAAAAATGAATGTTGAAAACTATCTTTACATGTAAATAAAATAAAATAAAATAAATGTAGGTTTCTGTTACAAAAACTGGTTTTTTTTGCTAGAAAAAATAAACCAACATCTGTTCCCTGCTCTATACAAACAGGGATATATATTGATAACCCCAGTAGCACGACTTAGCTGTTATTGTTCTTGCCTCTCCTCAAACATTCAATGCAAAGGAGTCATGAAGAATAGTGTCAGACTAAAAGAAACTTAGCTAACAGACTCAGATAGCTTTTGTGCTTTGTTAATCCATGAAATTATTTTTGGGTATAAAGGATTGCCATCAAGAAATAGAAGCAGACAAAAGAGACTTTTGAACCCTAAATTAGATAAAGGCTTGAGATAAGGACTTGGTGGTCAAAGGATATGAATAGATATTTTTCAAAGAAGAAATTAAAGTTATATATAATCATATGAAAAAAATTTTCCAAATTATTATTGATTAGAAAATGCAATTAAAACAACTCTGAGGTATCACTTTAGTCAGATTGCCTAAGATGACATAAAAGGAAAATGATCAGTGTTGGATAGGTTGTGGGAGGACTGGGACATTAATGCATTGCTAGTGGAATTGTGAATACATCCAACCATTCTGGAGAGCAATATAGAATCCTGCGCAAAGAGCAATAAAACTGTTCATACCCTTTGACCCAGCAGTTCATAAAAATTAGAATAGTTCTACTTGTTCCAAAATATTCATAGCAGCGTTTTTTTGTAATGGCAAAGAATTAGAAATTGAGGGGATACCCATAAATTGGGAAATTGTTGAACAAGTTATGGTATATTAATATTTTGGAATAGTATTGTTCTATAAGAAAGCATGAATGGTCAAACTCTAGAGAAGCAAGGTATGAATTACAGGAACTAAGGCTAAGCAAAAGGAGCAGAACCAAGAGAACATTGTACACATTAACAACAACATTGTGAGATGATCAGTCTTGATGGATGCAGCTCCTCTCAGCAATTCAGAAAGCTAGGACAACCATTTTAGATCAACTATGAACAATGCTATTCCCATCTAGAGGAAGAAAAACAAAACGTAACCAAAAAAACTTTCAGAATCTGATGAACACTACATTCCCATTTTAAAAATATCTCTTATGTATTTCTTTCCCTTAATCCTAATTCCTCATACTGAACTTGACTACTTTGTAATTACATATGTTTAAACACAAATGTGTATGTACAATATTAACCTGACTGTTCACCACTGAGGGCAAGGGAGTGGGAAAGGAGTGTGGAAGGAAATTTTGTAACTTAAAAATATACATATGTATATGGATGAATGTTGAAAAACTTCTGTAACATGGTTTGGAAAAATAAAATATCAACTAAATAAAGAGAAAAAAGAGATAAGAATTTGGATCCTATTAGCAAAAGCAAATGAGTTAAAAAATACACAAGATGTCTATTAATTCTAATTGGGTGGTTGACTGATTTGTATTCTAAAAGGGCTGGAAACCCTAGGACTGAAACTTTGGAAATAAATTAGTCATTGAATTCTAGGCCAAAAGAATGATAACAGAGGAAGAGGTAGCCCCTCAATTGAGTTGAGTTGAAGTTCAATAGATAGTGACAGCAAAAAACCTAAGAAAAGTCAGAAAGGGAGCACACAACAGAGATCCTGGGTATGATGAGAACTCCAACATGAATCAATTGGTTGGTTCATGCCCAAAGGTGATCAAAATGACATCACTATGTTGGGGTCAAGGTACAGTGTGTCCGACCAAAATAATCTCAGAAGTCTTTATTAAAAATTGGACACAAATTGTCCATATGAACATTTGGTGTAGAGATGCTCTAAATGAGATATCTTATATTTCCTCTGGTTTAAAGAAATTCTATTTTGTTCATAGAATGCAGTGTCTACTTTTTTTGTAGGTCTGCCATGCTGGGCATTCCTCAGCCAGTGTCTCCTGTGTCTCACAAAAGATTCCAAAGTTTCTCAGAGAGACCTCTGGCATCACTTCTTCTAACCTCCATGTGATCAATTGCCTTCTGTGAGTTCTCTGTAAAACAGTCTTTTAATCAAACATATTTTTGGCATTTGACTATATGTCCAACCCATTGAAGTCATGCTGTCTGCTTAGGATTTGAATGCTTGGCACTTCATCTCAAGAAAGGACCTCGGGGAACAGCACCTTATCTTGTCAGGTAATCTTCAGAAGCTTCCTAAGATGGTTCAAATGAAGTGATTCAGTTTCCTGACATGGTAATATATTAGGCAGAAAAAGCCTAAGGAGATCACTAGATGCTACCAGTAACTCTACTACAACAGAAACAATGGGCCCCTCCACACAAATGCTAATGTACATTTATTCTACCTGTGTGAACCACCACTTGGTTACCCTATTCCTATTTCCTATTGCTTTTGCTTTAATGTATGAGTGTGTGTGCCCCAGGTTTATGGAGAATAATGTTTTGCTACTATTTTTATTTCTCTATGGGAAATACATTTGATTTCAATTAATTACGTCCTAGCAAAAGTTAACACATTGGGAAAGACCAGTAGACTATAATTTTTTGGATGGCCCACAAGTGAAAGTGTTGCTAGAACTATGTTTGTTCTAGTTTTCTTTTCTATGTCAGTCTTGAGAAAAACCAAAAGTGAATTAGGTTCAAATTCTGACCCTAATATGTATTAGTTTTGTGACCTTGGATAGATTTCTTTAGCTATCTGAACCTGGTTTTCTTTATCCAAAACAGGTGGTTCCCAGCATGTGTACTACAACCACACCAGGTTGTTGTGAAAAAGTACTTTGCAAACCTTTTTTTTTGCAAGACAATGGCCTTAAGTGACTTGCCCAAGGTCATACAGCTAAGTATTAAGTGTCTGAGGCTATATTTGAATCCTGACTCTAGGGCTGATGCATTAGTCACTATGCCCCATAACTGGCCCTGTACTCTGCAAACTTTAATGAATTACGCATATATGAATTTGTTTGAATATTATATAATTTTTACAACCTTTACTCCAACCCCCATCAATTTACCTATAATAGGAATTTAGTTTCATTTTGGAAAATATCCTGATAATAAGTTAAGCCTTCAATTGCCCTATTTCATGATGCTCTCAGTTCCTGTATGGTAATAAAGTACTGGCACTTCTTGAGGACATTCAATTGCATAGAAATTTGTGTTCCAGAAGAGTTCATGGCCTTTTTGTTAAGTTCAACTGAAAATTATTCATGCCAAACTGCTAAGACATGAAATGAAGATTATCATAAGCACTCAACATGTAGAAAAACAAATCACCAATTCTTCTTGCATTATCCTTTTTGTGTTTCATTATATGCCAATGATATTTAAAAGCCTGCCTAGCCAAGAATAAAAAGCAATATTAGGGAAGAGCACACTGTTCAGAAAATATGACAGAATGGGTGGAAGATGAGGATTGAAAGTCTTTCTTGAATATTTTTCCCTGGCAAGATCACAAGCTTTTTTATCAGCAACATACCTGGAATCAGAAAGGTAACTAGAATGGAACAACTGGAACATTACTCAGTGGTGCTGAATAATCTTTCGGAATCAGAGAAAAGAAAAACTTAGCATCTAATTAGTCAAGGATAATAAGTTAAATATAGGGATTTATGAGATGACTACTCTCTTTCTCTCCCCAAATACCATGTCTTATGTGATCTCTCTCCCCTCACTCTCACTATGCACAACATAAGGTGATCTTGTGTATCTGAGTCTCCTCCCACAGGAAACACTGTCCTGGGATCTCTGTTCACTGCAGTCTTGAAGAGTTATTTCCATGTTATTTCTCCTAGGTGCCACAAAAAAATAAACTGCTATATAACTAGATAATTAACAAGAAAGTAAACAAATGGGTCTGCTAGGTGGCTCAGTGGATAGAGCACCAGCCCTGGAGTCAGGAGTACCTGAATTCAAATCTGACCTCAGACACTTAATACTTACCTAGCTGTGTGGCCTTGCAAAAACTAAAAAAAAGGTAAACAAATTAAGGTCCTCTTTTTTTATTCTTATTTTCATATACAAAACTATACCCACATCAATTGGTAAATACAATTGCTTCTCCGAACTCCAGTTTAAAGCAAACTGCTACAGGTGAGAGGTTCATTTCAATCTCTCTAAACATTAGATCTTGGACTTGACTTGAGGGGCTGTAACCTTGGCCCTGCCCTCAACTGTGAATTAGGTTTATTCTTCCTGAGCATGGATATCACACAACTGACATTAGTTAAAATAAAGTTGATAGAGTTTCAACAGAAGATATATAATCAGAATGAAAGAAAATATCTTTATAGTTTCTTTTAGCATCACAATTTCATTTAAGGACTCCAATCCATTGCTGTCAAACACACTTCCCAGACATCTTTCTGTCATCAGATTGCTAAGTTATAGATATTTTTAAAAATGTAAGAAATTTAAGACAATATTAGTTGAAAATCAAAATGCTTGCAAAGTGCATTGAAATTCGACCAAGGGGGAAAAGGGAAGAGTAATTTATGAGTCAGAAATGGAAGATAGGGAAATGTTCAATAATAAAGAAAAATGAAAGCAGATGCAAAAGGATTTGGAATATTTGAAACTCTACAGTATAACAAAAGCTTCCCTGTAGAGACATGTATGGTAATCAGGATTTGGCTGGGTTTTTTTTCATTCAGTAGTTGATGAATAATAAAAATATTCTCCATAAATGGAAAATGCAAAAAACACATTTTGTCAAGTGTTTCATAGGAAATAGAAAGGAAAGAAACTTCAGGAATAAAATCATTTGTACTCACTAAATTGTCTTTCAAGTATCAGTTTCCATCTCATCCCTCTTATATAGTCTTTTAGTTCCCACTCTTTGTTCTAGGAGTTTCTGTATCAGGACCAGGAGTCCTGACAAGTTTGTCTTTCAAAACATTATCCAATATGGAAAGCTAAGGACCTATGTAGCAAATACCCTGCTATTGAGCTGGGGTTTGAGGGAGGTAGGGATAGAGGGGGGTATGATATTTACTGTATATTTTCAAAAGGTCCTAGAATTTAGAAATTCAAGTATTCCTATTCTTAGGAGCAGAGCAATTTATGTTTAGTCCATAGATTCCAAGGTCTTTTAGTATAGCTATGCTTGCTATATGGAGTGTTCAGGCAGGGCTAACAACTCTGGTATGAAAACTTTCAGAGCCCTTTTCAAGGTTACTTGCTGCTCATACACTTTTGGAGTCAACATTTCACCCAACTCTCACCTACAGCTCCAAGAAGCTATAGAATTAACAGTCAACTACACCCCTGTAAAACCATTTTGGTAGTCAGGCTAAAGCAGGTGAAGGGTAATGACAGTCCTTATACTCATCAGTGAGTTAGGGGAAAGTCTATCCCAACCTTGTGAAGAACTTCCCTGGTGGAATGGACTGATGAGAGCAATTTGTATCAATAAGGTCAGTTGAAGTAGACACTATGAAGCACTTTGAACTTGGTCAGACATCAAAGATGCCAAGGTCATCCACTACATGGAAGTCCATTGTCAGGTAGCCTGGCTTTTGTCCTATCACTGGACTTTGATGATTCGAGAAGAGAGAGTGAGACTCATGATTCTGTAGAACTCTTCCTCACCTAAAATCAATTCAAATCAAGACATGGTCCCATAATGTCATTGATACTCTTTGAAGAGAAAGGATGAACAACAATAGCCTGGTGTTCCTAGTAAACTCTTGATAAATAGTTGTTTACTGAATGACTCATAATTGAGGAAGCAAATCCCATAGAATGTGATTAATCTTCTTTAGGTCAAATGATGGCAATATAGTGAATTGCTAGTCTCGACTTTCCACTTTCGGTTCTTCATCCCAAATAAAGAATTGTAGTGTGATCAAATGGGACACTCTCTTTGGAGAATAGGAGTATGCAACAGGGGTGGCAAACTAAAATAGAAATGACCTCTTATTGACTTAGAAAAATCACAAATTAATATAGTGTTTCATTGTATTTTTATTTATTTTGCTAAATATTTCCCACTTATATTTAATATGGATTTTTGGAGGGAACTGAGATTTTTTTAACTTTTAAAAATTATATTTTTAATTTATGGAATAAAATAAGGTTTTCATAACAGTAAAGTAACAAAGATGACTGTACATGAAACTGCATGTCCACTATGCATAATTTGCTACTCCTTTCAAACATACAACAAAATTATCACCTCTATGCTCATAGAGTTTCTTTTCTAATATCTCAATTTGAGAGACAGAGAGGAATGAAACCAAAATTCAGATTTGCCTAGAATTTGAAATCTCAGATATTTAATGGTGGGTCCTGAGAGTGTTCCTAGGAAATTTCATTGAAGGAAGATTAGATGGAGAGTAGCAATTCCTACCTGCCTTGCCTACCATCTGCTCTGGGGTTAGACCTAAGTTTGTAAGTATAGCCAGATGTTCGAATTTTGTAGGCTACTGTGCTAGCTCTTTCCTAATTTACGGCATCTGGGTAACTGAGGCCAGAATGCTGCAGGGTCAGGTCCACATTACTTTCTATGGTCTTTCTTTGGACTATTTTTTTTCATACCTATTTGTGTCCACATCTGCCTCATATCACTTTACTCAATGGTATGCTCCTTGTGAACAAGTATAATGTCTTACAAAAGTACTCACAATAAATGTTTATTGAATTGAATTGAAGTAAGATCAACAATACTGATGTAAACTGCCATTGCTATTCCTCCTTTATTTTCAGAGGACAATGACATCATAAAAGTATCTTGACTTGTTCTGAATTGGATTTAAGTGAGGCAGAGTTGTGCAAAATCAGTCTTATTTACTTCATCTATAAAATGGGAAAGTCAGCTGAAGTAAATTATCTCTAAAGCTTCTTCCAGCTCTAACAGTTTAACAAGTAGTACCATAGTACTACTATATAAGCATTAATTATTAGCTACATATCAAAGGCAAGTGCATTTAGAAATTGGAAGTAAAATTGCTTGCATTTTGTCCAACAATGTTTCAATCATTCAAGATAAATTATATCTCATGGATTACTAGTACTTGACATTTATATAGTTGCTTTAAGATTTGTTATCCTAAAGAAGACATCTGTGCCAGAGGCCTTAGGTAGAAAACCTTGATAAGAATTCCTAATCATAGTAGGTTTGGACTGGCTGATGATTTGTTGTTTGTCTATGTCTAGGAACTCTCTTGAAATAGGTAGCTTTCTTATTTTACTGATGAGAAAAATAAATGTTTTGTAGACTAATAGATAACAAAGTTTTTTTTACAATACATCATCTTGTTTGATACTCTCAAAAACCCCATGAGTCAGGTGCTATTATTAATCTCCACATTTTACTGATGAGAAAACTGAGACTGAAAGAGATGGTCACAATACGAATATAAATGTCTAAAGCAGACAAAATTTCAATTCAGATATTACTGACTCCAAATTTCAACTCTCTCAACTCTGCTATTTAACTGCCTCTGAGGTCAAGACAATGAGAATACTGATTTTTTTTTAAACTTGTGAGAATGATAACGTTTATCACATTAGGGTCAAATGACGAGAAGTGAATAGGGTTTAGCTGCTTTGGTTGTGGTGAATATATGTAGATTCACATAAACATATACATACATAGTTATAGATAGAGATAGAGATAGAGATGATAGAGATAGAGATAGAGATGATTAGACAGAGATAGAGATGATTAGATAGAGATAGAGATAGAGATAGAGAGGATTAGATATAGATAGAGATGATTATATAGAGATAGAGATAGAGATGATTAGATATGGAGATGATTAGATAGAGATAGAGATGATTAGATATGCATATAGATTATTAGATATAGATATAGATGATTAGATATAGATGATTAGATACAGATATAGATATAGATGATTAGATATAGATATATAGATATGGATGATTAGGTATAGATATAGATGATTAGATAGAGATAGAGATGATTAGATATAGATGATTAGATATAGATAGAGATGATTAGATACAGATATAATTATACACACAAACATACACCAAATCCCCATACCTCCTCTCTTTCCTATTCTTAAAAATGGAGAAGAGACCTGGTGTCTGTCATTCATCCATGACAGCAATATCTTCCTTCCCCTGTTTATTTTCCAAAAACAAAAACAAAAATGGGTTGTTTTTTTGGTTGGACAGCGGGAACGGATAGCCAGAGAAATACTATGTTAGAATTCTCAGGAAAGAAACTGTGATGAGGTTCTCCAGGTGCATTGAGTCTGATGTGGCTTTCAGTGTTGCTTTTCTCACTTCCTGTGTCTCTTGAAATTGGTTGCACCCTTATTTTATTGAAGTCCCAGGGGGAAAAGTTGTCTTGTTTAGGCCACAGAGCTTGTTAATGGCAGAGCTCAGACAAGAGCCCAGGTCTCTTGTCTTTAAATTAATGACTTTTTTCACTATGCCACGCTTCCTCTTACTGATGAAGACTGACAAGATGATACAAAAAAACCTCATCTCTTTCATTTGCTGGACAAAACACAGCCAAATTGAATTTAACCAGATTAGTAGCTGAGTGGTGCAGTAGATATGGTTCTGGGCTTAGACTAAAGTAGATGAGTTCAAATTTGAACTTAGACACATACTAGCCATATGACCCTGAGGAAATCACTTAAGCTCAGTTTTTTATTGGTAAAATAAGGGTGATAATACCTACCTCAAAAGGTTACTGTGAGGCTCAATTGAGGTAATAATTATGAAGTGTTTAGTACAATGCCAATAACATAAGAAGCATATAACTGTTAGCAATCATTATTATTATTATTATTAATTTAGATGGAATGCATTTTCTAGAATATCCTAATGATATTAAATAAAAGTACCAAGAAAAAGATTCCTTTTCCACTAAAAAGTATGTTCTTGGGATTGAGACTTAAGTTTAAAAACTGTGATGATGCATAAAAACCATTAGGAGGTAGAATGACAGAACCCTTCAGATATCAGAGTGGCAAGACAATAGCTACTTTTAAAATTTGTTCTCAACATACTCAACTAAAAGTCTTGTTTTGACATAAAAATCAAAATTACAAATGTACTATTTGGAAGACCTGCTTAGCACTTCTCAGTGAGAAAAAGATTACCCATCATCACAATGGCATTGGACACAGTGTGCTTATATATTGTTTTGGGAAGATTTCCAAGGCACTCCTGGAATTACATCATGTACAGTTCAAGTGCTGGTGACTGATTCAGCATTTCTATCTCATTTATTTAAGGGAGTCAAAAAAAGGGGAAGGAGGCTAGAGCATCTTGGACCAGTGGTGGTAACAAAATGTGTGGTGAGAAATTGAGTTAGCATAAGGAATGAAGCTAAGAAAGAGGTGAATAAACAACAAATATGAGAGACTGTCTCAGGGACTGTGCTAAGGATTTTTTAAATAATTGATCTCTACAGAAACACTTATAAGAAAGTGATACTTTCATCATCCTCATTTTTTAAGTTGAGGAAACTGAATCAAAAAGAGGTGATCTGCCTACTTGGCCAGTAAGTATCTGAGATCAGATTTGAATTCAGCTCTTCCTGGCTCTAGACCTTGTCCAATATTCTATTATTCACTGTGTGTTAAAACGAGAGGTATCCCAGGAAATGTACAGATGGTTTTGACCTCAGAGTATGGCCAATCATTTATTCTTTATTTATAAAAATGTTACTTTGTGCAGGCACAATACTAAGTACAAAGTATCATACTAAATATTGTTCTACACAGTACAAAGACAAAAATAAAACAATCTCTACTCCTGATAAGTCTGCATTCTGATTGGAGTCTTGGGTCTTTCTCCATTTGTTTCATTTTTGTGGTGAGTAAATTCAGCAAGACCTGAACTGGAATCCTCAAACACACAAGTGCCTTAAACTTACTCAGGCTCAGTTTCCTCATCTGTAAAACAGGGACAATAATAGCAATACCTATTCCATATGGTGGTGGTGAGGATTAAATGAGTAAAAACTAAGTAAAATCCTATATAAATTCTGGCTACCTTTGCTATGTATTTGTTTCTCCAACCTTTAACATTAACTAGTACTTGGCACTTAGTAAGACCGTAATAAACACTTTTTAAAAAAAGAATCATCATCATTATCATCATCATCAACAATATTATCATAATCATTATCATTTATAGCTATCTGTGTAAGTCCAGAGTCATGGTCCTTATTACCATGAGCCCACATACAACATATTGGGAAGAAATAAAATAAGTGAATCTCATAGGCACACATAGAGTATGGTGAAGGTTACTAGCCTACTCATAGGTGTGCATTACCAAATATTCTTCACCTCATGGGACTCTCTTTCTGTCTCTTTCTGTCTCTCTCTCTCTCTCTCTCGCTCTCTCTCTCTCTGTCTCTGTCTTCTCTCATCTCTCTCTCTATACATTATATATAATATATGATATATATAATATAAGAACAATAATATATAGATATATATATATATAATATATAGATATATAATATATATTAACAATAATATCGATAGATAGATAGATAGATATAGAGACAGAGAGACACATAGATAGATAAGCTAGTTCACAGCAGGCAAGAGACTACTGTTAAATTTCATTGTGAGAGATTACAATTTAGAAACTCACAAATGCTAAAATCAGAACTGGATTTATCATTCTTTTGGTTCTCCAGACTTAAGAAAATTTTAAGAGTACCCATTATATATATATATATATATATATATATATATATATATATACATACACACATACTTATATACACATATATATAATTACACACATACTTATATACCTACTTAGCTGCTAATGTGTGTATATATATATATGTGCATATCTATATCTATACATCTATATCTAAAAACATTTCAGCAGATCTTCACCTCAGAGGAAAAACCAATGATAACACATGCAGCTGTTGGTCTCAAGGATCTGCATTCTAATTGCAGATCTATCCAGTCCGGGTTCTGCATGCCTATGTAAGTGATCTTGAACTTTTTTTTTAGGTTTTTGCAAGGTAAATGGGGTTAAGTGGCTTGCCCAAGGCCACACAGCTAGGCAATTATTAAGTGTCTGAGACCGGATTTGAACCCAGGTACTCCTGACTCCAAGGCCGGTGCTTTATCCACTATGCCACCTAGCCACCCTGATCTTGAACTTCTTATTTGAATTTAACTTGAGATCAAAGCTAATCTCAGGTTGCCCAGAGAAGTGCTGGTTATACTCCCTTTAACTAAACCCTATATTGTTTCCACCTTTAGGACTAGTTTTCCAGTTCTCCCACACACTGGTCAATTGGGTCCCAATCCTAATCAAGATTTCAGGGGTAACCCTGTGAGGCTGGAGTTTCAAATACTTTTACTCATGAATTCTGGCCAGTGGATATCCATTGATATATTTAATAGCTGTTTTTGAAGATTATTAAAATCAATAAATGCAAAACATTTCTGTTAACTGGGAAATACTCTCCCTTTGCACATACAAAGTCTTTGAGGGGAATAATCTCAAAATTAAAGTGCAATTATATTCAGAAAAGTGTAGGGTGATACTTGTAAATGTGTAACAATCTTTTCTTAAAGAAAAAGTTTATTTATTTTGAGTTTTACAATTTCCCCCCATTCTTGCTTCCCTCCCCCCACCCCCCACAGAAGGCATTCTGTTCGTGTTTACTTTGGTTCTATGAATAACAATCTTTTTAGAGAACCATCCACATCAGCACAATTTTTTAGTTTGATGCATATTGTTGAAATTTTCTTCATCATTTTCTGAAGTCTAGAGAACCAACAGAACAATAAATCTAGCCATGGTTTGTAACATTTGTGGATTTCCAAGTTGATTCCTTCACTTTGAATTTTAACAGTTGGCTCTTGCCTACTATGATGGACTAGCTTCAGCACCAATGCAGAAAAAAGCACCTCCTGACTCTTGTGTTTGGAAATACTTTTCTCCTTTCATGGAGTCTTCATAAATTTTCTTGAGGGATGGTATATGTGATGGATGAACTGATTCCATAAAAGGTAAATTATTTCAAACTTAGCTGGATTTCCAAACTGCTACTAGGTCAGGGTGGTCCCTCTTCTTGAGGAGGACTCTCTCCTCTCCTCAAGTAGCTTCTTCTCAAGAGATTAGCTTCTCCATTACATTGGACTATGGCTAGGTTAGACCTATAGGCTAGCTATACAAACATGTATACATTTTATGCATATACATATGTATACAAATATATATATATATATATATATATATATATATATATATATATATATACACATACACTCCCACACACAGATATATACTTTCTTTTTTTAGAAGTTTTTAAAATTTTCATCCATTTGTACATGCATATTTCCAGGTAACAAAATTTCCCTCCACCCTTCCTTCCCACCTTCCTCCCTTCAGTAGGGAGCAGTCAGGTCAGCATTTTACATACATATTTTGTTAAACATATTTACAAATTAGTAATTTTTGGCATGAGAAATTAAGATTAAGGGAAAGAGATACATAAGAGATACTTTTTTATAAAGTGTTCATTAAATTCAACAGGGTTTCTTTTTTCTCCATGTGTTTTGTTTTGTTTTGTGTTTCTTCTTCTGGATGGAGATAAAATTGTTCATTGTCAGGCTAATAAGATTGTCCTACCTCTCTGAACTGCTGAGAGGAGCTACTTCCATTAAGGTCGATCATCTCACAATGTCGTTGTTGATTTGTATGTTGTTCTCTTGACTCTACTCCTTTTGCTCAGCATCAGATCCCGTAAGTCATTCCATGCTTCTCTAGAGTCCAACTACTTATGGTTTCTTATAGAACAATAATATTCCATAGCATTCATGTACCAAAACTTGTTTAGCCATTCCCCAATTGATGGGCATCCCCTCAATTTCCAATTCTTTGCCATTACAAAAAGAGTTGCTATGAATATTTTGGAACATATAGGATTTTTCCCCCATTTTTTACAATTTCTTCTGGATATAGTCCTACAATTGGAATTGCTTGTCAAAGGGTTTGAACAATTTTATTGTTCATTGGGCACAGTTCTATATGGCTCTCCAGAAATGTTGGATCCATTCACAACTGCACCATTAATGCATCAATGTCCCAGTCTTCCCACAACCTCTCCAACATAGATCATCTTCCCTTTTGCTCATCTAGGCTAATCTAATAGGTGTGAGATGATACCTCATTGTTGTTTTAATTTGCATTGCTCTAATCAGTAGTGATTTGGAGCATTCATTCTTATGACTATAAATAGCTTTAATTTCTTCATTTGAAAACTATCTATTCATATCTTTGACCAATTTGGAAATGACTTGTGACCTTATAAATTTGGAGCAATTCTCTATATATTTTAGAAATGAGACATTTATCAGAAATTCTGTTTATGAATATTGTTTCCCAGCTTTCTGTTTTTCTTCTAATTTTGGCAGCATTGATTTTATTAGTGCAAAAACTTTTTATAATATAGTCAAAATCATTCATTTGCAGTTTAAAATGTACTCTAATTCTTGTTTGGTCATAAATTTATCCATTTTCCATAGATCAGATAGATAAGATTATTTTTGGTCTTTTAATTTGTTTGTGGTGTAGTTCTTTATGTCTAAATCTGGTACCCATTTTGACCTTATTTTGGTAGAGGGTGTGAGATGTGGAACTATTCCTAGTTTTTGCCATACTATTTTCCAGTTTTCCCAACAATTTTGGGGGTTGCTGTAGTCATTTATGAAACTATCCTAATCAACTGATCCATTACTCTATTTATTAGCCAGCACCAAGCAGTTTTGATGACTGCTACTTTATAGTATAGTTTGAGATCTGGTAGAGCTAGGCCACCTTCCTTTACATTTTTTTAACCAATTCTCTTGCTATTCTTGCCCATTTGTTGCTCCAGTTGAATTTTGTTACTTTTTTTTTTTACTAGCTCAGTAAAGTAGTTATTTGGAAGTTTGACTGGCACTGAATAAGTAATTTAATTTGGGTAGAATTGTCTTTTTTATTATATTAAGTGGACCTAACCATGAGTATTTGACATTTTCCCCAATATTTAAATCTGACTTTATTTGGGTAAGGAGAGATTTATAGTTGCGTTCATATGGTTTCTGGGTTTGTCTACAAAGGCAGATTCCCAAGGATATAATGTTGTCTACAGTTATTTTACACAGAATTTCTCTTTTTATATCTTGTTCTTGGGTTTTGTTGTTCATATATAGAAATGCTGATGATTTATATGGGTTTATTTTATATCCTGCTACTTTGCTGAATTTGTTAATTGTTTCAAGGAGTTTTTTAGATGATTTTCTCAGGTTGTCTAAGTATACCATCAGATCATCTACGAAGATATAAAGTTTTGCTTCCTCATTGCCAATTCTGATTCCTTTAATTTCTTTTTCTTCTCTAATTGCTATAGCTAGCATTTCCAAAACTATATTCAATAGTAATGGTGATAATGGGCATCCTTGTTTCATGCCCAAATTTATTGGAAATGCTCTGAGTTTATTCTCCTTACATATAATATTTGTTGATGGATTTAGATAGATTTTATTTATTATTTTAAGGAAAACTCCATTTATCCCTAAACTTTCCTGTATTTTAATAGGAATAGAGAAATAGGCTTTTTCAAGATCTTTTTGTATAATCATATAATTTACTATTGATATGTTTAATTATATTGAATGTTTTTCTAATGTTGAACCACCCCTGCCTGTCTGGTGTAAATCCAACTGGATCATGGTATATTATCCTGGTAATAACTTGTTATAGTCTCATTGCTAAAATTTTATTTAAGATTGCTGCATCAATATCTTTGTTTTGGTTCTTCCTGGTTTAGGTATCAGCACCATTTTGGTGTCATAAAAGGAGTTTGGCAGAACTCCTTCCTCTCATTTTTTTTAAAAATAATTTATGTAGAATAGTAATTAATTGTTCTTAAAATGTTTGGCAAAATTCACTTCCATCTGGACCTGGAGACTTTTTCTTAGGGAGTTTATTGATGGTTTCTTTAATTTCTTTTTCTGAATTGGGGTTATTTAAATAACTTATTTCCTCTTCTCTTAATCTGGGAAGTTTGTATTTTTGTAAATATTCATCCATTTCAATGAAGTTGTCCAATTTTTTGGCATATAGTTTGGCAAAGTAGATCCAAATTATCTCTTTAATTTCCTCCTCATTGGTGGTTAATTCAATTTTTTTCATCTTTGATACTGGTAATTTGATTATCTTCTTTCTTTTCTTTAAATCAGATTAACCAGAGGTTTGCTATTTTATTGACTTTTTCATAAAACTAAATCTTAGTTTTATTTGTGAATTTCCTCACTTTCATTTTGTTAATCTCTCCCTTGATTTTCAGAATTTCTAACTTGGTATTTAATTGGGGTTGCTTAATTTGTTCTTTTTCTAGTATACTCAATTCAGTGTTCTCCTATTTCTCTATTTTATTCATATAGGCATTTAGAGATATAAAGTTTCCCTTCAAAACTGGTTTTGCTGCATCCCATGGATTTTGGTAAGATATCTCATTATGATCATTTTTTGTATATAATTATTGATTGTTTCTATTATTTGCTGTTTGATCCACCCAATATTTAAGATAAAGTTATTTAATTTCTAATTAGTTCTTGTTTTATCTTTCCCTAACCCTTTATTACATGTAATTTTTATGTTTGAGAAGTATGTATTTATTATTTCTGCCTTTCTACATTTGATTTTAAGGTTTCTGTGCCTAGTACATGGTCAGTTTTGGTGAAGGTGCCAGAAAACAGTATATCCTTTTCTCTCCCCATTAAATTTTCTCCAGACATCTATCATATCCAAGATTTCTAAGATTTCGTTCATCTTCTTAACTTTCTTCTTGTTTATTTTATTGTTAGATTTGTCTAGTTCTGAGAGCGAGATTGAGATCTCCCAATATTAAAGTTTTGCTGTCTAAATCTCCTTGTAATTCACTCAATATTTCCCCCAGGAATCTAGATACTATACCACTAGGTGCATACATGTTTAGTAGTGATATAGCTTCATTACCAATGGTGCTTTTTAAGAAGATGTAGTTTCCTTCCTTATCCCATTTAATGAGGTTGATTTTTGCTTTTTTCTTTGTCTGAGATTAGGATCACTACCCCAGATATTTTTCCTTCTGCTGAGGCATAATATATTTTGCTCCAATCTCTTACCTTTACCCTGTGTGTATCTCTCTGCTTCAAATGTGTTTCTTATAAACAGCATATTGTATGATTCTGATTTTAATCCATTCTGCTATCTGCTTCTGTTTTATTGGACAGTTCATCCCATTCATATTTACACCTAAGATGACTAAATCTGTATTTCCCTCCATATCTTTCTCCATTTATATTTATCTGTTTCCTTTTCTCTTATTCCTCCTCACCAAAATTTTACTACCTTTCCCCTTTGACTTTTCTTTTAGGATTTTAACTTTCAGTTTATTTTCACTTATCCCTTTCCTTCCCTTCCCTTTTATCAGGCCCTTCTTCCCTTATCTTTCCTATTCATCCCCACCCCCTTCCCTGTAGATTAAGTTAGATTTTTAAACCTAAGTAGGAATGTATCTTATTCCTGTACTGAGATAAATCTATTGAATAGAATTTACTCAGCATTCACATTCTCCCTTCTTTCCCTCTACAATTATAAATCTCTAAGCCCCTTCCCTTGGTGCTCTAATATTATTAAACAGGCACCATCAATTGAAGTTCCATTATTTGTTATTGTTTGATAAGCTCCTTATAGTTATCAGGATAGCATCACAGATTGTTTACTTGATTGCTTGATAAGCAGCATTGACTCAAATTGCATCTAATTATAACAATAATCATTTTTCACCTTACCCCCTTTTCAAGTATCTTTCAAGTATACACAATCCTCTTCATGAGCCAAAGTATCATCCAAAGCCATATCATTTCTTGAACTATTTGTGCTCCTCCCCCAGGTCTATTTTCTTTCACACTTTACCCCCTCCCCTCCACCCAGGGTAATTAACACCTTGTTATGTGAAGAGCCTGATGCTGATCTACTTAACTGTAAAAAGTCTTGAAGATCTCTAAGTACTGGGAAGCTCTGGAGGTCTCACTGAGAACTGTACAAAATGATTGTAAGTAGCAGAGACATTGTCTCAGGTCTTCACAGCTTATGATGCTCTCATTAAACAAGGTGCTTAGTTAGCACCTTGTGATTAAAGTAAGTCATAGGGGGGGCTAGGTGGCGCAGTGGATAGAGCACCTGCCTTGGAGTCAGGAGTAGTTGGGTTCAAATCCAACCTCAGACAGTTAATAATTACTTAGCCTTGTGGCCTTGGGAAAGTCACTTAACCCCATTGCCTTGAAAAATCTAAAAAAAAAATAATAATAATAAAGTAAGTCATAGTATACTGAGGCACTTAACATTCCTACCTTCCCCCCCCCCCCCAGGCTTTTTGCCTCAAACATAGTGAAGTCATCTTAGAACTCTTCACTGCAGAGACAAGACTCAATTATACCCATATCCTGTAGGTTCATTCTCTTCACTTATATTCTGCCCTCTAATTTTCCTTAGAGAAATAAAGTTCTAAAGAATTAGAATGTTTATTTCTTCCCTTTTAGGGACCAACATTTGTTTAATAGAATTTTGTTTTTTCAGTCCCCTTTTTCAGTTACCCTTTTTTTATGTAACTCTTTGATCATGTATTTGATGATTGAATTCTCTGTTCAGTTCTGGTCTTTGTGTCAGGAAGTTCTGGAAGTCCTTTATTTCATTGAATGTCCATCTTTTCCCCCCTGACACTATATGCTGAAATTTTCAGGGTAGTGCATTCTGGATCACAATCCCAGGTCCTTAGATCTCCAAAATAAGTTATACCAGTTCTCCGGATCTTCAATGTTGAGGCTTATAGGTCCTCTGTTAGTCTGATTGTGTTCCCTTTGTATTTGAATTGCTTTCTTTTTGCTGCTTGCAGTAGTCTTCTCTTTATTTGAGGGTCCTGAAATTTGGCTATTACAGTCTTGGAGTTTTTATCTTGGGGTCTCTTTCTGGAGGGTTTCTGTGGATTATTTCAGTTGTTATATTGTTATCTTTTTCTAGTAGGTTGGGGCAGTTTTCCCTTATAATTTCCTGCATGATGTTTTCCAGGTTCTTCTGTTGTTCCAGGCTTTCTAGTAGTCCAGTGATTCACAGACTGTCTCTTCTGGTTCTGTTTTCCAGGTCATTTGTTTTTCCCTAGAAGGTACTTTACATTTTATTCAATTTTTTAGTCTTTTAATTTTGTTTGATGGAATCTTATAGCCTTGTAGATTCATTATTTCCTAACTGTTCAGTTCTAATTTTTAGGATTTTATTTTATTTATTTGTCTTCTGTGTGTCCTTTTCCAGTTGGTTATTTTTACTTTTAATGGAGTTGATTTCTTTGGTCAACATGTCACAATTTCCCTGCATGACTTTTGTTTCTTTTTTCCATTTTTCTTCTTCCTTCCTTCTTTGGTTTTTAAATTCTTTTTTAAGCTCGTTGATGAACTTTTGTACTTGAGTCCAATTTATGAACTGTTTTGATACTCCTGTGACTGATTTTTCACAACTTTCTTCTTCAGACATGGCATTACTGTCATCTTCTTTGTTGTTGTAGTTATGCTCCTGGGGTATATGGAGTATAGACCCAAGCTTTTATTTTGCTGGAGCTAGGGGTCTGATCCCTGGCTTGTTGCTGGCCAAGATGTTGCCTATGTAGTCTAGGCCTTGCCTTTGCAGAGGTTTGTTTCCTCCTTTATGTCCACGTTCTGACTTAACAAATGACTGTTCCCAACCCAGTCCTTCTTTTACCCTGGGTACTCTTAAGGTTCAGACTTGGTTTAGGGTTGGGATCCTCCGTGTTGGCTTCCTGTCTAACTGCCAGGATCTCTATTATTATTTAGCTGTCCAGACCTGGACTGCACTGTGTCTAAAGGTCTCCTGCTGGCTTTCCCCGCTTTTCCACCTTCTGGAATTTACTTCCCCTTTCCCCGCAAAAGAAAGACCTTCACTAAAGATCATCCATGATATCTGTTGTTGAAAACTTATTTGAATCTTCTCTTTTTCTTGGTGGGATCTTTAGCGTGAATGTCAGAGGAGAGGCTTCATGCATCTTTGGTAGAGAAAGGCTCTGGGAGCAGGTTAGCTTCATGCCATCATCTTGGCTCCACTCCGTAAGTCTCTTATCCTTTTCTTAAAAAATCCATATATACTTTTCCAGTCACCAAAAGAGTGAAACAAGACTCTGATTTGAAAATGTTACGAGCCAAGACTAAAGTGAAGGTTTCACAGGCATACAACAATGAACTCAATCTGACAACTCTGTAGACCTTCATTTCTGTAGTCAGTCTAATACCTCTTCTCTCCCATGACTTCCTCTGGTGTTTATGAAATGCTGACAATGCATATGTCAAGCTCATTATTAATGTGTGTGTCCCTGCCAGCATTCAAAACTTCTCCATTTGCTATAACCAATGGTTTCACATATAGATGGTGTGAGGCTGGCTGATGGAACACAAATGTTTTCTTGGTCTTCATTGTAAAGTCAATCTTATCACAATCTTCTGTGAATTGATCCATACTTTGCTGAATCTCAGTTTTGGAGGCTGCAATCTTTCATATTTTCAATCACCATTACTCCTGGATACTCTCCCCTTCAGGTTTTTCTGACACTGCCCTCTTCTTTTTCTCCTCTTCTTTGTCTCCTTTTCTTTCTACATCTTTGATGATCTTTATCCAAGTCGTGTTCACTAATCACTGGTGACTTCATAGGAAATGGTTCTTCTGCCCTGTGTTCTTCTCTCTGTCTACTATCTCACTTAGTGCTTTCATCAACTTCCATAAATTCACTTATCATCTCTAGGTAGATGGTTCTCAGATCCATTTTTCCCCTTGCAAATCTCTTTCTAGTTTCTCATCACCAACTATCAACTGGACATTTTGAACTGGATGTCCCAAAGCTATATAATCAAACTTAATATGTCTAGAACATATTACCCAACTCATCTGTTCCCTCAAACTAGTTCTCCTTTTTTGACTTTCCTGTTACTATCATTCCAGGAATCCGGGTTTACAATGTGTCATTCTCATTTCTTTAGTAGCAATCATCCCATATATATCTAATTTGTTACTAAGTCTTGCTATATCCATTTTCAAAACATCTTACATATATGTTCTCTTCTGTCTACTGACACATCTGCCACCCTTCTGCAGGATCCTCTCAACCCTGGACTATTACAATAGCCTTTTTCCTACTCCCATCTACCTCTTCTCATTCAGGTGCCAAAGTGATTTTGCTAAAGCATTTTTGACTACATTACTCCCCTATTCAGTAAAATCCAGTGGTTCCCTATCACCTCGGGGATGAAATGTAAATTCATTTCTTTGCCTTTTAAAACCCTTCTTAAGTGAGCATCATTCTACTTTTCAAGTGTGCTTACCTTTATTCCCCTTTGCACATCCTTTCAGTGCATCCAATATTCCACCTCCAAACACTGTGCCTTTTCATTGGTTCTCCCTCCTATTTAGAATGATCTACTTATTCCTATCAGTTCTTTGGAATCCCTAGTTTCTTTCCAGATTTTGCCTAAATCTCAAATTCTACAAAAAAATTTTTTTGATTCTTCTTCCTAGTATCTAGTGCCTAGCTCTTATTTAGTGGCTCCTCACTTTGAGAACTTCCCTTTTATTATATATGATAATATATACATGCATATATATGCATGTATGTGTGCAAATACATATACACATAGGATATAGATATATTATGTAAACATATTATATTATATTTATATATACTACATACATAATTGTTTCACTTTTTGCCTGTTGGATGCAGCATCTTAAAAGTAAAGACCATGTGTTTTTTCCTTTCTTTGTATATCTGAAATTTTGCACAGATTCTAAAATAAAGTAGAA
Source organism: Macrotis lagotis (assembly GCF_037893015.1). NCBI lineage: Eukaryota > Metazoa > Chordata > Mammalia > Peramelemorphia > Peramelidae > Macrotis > Macrotis lagotis. The sequence goes on along the minus strand of NC_133658.1, from coordinate 822,277,134 downwards.
GCTTAATAAACATGTATTGATAATAATGATAGCTATAGTCATATTAAATAAAATATTTTGTATAAACAAGATCAATATGGTTATCAGTTAACTGGGGAAAAAATCTTTACAGAAAGCTTTCAAGAAAAAGGCCTGGTATCCAAGGTATATTAAAAAATTGCTTCAAGTACATAAAAAAGAAAGTCATTCCTCAAGAGATTTTTTTAAAAAAAGCAAAAACTTTGAACAAGCAACTCTTATACCTGCTCTCCAAAAAACAAAAAGAAGAAACCCAAATATTATGGGTGAGAAAAGTTATATTAAATCATATTTTTAAAAAATACTTTGTTACTAACAATTAGAAAAAATGTTATACAATGCCAAAGTTCCACCTAAAACCTCACTGACAAAGATGATAAAGAAAAGAAAACTGAAATTATTTAAAGGCCTGCAGGAAGACAAACACACTAGTCCATTGTGTATAGCTATAAATTAGTTTAGACCTTCTGAAAATCAATTTGTAAATATGCCTCAACAATCATTAAACTGTGCATAACCTTTGACTCAGTCTTGCCTCAATACCAGGCCTATACTCCAAAGAGATTAAAGAAAGAGGAAAAAGAACAATGAGTCCAGTAACATAGTAATGCTTTTGTGACAGAAAAGAACAAGAAATAAAAGGAATATTCATCAATTGTGGAATGTCTTAACAAGTGGTGGCATATGAATGTATTAAATATTATTGCATCATATGAAATGAAAAGGAATGCTTTCAAGGAAAATTGGGGTAGTTTACATGAACTAATGAAGACTGAAGAGGGTAAAACTAGGACAATTTATAGTTCAAAAACTACAATATAAGGAAAAATGAAAGTAAAGAACTCTTATCAATGAAGTGACCAATTCAACTCTAGAGGACTGAATGTGAAAGAAACTATCCACTTCCTAACAGAAACGTGCACAGACTGAAAATGCAGAATGAGACATACATTTTTTGAAATAAAAATGTATGCATTTATTTTGCTTTATGCATTTTTTTTGTTTCAAGGTTATGTTTTCCTTTTGCTTTTGAGGAGAGAAGCAAGATAGTGATATAGTCACATTCCCAAAAAAAGATAAAGAAAAGGAAAGAATGACAGAGAAATAGGAACAAAGAAAAGACTTCCTTTGAGGCATTTTTTTAAATCTTAGAAAAGAAGTAAAGGAATTTCATCAAATAAGACTGTCAAGACAGTATTGGAAGCAATGTGATGAAGTTATCAAATACATGCATATACATACATATACATACACATACAAATATTTAAAAGTTTTTTGAACATTGATTAAATAAGATAACGACCTTTAAGAATAGCATATACCTCATTTTTTTTAGGCTTTGTTTTTGTTTTTTGCAAGGCAATAGGGTTAAGTGGCTTGCCCAAGGCCCCACAGCTAGGTAATTATTAAATGTCTGAGGCCGGATTTGAACTCAGGTACTCCTGACTCCAGGCCTGGTGCACTATCCACTGTGCCACCTAGCTGCCCCTAATAGCATATACCTCATTTTTTTAATCTCACCTTTTAAAATATCCAATTCAGATTCTTTTTTAATGTATTGTGGAAGTGCCCCCTGAGATTAAAATGTTTATTTACTATCATCTAACTACCAGGTAGATACATTAGATACAGAGTAAGCTCCTTTGTTGAGAGGAGACAATCAGGAACTTTCAGTGAGTCATATTCTTGCTCACTTCCAGATTCTTTTGCTAGTATTTGCACCCCTAGTTAACCCAAATCAACCTTGTGATCAACTGTTTCTGCAAAATATCCTGCTTCTATGTGCACCTATTCCTGAGAAAGATTATATATATATTTACAAAATCAAATGATACATAATGGACATTTTTGTTATGTACAATCCTTTTTCTGTTCTACTTTGTATATGGAGATTCTTTTACTTTTTTTCTTTGTCTAATTAAGAATATTTTTGAAAAAAACATCTTCCTGTTTTCTTTCTGTTTTCTGTTCTATTCTTTTTCTCTTCCTCTGTTCTCATGCTACCATTTAATTTTTCTCACCCCTCCTTCTCCTTTTCCTTCATATTACTAAGATTCCCCTGGATTTATTCTGTCTGAAAGACCAATCATTTTCACTTTAGTGTCTTGAAGTTTCAAAATTCATGCTTTCTGGGACTTTTGAATTTGAAAATGGAACAGGAGGGAATAGAATAAACAGGAACTAATTTGGAAAAAAAGAAATTACAGTTACCTAAATAGAGCAGGTAGTTTGGATTCAAGTGGTTTTCCTTGGTGTTCTTGAAATCATTTAACCCACAATAACTTGTTTAATTCCTTTTCTAAAATATAATCCCTAATCCACTTTCAAAATTAAGTAATATGAAAATTATCCAACTCAAAATTTAAAAAATTTTTCAGCATACTAATTGTAATCTTGAGACCACATTTTATGTTTAAAAGGACAGCAAAGAATGCTTTTCTTTTTTAAATACAGGGATTTTTTTGTTTTCATATAACCATCATTTCTAAATATATTCTTCCCCAGGCTCCACCAAGATAACCATACCTTGAAACAAAGAATAAAAAACAAAAAGAAAAATTAAATTAATAAAGTTTGCCAATATTATCCAAGTTTGCTGTTATGTGTACTAATTCATTTCCATAATTACCCACCTTTGCAAAAAAAGGGGAGATAAATTTACTAAGAGCTCTCCCTATTCTCTTCTTCTACTCCCCATCTCATATCATTCAAATATCTTCCTTCACTATGTCTTCCCTCACTCTAATCTCTAGTGAGAATGTGATCCTTTACTTTGCCAAAGCTAACCTCTGTCTAAACACTCTTTAATCCCATTCTCTCCTGTCTTTTCAAGTATATTGCTCCCACTATCCCCATTCCTTTTTTATCTTGTCTTTCCTTATTTACTAATTGTGTCTCTGCTTCCCATAAATATGTCTATTTCACCCTCATGCTTAAAAATAAATTTAATTCTACTATGTCTGCTATTATTCTCTATCTCTTTTCTAATTCCTATCTAAACTCCTTCAAGAAAGACACATTTATTTTTTCTCTGCTTTTACTTCTACACTTTCTGCAATCTGATTTTTCAATAATTTGACTAAAGTTGTTCTCCTCAATGTAGTCAATAATTTCTTTACTACCAAAGAAAATGTTCCTTTCTTCATCTTCATCCTTCTTAAACTCTGCATAGTTTGACAGTTCATCACACTTTTCCTGGACATTCTTTCTTCTGGAGATTTTCATAATACTTCTCTGTTTTTCCTCTAATGTGTACTACCACTCCTCAGCCTCCTTAACTGAGTCTTAATCCACTTTGTATTAACTAATCAAGAATGTCCTGGGTCTCTTGTATTTCCCTTCGATACTATTTCTGAGTGATGTCATCATTTTCCATGAATTCAATGGTCATTTCTATATAGATAATCGCTATATTTATATCTACCCATTTATCTTTTGTCTTTCTCTTCCTCTGATCCTATCTGATTCTCTTATCTGTTTTGAGCTACAGTCACATGTTATCAGTCTTGAACAGAATGTCTTATAATCATATCAAACTCAACAACAAGTCCAAAACTGAACTCATATTTTACCCCAATCTCTCTCTATCACCCTATGACTTCTCTAGTATTGAAAAAGAAATCATTTTCCTAGTCATTCAAACTGTACCCTTGGTTTTGTCACTTCATTCACTTTTAATTCATATATATATATATATATGTATATATATACATATATATATATATATATATATATATATATGAACCTTTTGCTAAATCTTGGCATATCTACCTTAGCAACACTTTTCATTTTTGTACCCTTCACTCACATAGATACCACCCTAGTTTAGGCTTTCATAATCTCTTGAGTAGATTCTCACCATAATTTTCTTTTTCTTCTTCTTAAAAGTTTTTATTGATATTTACTTCATCATAAATATCAAAACACAGTTATCTCACTCTATAATGCAAAGAATTACCTCATATAACAATTTTTTTTGCAATGGATTTATTTCATTATTTTATTTTGTTTTTTGCAAGGCAATAGGGTTAAGTGACTTGCCTGAGGTCACACACCTGAAATTGTCTGAGGTCATATCTGAATTCAGATTCTCCAGACTCCAGGGCCAGTGCCACCTAGCTGCCCCAACAAATAATTTTTTTAGTGAGCAAAGAAAGTCAGCACAACTGATTGATACATTAAAATAGTGCAAAAATATGAAATCTATAACGTTTGTGGATGTTACATCTCCACAAAGAGTTGGATTGCAGGTGTCTACTCATCTCTCTGCATTCAAATCCTACTTTATCTTTATAACTGTGACATTTAATTTGATGTTTTACAGTGTGTGACTGTAAATATTGTATTCTTGATTCTGCTTACTTCAGGTTGCATCAGTTCATAGAGATCTTTCCATGCTTCTCTGTATTCAACACATACATCATTCCTTACTTCACAACCATTACATTCATGAACACAATTTGTTTTTGCCATTCCCCAAATAATGGGCATCTATTTCTTTTATAATTTTAGCTATCATAAAATGCTACTATAAATATTTAGGAGCATATGAAGATTTTATTCTTGTCAGTGGCTTCCATGGGGCACATGCCCAGTGATGTAGACATTGATGCAGAGGTAATCACCAAAATTTTCTAGTGACTGTGTCAAATTTTTCTCCCTTCCAATGTAATCTCCTCACAGCCATTATTATTTTTCTAAAACAGGTCTGACCTACATCTCTTATCTCTCTAGGATAGAATATTATCTCCTCTGTTTGGTGTTTAAATTTCCTTATAATATTTTCCTTCAATCTTTTCCAGGTTTTTTTAACCCTCTTTTCTAAATACTTGGTGATCCAGATACCCAAGGTTGTTGGCTATTCCTCCTACACAAGATTTCATTACCTGATTCTGTGTTCTTGCTCATGACTGTGTCACCTCTGCCTTTTACCTTCTGTCTTCATTCAAATCTCTGGTCAAATCTTTTTCTTCTATAGGATACCTTGACTCCTCAGGGGGAGTTCTCCAGTCACTAATGCCTTTCCACTGAGATTATCATTCATATATTATTCATATACCTTGTTTGTCCTTAGTGATCTCCATTAGAATGTGAGTAATTTGAGAACAGGGACCCATATTTTTGGCTTTCTTTGTAGTATAATACCTGGTTCATGGAAAATTACTAGTAAAATGTTTTATTACTGACTGGATACTAAATCACAGGCCAAATTTGGTCATTGAAAGCATTCAGCTTCAATTCTTTTGTTCATTCTTTATATTTACATTGCAATTATTTTATCTCTTTATATTTATATTTTAAATATGTAAATAAGTCACATATCTTTCCATATTTTCTGTATTCTTCATATGCATAATTTCTTATAGCACAGTAATATTTCATTACATTCATGCTCCATAATTTACCTAGCCATTTCCACTTGCCATGCATATAGTCTTTGTTTTCTTTTCTTTGCTCCTGCCAAAGGTACTGCCATAAATATTTAGTGTATATGTTTCTTTTTTATCCTAAAACTTCCTTTTCTCTAAGGTGAATTGTATACAGTTCCCTAAGACTCTGAGACAGTTTTAATTTAATATTTATTCTGAGAGTATAAATTCAGATTAATATAAGAGAGTCCAATTTGCATCTTTACAAAGTTTGAATTGATACTTAGGGAGGAGAGATGCATTGACTTCTCTGGCTTTACAGGGGAGTGCAACCTTTACCTTTGCCTGGAGCTGGGCATTAGGAACTCAAAATTTTAATCTCTCTTTTGCCTCATACTAGTTATGTACTGGAAGAGATCACCATATGCTTTCTGAAAGAAGAAATTAAAGTGTGTCTGTGTGAAGTGTTAATTGGAGGCTGAAGTAAGCTTGAAATTATTGGGATTGTATCAAATTGAAGAGACCTATATTGTTGCTTGACCAGTAGGAAAATTTCCACCCTCTTCAGCAGACTGGTGAAAACTGCAAGAAAACCTGCAGTTCTCTTTTCCCTGTTGTCTGCTACGATAAGTTAAGAGATGAAATCACTCCACTTCTGGGTCATGAAGCATGTGCCTTCTCTACAGCAAACCATATGTATAGTTATGGCCAATTTGAATTCCAAGTGTACAGAACTAGGAGGAAAGTATGATTTTTTTAAATCTTAACCTCATATCAAATGGGATAATATTAATAAAGCTCTTTGCAAATCTTAAAACTCTATATAAATGCTAGGAAATCTTCTCCAAAATCTTTATTTCAGCTACAAATATGGAAATCAGGTTTTAGTTATTTGAAAACAGAGGACTGAATTACTGATCTCAAATTCTTTTCCTACTCAAAGATTATATGGAATACTGAACAATATATTGACAATAGGGGATCTCTGCCTCCCAGAAGTTTAAAATTTATTATGAAAAAACCTGGGATTTCTGTGAAAGACTTAACAATGAATAAAACATATATTATTTAAAATACATTTTAGGGACAACCAGGTGGCAAAATGGATAGAGGGAGTCAAGAGGACCTGAGTTCAAATTCTACCTCAAATGCAATACCATAGTTCCCCATGGATAAGATGTACCCTTTTTTGAAAAAAAATAGGGTCTAAAAATTAAAAACTAAAAAACCATCTTATAAAGATGGTTCAGTATGAGGCAAGAAGAATTACTGATGAAAGAGAAGGTACTGATTTCAAAGGAGGACACCATTGGTGCTTCAGGTTCATGAAATGGAATGGACTAAGCATGTGTCCTTGCACCAGACTTACCCAAAAGATGCCTGAAAGCTATGAACAGAGGTCCTTCAAATTCATGATGTATAAAACTTGAGTTCAATAATGTTATGTAATACTTTTTTTCAAATTTTGAGCCCCCAAATTAAGATGTGTCTTATACATGGGGAAATGTGGTGATTATCTAGCTGTGTGACCTTGGGCAAGTCACTGAACCCCATAGCCTTGCAAAAACCAAATAAATAAAAAAAAATATAACATATTTTAAGGAAATTATTTGTACAGGTTTGATTAATATAGGGATCTTCCAATGAGGAAATTTTCTCTACCAATGCAGATTGACAATTATACTACAATTTATTGTTTTAGAGCTACCTGGAAGTATTCTGCAGGTAAGGAATATGCCAGAGACAGTTTGTGTTAGAATCATTACTGGAACTTAGACCTCCGTGTTTCCAACATCAGCTGTTTAAACAGGAGTTCTTAATCTGAGACCCAGGAATTATTTCTATTATATCTTAATAACTATATTTAAATGTGATTGGTTTTCCTTTTGGTCCTTTGTGCTTTGTTTTATGTTCATAAAAACATTACCCTGAGGAAATGTCCCTAGGCTTCACTAGAATGCTAAAGGGTTCTTTGGCATATGCATACTAAAAAGAGGTAAATAAACCCTATACTACATATACATTTAAAAATAAAAGTGGAGGGTGGAACCAAGATAGTAGAGTACAGGCAATAGCCCAGCTGAACTCTCCCAATTTTCCTTGGAAATACTGAAAACTTGTGGACCTCAAGAACTATCTTTGAAAATAGTGGCATGAAAAATACCTGAAACTTGGGACAATACTCCCCCCCACACCTTTCATGCTAGAAACCAAGGCAAGTTTTAACATAAAGTTCACAATCAAGAAATATGTCAGAAAATGAGCAAAAAAAATAAAAAAAAAAGAAGTTGACCAAAAAAAGGTACTACAATGGCAAGGATGACCAAGAGAAACATAAAAGAAGAGAGAAATGTGAAACAGCTACAAACAAAACCCTTAAGAAAAATTTTCATTTGAACCCAAACCCCAACAAATACTCCTAGAAGAGTTAAATAGTTAAGAGTGGTAGAAGAAAAATGGGGGTGGGGGATGAGATTCATGCAAGAGAATTATGTTTGATTAAAGAGGAATAAAAAATACTTCAGAAAATGACAATAAAAAACACAATTTGTGAAATGGTTGATTGATTGTTGTACTTCATGCTAAAGAGGAAAAAAAAAGCAACATCTCTATATTGGAAGTGAGCCTGACTGACTGAGGAGGCCAATAAGAGCTCAGGAGGCTCTATAGCAAGTTGATACATTTTTAAAATGGAAATGTCTCTAAATTGCATCTCATATTTCCTCTAAAGCACTATATTTTTGCTTTGCTCTTAGAGCACACTACCTTGTTAGATGCATGCACACCATGCTAGGTGGTCCTGGGTCAATGTCCTTCACAATTAGTTCCAAAATTTTTCAGAGAGAGCTTGAAAGTGTCATTTCTTATGACCTCTGATGAGCATATCTTGTGTAAGTTTTCCATAAATATTTTTTCTTTTTTTCTCTTTTAAAAAAATAAATTATCTATTTTTCATCCATATACACAAGTATATTTTTAAGTTACAAAATTTCCTTCTACCCTCCCTTCCCACTCCACTCCCTTCAGTGGTGAACAGTCAGGTTAGCATTTTGCATATATATATTTTGGATAAACAATTTAGTCATTTTCAGTATGAGGAGGTTCATAAGAGATCATTTTTATGAAGTGTTCATTATATTCTGAAGAGTTGGTTTTTCTTTTTTTTTTTTTGTTTTGTTTTGATTTTCTTCCTCTGGATGGAGATAATATTGTTCATAGTCAGTCTAATAAGGTTGTCCTAGCTCTCTGAACTTCTGAGAGGAGCTGCTTCCAGTAAGGTTGATCTTCTCACAGTGTCGTTGTTGATATGTACATTGTTCTCTTGGATCTGCTTCATTCACTCACCATCAGATCCTGTAAGTCATTCTATGCTTCTCTAGAGTCTGACCATTTATGGTTTCTTATAGAACAATAGTATTCCCTAGTACGATAAATTGTTTATCTCTTCCCCAATCGTGGGCCTCCCCTCAATTTCCAATTCTTTAACACTACACAAAAAGCTGCTAACAATATTTTGGAACATGTAGGACTTTTCTCATTGTTTTATAATTTCTTCTGGATATAGACTGAGAATTAGAATTGCTGGGTCAAAGGATATGAACAGTTTTATTGCTCTTTGGGCAAAGTTCCATATTTCTCTCCAAAATGTTTGGATCCATTCACAACTCCACGAGCATCAATGTCCCAATCCTCTCACAACCTCTCCAACACTGATCATTCATTTTCCCTTTTCCTCATCTTGGCCAATCTGATAGATTTAATGTGATACTTCATTGTTGTTGTAATTTAAATTTATTTATTAAATACTGATTTTGGAACATTTTTTCATATGATTATAGCTTTAATTTTTTCATTTGAAAACAGTCTATTCATATCCTTTGACCATTTATTTATCAATTGGGGAATGGATTGTGACCTTATAAGTTTAATGCCATTCTCAATATATTTTAAAAATGAGACCTTTATCAGAATTCCTGGTTGTTAAGATCATTTCCCAGCTTTCTGCTTTCCTTCTAATTTTGGCAGCATTGATTTTATTAGTGTAAAACATTTTTAATTTAATGTAGTCACAATCATTCCTTTTTCATTTTATAATGTCCTCTAATACTTATTTGATCATAAATTTATCCCTTTTCCATAGATCTGATAGAGAATTACCTGGTCTATAAATTTTTCTATGATGTCACTCTTTATGTATAAATCCTGTACACATTTTGACTATATTTTGGTATAGGGTGTGAGATGTAGATCTATGCCTAGTTTTTGCCATACTATTTTCTAGTTGTGCAAATTCCCAGCCATTTTTGACAAATAGTGAGCTCTTATCCCAGAAACTGATGTCTTTGGGTTTTTCAAATAGTAAATTGCTGTAGTCATCTACTGTGGTTTCTTTTGAACCTATCTAAATCCTCCACTGATCCATTATTCCATGTCTTTTTATTTTTAGGTTTCTGCAAGGCAAATGGGGTTAAGTGGCTTGCCCATGGCCACATAGCTAGGTAATTATTAAGTGTATGAGGCTGGATTTGAATTCAGGTACTCCTGACTTCAAGGCCAGTGCTCTATCCATTGTGCCACCTAACTGCCCCCATAACTCCATTTCTTAACCAGTACCAGGCAGTTTTGATGTCTGCTGCTTTATTGTATAGTTTTAGATCTGGTAGAGCTAGGCCACCTTTCTTTACATTTTTTTCCATCAGTTCCCTTGGTATTCTTGCCCTTTTGTAGCTCCAGATGAATTTTGTTACTATTTTTTTCTAGCTCATTAGTTATTTGGGAGTTTGATTGAGGCTAATAATTTAATTTAGGTAGAATTGTCATTTTTATAATATTAACTGGACATAACCATGAGTATTTGACATTTTTCCGATAATTTAAATCTGACTTTATTTGAGTGAGAAGTGCTTTATAATTTGTGTTGACAGAATTTCTGGGGTTGTCTTTGGAGGTAGATTCCCAAGTATTTAATATTGTTTCCAGTTATTTTAAATGGAATTTCTCTTTCTGTCGCTTGTTCTTGGGCTTTGTTGTATATATATATATATATATATATATATATATATATAAATGCTGATGATTTCTGTAGTTTATTTTATATCCTGCTACTTTGTTGAATTTGTTAATTGTTTCAAGGAGTTTTTTTAAATGATTTTCTTGGATTCTCTTAAGTATACCATCAGATCATCTTCAAAGAATGAAAGTTTTTCTCCCTCATTGCCAATTATTTTACTTTCAATTTGTTTTTCTTCTCTTACTACTATAACTAACATTTCTAACACAATATTGAATAGTGATGGTAATAATGGCCTCCTTGTTTCATTCCCTGATTTTATTGGAAATGCTCTGAGTTTATTCCCATTGAATATATTTATTGATGTTTTAGATACATACTATTTATTATTTTAAGAAAAATTACATTTATTTCTAAACTTTCTGGCGTTTTTAATAGGAATGGATGTTTATCAAAGGCTTTTTGGCATCTATTGAGATAATCTTATGATTTCTGTTGGTTTTGCTGTTTATATATCCAATTTTGTTGAGTGTTTTCCTAATATTGAACCATCCCTGCCTACCTGGTATATATCCTACCTGATCATGGTATATTATCCTAGTGATAACTTCCTGTAGTCTCAATGCTAAAATTTTATTTAAGAATGTTCTTTGAGGAGATTAGTTTATAATTGTCTTTGTTTTGGTTCTTCCTCTTTGAGGTACCAGCACTATGTTGGTGTCATAAAAGGAACTTGAAAGAATTCCTTCTTCTCTTATTTTTTTAAAAGTTTATGTAGAATAGGGATTAATTGTTCTTTCAATGTTTGGTAGAATTCATTTGTAAATTCATTTGGACCTAGAGACTTTATCTTAGAGAGTTTATTGATAGTTTCTTCAATTTCTTTTTCTGAGATGGTATGATTTAAGTAATTTATTGCACCCCATAAATTTTGGTATGATTTTGGTATCAGTTTTGGAAATGGGAATAAACTTGGAGTATTTCCAATTTGGTATCATTTTCTTGGATATGATTATTGATTATTTCTATTATTTGCTTTTTGATCCACTCATTATTTAAGATGAAGTCATTTAATTTCCAATTAGTTTTTTGTTTATCATTCTCTGGCCTTTTATTACATGTACTTTTTATTGCATCGTGGTCTGAGCAGTGTGTATTTATTATTTCTGCAATTCTGCATTTGATTAAAAGGTTTCTGTGCCATAGTAAAGGCCAGTTTTGGTATAGTTGCCATATACAGCTGAGGAAAAGGTGTATTCTTTTCTATCCTGAATAGGTTTTCTGCAGAGGTCTATCATATCTAGGTTTTCTAAGATTTCATTCACTTTCTTAACTTCCTTCTTGTTTGTTTTGTGGTTAGATTTATTTAATTCTGAAAGAGAGAGGTTGAGGCCTCCCCATTATTAAAGTTTTGCTGTCTATGTCTCCTTTTAATTCACTCAGCTTTTCCTAGGAATTTGGATGCTTTACTACTAGGTACATATATGTTTAGTAATGATATAGCTTCATTACCAATGGTGCATTTAAAAAAGTTGGAGTTCCCTTCCTTATCCCTTTTAATTAGATTGATCTTGGCTTTTACTTTATCTGAGATCAGGATCACAATCCCTGATTTTTTTACTTTTACTAAGGCATAATAAATTTTGCTCCAACTTTTTACCTTTACCCTGGTGTATTTTTATGCTTCAAATGTGTTTCTTGTAAACAACATATCCCCTTCTGTTTGATGGGACAATTCATTCCATTCACATTTAGAGTTAGGATTACTAATTCTGTTTTTCCTTCCATGCTATCTTTCTTCATTTATATTTTTCTCTTTCCTTTCCTTGTCAAAATTTTACTCCGTTTTCCCTGTGACTTTTCTTTTAAAATTTAATTTTCAGTTTACTTTCACTTTTACTTTCACCTTCCCTTTTATTAGCCCCTTCTTCATTTATCTTTCCCTTTTCCCATCCTCCCCTTCCCTGTGGTTTCAGATAAATTTTTAAACCTAAATCAGAATGTATCTTATTCCCTCTCTGGACTAAGTCTATCAAATTCAGTCTTCCTTCTTTACCTCTAAAATTATAAATATTTGTGCTTCTTCATCTGGTATTATTTATCTCTCAAGTACTATTAATTATGTATTATCAATCACAGTTTGATTATTTGATTGCTTGACAATCAAATATTGTTTTCAAAGTATCATCACAGATTGCCTGCTTGATTGCTTGATAAGCATTATTTTCTCAAATTATGTCCAATTATATTTATAATCATTTTTAACCTTTCCCCCTTTCCAAGTACCCACCAAGGATGCACAGTGCTCCTCATGAGCCACAGTATCATCCAAAACCAGATTATTTATGTCTTCCCCAGGTCTATTCTCTCTCTCTCTCTCTCTCACACACACACACACACACACACACACACACACGGTAGGTAGCCCCCCCCACACACACACACACACAGGGTAGGTAACCCCTAGTTAAGTGAAGCAAGGCCTTTTTTCTCTCTCACACTTTACCCCCCCGCCAGGGTACTTAACTTCTTGTTAAGTAAAGCATGGCTTACTTTCTCTCATACTTTACCCTCCTCCGCCCCTCCACACACACCTAGGTTAACCCTTTGTCAAGTGAACCTTGGCCTATTTGCTTTCACACTTTACCTCCCTCCCTACCCAGGGTACTTAACCTCTTGTTAAGTGAAGGATGGATTAGGTCAAACCCTGATCTAATTCACTGCATGAACCTTAAAGGATGGCCCTAAGTCCTAGGAGGCTCTGGAGGTCTCATCTGAGAACTTTACAAATGATTGTAAGTTGGAGAGTCACTGACTCAGGACATCACAGTTTATGATGCCTCCTTAGACATGGTGCTAAGCACAGTAGGATTAAAGTGGGTTAAAGGATAATGAGACACTTAAAGTTATCACCCCTGCTTTTCATTAGGGCTTTTTGTCTCAAACATAGTTGAAGTCATCTTGGATCCCTTCACTGGAGAGGCAAGAGCCGACTCTACCCCTATCCTTTAAGTTCAACCTTTTCAATTATATGTGACACTTTAATTAAGAGAAGTAAAGTTCTCCAGAATTAGAAGTGTTATATCTTCCATTTTATAATTGTATAGAATTTGATGATCTTGAGTAACATTTGTTTTGTTGTGTTGTTTCTTTTCCCTTTTTTAAAACTTTTTTTAACTTTTAATGTAACTCTTGAGTCCTGTATTTAGCAATTGAATTCTCTGCTCAGTTCTTGTCTTTGTGTCAGGAAATTCAGGAAGACCTCTATTTCGTTGAACATCCATCTTTTTCCCTTAAGAGTATATGCTGGATTTTTGCAGGATAGTACATTCTGGGTTGTAATCCCAGGCCTTTTCAATATATGCTATTCCATGTCTACTGATCCTTCAGTGTTGAGGCTGATATGTCCTGTGTGAGTCTGATTCTGTTTCCTTTGAATTTGAATTGTTTTCTTTGTCTCCTTTATTTCAGAGTCCTGTAATTTGACTATAACAGCCCTTGGAGTTTTTTCCTGAGGTCTCTTTATGGAGGGATTCTGTGGATTTTTTCCAGTGGTTATATTGTTTTCTTCTTCTAGAAGATTTGGACAGTTTCCTCCTTATAATTTCCTTCATGATATTTTCCAGATTTTTTTTAATCTAGGCTTTCTGGTAATCTGATTATTTGTAAATTATCTCTTCTGGATCTATTTTCCAGGTCATTTGTTTTCCTAAAAAGTACTTTATATTTTCTTCAATTTTTCATCCTTTTTACTTTGATGAATTTTATAGTCTCGTAGATTCATTGGTTTCTATTTGTTCAATTCTAATTTTTAGAGTTTTATTTTCTTCAATTAGCTTTTGTGTTTCCTTTTCTAGTTGGTTATTTTTACTTTTGACAGAAATGATTTCTATGATCAATTTTTCATAATTTTCCTGCATGACTCTCATTTCTTTTTCCATTTTTCTTCTTCCTCTTTTCTTCAGTTTTTAAATTCTTTTTAAGCTCTTTGATGAGCTTTTATATTTGAATCCAATTTATAGATATTTTGATACTTTCCCTGTGAGTTATTTTTTACTGATTTCTTCTTCAGACATGACATTGCTGTCATCTTTGTCTATAAAGTAGTTTTCCATAGTGAGCTTTCTTTTAGCTTTTCTGCTCCTCTTTATTGTATGTGCTCTGCTCCTGGCATATAGGGAGTATAGATCCAAGCTTTTTTTTTCCTTAGGTTTGGGGTCTGATCCCTGGGTTGTTGTTGGCCAAGGTATTGCCTATGCAGTCCAGGCCTTGCCTTTGCAAAGGTTTATTTCCTCCTTTATGTCCAGATTCTGACTTAACAAATGACTATTTCGAGACCAGTCCTGTCTTTAACCCCAGTGTTCTCAGGGTTCAGACTTTGTTTGGGGTTGGGATTCTCCCAGCTGGCTTTCTGTCTAACTGCTGGGACTTCTGCTATTGTCAAACTGTCTGAACCTTGATTTCAATGTAGCTAAAAGTCTCCTGCTGGCTTTCCTGGCTCTCCTACCTAATGGACTTTACTTCTCCACTTCCCCCAAAGAGACAGACCTTCACTGGAGATCCTCCATGATGTCTACCATTGAAAACTTCTTTGAATCTTCTCTTTTTCTTGTTGGAATCTGTAGCTTAAATGTCAGAATAGAGTTTTCATTTATCTTTGATAGAGAAAAGCTCTGGTAGTATGCTAGCTTCACACCACCATCTTGGCTTCACACTGGAACTCCCATAAATAATTTTTAGGCAAATGAATGTTTAGTATTTGAACAATATGGCCAGCTCATCAGAATTGCCACTCTACAACAGAGTTTGAATACTTGCTGGTTGAGCTGGAGAAGGAACCTCAGTATCTGGTATCTTATCCTACCAGATGATCTTCAGAATCTTCTTAAGACAATTCAGATAGAAGTGATTCAGTTTTCTGGCATGGCAAGACCTTGGTCAGATTGACCAACACTGTATACAGACCTCTGTTCTTCTCCTGGAGTTGTCATGCACAAACATCCTATTGATTGATGCTGCTTTTGGATGATGATTACCTCCCTGAGATCCAGTGGGGCTTCAGAAATGGTGGAGTAACAGTAGATAAGGTGTTTGCTGTACCCAAAAGCTCCAGGAAAAATTCCAAGAGAAGAATGGATGCCTATATATTATTTGTACATCTCACCAAGACCTTTGATAATGTCAGCACTGAAGTCTTAGGGAAAATTATGTCAAAACTTTGACAAGTGTACATTTTGAATTCTAACAACATGGCCAGCCCATCATAGTTGTTCTCTCTGTAGAGATGGTTGAATGCTTAGCAGTTTAGTTCAAGAAAAGACTCAGTGTCTGGTATCTTCTCTGACCAGGTGATCTTCAGAATCTTCCTAGGACAATTTAAATGGAAACAATTCAGTTTCCTGACATGGTGGTGGTAGCCTGTCCAGGTTTTACAGGCATATATCAATTAGGTAAGTACAAAGGCTCTATAGCCTTCCAGTTTGGTAGTCAGTCTAATACCTCTTCTCTCCCAGAGAAGTTCATCAGATAATGTCAATTTCATGACAGTCAAGATTCTGGACAGTGTTCAATACTCTCAAGATTTTCCAGTCACCAGTAGAGTGAAACAAGAATGAATCCTTGCTCCCATGATTTTTGGAAAGATGTTTTCAGCCTTCTTATCAGATGCCTTCACTGAAGATGAACAGGGTATCAAGGTCTGCTATCGCACTGATTGTAAATTCTTCACCTTGGAAAGGCTACAAGCCAAGTCCAAAGTGAAGCGAATGATGGTGCACAATGTTCTGTTTGTAGATGATTGTGCAGTCAATGTAGCCTTTGAAGGTGACATAGAACAAAATTTGGATTAATTTTGGTCTAACAATTAACACTAAGAAACACAGATGCTCCATCAGCCAGGACTACACCATTCATCTGCAGAATCATTGATTACAACAAATGGAGATTTGAATATTGTGAATAGGTTCACTTATCTTAGCAGTGTCCTTTCCAAGGAAATACACATCAACAATGAGGTTGGTGGCATATGCATTGCCAGGTCAGTATTTGGTAGGCTCTGAAAGAAAGTGTGGTAGAGAAGTATTAGACTGACTACCAAACTGAAAGTCTATAGAGCCTTTGTGCTTACCTCATTGCTGCATGCCTGATAAGCTATCCAGGTGATAGACACTATCAAGTTCTTGTTTTTTCATATAGCAAATTCTGAATTTCCATGTCATTTTTGTCAAACTCATCCTGATGTTTGCATGTTCCTGATCTAGATGAGTGCTAGATACCAAATCTCAGAAAATTTCCCAATTCTTTTCTGCTCTAGGCTTGCCAACCATGTGTTGGCTCAGATTTCTCTCCAAGTTAGCTACAAACTGTTCACAGTTGGAGAAGTACCCTATTCTGTTGACATTTAGTCTTTTGATAGTCATCTTCCTTTGCAGAAATTACTTTTGTTGAATGTAAATGTTTAGCTTTAAGAGCATAAGAGCATGATCAATCTAGGACTGTCAACACACTTCACCTTCATCACTCCCACATCCTGTCATGAGATACACTAGTACTCAGTAATAAGTAATCATTGCTATTGTTGTTTCCAACTCCATCCTTCCCAAGGACTTTCTGCCAATTCTAATAATCTGTGCCTAGTCTGATTTTAAAATCACCCAGAATTAATGGGAACATTTTTTTCTCACATACAAAAGAGGCACATAAGGAAAAACTTTTACAGTAGAGGGAGGAAATGACCACAAATAATATCACTGATAGTTCTGTACCCAAAAGAGATCAAAGAAAAGTAAAAGGATTTATAAGTACAAAAATATTTAGAGTAGCTCTCTTTGAGATGGAAAGAATGTAAATCGAGGAGATGCTTATCAGTTGCTTTGCAATATGATCATTAGGGAATATTGTTTCATTGTGAGAAATTTCTAGAGGAACAGTTTCAGAAAAAAAAAGCAGCAACATAGAAAAATCTATGTAAAGTAGGTAAAATGAAGTGAGAAGAACCAGAAGATCATTTTGCACAGTAACAGTAATGATAAACAACTCTGAAAGATTTGGCTTCTGTGATCAGTAGTGATCCAAGACAATTCCAAAGAATTTGTGATGAAAAAAATGCTTTCCACCTCCAAAGAAAAAAACTGATGAATTGAAAAATACAATTTTCTTGTTTCTCTTTTTTCCCTTTTTTGAAATATGGAAACTCATTTTTCATGATTTTACATTTATAATTTATATAATTTTACTTGTATTTTTTATTGGATGGAGAGAATTTAGATTTAAAAATTTAAAAATAAAAGGATTTTAATGATATATACTAAATTAAATAAAAAAGACAACCACAGTTCTGCATATGCCAAACTTTCTTTTTAATATATACACCCTTAACTTGAAGCAGCAAATGGGAGGGTATATGTCTATAATTTAACAATGAGGGGGAAAAGGGAGAGTCTCCTGATGGTGGGAGGCATCATGAGTGATAAGAATTAGTTTGATAACACCCAACACACACTCCTGAATTAATAAAAGTAGTGCTGCCACCTACAAGTGGGCTAGAGTGTAGAGTCAGTTCTCAGAAAGAAAACTTGATCTTTTTCTTGAGCATTCTTTATATTAAGTAAAGTAACTTAGGGGTGTTAAACATACAGACCGACAAATACTTTTGTGCAGAGGAACCTTATTATAATAAATCAAGAAGTATTTAAGAAAATAAAAAATACAATATGAAATAGATAATATTAATATATGATTTTCTAATAAGGTTTAATGCCACTCTCCATCACCTTTCTATTTGAGCTTGATAAAAGAGAGTAAGTAACTACTGGAGTGAATATGGGTCTACCAGAACCTGTTCTTAATATTAAATAAACTATAACTATTGGGCAAGAGTGATTTCTCCTTAAGGATATGATTTTTCTCTCATCACATTCAACTTAGATTAATTCATACCATGGAAACAATGTAAAGACTAACAGACTGCCTTTTTGCAGGGGGAGCAAGATTAGGGGAAAAATTTTAAAATTCAAAATAAATAAAATCCTTTTAAAAAGGAGTGATTTCTACTACTTTACCTAAGAGTATTCTAACATTAACCAAATCTTCTGAGAGGGTTCTTTTTTAGTTAGGTGAGAATATTTCCCAGTTGCTTTTTCTCAAACTGCTCTGTCATTAGCAGGGATCTTTGATCCTACCCTCAGATTGCAACCTGACATTGGCTGTATAGGAGTTTCTGATCACTTATTATAATTTGTTCATTATTTATGAAATAGTAAAACTGTGTCAAGGGACAACCCAAGGACTAAGAAAACCTTTTCTTCCAGTTAGTATGCCTCAAGTCCTTCTATCTTTTGCTGCTTTCTATCTTTCTTTCACAAAAAGTTTTGATTCTGAGCCTACCTAATTTCCAACTATAAAATTATTTACTGTTATTTTGGCAGGAGAAACTGGGTTCCCTAACCCCCAAATCCCATCACTTTCTCATTCCTATTTAAGAATTTATCTCTTCTTCATAGCTGTGAAAAGTAGTATAACTCTTTGTCCTCTAGTATTCTATATTTTTAATTTAAATCTTTGATTAAATTACAACTTTTTGTATTGTTGACTGTCAATCAGTCATTCAATCAATAAACTTTTATTAAGTGCCTACTGTTGCATTTCAATACTGTTGCTGAGTAATTTCAATTGTGTCCAACTCTGTGAATCCATTTGGGGTTTTCTTGGCAAAGTTATTTCTCCAGTTCATTTTACAGATGAGGAAACTGATGCAAACAGAGTCAAGTGACTTACACAGGGTCTGTGGTCAGATTTGAACACAAGAATGTGAATCTTCCTCACTCTGGACTCTATCTTCTATCTGCTGTGTCTAGCTATCATAGTTACTACAATAAATGTTTAAGTACCTACTATTTAGAACACTGCTAGGCACTGTATTAAACAAGGTGGATACAAATAAAGACTTTTTTAAAAGTCCCTGCTCTCAAGGAGCTCACAGTCTAATGGTCTATTGCTCTGCTCACATTTTCCATTAAAATTATTTTTAAAATTTTCAATTATTTTTGTTGATATAATTTTAATAATATTTCTAGTTATATATACAATGCATTCCTACAAAGAGGATGCACTTAGATTACTGTCACTATTTCTTCTAGACTCTTGTGTTTTATTGATATATTTTATCTACCATCCCTATACCCCAAACATTAGGATAAAAATCACAAGAAAATAGAGTGAGAAAAATCAAGAAATGATCAAATCACTGGCCCAGCAGAAAGAACAAAATGCAGCTATAGGCCACTGACCTGACAGGGAAGGAAAAAACATCATCAAGATTAACATTTGCTAAAAAAAGAGATACAGTCATGGATCTAGAAGAGTTAGAGAGAAAGAAAAAGTCCTATGAATACTTCCTAATATTCTCTGTCTAGTCAAGTCATGGATCAAGAACCCAGCAACAATTGCCTCCCCTTTCTATAATCTAGGTAGCTAGGATGTATAGTGAATAGATCACAGGACTTGGGGTCTTTTAGACTTGAGTTGAGATTCAAACTGCGGCACCTGCCAGTTGTACAACCCTAGTTTTCTTATCTAGAACATAAGGATAAAAATAGTCGCTACTTGAAAAATTCTTGTGAAATCATTGTAAAGTGTTTTGTAAACTTAAAAGTTCTATATAAATCCTGGCCTTTTTCATCATCATCATCACCATCATCATTATGATTACCAAGTCCCCTGCTATACCTTCTACATTCTTAGTTTCATGCCAGATCTGATGGTCATTTATTCCATTTTAGGAGTTTTATCTTTTTTTTTACAGGACAAGGGTTTCTAAATGAGGGGACCTTAGCCCATAATAGCAGTCACCTCCTCAAACCATTTTCCCAGGTCTATCTTTCAGCCAAGTATTGGCAGAAATAAATAGTATTATTAAATATAAAGGCAGAAAGTATTATTAAACCCCCTTATAAATAGCTTAAAATGAATATGTTATCAATTAATAATTATGAAATCAAGGAAATGTGAACAACTTGTTTCTTATTCAAGATGGGGCATGGAAATACTAATTAACCACAATATTTTAAAGTAAGATTTCTAAGATAGGAGGGCAATGGTTATATAAACTTTATCCTTAGAATTGTGCATATATTCTCTGTGCCTCTGGAAGGCATCTGCTTTTACTTTTTTCAGGGAACATTTCCTGTTCATCTTCCTATATACCAACAATATCCCTGGGAGAAATGGTTTCCAGAGAACCACTCATCTTGTCTGTCTAAGACTATAGAATACAGCAGTATAGTGCC
Source organism: Macrotis lagotis (assembly GCF_037893015.1). NCBI lineage: Eukaryota > Metazoa > Chordata > Mammalia > Peramelemorphia > Peramelidae > Macrotis > Macrotis lagotis. The sequence continues at coordinate 822,256,450 of NC_133658.1, read as the reverse complement.
TTGGACTTCATCTAAAAAGTCCCCATCACTGTATATATTGCCTTGGGTTGTCCTTATTCATGTCCTTGTCTTATTTCATCTAACAGACTGTGTGTTTCATTGGACAGTCTTACCTTTAATATCTTTGTATTATCCCTGTGTATTGTGTATGTATTTGATAAATAGCTTGATTAATGAAAATATTTCTGGCAAGTGCTTTCACTCTGGTGCATCTTGCACCAGTCCAAGAAGCATAGTACATATGCTCCTGGCCATCCCTCTTAAAAATGACCCCAGTTCCAAAAACAAACAAAAAAATCAGGCTCCTATTTCATTATTCCTCGCAAGGAGACTTGGGCCTGCTTTGAATAATATATTTTTTTCAAAGTAAACTCCTGAATTAATTATTTGGGAGCTATATTAGGCAATTTTTCCTTCATCCATTTGGGTCAGGGTTTCACCTCAAAAGACTTTTTTGAAAATATTTAACATGTATAACTCAGGATAGAACAGCAAAAAGAATTTAGAATGGAATAATGATCAGAAGACCTGGATTCAATTGCTGCTGCTTCCTTTTGTTAGTGGTGTAGCCTTAGGATAGACATTTAACCTCTCTAAACATCTGTTTATTAATCTGCAAAATGGGGAGATAAACTTTTGTACTAACCATAATTATATTTAATTAATGCTTTAAGATTTGCAAAGCACTTTACAAATAGTATCTCTTTTTATCCTGACCACAACCCTCAGGAAAGTAGAAAATATTATTTCCCCTTTTGCAGATGAGAAAATTGAGACAGATAGACATTAAGTGACTTTCCCACAGTCACAGAAAGAGTAAGTTTCTGAAGCCAAATTTGAACTCAGGTTTTCCTGAGTTCCTGAGTTCCAAGTCAAACAATGAATTACCCTACACTCAGGAAATTGTCAGTACCATAAAATATAAACTATAATTTTGTTATTATATTTTCCCAAGTTAAAAACACAGAATACTCTTTACTTTTTAAAGGTAAATTTCTTTCTTTAAAATGTTTATTAATTGTTTTATCATTATATCATAGTAACTTTAATAAACTTATCCAACTTCCCTATATAGTCTTCCCTTGTGATATCAAAAATATGCAAATGATCTAAGGTTTCACAGCAGGAAATTTGTTCAAGTTCCTTTTGATTTGCATTTCTTTTATTATTAGTTATTTGAAGTATGGTTATTATGATTCTTCTTTTAAGAACTGTTTACAATCTCTTTTGATTATTTATCCATTGAGGAATTGTTCCTAGTATTGTATATTTTATTAGGCCTTTCTATCACATAAGATTTTATTGTGGAAAAATTCTCATTTGGGGGGGAAAAGAATTAAAATGTTAAAAAAAAGTCTAAAGTAATTATGAAGGGGAAAAAATTACATTAAAAAAGCCCTCACAGTGCCCTAGTTTTCTTATGTTTCATTTGTGTGGGCAGACACTGTAGGAGAGAAAATATAAGTCCAAACTTACATGAAAGAGGGAGAGCGACTACATAGAATAAACATGGACTTGATTCTTCAGGTCAACAGCTTGGTTGAAGGAGGATGGGGGCTGACCCTTTTCTTGGCAAAAGATAATAGGCTTTTATTCCATTTTGAGGAAATATGAGCATACCATTGGGGAAAGGCTTAAATTTCCCTCACCTCCCACTAGGACAAACCATCCACACGTCAGGAAACTATACTAAGAGGATACCAGAAAGCCAGACTATGCTGAAATATCTCCTTTGGTCTATCCAGAGTTTGAATTCCTATCATTGCAAAATCATTCTTGTGGTCTTAAGATGCAATAATTCTCTCTTTAAAGGAACTATTGGAGAAAAGGCTAACCTCTAAACTAAGGTCAAACCTTTCAGCAAGGAAAAAAAGAATGATATCTGGCAAAAACAAGAGTAATGAGAGAATAAGTGGGACAACACAGGTACTGCTGACTATACATTTTCATCCAAGGTGAAATCCCTGACCTGAGTGCCTTCATAGGTAGACCTTCTACTCAGTAAGACTCTACTTTCTTGGTGGCTCATTGTTTTAAATACATAACTCAAGTAATTTTCTATTTGGGTCAAACCTATAAACTTTTAAATGACTTATGAATCTCCTTTGTTACTTCGGTTGCTTTAAAATTGCAACAAATTCTGTAAAGCAAAGCATAAATGATAAAAAAAAAAGTCAAATGCTAAAGAGGATTGGAGAAATCCAATTATCTAGTCTGATGTGGATCATTTCAGATATCTGATTTCCTAAGAAAACCCCCCAAAACCCCAAGTGTTTTATTCATTCTGTTAAAAAACGATTTAATTCATTAATAAAATGCTACATTTATGCAACCATACCTTTTATCAACTCAACTACATCTTCCACTAAACAAAATAAAATGTAATATTGTATTACAATTACAAATTAGAAACAATAAAAGATAAACTTAAGAAAGTAAGATGGGTTAACATAAGAATCATTTGTTGTTACTCACTCTATGAGAAACTGAATCTTATCAAATGAAATAAAAAAAAATATTCTGTCTATTATATCATCCCCTGAATTCTTTTCCAAAAAAACTCTAATTTTATTTTTGCAATATATAACTTTACTTTTTAATCCTATAATTTTTCTTTTTCTATCAATTACAGGCTCCTGGGAACAAGAATTTAGGTAGTAATCATCCAGGACATTAGCATTCTCTTATAACTAACACATGGATCACTAATTAAAAGCGACATTTAGCTTTGCTTATTTGAATGAATACTTCTGTTTTTCATTTTTATATTCATTTTCATTCATTTTATAAGTTCATTGCCTTGTGTATATTTCATGAGTCTGGTTAGCAAATTAATCCCCTACAATCACATTGTCAAAGCTGATGTGAAAGATGCTTGATTATTTTTCTAATTTTTCTTATGAATCTAGTCGAGTCATCAGAGACACACTCTGGGGAAGAAACTCCTATGGAGGCCTCCTTCCCACCAACCCTAATTGCAAATAACTGCTATCCACAGAGCTTTCAAACCAGTCTAGCTAAAGCAGTAAGGCACCCTGAGGTGCCAGAGAGAGGAAGCAGTAAATGTAATTCAAGTTAGATCATCACAACCATCTTGAATACCATCTCCCCAAATTTCAATGGAAACAAGAATATTAAGGCTTCCACTCTAGCCTCTATAACCATTACTCTGGGAAAACTTATCTGGAAACTTCTACTTCAGGTACCACATTCAAAGCTACAAAACACTCAAAAAAGAACATTCTTGCCACCTTGGCATTATCCAATGGTTCAATAGGTGAAATTCATATGATTTTATCCCAGAAATGACATTAAACAAGAGATAAACACTACCTGACATTTTACCACTGTACTTTAAGGATTATGGGACCTTTCTATGTGCTAACAGCTAAAAATTCCATATATGTTGTCTAACCCATTGCAATGTGAATTCCTTGAAGACAGGGACTGTCTTACTTTTCTATTTATAGCTCCAGCATTTAGCACAGGGTTTTGGTATGGTAAACAATTAACAAATTTTTATTTTGTTCCTCAAAGAGGCTTCAATTCAAGAAAGAGAGGAAATTCTTAAGAATGAAAATCAATGAATGAGGAAGAAATAGGGAGAAAGGTGTCTAAAGAGACAGAAATAGCTGCAGAGGGAGGTCATTAGCTCACTCAGATTGTAAAAGGATAAATGACCAAGGCTGTTACCTGAACAAGAATGGTAATATTATGTAAAGTCAAATAAAAACTTAGAATTGGAACATTTGGGAGAAAAGACCAAAGAAATAAAGCACTGTTTTATAGAAATATTTGAGAAAAGAGGAAGAATGAAGGTAGATATAAACCATGAATGCTCTTCCAATGAAAATGCTTTTCCTACTGGGAAGAACCAAGCAAAAATAGTTTAACAAAGATGAGATAACAAAAATGAGATAAATTAGGAGATGGAGGGACAAAATCTAGATGAGCTCATTGACTTTGTTACCTTGAATGAATAAGGGTAGTAAATGAACTTGTAAATGTGATTACTAACTCAACCACTGTTCTTCTGTGTCACTGATTACAGATACAAATATGCAACTTATAAAAGAAGGGAGAAAATGAATTCTTTATACTATAGCATAGATTAATTCTTGGTTTATATTGAGTTTTTATATCAATTTCTGGAAAATTCTTAGAACATAATATTAGAGGAGTATTTTGGGAGCTTGTGTTTGTTAAAAGCTAATATGCCCATTTAATATTAAGTTATTAAATTGATAAAACATGGAAATGTAACAGACATGGTTTACTTGGATTAAATATTTGATATCAAAATAGTAAAGCATTTAAAAAGATTTCTAATATTATCACTGTGGATGAACCAGAAAAGTCCAAAGGATAATGTAAGAGATTAACTCTAATAGATAAATGATAATTGACTGCCAAGGCATGATCACAGTATTGAATAAAAAGGATTAACATCAAGCCAGAAGGTTGATGCAGTTCTTTGTGTAATCTTATTCGTTTCAATTTTTATATAAATTAATAAATTAATAGAAAATTTATATAAAATCTGTAGATACATAAATCTGTGCTGACAATATTTCTCAATAGATCTTAACAAGTTGAAATGATTATGCTAGACTAATAAGGTCACATTTAATGAGCATAAATGTGAAGTACAACACTGACTATGAGGAAATGTATAGCTAGAAATCAGTTTACATGAAAAGTATGTCAATGGATCTTTAGTTGATTTCCAACTTAATATGAAACGAGAATATTATTTTTCAGCCAAAGAAAAACTTCTATTTGGATATCAGATTATATTAATGTAATTGTTTTACTGTACTGTTCTGTAATATCTGGAGAGGCCTAAACATATGTTATCAGAGGAATATTGAAAAACTAGAACCTATCTAAAGGAAGGTGATCACATAGGAGAACTGAATTAGAACTTTGTTCTGGCAGAACAAGTCTAAGGCATTGAAGATGTTTAGCTGTGAGAAGAGAATATTTGGTCATTATCACTGTCTCTAAATATTTGAATGGTAGGCATGTGGGAAAAAAAGTTAGACTGATTTTAGTTAACTTGAAAACATAAAATAAGTATCAATTAATAGAAAGTTCAAAAGGAAATTTTGAGTTTAATATAAAGGAAATATTTCTAATGTGTAGAATTATCAAAAATTCAATAGATTGCCTCAGGAGGCAATGAGTCCCAGAATGAGAGGTCTTTCTTCAAACAAAGATTGAATGGATACCTGGAGATATTATAGAAGTGATTCATGCTTCAAATGGGAATTGAACTGATTATCTTCTTAGTGTCTTTCTGAGATCCAAAGATTCTGTGAGTCTATAAGTAACATTTCTTAGCCCTTAGTCAAAAAATATTTTGTTACCCTGTGAGTCATTAGAATCTCATTCCCAAACTACATAAGCATATTTCTTTTGGGTATCTAGTATATGGAACTCATTCATAGATCAGGCAATCAGTCAGGCATAGGGGATGACTTTTAAAGACCCTCAGAGGCCTCAGATGCCATGATTCTATTATCTCATTTGATGCTCAAGGTGTAGGCGGAAAAAGGACAAATGAACCACATGCACAGTACATATTTCAGTCACTAACCACCCACATGACTTTCCTTTCTCTGTCTTATTCACATCTCTGGGTCTGTCAGAGAACATACTGTCCAATGTGTTCAGGGAGTGTTATAAAATGAAGTCTTTTTGTTCTCCTTAGAAAGAATACATTTTCAGTTATAAGATAGCAAAATGACATTTTGAATCCTTTCAGACTCAGTTTCTATTCTACATTGGGTACGATATTGTAATAAAAGGGAAGTACCTCTTAATATTTATTGAATTTAGTTAATTAATCAACAAGCATAGTGAATATTAACTATGTGCTTAATATTGTACTTTTGTTTCTAATAATTATAGCTCATTTGCATGTAGCTCTTTGAGGTTTACAAAGTACTCTGCATTCATGATCCCCTTGCATCTTTTTGACACCATGATATTTTTATCTACATCTTTTAAAATGGAAATAGATACTTAGAGAAAATAAATGATTTTTACAAAGTCATGCAGCCAGTAAGTGTATCAAAAGGACTTTAAGAAAGATTTAAACTGATTCCGATTGTCATGATATAGATGCTGTATCAAGGAGGGAATAGTCTTAGGATATAGATAAGAAGTAGAAATATAATTTATTTGGAAAATTTTCTTCATTTGCTTCATCATCAGTATCAGTCATAGTACCATTAGTATAAGTTGTAGTAGTAGTAGTAGTAATAGTAGTAGTAATATTTGCTTTAACTTTGGTTTAACTTGGCTTTTTGTGTAAAAGTGCCTTCATGTGCCTTTTGTGTAAAAGACCAAACTGCTTAAGACTTCAATTGAAGCAATTACCTCTTATTAGCTACCTCACATTAGCTATGCGACTTAACCTAGAAACTATTTATTTTGTACTACTGGACAGACTCAGAAAACCCCTAAAACCCATTCTAGATCTTAAGTAAAATCATATGACTAAGATGGATATGAAAATAAAGCACAATTGACAATTTCCAAGAGTCAGTATGTAAACTGAAATATATTGTCATTATTTTTCTTTTCAGAGATTGGAATTTTAAAGAGTTCCCACTTTTTGATCCAAGATTACTCCTGCTTCCCTTAAGACAAGAAAAGAAGGTGAACCAATACAATAAAGGAGGATAATTTATGTAATATATATCCCAGAGAAATTTAAGGAGTCAGTACATAGTACACAGTCCAGAAGTTGGCTAGGACAATTTTTAGTGGTGTGAGGCTCTCTTTGGGCAGATGGGTGGCATAATGTATGGAATGCTGGTTCTAGCGTTTGCAAAACTCATGTTCCCAAGTTCAAATCTGACCTCAGACATTTACTAGCTATGTGACCCTGGGTAAGTAATTTAACCCTTTTTGCCTCAGTTTTTCATCTGTAAAATGAGTTAGAAAAAGAAATAGCAGGGGCGGCTAGGTGGTGTAGTGGGTAAGGCACCGGCCTTGGAGTCAGGAGTACCTGGGTTCAAATCCAGTCTCAGACACTTAATAATCACCTAGCTGTGTGGCCTTGGGCAAGCCACTTAACCCCATTTGCCTTGCAAAAACCTAAAAAAATAACAAACCACTCCAGGATCCCTGCAAAGAAAACCTCAAATGAGGTCACACAGAGTTGGACATGACTGAAACACATGCACAACAATAATAATGCTCTCACTTGGTTGCATAGGATGGAAAATCCATACCATCTCAGTCCTAGGGATGTTTCCTCTTTAACCTTCATTCCCTATAGATAAATTCTGGTGAATAAGTGATAGAACCGAAGAGAAATCTTAGACTTTCTGCCTGTTCATTTGATACATTTGCCAGGAAGCATTTGAATACCCATATTTATGATGTAAAGGGAGGATCTGAGGATCTTATAATTATAATCTAGGCACCTGGTTTTGAAACTTGTTCCTTCATTTTTTTAATCACTTCTAGGAACCTTCATGCTTTAGAAAAACATCTGCCTAGTTAGTTAATCTGTTGATCTATTTTTTTTTCAAAGAGTCTATAAAATTCGGGTTCTTGTAAGAAGTTGAATTTGTAACCTTTCATGATAACAGAACCACATTTCATAGGTGTCTTGCAGTTCTTATTAACTAATTTGCAATCTTCAGATCACTTAGCCATGCCAAATTACAAGAGCACCTCCTTGTAACTTCTAATTAATATTTCATTAAACACACGGCAGGCTTTTGTTTATGATTTACAAGATGAAGGCTACAGGGTCAAGAGAAGCTTACAAATACAATGTGTTACCAAAAGAAATACTGGGTTAAAAAAAAGGAAAAAATAAACATGTGTCATGGCCTCTCTGATATTTAGAACACTAAAACAAAAATATAATTAAAAAGGAGATAGTTCAACCTCATAAAGATTTAGTAACAACTCCATCAAGTTTAGAATATCAGTCAAATGAATACTTGGAGAAATGTACAGTTTTGTAGGTGAAGGTATTCCATCCACTAAAGCTGATCCAATCCACTTTTTCTTTCAGATCTGAAACTTTTATCCCTATCTTTCCATACATATTTCAACTCTCTAAATGGTTTAACTTCCTGGAAATTGGAATTATCTCCAAATCTTATATAACTAACCTTGTCCCTTTCCCAAACAAAAAGCATGGATAACAGAGCTTTGGATTTGGAATTGTAAAGACCTACAATCAAATCCTGCCTCAACCACTTACTAGCTGGGTCCTTCTGAGGAAATCATTTAACCTCTATGAGACATAGTTTCTTCATCTATAAAATGAGAAGATTGGCCTCAATGGACTCTAAGGTTCATTCTATGATGCTATTGGGTGTGATTCTACTGTAAGAATGATTTAGTTAATCAAACAATTACTTCACCTCAGTTATGTTACTCCATTGTAGCTTTGTCAAATTAGAAAAACCAGCCTGCCAGATCTGTGAATTAGGTGTGATAAGGCATATATTCAATGTCCTTTGAATCCATTCATCAGTCATAGGATTTTGACTAACCTCAAAATGTCTTCATCTATTTAGAAGTCCTTAAAGACAATTGGATAAAGTGATGTGAAGTTGCTTGGGAAGTATTTAGTATTGACTGAGGAAACTCCATCACCCTCTACCAGATCTCTGAGACAATTGCACCTGAATTGGGGAAAAGGAAGAGAAGAACCCAAGTCCTTACCTGGTTCTCAGTTTTAGTCCCAATTTCTTCTTATATACTCTTGATCAGAGGAGGATGTTGTGAATTTCTTGTAGTAAAGTTAGTTGGACTTTTCATTGGTGTCCTAGAAGCATACCAGAGATAATAACTGCTAGTGACAGTTTCTGTTTTAGGAACCAAGGTCAAAGTAGATATAATGAAGGACTACTCCAAAAGGAATTTTTTAAAAAGTTCCTTTTTTAACAGATTTTTTTAAGTTTAAGGAAACTTCATGAGTATTAAAACAAAGGAGAGAAAAGTCTTCCAGCAATCAAGAACTGGGAGTTAGTTCTTTGCTACATGTCCTTTATAGGCTTGAGTCTACACAAAACTTTTACATTACTGATGGTGGAAAATGAACTTTCAAGGGTTCTTTTTTTAACCAATTATTGTTGTTGTTTATCCTTTGATTTCAAAAACCAGTGATGGGTGATGTCTTGACTTGCATGTGAATTGATTGAAATGTGGTAGGGTTGCACAAAGTCATCAACTTCACTTTCTCTTTTTGAGTCATTGAAGTCCAGGGGCAGGACTGAAAACAAAATAACTAGAAATGTCCCAGGATGCAGAGTTTGGTGACCAAGTTCTAAGTGTTCCACAGCACCTGCCTCATAGCCTTTGGAACAAATTGTTCTCATCTGCCCATTTCACCAGGGAAAGTCTTCATCTGCTTAAGATAGATAGCCCCCTAATCCAATAGGCCTCAGACTCTTGGTTAACCTTAATCTAGTTTAACCCATATTTCTAGACACAAAAAGGGTATATCTCTGTGTACCTTACAGCATCTTGAAGTCACAGATGAGAGCTAAGTGAAGCACCAAAGATGAATGAGCAGCCCTGAAAAAGGCTAAATCCTGAGGTAGAGCCAAGATGGACAAGTAAAGGCAGGGACTCCCAATGAACTCTCCCGCAAAGCACTCCAAATACCTTTAAATAATTACTCTAACCAAATTCTAGAGTGCCAGAACCCACAAAAAGACTGAGTGAAATTTTCAGCTCAAGACAACTTGGAATATCCATGGAAAGTGTCTATTACACTGGGGTTAGAAAGGACCAGCAGTGCTATGCTGCAGCAAACTGGCTCTAGCCATTCAGGAACAGACCTAGGGGTACTTGGGTCCATGGGGTCACATAAATCCATGGCAGTTTTGGTAGTTTCCAGACCTCTCAGTTCAGGTATTGCCAAGGACAACTTGCAACGTCATCAGGAAAACTCTTCTGCACTAGGTGGGAGTGGAGCCCAGTTCAATTTGCAAACCCAGACTTTTAGATTCAGCTAAGGGAAGCTGATGACTGAGAAATCAAGAAAAAATAAACCAAAACCAAAAGAATGAAAACTAGAAGAAAATGTGAACTATCTCATTGGAAAAACAATTGACCAGGAAAACAGATCTAGGAGAGATAATTTACTTTTTTTTTTTTTAGTTTTTTTGCAAGGCAGTGGGGTTAAGTGGCTTGCCCAAGGCCACACAGCTAGGTAATTATTAAGTGTCTGAGGCTGGATTTGAACTCAGGTACTCCTGACTCCAGGGCAGTGCTCTATCCACTGCACCACCTAGCTGCCCCCTAGGAGAGATAATTTAAAAAGTATTGAACTGTCTGAAAATCATGACCAAAAATCAGCCTCAACATCATATTTCAAGAAATTCTCCAGGAATATTGCCCCAATATCATAGAAGTAGAGGGTAAAATGGAAATTGAAAGAATCCATTAATCACATCCTGAAAGAGATCCTAAAATGAAAACTGCCAGGAAAATTGTAGCCAAATTTCAGAACTTCCAAATAAAGGGGAAAATATTACAAGTCATGATTACACATGATTTAGCAGCTTTAACATTGGTGGGGGGGAGGCTGGAATATGATATTCTGGAAAGCAGAAGAGCTTAGATTATAACCAAGAATCAACTACTCAGAAAAACTGAACTTACTCTTTCAGGGGAAAAGATGGATAATCAATGAAATAGAGGAAATTTTAAGCTTTTCTGATGAAATGACCAGAACTGAAAAGAAACTTTGATCTTCAAGGATAGTACTTAGATGAAGCATAGAGAGGGTGAATGGGAAGAGCAAATAATGATGCTAAACTTCTTGTAATCCTTCCTGGGAAGATGATACTGATGACTCTTATGAAACTTCTTATTTATTAGGGCAGTTAGGAGGAGTATATTTAGAAAAGACACAGGAGGGAGTTGAATTTGAAGGCATAATATATTTAAAAATGGAAGTAATGAGGAAGAAAGAAATGTACTGGGGGAAAAAGGGAAAAGACAGGTAAAACTGGTTATTTCACATAAAAGAGACAAGTAAAAGCTTTTTTTGCAGTGGAGTGGAAGAGGAGGAAGGTTAGGGGTAAGTAAGTCTTACTCTTATCAGAATTGACTAAGAGATGGAATAATATACACTCTCAACTGGGTATAGAAATATATTTACCCGATAGAAAAATAAGAGAAGAAAGGAATGGAAGAAAGGGGATGGGGAGGGGAAGAGAGATATAGGTGATAGAAGAGAAGGAAGCGAAGGTATTCAGATACAACACACTTTTAAGGAGGGACAGGCTAAAAGGAGAGAGAGAGAATAGAATAAATGGGAGGGATAAGATGGAGGGAAATATAACTAATAATAACAACTGTGGGAAAAATATTGAAACAATTTCTCTGGTAAAGACCTCATTTCTCAAATATAGAGAACTGTGTCAAATTTATAAAAAATAATAGCCATTCCCCAATTGATAACTGATTAAGAGATATGAAAAGTTTTAAATAAGGTTATCAGTGCAACCTATGTAAAGATTCTTTTAATGTCCTATCTCACTATTGATAGAAGAAATGCATGTTGGAGCAATTCTGAGGTACCACCTTATATATATATTGGATTGGCTAATACAACAGAAGCAGAAAATGACAAATGTTTGGAAGAGATGAAAGGAAATTAAGACACTGATGTATTGTTGGAGGAGTTGTGAAATGAGTCAATAATTATATAGAGCAATTTGGAACAATAAATAAAGGGTTATAAAACCACGCCTACTCTTTGGGCTAGCTGTGCCAGTGCTAGGTCTATATTCCAGAAGAGATGAATTATGGAAAGAAAATAATCTATATGTATAGAGATATTTATAACAGTTCTCTTTTGGTGGCAGGGAATTGGAGATTGAAGGGATACCCAGTAGTTGGGGAATGGCTGAACAAATTGTGGTATGTGTTTCAGATGAAATACTGTTCTGTTATGAGAAATGTCATTTAAACAGAATGCTCTCAGTAAAAAAATTCTATGAGCAGATGCAATGGGAAATTTACCTTATACAAAGTAACAGCAACGTTGCAGGAAGATAAGCTGTGAATGACCTACCTTTTCTCAGCAGTGCTGTGACCAAAAAGAACTCTGAAGGACTTATGATAAAGAATGCTATTCATCTCAAAGACAGAGCTGATGGTATCTGAATACAGACTGAAGTGTCATCTTTTCCCCCTCTTTATTTTTCTTGAGGTTTCTCTTTCTTGGGTGGGGGAGGGAGAGGTTATGTTTACTTTTATAACATGACTATTGAAGTAATATTGCTGTTTTTCATATCTACAGATTTTTTAACCTACACCAAGTAACTTACCTTCTCAATGAGGGGGACTGGGGTGAGAGAAAGGGAAAGAATTTGGAATTTAAGGTTTTGGAAGTAAAATGTTGAAATTTGTTTTTGAATATAACTGGGAAAAACTTATAAATAAATAATAAAACAAGTGAAAGAATATTAAAAAAGACTAAGTCCTCAGACTAGAGGGGCTAGTCCTTCTGAATATCCCACACACCCCTATACTACCTATACCAATTTCTAAAATCCAACCATGTATCAACTAAACTGATTTCTGATGGCTATTTTAATCTGGCTGACTACTTGAATAACATAATCAAAATTAGAAACACACTGGTGAAGGTTTTTGAACTATATGAAGGAGCTGCCTTCTGAGGATCAGACTTGCTACTGCGAGTAAGTTGGGGCAATAGGTCAGAGCAATACACTGCGATCGTATGTTTTCCAGCCCTTCTCCTATATAAGGCATCTTCAGTAAATGCTACTTGCTCCCATTAACCATCATTCCATGGCTACTTTTTATTTTTATGATACATCTATGGGAGATCATAGTACCACAATTCCAAGTGCTACCTACCACTCATTCCAAAGTCAGTGATTTCTGGGGTAATAAATCAGAATTGTCCTCTATCTCATCAACTCTGGTGGTTCATTGTCATCTCTGGGATTAAAAACAGATTCCTCTAGCATTTTAAAGCCCTTCAGAAGCTTGCTCTAACCTATTTTATCAGCATTTTATTACATCACTCCACTTCACATACATTATGTTCTAGCCAAGCTGGTGGTCTTATTGTTCTTCATAAGCCACACTTCAATTTCCTTCCTCAGGACCTTCCCATACTAGCTGTCTCCCATGCCTAGAATTCTCTTCCCTCCCATTAGATTGCACAGTTTTTTTTCACATTTCAGGTAAAATACCAGCTTCTTTACTAGGCATTTATGCCTCTCCCCTTCACCAGATGTTAGTGCCTTCTCCCCATCCAAAAAATTACCTTGAATTTATTTTGTTTGTATGTATACATGCAAATGTATGTATACAGGATAGCTAGGTGGCACAGTGGATAGAGCACTGGTCTTGGAGTCAAGAAGATGGGCATTTGAATCCAGACACAGACACTTGACACTTACTAGCTGTGTGAACTTGGGAAAGTCACCGAACCCTGATTGTCACACATTCAATGCCATCCCCAGTTGTCCTGAGTTATATCTAACCATTGGACCCAGATTATTCCAGAGGAGAAAGTGAGGGTGGTAACTTAGCACAGCACGCCCTCACTCATATCCAATTTATGTGCCTGTCACTGCATCACCTCCTTGATGTCATGGTCTTCTTCGAGAATAAAGGACAAGCATCATCAGAGAGAGGGAGTCAGTCTGTTAATTCTCATTCAATTTGAATGGTGTGATCTCTGTCAGATTCAACATCACTTTGATCTGGTCTTCAGGTGCTAAGGCACAGTAAAATCAAAGTACAGAGAACCCTCAGGAGAGATACTGAGAAGATTTATTTTAAAGAGAGAAAAGTAAATCAGTCAATAAACATTTCTTGCCCCACTGTTCCAGGTACTATGCTTTAAAAAAAAAAGCAATGATGAATCAATAAATATTTTTTAACCATGTTAGCACAACAGGTACTATGCTAGGCACTGGCTATCAAAAGAGAAAAATAAAACAATTCCTGCCCTCAAGAAGCTGATATTCTACAAACAGTTGTGCCAATGATGCCCATAGAGTGTTTGCATTCAGTGGGCTAGATATAGAAATCAAATGAGAAAACAATGAGCATATTATGTAACCAGAATTCCTCTAAGCAATGCCAACACAGAGACAAAAATGAAACAATCTCTACCCTTTGCCTGTCCAGTAAAGTCTAAGAATCCCTTATCCAAATAATGTTTTGAAATGCACAAAGTAAAATATATAGGGTTACAAAGAGAATCATTTATGTTATAACACAAATTTCAGAATGTTGTTTTAAAGTTCATAGTCCTTCCTTTATTATGGTTTAGCCCTTTTTATTCATATTTGACTCTTTATCATCCTATTCTGAATTTTGTTGACATAGTTACTGGAGTGGTTTGCCATTTCTTTCTCCAGTTCATTTTACAGATGAAGAACTAAGGCAAATAGGGTTAAGTGACTTGTTCAGAATCAATTTTAACTCAAGTCCTTCTGATTCCAAGCTCAGTGCTCTATCTACTATGTATCTCACTGTCCCTAAAGACCCCTATTTTGGATTTAATTCCTTTCTTGCACTCCCTTAGTTTTCACAATTTTCCAAATGAAAATAATGATGACAAGGGTTGCAATGGTGATGACAACACACAATATTCCTTTCTTAACAAGGAATATTTTTGGTCCAGACCAGAACTTAACTATAACAATTGTGAACCCTTTGGAGTTTTATTTAAACACCCAGTTATTTGACTATTTTCCTTATGAATAATAGCATTCCCTTCCTTAAATATCCTACATCACTTCTTCATTTCCCCTTTCTAAATCTGATCTGAAGAAAATATCGTAAATTAGAGTTGTCACCGATTAGGTAATTTGAGATAAATCTGAACTTTGTAAAGCTGCTATATAGCATTTTATTATGACTTTATTATATACCAGTAAGACCCTAAAAAAGACTTATTGCACCTCCCACACTGACTAGTTTGCAACCTAGATTAGTTGAATATTCAGCAAATCAGCAGATGCTAAATTTGTTTTTACTCTATAAAAGTAGTATTTGAAATAATAGTGTCGGTTGAATCATTAATAAATAGAAATAATCATAAGGCTATTTGTCTGAAAACCCTTCTTTGGTTGGAAAGAACAGGTTCATTATCCCTAGTAGTCCAAATCACAATCTCCTCTTGTTCTTTTGGGAAAAAACTCAGGAAAAAAAAGTTTAATTTTCTTACTGAAGTAATTCAAAATAATTCTGATTTTTCTTGGTATTGATAATTGCAATGAATTAGAACTGAAAATAAGTTAACTGCATGTTATAGATACCTAAGTAAATAATTTTTACAGAACAAATTCTTTAGTGACAATTCTAAGTCATGCTTCATATATTAATTGTTGTCACATGGGGTTAACCTTTATTCCTTTTAAAACATAATGATTTCCTCATAAATAGTTCCATTTTTATGAGAAAATAGACTAATACCAGCCAATAATGCAAATAAGAATCCTTCAAATTCCATTATTTCACTAGAGGTTGTGAATAATTATAATCTTATAAATGAATAAATCATATTTATAATGAAAAATAATGGAATTTTCAATTTCAAGCTTTAGTGATGTCCTCAATGTATTTGTAGTTTGAAAAGATCTTTTTTAAAATAGATCTCAAGTGTGAGACAAAAGAAGTTTTTTATTTTTGAGTCAAGGGAATTGAGGTTGGACCATTGAAGTCATTTTACCCCTTCCTCTCAATTTCCTTATTCATAAAAGGAAAATAATACTTGCTTTAACTACTTCATAACTTTGCTTTTAGGAAAACATCTGTAAAATTTAAAGTATTATATAAGTATAAATTCTTATTCCTTTGAATTGTATTAAATACTTTTTTCTCCACTTCATTTTTGATATCACCATGGACGCCTTCAGAATTCATCTTAACAGTAATGTCATGCTCACCATTCAATTCCTCAACTTTCTGAACTCCAGTGACTTCATGATTCATCCTAGTTCACGTATCTACCAAAGTTGTCAGAATACAAATTTTTCATTTTCAGAGAATTGTACCACATTTAATCAATCAATAAATCAACAAATATTTTTTAAGAGTCTACTCTGTGTGGAGCAGCTAGGTGGCACAGTGGATAGATCACTGGCTGTGGAATCACGAGTATCTGAGTTCAAATCCAGCCTCAGACACCTAATAATTACCTAGCTGTGTGGCCTTGGGCAAGCCACTTAACCCCATTGCCTAGAAAAAAACCTAAAAATAAGAGTCTACTGTGTGCCAGACTCTGGATTAGCCATTGATTTGTCTGAAGAAAACTACCATTCTACCTACTTCTAAATTTCTCTTTCACAATGAGCATATTTTTTTCTTCTTGTCGTAAGCTTTGACCTCTAGTCTCCTTCCTTCCAGTTTTCTAATTCTTCTTTCTAACTGACTTCATTCACTGTTAATATCAAGTCTTGACTCATTGATCTGGAACATATCCTCTAAGGTTTTGTTATCTACAATACTAGAATCTATTTGTTATCTACAATACTAGAATCTATAAAACTCTTCTTAATTGGCTAATTTTTTATTACTTTATACCCATGATTCAGTTTCCCTAGTCTTGCTTCAAGTAAAGTAAAAATTTCCAGAAAGTTGCAACACTGAAATGACTTCACTCAGTACAAATTTAGAGTGTATAAATTCAACTATGCTCTTCCTGTTTGACCATCCTGCTGAACATTCTATCTTTTTTCCCCCAGTGAGTATTCCAAAACATTTCCTTTGTCTTGATGACAAATACACCTCCAAAGTTACAGCAAATAACTTGAGTGGCTACTTTTCTAAGCTATCTAAAGATATACAAAGAGATATTGCATTATACCCCTCTTTCGTCATCAACAATCCTTAACATTGTCACCAGTTTTCTCTTCTGCTTAAGTCACAAAAGAAAAGTCATTCTTTTGTTCCACTGATTTATTCTGCCTTCTGCAGAATTCTTCTTCAGCATTTATTCCCTCTTCATTATGAATATCCAATCTCTCCTTTCTATTTTCTTGAATTCTGTCCTTTCAATTTGCCTGAAACATGCTTAAATCTCTCCAATTCTACATAAAATATCCTTTGACTTTTATAGGGAAGAGGCATTTATCAAACATCTACTATGTGGTAGGCAATATGCTAAGTGCTTTAAAAATATTTCATTTAATCCTTATAACAATTCTGAGAAGTAATGGCTATTATTATTTTACCTTTATGCAGATGAGGAAACTAAGGCTTATAGAGGTTAAGTGCCCAGGGTCACACAGTTAATAAATAGCTAAGGCCGAGTTTGAACTCAGGAACTGACTCCATGCGTAACACTATATTATTCACTATGAGTTGCCTCTGGTGGTATGGAGTTGTCTTATATGATTCTACTGCAACTGTTTCCTCTAAGACAATTACTGATTTCCTATTTACCAGCTCTAATAGCAGTTTTCCATTGCATATTACTGTTTACCTCTTATTTGGCTCTAGGTATCACAGCTTAGTTATCCCAGTAACTAGATAGTCCTGGGCCCAAAGTCAAGACGCTTCATCTTCATAAAATATCCTTTGACACTTACTAGCTTTGTGACCCTGCCTTGGCTCTTCATTTGTAAAATGAGTTGGAGAAGGAAATAGCAAGCCACTCCAGTTTTTTGCTTTTTTTGCTAAGAAAACCTCAAATTGGATCACAAAGACTTGAACATAGCTGAATCACCTAAATAGCAATAAAAGCATTTGACTCTGTTGATCTAGGTTCTTCTTTTGTGATATCTCTTATTTTTATAACCCACTCTCCTGTTTCTTTGTATACCTTTCTAATTATTCCTGTCTTTAGTTTCTTCTCTGGTTCCTCATCTTTTTTCAGAACAGATGAAATGCATGTTCTCTAAAGTTTTTATTATAGTCTTCTTCTCTTTAACCTGCTCCTTCATAATTTTATTAATTCCCCATAGCTTCTATTAATTCCCTGATGTAGATGGCTCCAATTCTACATTTTCCATTCTGATATCTCTCCTGAGTTCATTATCTACTTATCCTCCTGCCTACAAGCAAACTCTACCTCATTTCACATCTGTTCCTCAAACCTTGACATATTCAAAACTGAATTTGTTCTCTTTTTTCCTCTAAAACTATTATTCCCATTTATAATTTCACTGTTTTCCTCAGTGGTCCCACCATTTACTTGTTTGAAAACTTGTTATTTTGTATTCTACCTTCTTCTTCCCCCATAATTAGTATAACTGAGTACTATCAGTTCCGTCTCTTAACACGTCTGGAATATAATCCTTCCTCTCTATTCCAAACATGATATCTAGGATTACCATCCACCTGAATTCTTGGAATAATCTTCTAAAAAAACAGTGCTCCTTCTTCCATTTCCACCACCTCTATTCGTTGTTCACAGAGCTGACAAAATTCTTTTCTTGCACAGAGACTGACAGAGAGTGGAGCTATATGATTTCATGGGTATAAGGAAGAAACACCTACTAATGTCGATTAGTATCTTTTTTGCAGTTTATAGTCAGGCAATCTGATTGCTATTGACTATCCAAGTGTCCAGTGTCAGGACACAAGGGCGGTAAAACTTAAAAACAGGTCTTCCTGGCTTAGAGGTCAGATCTAACTCTATACGTTCTCTTTTACATTTTATTTGTATTATCATTTACTCCTACTAGACTGTAAACTCCATTGAACAAGAGCTAGGTTTTAATTCAAACTTTATAGCTTCCCCATTGCTTATCAAGTATGGTAGTCTTCATTTAGGGGGCACTTAATAAATGTTTAATTAAATTGCATATTTTAAAGTTGCCTTACTTGGATAAGTGGTTCTTTAAAAGTTGGCATAAAATGGGAAAAAAGTAATACTACTCTTGTTTTGGAATTCATTTCTTCTATCTTGTTTGAGAGCTGAAGAACTTTGGAAATTGCCATGGAGTTCCATAGTGATGCAGATTTAATGAGACCCAGTGCCATGTTTTAATTGCCTGGTCCCAACAGTAGCTCTTAGTGTTCTTGCCTGTTTGATTATAAGGTTTTTCATGGAGTTTCAATGGACATCTGAATTTGATGCTGAGGAACAACATGGGAATTAGAAACTGACTCTTCAGCATTAGGCACTGTGACATAGACACTTCTTGCCAGAGGACATCTTGTCATTTATTGGGGTATCATCCTTCTTTTCCTGTTCTATCTTACCTGGTTGTTGTTTAGTTGTTTCAGCTAAACATGTCCAACTCTTGATGACTCCATTGGGATATTCTCGGCAAAGATACTGGAGTGATTTGCATTTCCTTTTCAAGTCCATTTTATAGCTGAAGAAAATGAGACAAACAGGGTTAAGTGACTTGTCTAGGGTCACACAGTTGGCCTTTTGTCTGAGGCCATATTTAGACTTAGGAAGACTAGTCTTCCTAATTCCAAGACCAGTGGCCTAGCGTCACCTAGCTGCCCATCTATCTAGTTAGATAGTAAAATAATAATCTGGTCAGCAAAATAATAATTTCTTAAGGAAAACTCAGCTCATCTGTGGGAGACTTTCAGTAAGCAGTTAAAAACAGTGGCATGAGGTCACTGGGTAAGTCTCTGACATTTATTGTCTTTAAGTTTGTCAAGTACTTTAGTGTTTTGGCCTAAAAAGTGCCAAATTAAACAATCCTTTCCGGGATGGATTGCAGAAGCTTGCCTGCCACTTGGCTCTCCTCCAAGTTATCATGCTTGGGAATGGGGTTGCTTGAGTACAAACAGGCAATCTGAAGTGTACACCACAAAGAGGAAAACATGCTTTATTCCAAGGGGATGTGCTTACAGGCCTTATGGAGCTCTTCACTTCTCAATAGCCAATTACTTATATCTCACACATCTCTGAGAAACAGTGCAAGATGGCTCTGCCCCTTTTCCATTTGGGGAAAGGGTAACCCCAAGGCAGAGAGTGGAATTATACTTCTGACACAAAGTTAGGATCAGCATACAATCAGTAGCTTAACAATTACTAAGTATCTACTGGGCATCTGATCCTGTGTCACATTCTCTAGGATGTTTATGTAATTTATTGAGGAAATATGCTGCCCTCTCTTCCCTTGAAAAATGGAAAATCAGTAAAGGTCTTTCCATTCTCACTCAATTCTAGTTATCATTGATTATTTGGAGGTGTTCTCAATCTATAACCAGCTCAATGTTAGGGACTCAAGCTTTTAAATAAATTTTATATACTCTATTTTCAAAGGTCTCTATGTAATAAAGAATTAACTTCCAACCACAGATGTCCATTATGGAATTGAGCATAAATCTTTCCATAAAAGATATGTTTTTCCCTCACTATATCCTACCATATCTCAAGAACTGAACTATCAACTGCTATTTAATGGCCTCTAAGTCAAGAATTATTAACTATTAACATTTTTATTTATCTTGTACCCTTTTGGTAGTCTGGTGAGGTTTATCAACTTATTCTCATGAAATTTACTTAAAATCTATAACTGAACAAAATACTAAATTTTAGTTAATTATTAGTGAAAATAAAAAAGTATAATTTTTTTTCCATTCAAGTCCATGGACCCCTCTAAATATATCTTCTGAGTCCTTGAGGATCCATGGACTTCATGTAAAGAAATCCTGCTAAATCATTAAACTAATTGTATATATAAATGGAAGAGTTTCTTTTTCTCCTTGCTCAAGGGCTATTTCCCCTTAATTTGCACATGAATTTAACAAATCTGGTTATTTATAAACCAATTAGAATTAGTAAACTAGATTAGAAAGGACAAGACAGCTGCTAATACTGGCAGGTATTATTTATTTTTTAATTTGAATTTTTAAAATTTAAGGCAGTGAGGTTAAGTGACTTGCCCAAGGTCACACAGCTAGGCAATTATTAAGTGCCTGAGACAGGATATGAACTCAAGTCCTCCTGCTTCCAGATCAATACTCTATCCACTGTGCCACCTAAATGTCCCCCCCCCCCGTATTATTTATTTAGAAGTGAGCCTCTAAGGTTATCAGGACCTATTTACAAATGTTATTTCCAAAAAGATAGAGGTAAGAAACTATGGCTTCTGATAAAGAACCCTAAGATCTTAGCTTAAATCGCAGCTTGGACACTCTCTACCTATGTGACCCTAAGCAAGATCACTCAATTTATTGGTCATCTGCTGGTTTTGGCTATTTTTCCATCTGCAAAATAGAGTATCAAGGAGGAATTGCTCTAGTTTAGTTCTGAAGTACCTTCTAGCTCTGAAATACAGGAAAATAACCTTTATTCCTAAAAGGGGCTTAAAAAAAGAACCTGATCCATAGTAGGTGCTCAATAAATGTCCACTCATTCTCACTCTTGATTCTAATTATCATTGATTATTTGTAGGTGTTCAATAAATGAGTTTCACATTTGCTCAGTAGAGTGTTGTGGAGGAATGACTAAATATGATGCAGGTGATTGAATCTTTAAATGGATATTTTTGATGAGTCCTAGAACTAGAAAGCTCAAGAAAATTTTAGTTAAACACAAATTCAATCTCTCAAAATTGTTCTTCAGTTGTTTCAGTTATGTCTGAATCTTAGTGACTTCATTTGAGGTTTTCTTGGCAAAGTTACTGTAGTGGTTTGTCATTTCTTTCTCCAGTTCATTTATAGATGAGAAAACTGAGGCAAAAAAAAAGGATTAAGTAAGATACCTATTGAATTTCTGAGGCCTTATTTGCATAATCAAAAATGAGTCTTCACTCTCTGCACCTACCTTCTATGAATTGAGAATGTGTTTCTCCAAGCCAAAAAGAATTAGACTATAAATCGCTAGCTTGGTGATGCAGTGGAGAGAACACTGGTCCTGGAGTCAGGAGGACCTGAGTTCAAATGTGAC
Source organism: Macrotis lagotis (assembly GCF_037893015.1). Taxonomy (NCBI): domain Eukaryota; kingdom Metazoa; phylum Chordata; class Mammalia; order Peramelemorphia; family Peramelidae; genus Macrotis; species Macrotis lagotis. The sequence continues at coordinate 822,234,600 of NC_133658.1, read as the reverse complement.
CTCAGACACTCAATAATTACCTAGCTGTGTGACCTTGGGCAAGTTATTTAGCCCCATTGTCTTGCAAAAACCAAAAAAAATAAATAAATAAAAATGTAAAAAATGAAAAAAAATAGCTCTTCTAATTTCCACAGACTGAAATGACTGAAGTCCATGAGATCCAAAAATTTGAAGTCCTCACATCCTTCATGTCACTTAGAATTAAAGAATTTAGCTTGATTTTATAAAGCCTAGTGGAGAAGAAATGAAGAAAACGAGTGGGGTCTGCTCTTTGTAAGGAGGAAAAGAATGAGGTAGAACAGAATTGCTTAGCTTGGGGTCTCGAGAAAGAGAAAAATTGACATATAGGGCCTGCTTTAGCCACCAACTGGCTCAAAAGGTGAACAACAAAATGCTTACAATGTGATTCAGTTAATAATATATTTCAGGTATAGATGCAGTGGAGGCTAGAAAGGGATTAGGAAAGGATAGAGAAATGAGTGGAAGGCAGACAAGTAGAAAGTCAGGCAGCAATAGGCAGGCAAGCCCTGTTTCTTCCTGTGAAATCACACAAAATAGAATTACCCCTATATGTTTTACAATTACCTCAAGGTCACATTCTAAATAGTTAAACAAAAATGAATATTCCCTCCCTCTATCTCTATAACCTGATCCTCAGCTCAACAGGTTGGGACCAAAATATCACTGTGCTTCCTATTCTGTCAGAAGATGGTCATCAAAAATTTCATTCTAGAAAGGAACATAGAAATCTATCCCTTCATTTTACAGAAGGAAAAAACTAAGATCCAGAGAGATTCAGTGACTTGCAAAGACCACATAGATAGATAGGGACAGAGCTGGGGTTAGAACCCACAATCCAACACTTTGTCTCTTATATCTTGAGCTTCTCCAATCCAAACCTCACATTTTTATATAATGAAAATTGTGGAAATGGAGGTGATGCAAATATAAAAGTTTCATTGACATTAATGAAGTAATTAAAAGTTATCATCAGTTTGCATTAGCTCAGTATATAATGACATTCCTTAAGTTATTGTTTTAAAAAATGAGACAAAGAGATGAGAGACAGAAGAGAGAATTAGGAAAGAGATATGAGAGAGAGAGAGAGAGAGAGAGAGAGAGAGAGAGAGAGAGAAAGAGAGAGAATAGGATAGACAGACATCTACATAGAGAGGAGAGAGAGAGAGAGAGAGAGAGAGAGAGAGAGAGAGAGAGAGAGAGAGAGAGAGAGAGAGAGAGAGAGGGAGGAGAGAGACTCCTCACAGGGAGAGAAGAGATAGAAGAGAGGGATATGGAGAGATAGGGAGGAGAGAGAGACAGAAAGAGACTGAGACAGAAGAGAGAGAGAGAGAGAGAGAGAGAGAGAGAGAGAGAGAGAGAGAGAGAGAGAGAAGATAGACACACACAACATAGAGAGAAGAGAGACAGAGACAGAGACAGAGGAAGACAGTGAGCTCACCTGTCTTTTTATGAGGTGTAAGTCACCAACTCTAATTATTCTGATGAGATAGAGAAGCACTAGGCCTTCTTTCTGTCTTGACATTTCATTCTAAGTTCTTTCAGACCCTAACATCTGACCTGCTTCTGCATCCACCAGACCCCCAGAAACAGTCATCTGATCTTCTTATGAACCCACAGGGATTCCAAGTTTTCCCCTCCATGGATAAACTTTTAGATGTTGTTTTCTCCAATTAAGAGTGTAAGCCTTTTGAGAGCAGACACTGTCTCCGTTTTCCATTTGTATCCCCGGCACTTAGTTCCATGCTCAGATCATAAACCCTTGATATTTTTTTTCATCAATTCATTCTATTTGAGATTTTTAGGAGTTCCATTTTGAAGGAGACACATTAAATGAGAGCAATACTAGATTGCACTGATGATAGGTTATTTCCAAGGATGCATTCCTTAAATAAGTAACAGAAGACAAATGTGTGTTAGAGCTGGAACTGCACTGTATTGAGATGATGGTAACTATTGAAAGTTTTGATAGACATGATAGTTTTGATTATGAATGTAATAACTCAAACTAGGGGGAAACTTAGTAGTTTTTTTTTCCCCAGAGAATATCAATGATGTTATTTGTCTGTGGGGATATTAGCCTTTCAATGGGTCCTGATGTTGACTGTGGCACTAGGTGTATAAAAAAACTGTGTGGGAGTAGATAATAGCTATATCTTCTCCTTCTTTTCTCTTTCTGTATTTCTGTCTCTACCTCTCTCTAGACGTCTGACCATCTCTATTTCTCTCTCTTTTTTCTGTCTTCCTCTCTTTGTGTCTATCTCTGTCTCTCTGCCTCTGTCTCTATGTCTTTGTGTTTTTTTAAACAGCAACTTATGGAAGTTATTATGAAATGAATTTAATAAATTTCATGAAATCCGTTTTAATAACTTTTTTGTTGTTGATATCTTTTGTTTTTAATGTCACTTTCACATTTACTTTTCACCATCCAAAGAATAAAAAAGAAAGAAGGGCAAAAAACAATTCAGCAAAACTATGTCCAATATCCCCTCAGCTTTTCAAAGAAGGAAGGGAAATACATTTTCATATTTCTTCTTTGGGACAAAACTTGGTCATTATAATTACATAGAAATGCTTCCATTCTTTGGGGGGTTTTGTTCCACTTTTGCTTACTAAATGAATACCTCCAATGGTGTAAAAGATCTTTCCTTGAGTTGCCATATTGTCTCATATACCTGCTTTCCTCATCAATATTTCCTTGACTGACTGGCCTATTAACTCCTAGTACATAGTAACCAAGGTTCAGATATCCAGGTTCAAAGAACTAAAGATGTTCTCCGGTGACCCCAATGCATTTAAGACCCTTTAAAGATAAGGATTATTTAAATATTGAGTTTTACTTTGTAATGCACCCTGAACCTTATCTATTTTCCAGAGTTAGATTTTATGGTTAGTCTATGGAGAGCTCATTCTAAGAGTCACTGAGTCACTGAATGTGCAAGATCAGACAAAATTACATGAAGGTTAGTGAAAGCTTAGATGAAATCTTTAAAAACTTTGATTTAAGCTCACACACACACACACACACACACATGCTCAGGTCACTTTGAAAAATGGAAGATGATTTGAGTCTTTTCTTTGTCTATATGTGTTTGCTCATTCCTAAGTTAATGCATTTTTGATCAGAAAAACTTGCACCCCATTCCACCTTAGAATCTTTCTTATGGGATTTGTTGTATTGATGTTTGATTGACGTGTTATTTCTTTTGCTTTTAGAAGCTGCCAAAGAGCATCTGACCATTGATCTGTTTATTACCCTTTCTGACCTCTGACAATTACTCAGACAAAAAATACCATTTCTTCTGCCCAGGAGCTTTAGGGCATAGAGTAGGGTAAAGGAGAAAAGAATTTATCTCTGACTTCTGAAAATCAACAGTGTGGTGGCTTATAGAAATTTTTGTTAATCTCTTACAGTATGGAATTCTACTCATCATCTACTCTTTAAATCTTTTAATCAATCAATCATTAAATTGAAAATTGTTTATTAAATGCCTACTTTATAACAAGGTACTGAGGATGCAAAGCAAAATATGAAACACTCCCAAGTCTTAAGAAGTTTACAGGATAACAGAATATACAATTTGTACATATATAAGGCTATCCAGAATATGATTAAAAAAGACAAAAGTGAAATGTTCTATTCTAAAGGAACTTCTAAGTTAGAATGGAAAATAATATGAAAATATACACTTATCAGAATGATTATTATAAACTAGCCTTTATAGGGAGTTTTAAAATTTGAAAAATACTACATAAATCATTTCATCTCATCCTCACAAGAACCCTGCAAATTATGACTCCCTTTTTCAGATGAGGAAACTGAGGCAGAGAGACATTAAATGATTTGCCCAGGCTCACACAGCTAGAAAATTCCCAAGATAACATTTGTTCTCACATCTTCCTGACTGTAGTCTACCACTGTGATCCACTATCCAACCTAAATATATTCCATAGAGATAGAAAATAGATTCCAGGTAACTTGGAGGGAAGGTGTTAACAACTGAGTAGATCGGGGAAGGTTTCATTTAGAAAGTGATGTTTGGTCTGAGCCTAGTAAAATTAGGGACTCTACATGGCAGAGAGTCAACATAAAGAGGCAGAAGGCAGAAATAGAGTTTTGGTTGTGAGAAATAGTAATAAGATCAATTTGACTAGAGAGTCTCATGTGAATGGAGGTAAATGTGTAATAAAGATGGAAAAATATTTGGCATTCAAGTTGTGGATTTTAAGTGCTAAGCAGAATAGTTTATGTTTGAATCAAGAGGTAAGAGGTGAAAAAACCAAAGTTTATTAACATAGGGACAGAGTTGCCCTTTATTTTAGGAAATTTACTTTGGTAGCAGTAAAGATGCTGGGTTAGGGCATAATGAGAACAAATAGTACTCTTTTGTGAAGGTCCAGACTAGTGATAATGATGATGACTTGAACTAGGACTGTGGCTGCTTAAGTAAAGAGATAAGAAGTACATGACATGTTGTGGAAGTAGAATTGGCAAGATGTAGCAATTAAGTGAGTTATGGGGAGCTAGAGAGTGAGGAAAAGAGGATGACACTAAAACTGGGAGCAAGGTAACTGCACAATAGTAAGAGAATTTAAAGGAGGGATGTGTTGGGGGAGGTGAAAAAATAGTTCTATTTTTGAATGTGTTAAGGTTGAAGTGCATATGGATCATCTTACTGAAATGTCTAAGTGATGTGGGATTAGATAGGAAAAGAACCAAGTCTGGGAATTATCTGTAGAGAAATGATAAGTGAATCTTTTAGAGCTGATAAAATCACCAGGTGAAAGAGTACAGAGAAAGGGAGAAGGGGAAAGTATACAGAATTGAATTTTCAGGTATATCTACAGTTAAGAAGCATGAAATGTATTATGATCCTGTAGAGAAGACTAAGAAGAAGCAGTAACTTCAGAGTGAAGATGAATCAAGAAACAATGGTATCACAGAAATCCAGAAAGAAAAGTGTTCAGCATTGTTAAATGCTACAAGCAAGTAAAGAAGAACGAGAATTGAAAAAAAAGGTTGTTGATTTAGCAATTCAGAGATCATAGTTAACTGGAAATAATTTAAATTGAGTGATGCCATCAGAAACCAGATTGCAAAAAATAGAGTGAGAAGAAAGGAGTCTATGAATATAGATAGGAGTGTACACTTCTGTATACAACTGCAGTTTTTCCTAGGATAGGAAGACTAGAGCATGTTTGTAGGCAGCAGAGGAGGCATAAATAGTAAGGAAGAAATTGAAGATAAGTGAAAGGGCGAATGATTAAGTGATAAATCTATCAGAAAGTTGGAAGAGGATGGAGTCGAGGTTACATTTATTTTTTTTCTTTAGAAAGTTTTTATTAATTTTGAGTTTTACAGTTTTTCCCCCCAATCTTGCTTCCCTCCCCCCCCCAACAGAAGGCATTCTGTTAGTTTTTACTTTGTTTCCATGGTATACATTGATCTCAGTTGAATGTGATAAGAGAGAAATCTTATCCTTTGAAAGAAAAATGAAGTATAAAAGATGGCAAAATTACATAATAAGATAACGTATTTTTTTTTCTAAATTGAAGGTAATAATCTTTGGTCTTTGTTCAAACTCCACAATTCTTTCTCTGAACACAGATGGCATTCTCCATTGCAGACAGCCCAAAATTGTCCCTGGTTGTTACACTGAAGGAATGAACAAGTACATTAAGGTTGATCATCACCCCCCATGTTGCTGTCAGGGTGCACAATGTTTTTCTGGTTCTGCTCATCTCACTCAGCATCAGTTCATGCAAATCCTTCCAGGCTTCCCTGAATTCCAATCCCTCCTGGTTTCTATTAGAACAATAGTGTTCCATGACATACATATACCACAGTTTGTTAAGCCATTCCCAATTGAAGGACATTTACTTAATTTCCAATTCTTTGCCACCACAAACAGGGCTGCTATGAATATTTTTGTACATGTGATGTTTTTACCCTTTTTCATTATTTCTTCAGGGTATAGACCCAGTAATGGTATTTCTGGATCAAAGGGTTATTGCACATTTTTGTTTCCCTTCAAGGTTACATTTAGAAAGAGGCATCTGGTGAAAAAACAGAGACCAGAGTAAAAAGGTAGAAGAAACAGGGAGATAAAGAAAAGGGAAAAAATGAACAGTTCAGGATGAATAACTTTTAGTCTAGGTCTTCACATGGATAGAACAGGAAAGAATAGAATAGAAGGCTTAAGGAGAGAGGAGAAGGTTTGGGAAAAACCACTCACTGTGTGCAATAAGATATAAATCAATTAGGGGGATTAAAAACTCTTGCTGAGTTAAAGATTGAGAAATTACAGCATACTGGGGAAAAAAACAATGTCCCGAGAGTATGAAGTCCTAAATTCTAGTCTAGAACTGAAGCATCTAAGTGGTTCAGATGATAGAACACTGGACTGAAATCAGAATAAAATGAGATACGTAATAGTTGTTTATCCCTGCCTAGGTCACCACTCTGTGTCTCAATAGCCTCATCTATAAAATAAGAATAATAATAGGATTTAGTTCACAAGGTCATTATGAGCATCATGTGAGAAAACAAATGAAAGGCACTTTGCAAATTTTAAAGCACCACATAGATGCTAGTTATCATTGCTTATCTTCTCTATGCCTCAGTTTCCTCACTTAGAAAATGTGGGTAATCATAGCACCCAAATCAAGGATGGTGTAAAGATCATATTAAAATGTATATATAAAGAGCTTTGTAAAACACTAAATTCATATATATATATATATATATATATATATATATATATATATATATATATACACATATATGTAAATATATGAGTTGCTTGTTCTTATTATTTACTTAATATCTCTGTCTACAGTTTTTGTAATATAATTAACTGAAACTATTATGTGAATTAAAAGTCCATCCTGTCTCTGACACGAATTGGAAGTTATTCTGAACCAGTCATTTAACTTATTGTGTTTCTAAGACTATATGTCACAAACCAGGTGATGCCCTGTATTAGTAAAGAGTGCTACTGGGCAGCAGGGTGACACAGTGGATAGAGCACCAACCATTGGAATCTGGAGGATTTGAATTCAAATCCAATCTCAGACACTTAATAATTATGTGACAGTTTGATCTTGGGCAAGTCACTTAACACCATTGCCTTGCAAAAAATCAAAACCAAATAGTGTTACCACACCCTTATAGAGTATAATTTCCCTATACTAATGTCATCACAGTTCTAAGTCAAAAATAATCAAACAAACAAAAATTAATGATAAAAAGGCTGAAATATGCCTGGAAGGGTGATTGCTAAGTTTTGACTTACATTCTGAGTTGAATATCCTGGTATCTCTAGGTGTGGCAGCCAGGTAACTGACCTTGCACATGTTATAAATGTGTATTATTCTTTCTACTGAATAACTCATCTCATTGAAACTGTCTTGGCAAATACTGTAGTGATTGCTTTTATTTGATTCCGAAAGACAAACAAGCTTTTATATCATATAACATAGGTTTTAAAGACAGAAAAGGTTTTAGAGAGAGTCTCCTCCAACTCTCTTATTTTTTAAATATGGATCTTTTAATGGATCTATAAATATGGATTTTTAGATATGATCTTATGGACCTGTAAAAATTATACTATGGCAATAAGTTCAAGTGTCCAAAAAAGATATGACTGAAGAACTGAATAGTGAAAAGGAATGTAACCCTTTATAGAATGCCAATTAAATACTGGGTCACTCACTACAGAGCTACCCACCCACCAAACCTCTTGGCCTTGAGCTTCTTAGTGTGCTGTAAAAAATGATGAAAAAGATGGTTTTAGAGGAACCTGAGGAGACTTGCATGAACTGATGCAGGGTGATATGAGTAGAATCAGGAGAAAAATTCATGCAATAACATAAAACAAACATCGAAAGTTGTAAGGATTCTGATTAATACAATGACCTACAGTAATTCCAGAGGAGCAATGATACAGTGGGTCACTATTTATCTCTTCACAGAGATGTTATGGACTCAGGCTACAGAATGAGATATACATTTCAGATATAAAATTAGTTTTGTTTCACTAGACCTTATTTTGTTACAAGGATCTGTTTTGTTTTATTTTTCCTTCTCTGGGTCCACAGGAAAGAAGGTGAGAGAAAGAAAATAAATACTGGTTAATTAAAAAAATAATATTTAGTTTATAAAAATTGCCTACACAAATAAAACATGCACTTACCTCAATTCCTCAGCAAACATTGCTATAGTACATTCATTTAACCAAGACATCTTAGTGAAGAGAAAATGAATGGTATAATCTAGGGAGGCACACAAAGACTGACTGCTTCTGACAACATCCACAAATGCATGGACAGATGCAAGCTGATATCACATTATAAACTCCTTCAACTTGTCCCCATTAAAAAAAATGAAAAACTAAAAACAAAAACCTATTTGTTGTCAGGTTATCAGAAGCAGGAGTGGATGAGTCACAGTTCTAACTCCTCATTAGTTTAATGAGAAGAGGGAGATAGGAATAGAGGGAGCTTGTTTGGGTAATTTTCTCACCGTTACAAACTAAAAGGAAATTAAAACAAGAAATAATCTCTGTTGGGTCCCTGCAGTGGTAAATTCAAGGACTTTGGCCTAGAACAGCATAACCTCTATATGGAAAAAAGAAAAAGAAGAGAATAGTAGCTTGGTTTAGCAATTTTCAGAACAAAAGGAAAAACAGAAATTTATTGTTAGCCAAAAGCATTCAACAGCTGCAATTGAAGTGGGTAGAGTCTGTATATTTTTATCCACTCTTATCAATGAGGTTCATAGAATTCAAAGGACAAATATTCAGCCACACTCAGACTCAGCCACACTCAAATACCTTAAGTTATCTGCAAAATTAATTGAAAAAAAAATAACCTGTAAGCCTCTAGTGAGAAGCAGCTAGACACAAAGGATATGTTGGAATTGAAGGGTAGAATATGCTCTCTCGAATTCATTGCTCTTCCTAAGACCTTTTTGGTTCATGTCAAGGATAGTGAAGCAGTACATGTGCGTGTGTACATAACTTCTAGAAATTCAAGCTGATTGAGTCTTTGACTGGTTCTACATGTCAGCATGTTAGCGGACTATGAAGCTTTATAATCAGGTAGACAAAGGAAGTTGGAACCAAGAATGGTACCAATCTTAGGATAAGCAGATAAGATTAAATACAGGAAGAATGTTCTGAGTATCAAGAGCTAATCTGATATACATCAATGACACTGTCTGTATTGACATGGACAAAGCATTCTGGTCTAAGCAATCTGCACTGTTCTTTTTTTTTTTTTTTGGAAGATTTCTCATATCATATAAAACACACACCCACAATACATATACACACATTATAATATACCTGTCCTACAGAGTCTAGAAGACTACATTCTAAAGCAATACAATGCACACATGTATCTGTAGGGGATTCAGGATCTGTAGGAGATTCAGGAGAAAGAACAGGGTTTAGCTGTCATCAATATGGGAACACTCAATGTGGTATGCAAATGAGTATATACTCTGTAAATTTTATATTCTTAGTTCCCCAAAGAGAATTCAGAAGTAAGCAACTCTTTAATGCACCTGTCATTATCAGTGAATAGATGCTGGAAACCTCTTCTGCTGATTTTTTTTTATTTTGTGATTTTTATTAGCTTTTTAAAAATAGAACAAAATCACTGACTTATGGAAGTAATACGCTAGATTGAGTTGAGGGAAGCTGGAGTAATTTTCTGATTTTTTCATAAGGCAGACCTTAGGATAGCTAGCAGATGGTACCATCTTTACTTTAAAATCACTTAAGAGAAAGAATATGCCTATAGGTAGAATAGGACAAGAATCCCTGAACTGCCCAGGCCATAGAAAACTTGGCATATATGGTTGTTTCAGAGAGCAAACAGGGATATAAAAGAACAAGTTTTGTAAATTAGTTTTTCATATGGTAAAACCAAAAATAAGATGGGCTGAAGGATTCTCCCAAGCTCACACTTATATTATGAGTAATATAGTTGAATCTTCCATGAATTCCTTCAGGGAAGGAACTGTTCTTTGTTTTTTTAAATTTTTTTTTAGTCACAAGGTCAATATACATTTATTAAGCTCCTACCTTATACTAGGCAAAGCAACTAGGTAGCACAATAACAAGAGTAGAGCCTGGAGTCAAGAAGTCTCATATTTTCTGAGTTCAAATCTGGCCTCAGACTCTTATTTTCTGTGTAACCTTGGGCAAGGCACAACTCTTCAGTTTCTTCATCTGTAAATTAAACTGGAGAAGGTAATGGTAAATAACTCTAGTGTCTTTGCCAAGAAAACCCCAAATGGAGTTTTGAAGAGTCTGACATAACTGAAAAATGACTGAATATTTATTTTCTTTAGCCAATGATTATTTAGAAAAGCAGACAGAATACTTCCAAAAATGATCATACAGCCAAGAAACTTCCTGATTGACTGAGAATGAGGATGAGATAATAAAATTGTCCAATGAATTTACCATAAAACACCCAAGCAAGAAAATCCCAAATTAGCTTGGTTATTCTCTGCAGGAGGTGACACAATTCTTTTGGGTGGCCATTGAAAGAGTCAGATATTTTAGACCTAAAGAGATTCTTCAGCCACATCTGGGAAAATCATAGGGAAAAAAATTCTTAAAGCTTAAAATGTTTGTCTCATCACTTCTAATTACCTGACATTCTTCCTGAATTTGAATTTGTTTATCATCTCTATATGAACAGATCCTAGACATAGATTCATAATCTGGATTGTGTGATAGCAGAATTATAAAATGACCCTGATGCTATATTCAAACATCTAGTCACAGTGGCAAGAGAGGGGCAAAAGAGACAGTTAAATTAGAGGTCACTTACAAGAGATCTCAAACAAAAAAAAAAAAGTAGGCTCAGGGATCAGAATAAATCTGAGTTGAAGCTTAGTGATCAGGAAAGGTTTGGAAAGTAGGAGACTCCTTTCCTATCCTACCCTTTGTCACCTACAAGCAAGATTTGCATTCCTGAGAAATAGATTCTGATCACAGCCCTTTACTTACATAAAAGATTTTTCCTGTGACATAGCAGATTTGCTTAAAAGTGGTGTATATTACTGGTACAGCATATAACTGGCACCCACCCTAATATCACCTCATAAGACAAGTAATGGGAATTTAAGACTGGAAAGGAGCTCAGAGGTCATCTACTCTAAGACTTTTTTTTTTGCAAATATAGAAGCTGTTCCAGAGAGCTTGTGACTTGCCCAATGTAATAATGGTTATAAACAAAACTTTAATTTTAAACCAGATTTTTTTTGATTCTAAATTCAATGTGGTTTCCAAGTTAGTTCTTATCTCTCTTCCTCTCTGTAATTTTGTTTAGTGTAATGGAATCAGACAAAACTCATATTTTATGAAAAAAGTATATAATTATTAAATGCAGAAATGCATTTATATATATTAAACATGGATATAATATGCATTTACATATATTATATATGGGCATGAATATATATTTACATAAAAACTCCCTTAGATGAAGATTCCAAAATATATCACACTTAAATGGATGACCTGGTTAAAAAAAACACATATTTATTTATTTTTACCAACAAGAGAGTTTTTTTAAAACCAGGCAAATGATAACATATTCTATTTGAAGTAGAAATATCTCATCTGTTATGACCCATTCATTTGTCCCAGGAATAACCTAGCATAAGTCATAAGTACTTTGTGAATTAACAAAATGAAAAATAATTAAAAACTGAATTTTGAAAGAAAATGTTCAAGATAATTATGCAAATCCAAGAACAGAATCTATAATCCCAAAGTTAAAATCATCCCATTCTAATAGTTTTAAGAAATACTCAGTCTAATTTTTAAATGCTATCTAGTAGATTTCTTCATGAGGGGAAGGAGGGGGAAACTATCTTTTTAAATGTGAGAGAAAAAAAACACAGGTGCTTTGAGAAAGAGGTAAAAAAATGTCTACCTCATATTGTTATTCAGTTGTTTAGTTGTTTCAGTATGCCTAGGATCTATTCATATAGAAAGAGATGATAAGCAAATTCAAATTCAGTTCAGTCTGACTTTTCATGATCGCATTTGGGGTTTTCTTGGCAAAGATATTGGAATGATTTGTCATTTCCTTCTCCAGTTCATTTTACAGATGAGAAAACTGAGGCAAACAGAATTAAGTGATTTGTTCAGTCACATAGCTAGTAAATGTCTGAGGCTAGATTTGAACTGAGATCTCCCTAACTCCAGCCAAGATTCTCTATTCACCATGCCACCAAAGATGTAGGTAGTAAATGAATAAATATTCTTTTTCTTAGAAGCCATGACTAACCTCATTTCAGGGGAACTAGAGAAACAGAGGCCACTGAACATCAGCAAAGGGCAGAAAAGACAGGGAACGGAGCTAACTCCAACACATTTTCTGAAATCTTCTAATTCTCTTCAATTCCTCAAGATTTATTATGGTACCTACTTGGTATCTGCATCTGTTGGTGTAACAGGTCTTCCTTACTTTGAGGTCAGATCACTATCCTCTAGGTCACACCTCCTATCAAATCCAGAATATATAAAAAAAATAAATGCACAAAGCTTTTGATGGGTAAGTGGAGGAAAATCTAGATGAATCAAGACTTTTTGAAGAAGGTACCATTTTAACTGAACCTTGAGGAAAACCCAGTTTTTCAAAGATGGAGATAAGGAGGAAGAACATGGCAGGAATGGGGGAAGGTTTTTGCCAAGACATGGAGGTGGGAGAAGGAATGTTGTGAGGAGCAGTAGTAATCCTGTTTGGCTAGAGGGTTGAGTGCATGAGAGGAAGTAATGAGAAATCAGATAAATGGGAGTCAAACTAGGAAGGTCTTTAAATACCAAATAGCAAAGTTGGAATTTTGTTCTAAAGGTAATAGGAAACCACTGAAACTTATTTAGTAGATGAAAGACATGGTTAGAACTTCAAGTTAAGAATATCACCATGGCAAATATTGATAACAGTCCTTTTCACAGTGGGAAAACATTCAAAATTGAGGGCATGCCCATCAATTGAGGAATGTCTGAACAAGCTGCAGTATATGAATGTAATGGAATACTACTGTGCATTAAAGAAATGATGCAAAGGTTAGATTTCAGAAAAACCTGGAAAAACTTGTATGAACTGATGCAAGGTGAAATGAGCAGAACCAGGAGAAAAATGTACACAGTATCATCAATATTGTAAGATGATTAATTCTGAATGACCTACTCTTCTCAGCAACACAATGATCCAAGACAAATACAACAGACTATTCAAAGAAAATGTTTTCCATATCCAGATAAAGAATTGATGGACTCTGAATGGAGATCAAAGCATATTTTCTTCAGTTATCTTATTCTTTCCCAGTATACTTTTTCTTTTTGGTTTATTTCTTCTTTGTCAATGAGACTAAAATGTTTTACATGATACAACATGCATAAACTGTATCAAACTGCCTACCGTTTTTCAGAAGAGGGTAGAAGAAGGAAGGAAGTAAAATTTGGAATTCAAAGTCTTGTAAAAATGAATGCAAAAATTTTCATATTATGTAATTGAAATAACAATATAATTCTATTTAAATTAAAAATAAAAAAATTTAAAAGATATCAATTTAGAAGTTGTGATCTAGCAATGTTACCTCTGGCATTTGAGTAGATGATGCATGAAAGATGGGAGAAATAAAGACAGGATAAACAATGATTATGCATACCAATGGACCAATTCTCTGGTTATCTATTCAATTATCTATCCAAATCTAGATGATAGGTTGCTTTTATCCACTTGTTTCTTTCTCTGTGGATGGATAAATCTAATTCTTGAATGATTATAGATCTCATTTATCTTACTTCATAATGAGCCAGGGTTTAAAGTAGCTAACAAAATGTCTTATGGAAATAAGAGCATCTGAAGGACCACAGTTTCTATACAGAGCCCTTCTTCAAGTGCTGGACATCCTCCATGACAGCACTCAATTAGATTTGCTATGCATATAAATTCCTGAAAATCTTGTCATGATAATTGAAGGCTCATTTGGACGAGTAAATTGGTGAGCATTTTAAAGTACTCACATTTGTTGGTTAATTATCACAGATTTTGAGGATATAAAGGCCAGAGGGGAGATAGTACCTGACTGAGACGAATTCATATTTTGGACAAAGAGGCACTTGTGGATATATAAGTAGAGTGGTTCTTCCGATCTTCCCTTAAGGCATGCTTACTTGGCATTCCAGGTAAGTCCATGGAAGTTTGAGATGGACAAGGGCACATGTGGGCATAGGGTGGTCACGGGATGGGCATGGGCATGAGACACACATATACACACACACGCAGATAAACATACACACATACACACACACACACACACACACACACACACACACACACACACTCACCAAAAACCCCCTCCAAGAACTAGTAGTGTTAAGAAAAGACCTGATACAAGCAACCTGTTAATTCCGGTTTAATTTGAGAACAAAATGAGATATTTGTATGTCATTGAATAGTTACCAGATGAAAGTTTACCTTGATCTAAAATAGCAAGATTGTACAATAAAGAAACAGTAATACTTAACTTCTTTAGCTGCTACCCCACCCCCATCTCCATATGGAAATGGATTTGTTTAGCAGAGCAGGGTTTGGTGACTTATGTAGTCTTCAGACATCCCCCAAATCAAAGAATCCCCAATTCAAGGTGATTGAGATTTTTATGATCTCAGGTGATCAGGGAAAATTACCAGTTGACTAAAGAGATGGACCAATCAGGTCCTAGGGATGACTTTGTCACTTTTTAGGGAAAACTAATCCTTATTTTGGAAAGGTGGGATATTGATCCTATCACATACAAATATTCACTAACTGATTATTATTTGGCCATGGTGACTCAGGGAATTTATACTGAGTTGTATTAAAGTGTTTACAATGGCTGCTAAAATTCTAACATGCTAACAAGGAGATTCTTACCCCTCAGTTCTTATCTTCCAATTAAAGTGGAAAGATAGCTGTCTGAGTTGTTCATTGGGGATGTACTCAGTACCATTCAGCTGTTAAGTTTTGAGTTCATGCTCTCTTTGACAAGCCCATGCTAGAGATGAAGATGCCTTCTGGTTGTGATTTTTTTTTTCCTTCCCATTTGGAAGAGAAGAGTTTTACAAGAGGTGGAAAGGGAGCCAACATCTTTCTGTCCCTGAACACCTGAGCAGCTAGGTAGCTGATATTGGAGTAGTTGCAATAAAAGGAAAATAATTCCCTGGGGGGGTGGGCGGAAGGGGGGGAGAGAAAGAGGGATAAAGACAGAAAGACATAGGCAGAGAGAGACAGAAAGACAGAAGCATAATGAGATGGAGAGAGATGCAAAGAGGCAGAAAGGAACAGAGGCTGAGAGAAAGAGAAACAGATACAGAGTCAGAGCAGAGGAAGAAGAGACAGAAAAGGAGAATAAGAAATGAGAGAGAGAGAGAGAGAGAGAGAGAGAGAGAGAGAGAGAGAGAGAGAGAGAGATTAGGAAAAAGAGGAGTAGGAGTAGAGGGAGGAAGAAGAGGAAAATAAAGCAGAGACAGACTGACAGAGAGAAAGAAGAGAGAGAGAGACAGAGATAGAGACAGAGAGAGACAGGAAAAACCTATGTTTTTGTTGAATCAGACTGTACAGTGAAAGTGAAAATGTTAAATAATGAATTAACAATACTCAAAAAGAAATAATTTTTAAATGTCCCAAGAAGAATTGAATGTTAAGTTGTAGAAAGATTGTACTAGCAGTGAAAAAGTTAATGGATTCTGTTCTAATCATTCTATGATTCTTTACTGCCTCTTTTCTATGTGGAGATAAAACTGCCTAGTCCAAACCTGATCTTATGTAACTTTATCATTTTTTCATCTTGGTAGAAAAACTCTTGGACTACAGTCAAAAGATATATACCTGGGTATGGGCAGGAAATCAATCACTGTGAGAATGGGGAACCTAATTCTTCTAAAGAGAAGTCAAGCTTCCTAAGCTAAACTTGAGGAAACTGGGACGGCAAGGAAGGGGCAGGGATAAGCTCACTTCACCAACCCCTGTGGCCATAACTAAGTGTAAGTATGATATATGCAACATGATTACATTAACATGATATATAAAACATGAATATAATATAAAATAGTACTTATGGAAGATAGGTACTGAGATGATAAAAACAATACTTTACATTGAAAGCTTTGCTATGGTTGAGTCATAGAGGAAATTCGGAAACTCCATTGCCAAAACTTTTTCTTGACTCTTGTAAGTGAAATTTATGAGTCCATTTACCTCTCCTTTACCTTTCTTCCAGTACATTCCTTTTTTGCCCATTAACTCTTTCTTTATAATATATTAAAACTCATATTCAGCTCTTTCCTGTGTCTTATTTATATCTGCTCTAATAAATGAGAAGATTCATGTGAATTATCAGTATCATCTACCAATGCAGGAAACTACAGAGCAAATACACTCATAGCATGCAAGACAATTAGCACAAAAGTAAATAGAAAACAAAGCTTTGTGTATGTGTGGAACCATGAGTCAGCCCTTATGCTTTGGTAGCAAAGTGAGTAAGGAGGAAAGAAGTGTAAGAAGACTGGAACAACAGGAAGGAGTTAGGTTGTAAAGAGATTTAAAGACAAAATAGGGTACTTTAGATTTGATACTAGAAGTAATAAAACTGGAGATTTTTAGTGGATAGTTTAAAAGGCAATGGTGACATGATTAGGCAAGTGTATTAGGTAAATAATTTTGGCAACTCTCTGGAGAAGGGATTGATTAGGGGAATGACTTGGGATAAATAAAAGAGTCCATTGTTACACCTTTCAAAGATTTTTGGCATAAAATAGGGAGGCAACTTATTGGAAGAGATCTTTTGGAAGGTTTTGGAAGGTTTTTTCTCTAACAAATGTGTATATAATTGACAGACCAGCAGCAGGTCTATTTTGTGCTGGGGATGCAAATACAAACAAAAAACAAAGACAGTCCCTTCCCTCTAGAAGCTTACATTTCTAATGAGAGGAGACAATATACAAAAAAGAGTTGCAAAGGGATGGGGGAAGTTTTTTCATAAGGCATGCTTCTTTCAGAAGCAGAACTAGGAGAGAAATGAATGATAGCCACTCTAGGTCTCTTCCCAACTTGGAAGTCTTAGGAAGAGCTCACTAATGAGAGTCATATGGTAGAGAGATGGAAGAATATTCCAGGGTAAGAAGCATGCAAAAATCAACAAACAATAGCCACAATGAGATTTTAAATGTCCTATTAGCTTTCAGTTAATTTTGAAACTTTAAAGGTGACTTCTAGTGAGAAATATAATTTGAAGAATTATTTTGAAGAAGCTTTCCAATTCCTGTCTCATAATTTCATTAATAATATGTGCAACAGACATATAAATTAGTCTCAGAAATGTTTATAGAGCTGGAAAAGTAGATATGCCGGTTATTAGTTAACTATTTTCTCAGTTACCTTTTCCCTGTAATAATAAAGTCGATTTTTTTCGTATCCATTTGCTATCTTCTTCATAACTCAGATTATTGAGGATAAATCCTTCACCAACTTCAGAAGTGTATCACTTGAAGCACCTATTAGATCTATTCATACTTACCTAACTGCTGGTACAATCTTTGTCTTCCCTAATACATTTCTACTTCTTCAACATATCTGGGGCTTTGGTATTAGAATCCAACTTTGTTGGCCCCATTGTTATTATGGTATAATGGTATAAAAATTTTACCAAATCTTCCATTGCTAGGGTTTTTTTTTTATTCTTTCAAATTCATTCTTAAATGTTAGCCTAAAATACTTCAAATGTTCTGGATGAATTGGGTTTCTTGCCACATATTCTCTCAATTTATTGTTGTTTCTTTCCTCCAGTGCTTCATGCTATTATATGAAACTGTTCAGTTTATAATCTTTCATCATCTTCCACCATAAAATTTTGTACAGGAGTTTTTATTGTAAACTATTGTGTTTTTAATTGTAATTTCTCCCCTTTGGTAAAGAGACCAGTGATTGCTTCCTGTGATAATTTCTAGGCACTATTGGTCTATTTTCAAGGGGCCTAATTAACATCCAATATATTTAATATTGACATTTGTTCTTTTGCTATTTTCTATTCTTCATATGAATTACCTGTTTTATTGTCTAGATTGGAGTTACCCTGTTTGCACATCATATCATCTTACTTTAATTCTTTCTTCTAACCTGATATTGATATTGATCTCTCATAAAAAGTAAATGGTCTTAATGGTCTGGAAATAATTTCTACAACAGGAACCAGTAGTTTCCTGTTTTTAAAATTTTTATTGATTTCATTTATGTATGAATAATTTAATGATTGTCATGACCTAAATATTCTGACTGCTTTCTTTAAAAATGTTTTCCTGATAATAACCATGAAATGTCTTGACAAAGGTTCTCTTTTTTATTTTTTAACATTATTAAACTATATTTTCCAACATATTTGTACCATTTTTACTTAATCTCTAAAGGAAAAACATTTTCACTGAAATCCGTAATGATTAATGTGTATTGGTTTAATTTGTATAGTTATTGAATGTTTTATCGATTTTTTCAATTTCCTCCTTTGCTATAGGGACAAGACATAGATGAAAATTATCTTCATTGCAGTCTTTCTGTAACTATTTTTTTTATTTTTAGGTTTTTGCAAGGCAAACAGGGTTAAGTGGCTTACCCAAGGCCACACAACTAGGTAATTATTAAGTGTCTGAGACCGAATTTGAATCCAGGTACTCCTGACTCCAGGGCCGGTGCTTTATCCACTATGCCACCTAGCTGCCCCTTTCTATAACTATTTAACCATGAACATCGCAATATAAGATTACTAACTGTCCCACAAAATGATCTATTATGTACAAAAATAGTTATAATATCTCTCTCTGCAATGGCAAAGAATTGGAAATTGAAGGGATGTCTATCAATTGGGGAATGACTGAGCAAGTTATGGTATATGAATGTTATGAAGTAACATGAGCAGCCAGACTTCAGAAAAGCATGGAAAGATTTGCATGAACTGATTTTGAGTGAAGTAAGCAGAACCAGGAAAATATTGTACACATTAACAGCAAGATTGTAAGATAGATAAATTATGATGGACACAGGTCTTCTCATCAGTTCAAGGATCAAAGATAATCCTGAGAGACATGACATCTACATCCAGAATAAAACAAATTTAGAAAAATTATGGAGTTTAAGTAAAGCAAACTATGTTCACTTTTTACAAATTTCTTTTATATTTTTCTTTCTTTCTCATGTTTCCCCTTAGTTCTAATTCCTTTTTAACAACATGACTAATAGGGAAATGTGTTAAACATAATTATATATGTATAACTTATACAAGATTGTTTGCTGCCTTGGGGAGGGGAAAGGAAAGGTATGGTGATGGAAACATATGGAATTTATAATCTTGCAGATGGATGAATGTTGAAAACAACATTTGCATGTAATTGAAAATAAAATGCAAAGAAAATAAATACTTAAAGGTCACAAAAAACAACTCCACTGATATTTTTATTTATTTCATAATACAATCTATGAATCATTCTTCCAATTATAGCTAACTTTATTTGATCTTCAAGTTTCATTTTATGTTAAAAATGCTAAAAATCACATGATCCTCTTCCTCTAAGAATATATCTACTCATTGGTCACTTAACAAGATTAAGACATTTGGAATATTTATAATAAAATCATTGTTTGCAGATGATCTTAAAGTTATGATTCATAGAAACCTCTGCCCTCCCTTTTAAATCATTCTGTCACAATCACTACGAAAGTAGAAAGGCATCAAAAGGAGCTGAGGACCATTTGGCATCTTGTTTTATTTCAAAAGTTACTATCATCAAATAGCTCACACAGTAGTTAGCTATTGTCTTTTTCATATTTAGTTAAATTCATCTCATAAAGACATTGTCTTGGAGTACTCCAAGCTTGCAGTTCACTGGGAAAGTTACTAAAATCATAGGATTTTAGAATGTAAGAAACCCTTGCCACAATCTGACAAGAAAGGAATCCCTACTACAACAAATAATACAAAAAGTCAAACTGGCTCTTCTTGAAGACCTCCAAGAAAGGTGAGTTTGCTGTCCTTTAAAGCAGTGCATTATACTTTTGGACAGATCTCATGCTAAAGAAGCTTTCCCTACCCTGAAAAACTAAATTCCTTTCTTTATAACTTTTATTTCACTAGGTTCTGCGCTCTGAGATCAAACAGAACAAAACTAATTCCTCCTTCACATGATATCTATTTAAATATTAGAAGATACTTATTATGATACCCTTGAGTCTCTCCATTTTCAGGCTAAATATTTGCAATTCCTTCAATGGATCCTCATATGGCATGGATTCAAGGTCCTTCACCATCTAGGTTGCCAGTCTCTGAAAAGTTTCTTGAGTATAAATACTGTTTAACTGTGACATGCACAAATCATATTCCAGATGATATCTGATGAGGGCAGAACACAATTGTGATGGATTCCTGGAAGTGATACTTCTCTTAATGCATCTGAAAACTACTCTACTTTATGAAACTAGTGAGTAAAATCCCAAATCTTTTTCAAATAATATTCTATCTAACTCTACCTTTTCTATATCATTTGTAAAATTAATGTTTGGTACCTATGTGTAATATTTTATATTATCCCTTCTGAATTTTATCTTCTTAAATTGAGCCAATGCCTTTAGAATATCAAGATCTTATAGACCCTCATTCTGTCATTCAGTCTATTTAGCTACTCTTTCCTGTCTGATGAAATCAGTAAACTTTATGAATGGGAATCCTATGCCTTTTCTTAATATTTATCGATAAAAATGTTAACTAGCTCAGATAAGACAAACCTCTAGGTTACTTCAATGACACATTGACATTGAACCATTAATAGTTACCTTTTTTAGTTTGATCACCTAATCAGGTCTAAAACTAGCCCATTTTATTATCATCTAGCCCTTACATTCTCCATAAGAATGGTATGAAATATTTTCTCACAAAAATCTATGCAAACTAAATTCATGAGCTTTATCTTATTTACCAGTTTAGTAATCTCTTTGGAAAGGAATGACATGACACATTTTGGTGAGGCAATTGGGTTTAGTGACTTGTCCAGGTCATACCAGTAGTAAGAATGAAATGTGTGAGGCTGCATTTGAACCTGGGTCCTGTTGACTCTAGGACCAGTGCTCTATCCACCATATGACCTAGCTGCTCCATGATATTTTTCTTGAAACTGTGATAGCTCTTTACAACTATCATTTCTTTTTCTGGATTTCATCAGTCAACTCTTTAATGCTCTGTTCTAGAATGCACCCAGGAACTGAAGTCAAGTTCATTGACCTAGAGTTTGCAAATTCTCTTCTCTTCTGTTTTGTTTTGTTTTCTAAATCTGCACAAACTTTACCCTTCTCCAATTTTAAAGACACTCTCTCTCTCTCTCTCTCTCTCTCTCTCTCTCTCTCTCTCTCTCTCTCTCTCTCTCTCTCTCTCTCTCTCTCTTTTAAATATTACTGACTCAGCTTTCACATTCACTTCAGAACTTGACCACACAGTTCATCTGGGACAGGATACTTGAATTCATCAAGGGCAGCTAGTTGTTTTCTTCTTTTCTCTTTACTTCTCTGGGCTATCAACTTCTTGTTAATCATTTTCGTTCCATCATTTCCAGTGTTTCAATGGTCATTTCCTGGGTCAAGAAGCAAATGAGAATTGAGCAGTTCTGACTTTTCTCTGTTGCAATTTATCATCCCATTCATCCCAAGCAAAGGACTATTTTGTCTGAATTTTCCCTTTTATTCCCCCAAACAGAACCGAATATCTTATTGTATTGTCCTTAGATTCCCTCACCAACTGAGCTCACTCTGAGCTTCAGCACTCCTAACAGTATTACTATTATTTTTTTTTTTACTGGGAAGGAAGGGGGGGAAGGAAAGGGAGGAAGCAAATAAAACAGGAAGTGTTTACAAAGCTTCTACTATGTGTAAGCATTATGTAAAAAATTTTACAAATATCTCATTTGATCTGCATAACAATCCTGCCATTATTTAATTGGTAATGTTATTGCCATTTTATTAGGTAACACAGCTGTGTCTGATACTGGATTTGAATTAAAGTCTTCCTGACTCTGGACCTAGTAATCTCTCCACTGTGCTAGCAAGGTTACTGATTACCATGGTCATGCCATATTCTTAAATTCATTCTCAATTATCTGATCTTACCTACATCTTCTGTGCTATTTTTTTCCAAAATCTAAACTGATTGGTTATTCCCACATTATTGTTTTGGAAAATGCCTATTTAAAAATGTTTCATCGTAATTTTATTCTTGAGCACCTATAGTATTTTAGTTTATGGGATCCTACTTATCTTTCTTCTGGACCCTCTGAAATCTATTTTCTTAAAACAGATTATGGGGGGCAGGTAGGTGGTGCAGTGGATAAAGCACTGGCCCTGGAGTCAGGAGGACCTAAGTTCAAATCCATCTTCAGACACTTAATAATTATCTAGCTGTGTGACCTTGGGCAAGTCACTTAACCCCATTGCCTTGCAAAAAAATAAAACATTACAGCTAGACTTTCTCTTTACCACCAAAAGTGTGTAGATTTATTTTTAAAATTTAAATTTATTTATTATTCCAACTACATGCAAAGATAGTTTTCAACATTCACTTCTTTGTAATATTTTGAGTTCTGAATTTTTCTCTCTCATTTTCCCCCCTCCCCTTGACAGTAAGTAATCTGATATGTTATACATATAACTATATCAAAATATATTAGTTGTGAAAAAGTAATCAGAACAAAATGGAACAAAAAAACATAAATGAATAAATAAAAAAGTGTAAAGCAAAGTTTTAAATTGAAAACAGTGTGCTTTGGTCTTTATTCAGACTCCATAGTTCTTTCTCTGGATGATATTTTCCAGCATAAGTTCTTTAGAAATGTCCTTGATTATTGTACTGCGGAGGAGAACTAAATTCATCATATTTGATCATCACACAATTTTGCTGTTAATGTTCTCTGGTTCTGCTCACTTCACTCAGTATCAGTTCATGTTAAGTCTTTCCAGACATATCTGAAGTCCTCCATTTCATGATTTCTTACAGAACATTAGTAATCTATCTCATTCACATAACACAGTTTGTTTATCCATTCCCCAATTGATGGGCATCCCCTCAATTTTTGATTCTTTGCCACTACAAAGGGAGTTGCTTTAATATTTTTTGTATATGAGGATCTTTTCCCCCTTTTTTGGGATAGTTTTGGGATACAGACCTAGTGGTGGTATTGTTGATTCAAAGGGTATACGCAGATTTATTGCCCTTTGGACCTAGTATCCTCTTATTTTGATAAACCTCAGAAAATTCCTTGTTAAATTCTAGATACATGTCCCAGGAAGATAATGGGCTTCTCTTTTACTGTTATGGGGGTGGGGTTAGGGTCACAAATTCTCCACTGAAAGCCAAAAAAGAAATGCTCAATCACCAGGTCAATGATCAGATATCAAAATAGGACTGTTCAGTTAGTTATAACTTTAATATTCACTCCTAACTAATATCTGGAAATGGATATGGCTATAGTCATCTACCTTGATTAAGATATTATATGATATCTGTTCGTATTAACTCAAGCCTCTGCAAGAGTTTTAGTCTGGCCTGGTATCAACAAGCCAAAATCTGGTCCAATAGTTTATTCTGCTGAGGTGTAGAGGAAGGATGATACTGTGAAGGCAAAAATAGCTGTCTGATCCATCTTAGCTCACTGATGCTCAAAAGTAGAATCCTCCTTCAGGAACCCAGAAACAATTGTCTCTGAGAATTTCCTGTTCTCTAAGGGATGGAAAGAGAGAAACGTATAAAGTTTGTTTGTGCTATTTGCTGGAAGGATTCAGCAATTAAGCAATTCCAGTAGTTCACTTTTAAAGAAAGGTAAATTTAACATTCTATCCATAGCTATAAGGGCAGCAAGGCAAGGAAATAAAAGAATTTATTAACCATCTACTAACGTGCCAGGCCCTATATTAATCATTTTACAAACTTTATATTATTTGATCTCCTAACAGCTCTGAAAGGTAGATTATATTATTACAATCTCCATTTTACAGTTGAAAGACCCAAGGCAGACAAATGTTAAGTGACATGCTCAAAGATACAAATTAATAAAATGTCTGTGGCTGGATCTGATTTTAGATCTTCCTGACTCCAGGTCTGGCACATGGTACTACTATCCTATCATATAGGATGAAATAGGTAGCTTTAATAGAAAGGATAGTCATTTAGAGTTTTCTTCCCTAGCATTAAAGGATTATATGTTCATATACTAGGTCTTGGTGATTATATATAATTATAAAAAAGAAGAATCAAACAAGAATAAGACTAGTTCTTCAAATTTCATTGATTTACGGAAGATCTTGGTAAAAAAAATCTAATAGAACAATTAGTATCTTCTCTGTAACTTATTCTTGAAAAGCTGCTTACAACACTAAAAAGTTAAATGACTTCCGTAGTCAGAATGTATCATATCACAATATAGACTTGAGTTTGATTCTTTCTTCAAAAGAGTTTCTCTATCCATTTCATCAAACTATATTCCTTTAATGCTGATTATGGGCATTTTTTTACTATAATAATTCCCCTGAGCCTATGTTTTTAACATTTATTTAAAAAATTTTGTGAATTCCAAATTCTATTTCTCCCTCTCAACCCTCACCAGTCCTTCAGATGATGAACAATATGATATAGTTATCTATGTATGTATACATTATATATAGTATAAATGTTTATATGTTATATAAAACATTTCTGTATTAGTAATTTTATGCAAGAAGACAGAGAGAAAGAGAGAGAGAAAAATAGCATTCATTGGTCTGAATTTAGACACCATCAGTTCTGGATATGGATACCATTTATCATCATGAATTTTTTAGAATTGGGATGGATCATTGTATTGCTGAGAATGACTGAGTCATTCATAGCTGATCATTGTACAATATTTGTTACTTTGTGCACTGTTCACCTGGTTCTGCTCATTTCATTTTGTAAGTCTTTCCAGGTTTTTCTGAAAATCTGTCTCTTGGTTCTTATAGTACAATAATATTCCATCATCTATCACAGTTCAGTCATTTCCTTTTTTCCCTATTAATGGGCATCCCATTAATTTCTAATACTTTGCTACCACTAAAAGAGCTGCTATAAAAATTTTTGTACAAATAGGTTCTTTTCCCCTATTAAAAATCTCTTTGGGATACAGACCTTGTAAACCTAACTAGATCAACATTTTATTGCCCTTTGGCCATGTTCCAAATTGCTTTCCAGAATTGTTGGATCAGTTCAAAAATAACCAACAGTTTCATTAGTGTCCCAATTTTACTACATCCCCTCCAATATTTTCCTTTTTTGTAATATTAGCCACTCTGCTATGTGTGCAGGGACACCTCAGAGTTGTTTTCTTTTGTATTTCTCTGATCAATAGTTATCTAGAGCATTTTTTCATTTGACTATGGATAATTTTGATGTCTTTATATGAAAACTGTCTGTTCATATCATTTACCTATATATCAATAGCACTCATGAATTTGACTTGGTTCTCTACATAACTTTATCAGAGATACTTCCTGTAATTCTCTCCCCTCACACAATTTTCTGCTTTTTTTCTCTAATATTAGTTGTATTAATTTTGTTTGAAGACTAGGATAAGTTATATAATGATGTAGATTTAAAGTATTCCAAGACAAAAAGGCACTAGTATCTTGGAATAGTGGGAAAGACCTCCTGCAGAAAGGGGGAGTTTGGGTTGAATCTTGAATCACAAAAAGGGAGGGTGAGAGAGAAAGAACACCAAGGGCATGGAAGGCACCCAGTGCAAAAACATAAGGACAGAATATAGAATGTCATTTTGGAGAACTTCAAGGAAGAGTGTCTCTGGAGTAGAGCATATGTAAGAGTTAGTATAAGTAAGAGTAAAGTATAAGAAGGTGGATAAGGCAAGAAAGGGACAGGTTATGAAGGATAATAAAAACCAAGCAAAGAATTTATACAGTGTCCAAACATTTTAGTGCAGTTTTCTGTGGGAGGCTCTAGAGGTAATAGGGAGTTCCTAGACCTTATTAAGGCAGGAAAGTGAGGAGGAAGCAAGACATAGACTTTTAGATTAAAATATATTGCAAAAGTCTGGGGAAGAAGTGATTGATGAGAGCCTGAACAAAGCCATGTGAGTGGAGAGAAGAGAATATATATATAAGGGTTGTTGTGATGGTAGAAATGAAAAAATTTGGGAACATATTGTATATCTTAAGTAAGTGAAAGTGAGAAGTAATTTGGGGGATCAAGATAAATTTGATTTACATTGAATTTTAGGATTAGAGATTGGTAAAGTTAAGGGGAAAATCTTTGATATAAACAATCTATAGTCACATGAACAAATGCTCTAAATCATTAGAGCATTAGAGAAATGCCAATTAAAATAACATACCCACTATTGGTGGGGTTAGTTGTGAAATCATCCAACTATTCTGGAGAGCAATTTGCAACTATGCCCAAAGAGATATAAGACCTTGCATATCCTTTGACCCAGCAAATATCACTGTTAGAACTGTATCCCAAAGAGATAAAAATGGAAAGGAACTGTATAAACAAAAATAGTTTTAAGAGCTCTTTTAGTGATGAGGAAGAATTTGAAACTGAGGGAATGTCTATCAATTAGGGAATGACTGAACAAGTTGTGGTTATGATTATGTTGGAATACCATTATGCAGGAGGTTCTCAGAGAAATCTGGAAAGAATTACATGAATTAATGCAAAATAAAATGATCAGAACCAGGACAACATTGTACATAGTAACAGCAACTGTTAATCAGCTATTGGGATAAGAACACACTTTTGAATAGTTGTGATTAGCTATGAATGACTTAGCTATTCTAAATAATACAATGATCCATATAACTCTGAAGGACTTATGATAAAATAAAAATCCTTTAAATCTCCAGTGAAAAATCTGGTGGAGTCTTAATACAGTTCAAAGCATACTTTTTTAAATCTTTTTTTAGTTTTATTAATTTTATTTTACAACACAACTAATATTAAAATATTTTTTCCATGAATGTAACATATAACCTACATCAAATTGTTTTCTCTCTCAATCAGAGGGGAGGGAAGAAAGGGAGGGAGAGAATCTGGAACTTAAAATTTAATAAAATTAAAGATTGATTTTATTTGGTATTGGGAGAAAATAATGATTAAATAATTTTAAAAGAAATGAGTAACATAAATCATCTAGTTAAGAACTTATACATAATATATATATATATATATATATATATATATATATATATATATACATCTTATATGTTGCTTCTCAAATTTGAATGTGAACTACTTGAGGGTAGGCACAATGTTTTTTTCAATCAATTTTATTTTATTTTTGTTTCCAAATTCCCTCCTTACCTTTCCATTCTCATCCTTTAAGAAGGCAAGAAAAATGAAATCTATCACACACACACACACACACACACACACACACACACACACACAAAGAACAAACACACAAACACACACACACATTCATTGATAAAATTCCCATATTAACTATGCATATCAAAAAAGAAGAAAGAAAGAAAGAAAGAAAGAAAGAAAGAAAGAAAGAAAGAAAGAAAAAGAAAGAAAGAAAGGAAAGAAAGAAAATACCCTTCAATTTGCTTCATCATAAACTCTTCCTCTAATCATAGATCTGACAGTCAATTTCTTCCATGCTCCTCTAATTTTTTTATATCATAGTTTTAATACCTAGTTTCTGCCAGACAATTCCAGTTTTTCCAACAGTTTTTGTTCAATATTGTTCAATATTGTGTTTTTACTTCAGTAGCAGATTAATCAAACACCAGGCTACTCTTCTGTTAATATTTTATACTCAATCTATTCTACTTATTAGCCTTCTATTTCTTACCCAATGCCAAATTCTTTTGAGGATTACAGCTTTGTTTTCCATTTCTTTCCATTTCTTTGATGTTCTTGTTCTTATGTTCTTTCAAATGAATTTTGTTAATTTTTTAAACTTTTAAAAATAATTTTTGGTAATTTGATTGGTATGGCACTGAATCAATAAATTTATTCTGTAGTATTGTCTTATTTTGTATATTGGCTTTGCCTAGTTATAAACACTTAAATTTTTCCCATTTTTTAAAATTTATCTTCATTTGTATAGAATGTTTTGTAATTATATTCATGTAATTCTTCTGTGTATCTTACATTGAAGCTAAGCCAACATCTCATACCAAATACCAAGATAAGATTAAAATGGATATATGATTTAGAAATAAAGGGTGACATAAGAAGTAAATTTGGAGAACATAGAAAAATATACCTGTCACATGTATGCATGAAGAAAAATTTTCTGAAAAAATAAGTGATAGAAACCAGTATGGAAGTAAAATGGATAGTTTTGATTACACTTTTACACAAAACTAATGTAGTCAAAATTGGAAGAAAAACAAGAAATGGGAAAAATTACAGTCTCTGATAAAGCTTTCATATCTCAGACATAAAGAAAACTAAGCCCCATTTAAAATAAGAGCCATTCTCTACTTGATAAATGTCAAAGGTTGTGTACAGTTTTCAGAAGAAATCAAAACTATCAATAGTCACATGAAAAAATGCTCTAAAACACCATTGATTGATTGGAGAAATACAAATTACAACAACTCTAAGGTACTACCGCACACCTATCAGATTAGCTAATGTGACAGAAAAAGTAAAGCAACAAATTCTGGAGGAGATATGGAAAAAATCAATACACACCCATCTGCTATTGGTAAAGTTATGAACTGGTCTAACCATTCCTAAGGACCACAGGATTGTAAAACTTTTCATACCCTTTCACCTACTAATTCCACTATTGGGCTTATGTTCTAAAGAGATACAGAAAACTGCTATTTAATCCCAGCTTCACCATTTACTGACTGTGTGACTCTAGACAAGTCTTCATCTCTTTGTCTCATTTTCCTAATCTTAAAATGCATGTAGAAAAGCTTGCACTAATGACCAAAAAAAATTTCAAAAAAAATTTCTATTAAGAAGGAAAAGAATAAGTGAGAAGAAATAATATAGCAAATGTAATTAGGCCTAAAATACTATACTGACTATGAATAATATTGTTATTATTATAATTGCTACTCTTATTACAAAAGTACCAATTTCTTTAAACAGTGATATTAGAAAAAGGGTAAAAGACAAAAGTAAGGATACCAGTTCTCTTGTGATGCTTGAAAAAGTTTAACCAACAGAAAATACTCACTCTAATGAGACAAAAAGAACCTACTCAAGGAAAATTTTGCTTAGACTATAACTTTTGAAAAACACAGAAGATAGAGGTAACAGAATTCTACCATTAGTATTTCCACAGAAAATATAATCAAATATATTGGAGGAAATGAACTAATCAAAACTTGGCAGTAAATTAGATAAGGGGCAAGGAAGGGGAAGAAGCATTTTTTAAAAAAACTTACTAAGGGGCAGTTAGGTGGCGCAGTAGATAGAGCACTGGCCCTGGAGTCAGTAGTACCTGAGTTCAAATTGGACCTCAGACACTTAATAATTACCTAGCTGTGTGGCCTTGGGCAAGCCACTTATCCGCACTGCCTTGAAAAAAAAATAGATAGATAGATAGATAGATAGATAGATAGATAGATAGATAAATATATAGATAACTAAAAAAAACTAAGTTCTGTACACTGTGCTATTCACTTTACAAATATCCCATTTGATCCTCAAAATGAGGAAGCTGAATTAGATGGGTTAGGTAACTTCCCCAAGAACACACTGCTTGTAAATGTCAGAGGAATGATTTGAACTCAGTTGACCCTGATTTCAGGACCAGCACTCTATTGACTATGTCACATAACTACATAAAATAATAAATAATATTTTTTGTGAAAGCACAAGAAATGTCCTAGAGAAAAAACAAAAAATTGTGAAAGGAAATAGATTTGTTTGCATTTTAAAAGTAATTTTCATAATGTAACCATCACATTTTTAAATTTTTATTAACTTTTTTCTTTTTATTCATCAATTTGATAGTACAAAACACTACCTCAAAGGTTGTCTGCGAACAAAATAATTTTTGTATGAATGCTAAATTATATAAAGTCCTTGAAAGGTACAGCAATAAATATGGCTGCTAAAATAACCCCCTATTTTTAAATATCAAATTCTCATTATATAGGGAGACATATACTCTGCAGAAAGGCATATTCATTTATCAATATAAATTGATAAATTTCTACAACTCTTTCCTTTACTGACTTTTGTAACAAAATAAATAAAAATGAGAGGAAAAAAACAATTCAGCAAAACTACACTTCACCCTGGTCTAGGAGTATATGCAGTTTCACATTTACAATCTCCCATTAAAACAAAAAAAAAAAAAGGGGAGGTACTTTTTTTTTTCATTTCTTCTTCAGGAAAAGTTTGATCACTGTAATTACATAGAATTTGGATTAATTGGGTTGTTAATCTTTTAACTGATAATGTAATCACTGTATATGTTAATTTCCTTGTTCCCTTTACTTCACTTTGGAACAATTTCCATTTTCCCATGCTTCTCTGAATTCTTTAATGTTTTCTTACAGCGAAATAGTATTGTATTACGTTCTCCTGCCATAATTTGGTTATCCATGCCCCATTAATAGGCATCTACTTTGTTTCCAATTTTGCTATCAATAAAAAAGTTTTACTATGAATATTTTGAGAACTTTCTTTCTATTACTCTGTTGGGGTTTATGCCTATCAATGAGATATTTAGGTCAAAAGATATGAATATGTTAGCTGAATTCCAAATTGCTTTCCATAATGTTGAACCAATTCATAGAGCACATTCATATGCCTTTAAGTAACTCCAACATTGGTTGTTTCCATGATTTGTTATCTTTGATGATTTGTTGAGTGAAACAAAATTTTTCTGATTTTAATTTCAATTATTTTTGTGAGCTATCTCCCCCTCTGTTTTTCATAATTTATAGTATTTATAAGAATTATGTGTTCATATTCTTTGACCATTAAGGAATGTTTTTTGATCATCAATATTTGTGCTAGTTTCTTATATATCTTGAATATCAGACCTATATTGCTATTGAATTTGTCTTGCTTAATTCTCTCCCTACTCCATCTTCTATTTAACCATTAAAGGGATTTTCAGAAAACCACAGATTGGATCATGTCACTCCCCTCCTCCATAAACTCCAATAGCTTCCTATGACTTCCAGAAGCAAATATAAAGTATCACTTAACATTTAAAACCTATCATAACCTAGTCCTCCCCACCTTTCCAATTTTCTTACAACATAGTCCTTAACATACACTTTTATTTATTTATTTTTATTTTTTGCAAGGCAATGGGGTTAAATAATTTGCCCAAGATCACAATAGGTAATTATTAAGAGTCTGAGGCCACATTTACACTCAGATCCTCCTGACTCCATGACCAGTGCTCTATCCACTGTGACACCTAGCAGCCTCCTTAACATACTCTTTAACATGTACTAATTGATCCAGTGGCCCTGCCTTCCTGCATGTTCTACCAACAATATGCTCCACATTTTGATCCTAGGACTTTCTCTGGATGTCCTCCACTCCAGGAACATTATCCCTCCACCTGATTATTGAACTTTCTAACATCCATTAAGTCTAAACTAAAATCCCATCTTCTACAGTAAGCTTTCTCCAACCTCACTTAATTCTAATAGTTCCCCTCTGTTAATTATTTTCTAGTTATTCTGTATCTAGCTTGTTTTGTATATATTTGCAAG
The DNA here is from genome assembly GCF_037893015.1 of Macrotis lagotis. Classification (NCBI taxonomy): domain Eukaryota; kingdom Metazoa; phylum Chordata; class Mammalia; order Peramelemorphia; family Peramelidae; genus Macrotis; species Macrotis lagotis. The sequence continues at coordinate 822,202,794 of NC_133658.1, read as the reverse complement.
TTCTTTCCCCAATTAGATTTTAATCTTCTTGAGTGCCTTTTTGTATTCCTAGTACTTAGTACAATTCTTAGTAAACAATAGGTAATTAATAAATATTTTTTGATTATCAGAGATATTTTCCATCATTTAAATTTCCTTTTTTAGCTTAGTTGTGTTGATTTAATTAGTAAAAAAATAGTTTTCAAATTCATGTAAGAGAAATGAGCTATTTTTTTTCTTTTATGATCATGTCTTTCTTTTTTTGATCAAAAACTTTCCCCATAGTCTAAGTGTTCCAATTTTTTTTAGTCCCCATGTCCCTGGCTTTCCTTCCTCATGTCTCCTATTCAAAATCAAACGAAATAAATTCTAGAGTTCAAAATGCATAGACAAATAAGAAATAAGTACAATAAGAAGATGAAATTTCACAAAGTAAGCTTTATATTGTGCAAAGTAATATAAAGTTGTCAAATGTATTGTAGAATATAGTCAAATAAAAATTCTTTATCTGCCCTGGGACATACTACTATAACCTACCTTGTTGGAACTCCTCTCCTGCTCATAAATGTGAAAAGGCACCTGCCCTGGTTCTCTCTAAATACATGTGTAGGCATATTTATACCTACACATATATTAATGGTATGACTTTAAATATTCATATTGCATAGATGATTTGATTGTTTTGCCTCCTGTACCTCGTATCCTATGTGAGGATGTAATAATGGTACTTAAACAGATGAAGTGAGGAAGAAAAGCTGGGTCCAAACAAACCCATAGGCAAGAAAAAAAATCCATGCTGGAAACTATATAGCTTTAATAGTACTTAGAGTTTAATTTCCAGAATATATGCGAGAGGAAAATTTTGAAGAGTGATATAAAAACATCATATTCCCTTCCACTCCCTGCCAAACACATTAGACAGCTATGAAGACAACAATAAGTTTCTGAATTACATTCTGATTTGGCTATCTCCATAAAATCTGTAGTAAAATGGTATATGCATGCATTAAAAAAGCAAAAGCAATTTAATGAAAATATCAGTACCTAGCTTGGAATCCCACCTATGGAGCTTATTACCTGTATATTTTGGGAAACCATTTAACACACATAAGTGTTTCATCATCTATAAAATGAGAGATTTAGACTAAACAGCCTCTTTGAGTAAATGCATATTGGTTTCAATAAAGCTTTTTGGCAGCTAAGCAATGAAGTAGATGGAGAGCAATTGTGTGAAGTCAAGAAGGCCGAAGTTTAGATCCCGCCTCAAATTCTTACTACCTGTGTGACTCTGAGCAGATCACTTAATCTCTCTCAGATTCCGTTTCTTCATCTGTAAAATGTGGATAATAATAGTACCTACATTCCAGGATTTTGTAAAGATCAGATGAGATCTTTATAATGTGCTTATCATAGTACCTAATATAGTAGGTGCTTAATACATGAATAAATACTTCTTGTTTAACTTTCTTCCTTCTCCATGAGGAAAAAAAATACATAAGATATTGTCCTGGTATATGTCAAAATCTTGATGATGAACATGACTATGCAAGTTTTTTGAATGTGTGACTTGGGTAAATTATTTAATTTCCCTGAGACTCAGTTTCTTCATTTGCAAAATGTGAATTTTGGACTAGATAAGTTCTGAACTCCATCTAGTTCTGGACATAGTCCTATGAATAGTTATACTTTTGCAAACAACTTTGTGCTAGGAACAAATTCTTTTCAGTTATATTACTAAGAAGCATAAGAATAGTTAGAATTAATATTAGAGGATAGAAATACCTATTATATCTACCTGACTCAGGGATATCATAAAATAATGCATTCAAAATCCCTATAAAGAGCTATAAATCATATAAACACAATAGGACTAGGGAAGTTCGGTAGTACAGTGGTTTAGAGCACCAACCCTGGTGTCAGGAGGACTTGAATTCAAATTCAGCCTCAGACACTTGATACTTAGCTGCATGATCATGGGAAATTCACTAACCCCATTGCCTTGCATAAAGAAAATAAATAAATACAGTGGTTACTAAAGGTAAATGGAATAAAACAAACATTTCCATAATGTAGTATAATAAAAAAAGATGTTTGCACATGAGAGTGTAAATCTACTTGCTGTTCCTTTCAAATATACCACAAAATTAAAACTGTTCAAAATTTTTTTTCAACTGATATTTTATTTTTCCAAATGCATGTTATAAAAGTTTTTCAACATTCATCCATATGCATATGCATATTTTCAAGTTATAAAATTTCCTTCCACCCTCCCTTCCCAGCCCCCTCCTCTCAACGGCAGTCAAGTTAATATTGAACATACAGATTTGTGTTAAACATGTTTACAATTTACTCATTCTTGGTATGAGGAATTGGAATTAAGGGAAAGAAATACATGAGATTTTTTTTAATTTAATATAGTGTTCATCAGATTCTGATGACTTTTTTTTAGGTTGTTTTTTTTTTTGCAAGGCAAACGGGGTTAAGTGGCTTGCCCAAGGCCACACAGCTAGGTAATTATTAAATGTCTGAGGCCGGATTTGAACCCAGGTACTCCTGACTCCACGGCCGGTGTTCTATCCACTGTGCCACCTAGCCGCCCCCTCTGATGACTTTTGAAACATCCACTTTGTGGACCTATATACAACTATTGGGTGCCACTTTACATAGTATTTATTATTTGATTTTGGGGGGGGGAAAGACTGTTACTGGATCTCCCTGTCAGGGAGGTATGGAAGCTACTCATGGGTACATTCCACATACTGATCAGCATGGAATTTTTGACCTACTCTGTTTTTCCAATCAAGATTGATTCTCCCTCCTTAAACACCCTCCACCCCAGGTTCACCATATTTGTGCAGAAATTAATATTATGCTCCTGATGCCTTTAAACCTGTTGTGGTTCAAAACTCCAAAACTCAAATATCTGCTGATCTCAGTATCTCCAGCAAAAGAAATGATAAGTGTGTACCAGAGTATCTGGAGATCCTTTTTGATTTGAAGACTTCCTTCTATGTGATAAATACAAATATATCCTTAAAGACTTTCTCCATAAAAACACAAGATGATCCCTATGTGTATATCAAAATCATAAGTGACATTAATATGATGGTAACTTTGTTTAATGATAGATGTGTATTGAGATAAATGGGGATATAAAACAGAAATGAATGTTTCCAAAGATGTTAGACACTATATTGAAAATTTAAGTAATATCCAAATAAATATAAGATTCCTCATTGATTGCAGTGTTGACCAAATGTTTTCCTTTGCCACTTTGTTCCTTTTTATATCAGATGCATTGTATTTATCTATCTACAATATTACAAAAGCTTTTCAGTAAATTCAAGATAAGCATTTCTGTTTTATTCTTTTTTCTTTTAAATATGGAATATGGCAAATTTGCATGTCATCCTTGGATAGGGGACATATCAATCTCTGAATCATTTCAATTTGAGTATATGTGCTGTGGGAAAAAAAGCCCAAGACAAGCATTAATTAAGCACCTAATAAGTGCATCACTGTAATAGGCAATGAGAAGAAATGAAGAGGGATTAGAGTGATTTCATAGCATAGGAAACTCTCTGGCAAAGAAATTCTCTCTACTGATGAAAGTTGGCATCTTCTCTACCATGAAGAATCTCATGGCTTACTTACTCACTCATAGAACATACAGCCATCATGTGCCATTGGTAGGACTTGAACTTCAGTCTTCCTGACTTTCAGTCAGACTATAACTACTACACTGGTGGGGACATGCAATAGAGAGAGCATTCCTTCTAGAGTCAAAAAGACCTGAATACAAATCTATACTCAGACACTAGCTATAAGATGCTGGCAAGTCATTTTACATCTTTCTACTTCAAATCCCTCATCTATAAAATGGTGAAAATAATAGTAACTACCTCCAAGAGGTACTGTGTGGATCAAATGAGATACTATTTAAAAGTAGTTTCCATAATGTAAAGTGGTATAAAAATGCCATCAATATTGTTACTTATTATTACAAAGATTAAAAAATGCACACAATTATGAAAATTTGTCTACACATTCATATAAAATACTTCAACATATTTCAGCACTTCAATATTTCTATGACTCATGGATGCCATCTATGTAGAGAGCATCTTCCATACAAATTACAACCCTTCAGGCATTCTACTATGTTGTAGCTCTAACCATTGATATTCCACAGGAAAGAGGGGGAATCCCAATATGTCCTTATTTATTAAAAAAATCCCCATACACATTGCCTTTTTGTATCCAGGCACATATTTAAACTGAACCAGCCCAGTCACTTAGCCCTATTATCTCCCCCCCCACCAAAATTTAATGCTCATGGATGTCATCTATTTAGAGAGTGTCTTCCACGCAAATTACAACCCTTCATGTCTTCAAATTTTTGTGGCTCTTACCATTGATATTCCTTAGGAAATAGGGAGAATTCCAATGTGTTAAGGCCTTCTTCCATCATTTATCACATTGTATGGATTTCAAAAGTACATAAAGGTAGTTTATCACTTTTACTCCATGACTGTCCCACTCCTCTAACTAGTCCTATAGTTTGCTTATGATACCCTTGATTATAAGTTTCCTTTTGAATTTTTCATTAATATCCAATACCCCACTCCTGTCCACTATGTCCCTCTTCATTGTTCTTTGAGATATCTGCCTAGAAGCAAAAAATTTAGACCTCTAATTAAACTAGAATTTAAGCTTTAAAATTTTAATCAAGCTAGAAGCTAAGAAATTATGATCATATATTAGATTAAACTTCTTTACTTATGTGCTTGTAACTGGTTAAAAAGGAAAAAGATAAGCAAAAACCAAAAGCTGTTTATTCTGAGAATGCTACAAATAGAAATTAAAACTATTTAGAAATTTTACAATGATTAAAGTCAAACCTATGAGAATCCTTAAGACTGCATGTTATATCCTATCTTGTTAATATTACAATAAGGACTTTGAATTTATTTCCTTGATATGAACAATTCTGAATTGCAACATTTTACATGTAGTTGCTAAATTGGAAATGACTATCTATATTACTCTTGAGAATGAAAAGGAGTTACTAGATTATGTCTGTTATTCAAAGTTTGCTCTATCTCTCTCTGTGTGTGTCTCTATCTCTGTATAATTGATACAGAGATACAGAGATTTGGGAGACCACTGTCCTTGAAATTGTATGATTTACATAATAAACCTTTGATTCTAATAGATCCCCACAAATTCTATACAGAAACTTTTTTCCATCCTTCAACACCTTCAACTTTAATTCTTTGGATATCATGGTGCTCTAAAAAGTTTGGGCATACAGCAATATCAGAATATTATTACTAAAACAATTGGGGCTTGGTTTCTGGGGAAAATAAAATGATGGAAAACATCTATATAATCTAAAGTCAATTCAGTACTCTTCTGCACCTATATAAAAATGGTCTGGGTCATGATCCACCTGTTGTTTCTTTCTTTCCAATATATAGTGCAATACTCATGACTCATTTCAATAAGATGTCTATTCAACTGGATAGCATAATCTGGACAATAGTAATTCTTCTACTTCAATTTTCTTCTGTTAATAGTGATGTCAAATTATTTGAGCCATTATATTTCTCACAGAGAAGGCTATGCATTTCTGAACCTTGATGAAACCTTCATTTATTATCAGAAAACAGGAATAATTGAAGAACTTGAAATATTTGTAGAATTTCTCTGTGCTGTGCATCCTATATGATGATAGCAAACATCTTTGGCAAACTTGTGCCTTGCTTGTTAATACAAATCATATGTTAATAATCAGAATCATAAGATAAAATTTCTATTATTGCTATATTTGTAAGAGAAGTAATTTGTTAGAGGAGAATTTTTAATTATCATGCTTTACCAAACAAAATTTTGTTTGTAGTGAATCAGCAATAAGCATGAGATCTTATATTCTCTGAACCTTTCACAATTGTTTGACTGTAAACATAGGATCTGCTGTAGAATATCATTTGAACATTCCTTTCTGTTTCCTTTGTCATGCATTTATCAGGTATACCCTTGATACATGTATAGATTATTTTATAAGAACTTTAGTCATTCAGTAGACAAAAGAACCTACAGTTATTGATATCTCCTCAATCTAATATTTTTAAAATAAAAATGCCTATAATTTTCTATGTATTTGGAATTCTTCCTTTCTATATATTCTTCAATATCCTCAAAATTATGGTACCTCCAGAACATAAGTCATCAATCAGTATTTAATTGACCTACTTTATTAAAGTCATAACTAAAAATTTTGGAAACTGGGGAAAGAAATGGGAAAAGTTTCCCTGGTCAGATTAGAAAGAAATGAGAATGCTGGAAGGTGTGAGCACAAGAGTTCACCTTTGTAGATGAGTTTCCCAATTCACTTATTTAGACCCAATAAAATTTTTCAAGTGATTACTTGGTACTAGGTATACAAACACAAAATGAAAAACAGGATCTATGCTCAAGAAACTTATATTCTAGGTCTAGAGCTTTAGGCAATGAGCTACTGAGTTTGAGATGCCCATAGTACATTCAGATGGAGATGTCCAAAAACCAGTTGGTCATGCTGAACAGAAGTTCAGGAGAGTGATTAGATATGGACATAGAAATCTGAGAGTCATTTGCATATAGATGGTAATGAAGCCAAAAGAAAATGATGGGACCTTCTAGAGAGAGAATTCAGAGAGAGAGAGAGAGAGAGAGAGAGAGAGATTGAGAGAGAGAGACAGAGAGAGAGACAGAGAGAGACAGAGAGAGACAGAGACAGAGAGAGACAGAGAGAGACAGAGAGAGACAGAGAAGTCCCAGAACAGAGTCTTGAGATGTTGGTATGTGGGGTAGGGATGACAGGTGGGAGGCATGACATAATTTATAAAAAAGCAAGGAAATCTAAGAAAACATAGTTAGACAATCAGAAGATAGCAATATTAGAAAATCGAGGGGAGGAGAGAGTATTTAGAAGGAAGGGAAAGACAAAAGATCCAAAGAGTTCAAGAAAAATAAAGATTGAGAAAAGGAAGCTACTATCTAGATCTTAAGAGATTATTGATAACTATATAAAAGACAGTTCCAGTTGAATGATTAGAAGAAGAATTAGTCAAAGGCTGAGACATAAGAGGGAGGAGAGAAAGTGAAGACAACAGATTGAGCCACAATTTTCTGGAGTTTGTGACATAATACAGTTTTTCATTTTATCTAGATAGTTTTTGTAACTAGGCATTGCTTAAGCTATGCCTAATGGATGAAGAATGGATCTGGGAGGGGGAGGGGGAAAGTCTGACTCTTCTCCTATCTCCTTTTCCCCAAAACCAATCAGCTGTCAAATTCATTGAGAATATTTTTCCTTTTCTTACAATTTCCCCTTATTTCAGTTTCCACTGCTTTTGATGTCACCATTATCTCTATACTCTAGTTCAGGGGCAGGGAACAATTTTTTCTGCCAAGGATCATTTGGATATTTATAACATCATTAGTCTGCTATATTTGGTCAAACATTTAATTAATTCACCTCTAGAATTAATGAATTTTGAGTCCCACCTGTGGCCACTGTGGTAGTACCATGGCCTGCTGGCCAGACATTCCCATACCTGCTCTAGTTTCTCCCTTTCCAATACAATCCTCCCATTGCATTGATCTGGTGTCACTCCCGCTGCCCCCATTTCCCAAATAATTTTCAATGATTTCCTTAAAAACAACTAAATATGATACAAACCCTTCAGCCTGTCATTCAAAGTCCTATACAACTTTGAACCTACCCTCCATCTAATATTTCCCTTCATACACTTGACTTCCAATTCAATTCAGCATTATTAAATATTTCCCACATACAAGACACTGTGCTAAAAGTTGGAGATGTAAAGACAAGAATTGAAGCTGACACTCATTCTGGATCCAGCTTAGTTTGGGCCCCTTTAGTCACTGAGCTTCAGGATTGGAACAGAATGAATTGCTCGTGGATCATAAAATTCAATAACAATAACTTTATTTGTCATGAATTGAAAATATTCACTACCCTAAATACTGGAAATACAAATATAAAATAAAAAATGACCTCTGCCATCAAGGAACTTGCATTCTAATTGGGGGAACAAGCACACATTGGGGAGTAAAGGCTAGGATGGGGCACTTTGATCTTAAAAGTTACAGGGATGGTGAGTGGGGCCATATGGGAGGAGAGTTACATACATCCCTTCCAGGAATAATGGCAGAGTTGATTTGATCATGGTTCTAGAATTGATAGATGGGTTTAGAAAGGAAGGTTATTTCTATTATTTTAATCATAGGTAGATTGGTTCTTGTCTGTTATCAAAAATCAAAAACAATTTAATCATAATATTTTTGCCAGTCCCCACACCCCCATAACTTTCCTTTTGTTTGTATTCTGAGATGCAGCAAGATGTATAGCACTGAATATATTTCCAGAGAAATAAAAAAAAAAGAGAATTGCAATTGGACTTATTCCAGTTACTTATTGGTCAGTCAACCTAAGGACAGAAGGAGAATGGTGTGATAAAAGAACATTAGCTTAGAAATTAGGACATATGGGTTCCAGTTAGCTAATGGTTCAGGAACTAAACAGATGCATAACTTCTCTAAGTCTCTGTAGCCTTTTAAAAAATAAGACATTTAAGCAAAATTACCTTTAATGATTTTTCACACTCTTAAAACCCTATGATTCTCTGTTTAGCCTGCTCAGTTACATTGGCTTCCAACGAAATTTTAACCTGCAATGTACAACCTAGAGTTGCTAGAATTTGTATTGTTTCAATCCCAGTATAGGAGACTGAAAGAAATGGATTTTGACCATATATTAGGAGAGAATTATAGTTTTTTTCTTACATCAAAGCTACATTAAAATTAACATTGAAGAAAAGGTAAAGAGAACAAGGGCAATCTCCTGAGAAGACAGGCTTGGTCATGCCCTAATATGTTTCTAAGCAACCTCAGCTTTACTGTCTGAATTGAGGAAATTGTTCTTGATTAAAATCTATTAAATTTGCTTCATCCCTCAATCCATTCACATTGGCAGTCAGTTTAGACTGCAGAAAAAACAGTGGCTAGCTGGTAAGCTTCCAGACTCTCTCTTAGCTAGCCAATCTCATTTCTTAGCGGAGCACCTTCAACATTCACAGTAGTTAAAAAAGCATTATTTTCATTAGCTTGCATTTTCAATGCAAAATCTTTTCAGATAATTATGGAGAAGGGTTTGGACAGTACATCCTGGATAATTTGGGAGTACATCATAGAGGAAAATACATAAGGTTATTTCATAGTGTCAAAGCTTGAAGGCACCTCAAAGGTTGTCTAATCCAGCACTTTCATTTTTATGGATGAGAAAACTGAGGATCAGTGAATGGAACTAATTTTTTAAAAATCTTTCTGATCCAATGATCAGAAGATATAATGGATCTCCTATAAGAGAGTAATTTGCATATATGTTCCCCATTAAAATTATTTTATTTGTATTGGGAGAAAAAATATTATTAAAACACAATTGGGAAATATTTGACAAAATAAAGAAAAATACAATATATTTTTATAAAAAGACTCTTGATAGAACCAGTCCTGCACAAAAATAATATTGAATAAAAGTAGAGAGTTGGATTAGGTCTGTATCCCAAAGATATCACAAAAATGGAAAAAGGCCCACAAGTACAAGAATATTCATAGCAACTCTTTTTTGTGGTAACAAGGAATTGTAAATCAAGGGGAGACCTATCAATTGGGGAATAGCTGAACAAGTTGTGGTAATGTATATAATGGAATCTTATTTTTTTTTAAGAAATGATGAGCAGGCATATTTCAGAAAAACCTGGAAAGACTTACATGAATTGATGCTGAGTAAAATGAGCAGAACTGGGAGAATATTTTATAATCTTAATAGCAACATTGTGTGGTGATCAATTAGGGTTATCTTAATTCTCAGCAATACAGTGATCAAAGAGAAATCTAAAAGGAACTTCAATGGAAATGCCATCCACATCCAGAGAAAGAACTATGTAATCTGAATGTAGACCAAAGTATATTATTTTTAACTTTTAAAATTTATTTTTGCTTTTTCCTCCTCAAGATGTCCGCCTTTTTTGTTCACTCTTCTTTCACAGCATGACTAACATGGAAATATGTAATAACATGATTGTATATGCATAACCTATATCAGATTACTTGTTACCCTATAGTTGGGGAGGGAACAGTGGAAGAGAGAAAACTTTATGAAAAATGAATGTTGAAAATTATCTTTACATACAATTGGAAAAATAAGTAACAAAATTTTTTAAAAAGACCTGCTCAAATGGCATCTCTTCTGGCGTGCCTATTCTAATTCCCCAAATCTATATTGTCCTCCTTCACTATAATATTTTGCATAAATTTTTACTTTTATTTCCCATTTACCTGTTGTTTCCCCCAATAAAATGCACTTTCCTCAAAAAGAAAATAAAAAAAAATAAAAGCAGAGAATTGGGTACATAGATGTACAAATTTATGACAAAGACAAGACCAAACCTATTTTCTTAGCATGCTCTTGTTTCTTGTTTTAAAAAGGAATCTAAACTTTGCATCAATCTATGGGTATTATCCCATCCTTTTAACTTCCTATATAACAATTGTTTATTGTATATTTTAAGTTTCTTTAGAACCCAACTATATGCTACCATTCCATATGAGAGAGTCAGTGATTATTCGCCTTTTCTGTATCATGGACTCTTGGCAGTTTGGTGAAGCCTCTGGGCATCTCAGGATTATGTTTATACATGCATAAAATAATAGGATTTTGTTGGAAACCAATTTTCAGTGAAAATAAATATCATTTCCCATTCAAGACCCCTCTGAAATTTATAAGTAGATTAATTTGGGGTCCATGGACTCCCCAAGTTAAGGACCAAATTTCAAAATAACATTTACTGCTGTCTAAAAGAAACCATTTAAGTAAATGAAATAGGAAACCACAACATAAAAAAGGAAAACCAGCACCTCAAGCACATGTGAGCTCACCATAAAGTGAGTCCACACAGCCCCCGAGTCTACACAGAGGTCATAGTGAACGATGGAGTAACAAGTGGTAATGACATGCCTTGAGGAAATTCTTAACTATTCTTCCCTGTGCTCAGGTCACTTTGGACCTGCCCCATCTCCCTTGCCCTTGGCAGAGCTAGTTATTTCCTAGAAATTTATTGTTTCATTGTCATAGTTCATGTTGCAAACAGGTGAGGAGAACAATCTGCTAAAAGATATGACAGCTAGCTCCCAAGGAGAGGAATCCTTGTGACATCCAAAGTTCCATAACCCCAGGTTTGCCCCAGAGCACACACAATTGAGCATATTCTTTAAGACTAGAAGTCAATTCTAAGCTCTGCTACTACAGATATGAAAAGGTGAGTTCAAATCAGTAGCTTTTAATTACAAATTCTCTCTCTCTCTCTCTCTCTCTCTCTCTCTCTCTCTCTCTCTCACACACACACACACACACACACACACACACACACACATACACACACACACACACACACACACACACACACACACACACACACATACCTCATTGATCTGAAGGCTGAAGATAATTTACCTTATATGAAACAAGAAGTGAGAAAACCCTGATTTAGTCAAGATCCAGTTCCCAGCCATGACAAATACTAGCTTATATTATCTCTTCAGTCTTTACTTCTCCATCTATAAAATAAGTGTGGGGTAGGCTTGGATTAGATGACTTTTCAGGACAAGTCATAGATCTAGTATTAAAAGAGACCTTAAAAGTCATCTAGATCTCTACCTACCATCTACCATATTTTCCTTAGCATGATTTTTTTTGAGGATGTTCCTAAGATAAACCTTACACTAAAAATAAGTCCTTAGTTAATATCATCAGCCTCATAGACACATTAAATTTGTCCATTGCAACATATGATGAATATATTGAAATATAAAATAATATTATTAATATATAATTAAATATAAGTAAATAATATTATTGACATTAATACTTAAAATAAATGATAATATAAATGATAATTTAGTATTTGAAAATATAAAATACTTAGAGTAGGCACCTTTTGAAAAGGTAAGGAGTCTGTAAAAAAGCTACGAGTTCTAAAAAAAGCTCTGGGGGGACAGCTAGGTGGCGCAGTGGATAAAGCATGGGCCCTAGGGTGGGGAGGATCTGAGTTCAAATCCGTCCTCAGACACTTAATAATTGCCTAGCTGTGTGACCTTGGGCAAGTCACTCAATCCCATTGCCTGAAATAAAAATAAAATATTAAAAATAAAAAAATAAAAAGGCTCTAGAAACTTATTGTTATATGTGCATTCAGAGTACAGACAGAATGCATGAATAACATGCTCACTTGATAACATCTGAATGGAAAGTGGGTCCCACCTCTAATCATCATGGAGGGCAAGAAAGATAAGATTGAATATGTTACTGGCATATATGTTCTTGAAACTGAACAATCCAAGGAAACATAAGCAGTTATAAGGAAGAAGATCATTTTTATGCTGTCACTTGTTTTGCATGATGACCAAAGAGGTCTTCTAGTCTGGGTTTCACCATGCTAAAGACATGAAGAACTTCCTTGCACAGAGACAAATAGCTCAAATAATGATTCCTGCAGGAATGGCTACCTATCTCCTGAGATTCTCTGATAATAAATCCTGTGTCTTTTGAAGCAAAAATTAATATAATAATTAATTTTTAGAGAGATATGGTAGACTTCTATCATCTAGACCAATCCTACTTCACACCCATTTTATAGATGGAGAAATCAAGGATGAGAGAGTTGAAATGAGTTTGAAGCCAAGAGAATGAGTTTCAGAGGAAGGGGGCTTAAGGATAGTTGTAGGTTCACTTTGGATGAAGAAATCACCCAACTTTCTGATTGAAGAGGGCAAGAAAAGTAAATTTTAATTCACAGATTGCTACAAAAGTTCAGATAGAAAAGAGTAAGATAGTGAGTTTCAGTAGAAGTAGTGGAGTTGAGCAAAGTAGAAACAGCTACAAGCTGGGCTAGTGAGAAAATTAAGGAACACCTAAGATGAAGGAAAGAAACAGCCACAATATGGCTTAGATCAACGTGGATCCAGTAGCATGAAGAAGAAGGTGGAGAGTTTGGGAGTTCACAATCCCCCCTGAGAGGACAGGCCTCCGAGGGAAGGCAAGCAAGCAGAGGGTACAGAGTAAAGAAGAGCATAGGGGAGTAAGAGGTTATTTGGGGGAGCTCATTCCACAAGAGTGGACTGGCTTCCCAAAGGAGTTCAAGCAACTCAACTGACGATTGAGCTAACTTTTGAAGACAAGGAGATTTAAGTAGGAGTAGGTAGCTTAGAGAGCTGAAATGAGGCAATGAGAGATATGTTGACAAGAGGCAGTAGCTCAAGAGTAGAAATAAGGTATTTGGAAATATCTATAGAAGAGGGGTGGCAGGTAAAAGACTTAATCCTTTCAGGCTAAGTCAAAGAGATATTGTTTTTTGACAGAGGCTTTTTATATACCTGGGAGCAGGGATTGAAGGGGTCCTTGCCAAGAAGGGGCAACTTTATTAAAAAGTTCATTGACACCCCCCCCACAGTGAAATTGGGGGGGGGGGTTAGTGTCAGTGTAAGGTATGTGGTCAGTGCAAAGGAAACATTAATTATAGAACATATTTCTCTTAACATTTACCCTTTAACATTCAAGTTGAATAAAGTCACAAAGATAAAAAGTGGTAGAGGTGGAATTAGAGCCTTTATTTTTTTATTTCAAATTCATTGCACTTTCCACTATTTTTTTCCACCTCTAAAATAAAGACATTGGACCAGGTGATCTCTAAGGTCTCTTTCACCTCTAAAAAATATTGAGTATATTAATCCCAGGAGCAAGAAGAAAAGGACCAGAGGCATGGACAACTCCCAAGTGTCATTCAAGAGAGACAGTTCAGTCAACTTTCCATGATGTTCAGAGAGGAAAGTCCTGTAGAAATTTGCACATAAGAGGGAAGTGTCTAGGAGATTGTAAAGAATGTCCATTCTCTTTCCTATCCCATACTTCCCAGGAATAGGATTCTAAAAGTGGAAGGAATCTCAGCACTCATCTACTTAAACCATACCATCTTTTGCAAAGTCAAAAACTGAGACCTGGGAGGTCACAGGATCATAGATGTGGATCTGTAAGGAATCTCAGAGGTCATCTAGTCCAAATGCATCATTTAACAGAGAAGGAAACTGAAGCCAAATGAGATTAATTAAGTCTTACCAAAAATCACACAAGGAGAAAAACATCAAGTAGTAGAGGAAATATTGGACAATGAAATATGTTCTGTAATTAATCTGTTCTAAGGGTTCAAAGTAGTAGAGATTAACTAAGTAAATGAAGGGTGGAGGTAGGATTAGATTAGATCTTTTGATTACAAATACTTTGCACTCTGATACTGAGTTAAGCCCATTTCCCATGCAATATACATATCCTCCTTTACACCATCAAATAACCAATTCTTCATTTACCCAAAAAAAATCAGAAACAGCAGGAAAGACACAGGGAATGAATTACATACCTAGAGGAAAATCAATGAATGAGTTCAACTGTCCAAGTCATTAAACTTAATCAAAATGAGTTCACTGTCATCCAACCAAAAGCACAGACCACTTATTCCTCTCCCTCCCAATCCCTATTGTTCCTATTCAGCAACAGCCTCCACTTAGATGGGAATTTGTTGCTCCTGTGTCTGTTTCCTCCTTCTATCCCATAACACCTCTCCTCTGGCATGAACAGTCTCAGCATCTTCAGAGCCAAAAGTTAGTTAATCATATAAACTTAGTGTACTAATGACCCAAGTCTTATGAACATTCAGCAAACCAAATACAACCTTCTTGACCCCAGGGTCCCTCAGTCTGAAGTTCTCAGGAAAGAAAAGAAAAAGATAGTTCCCTAATTAGCTGTCACATTTGGAAACCAATAATATCTAAGCACCTGCCTGTTGCTACTGTTATGTATATAACAGTGGCCAGGTGTCAGGCTAGCAGACATGGAACAATTAACAGTTATAATTTTTTTTTAAAAATCATGCTGCCTTTCACATTTTAGGATTAAATTGAGTTCCATTAAAAAAAGAATCATTGACACTCACCTATTAATGTGCTAAGAGAAAGCCTAGAGGAGTTCTACAGAACCTTCCTCCTGCTCCTAGGCTGCTAACAATGGCCTTCTGAAGAGCAAATCTTTTGTTTTTTTTATTTTATTTTATTTGTTTGTATTTTTAATACTTCAATATTTGAGTAAATCTATTATATTCTTTATGTGAATCTACCTTCCCTGATACAGACTGCAACTCCCACCCCCAGTCTTCTTATTCTTGCGCATTTTCTCCTATACATCCTCCATAAAAGATCTATCCACACATATTAAAATTTCCAAGTTCATATCTTAGGAATATAATGTACTGGGTAATTAGGCAGAAATGTATGAAGGAGTCTCTGGTTCCAAGTGGCACATTTTGTGTAAAGATGTTGAATGTGATTTTGAATGGGAATGCTATAGCCAAGTGTATATGGCATAACAAAGCTAAGACTCTTATAATATTTTGAGCATGATTTGAGCAAAATTTTCAAGTGCCAAAGTAGCATCTGTTTCCATTCTGGAGCAGGAATAACCTCTTAGGATATGATTTAATGTTATAAGGGACAATCTAATCTAATTCACTCATTTTAAGAGATAAGGCTCAAAAGAGATAGGAGGTAGGGAAGAGGGCAGCTAAGTGGCACAGTGAATTGTGGATAGAGGGCTGATCCTCTATGACCATGTTATAGACTCATCTTCCTGTGTTCAAATCTGATCTGATATTTACTAACTTTGTGATCCTTGAAAATCCTTAAACCTGTTTGCCTTAGTTTCTTCATCTGCAAAATGAGCTAAAGAAAGAAATAGCAACTACTACAGTACTTTTGCCTAAAAAACCCCAAATGTAGTTTAAAAGAGTCACACATGACTCAAATGACTGAATAACAACAATAAAAGTTTCTTTCTTCCTTCCTGATATAGACCAAAATTTCAGGAGCCCAACAGGGCAATTCTGAATCGCCATTACTCTAGTATCTAAATTATTAATGTCAATATGTATAAAATCCCTCCAAATTTAAAGACTTTTTGTCTTTAAGAAAAGATAGGAAATGATTCAGGTATAAAATTCTCTTGTGCTAAGTGTTGGGGAAGCTGGACGAATGACAAAAACAATCCCAATATTATCGATGTTTGCCTTTACCTCATTCGGAACTCTGTTACCTGCTGGCAGGTAGACGTTAGAGATCTTAGAATAATTAGGCTTTACTGTACTTATTTAACTAATGCCCAAAACAAACAGTTTGCTAGTATAAACTTTTTTTTGTTTCGCTGCCCTGAAGGAATGGTCAAAAAGTTGACTTTCTTGTTGCTTTTTAATGCCCTGGGCTACATTATTTATGAAGTTCATCTGCTCACTTCCTGGGTCTCACTTATTCAGATCAGAATCTGTGGTCACTAAACTTCTTCAAAAACAAAAATGAAACAAACCTATGGAGAAACTTCCAATAATAGTTCCTTATTTAAATTTCTTCAAGAAAACTCAAACCATAGTACAACACAGCAGATGACAAAAGAGTAAGTTACCATTAATAGAGGATAGTAAGGTTTGCTAAACACTTCACAAATATTATATCATTTTTTCTTAACAATAGCTCTGTGGAAGCAGGGGCTATTATTGTATCTATTTTACAAGTCAGGAAACTGAGGACTTGTCCAGGTTCAACCACAGCCTTACTGATTTCAAACTCAGATCTTCCTGAGTCTAGATACAGTGCAATATCCACTACACTACCTAGCTGTCTCTCAAGTGGGCTCTAGTTTCTTAGGCATGGTCTGGGGTCATCTAGTTGGAGCAAATCACTGTTAATATCATTATTACCCCAATTTATTTTCAACTTTGTTCACTGGTATCTGAAAGTTTTAAGAAAGTGTAAAGTTTCAATACAATGCCTCTGGATCACAGCATACTCTAGGTAAACTTTAAGTTTTCCTTCAGGTGTAGAGCTAACTTCTCTGAAAATCAGACATATCCCACATGTCGCATGCCCTCCTCCCTCTTTTCTAAAGTTTGGTTCAGAGAAAATCGTGATAGATTTGGATTCAGAGGACCTGAGTTCAGGTCCTAGCTCTGTGTGACATTAGAAAAATCATTTAACTTGATTTTAATTTTCGCATTCACAAAATGTAAGGTTAAAACTAAATGACTTCTATAATGTCTACCAACTGTAACTATAGGATCCATATCAAAACTGCTCTCAGACCTTTCATTCATACTAAAGTGCAAATGAATGATGACAATTTACGGGTGATAGTCTTTCTAAAGATATTTAAATAATTAAGAGATGAAGATGAGGGGGTGAAATTTCAAGCATGTGTCAGACTTTGGGAGAAATATATTTGATGACATAAAATTTGCCTAATGTCTTAAAATCTCACTCCCTTGGCAAGCAGCTTATTCTAGCTGAACCCCATCCTAACTATTAAATGGAGGGATCATGCTAAGGAATCATACTAATTAGTCATGACGCTGAGTATAATCCCTCTCTCCAGGGTTTCCCAAGAATATGAACTCGATCTCAAAGTCATGATGTACCAATAAATCATAGATGTGGCAATCTAGGAAATCTTATCTAGGAAAATTTACCTATGTCATTTCCCAAAGGAATTCTTCAAGGGGAGTTTGTACTATTTTTCAAAAAAACAGAAAATAACCTTATAAAAGAAGTAGTTGAATCTTGGTATAAAAGATAATGATGTCTTAAAATATTGCAATAAAAAGTGCAAGTGATGTTGTTCATGTTCAGTCTAATCTCCCATCTGCACAGAATTTCATTTCAAGACACATAAGAAAGAGAATAGGAAAACAGGCCTTAAAATGCCCAATATACTATAAGTTACTTCATTTCATATTCATAGCAAGAATTCATAATTTTTAGCAGCAAAAGTAGAAGCCCTGCCCAAAGCAATTTCTTCTGGCAATGTACCATTATGACTTCTCTCTCCTCTATTTCTTTGATAAAGTTTTGTTTTCTATAGTTGATTTTTCCTCTTTTTCACCACCTTTGCTCAGCTTTTTGGGTTTTTTTGCCTTACGCTCCCACAGTTAACTGAAATTTTGCTCTGTCTCTCTGTATGCCTGTCTTCTTTGGAAGACCCCTCATATATTACTAAGTACTCAATGTTCAGTTGACCCTCCCTCCTTCAGCATAACTTCATACCATATTCTTTAACCATCTCATCTCCTACTAAAGGATAAGTGTACCCTCTACTTATGCCTTGTTTTCTTTGTTTTCACTCTAATGCACTTCTTACGTTAGAGTGGCAGCTAAATGGCACAGCAGATTGAGACTGAACCTATAGTTAGGAAAATGGCATTTACTAGGCATGTGACTCAGAGAAAGATTCTAGGAAAGCAGGAGAAGAATTGGTAGTCTCTATTTTATTGTCTTCTAGCAAGAGACTTTTTCTTCCACAATCTGAAGTAAGGATGGTCTCTTCCACTTTCACTCTCAAGGTTTGAAGACAGAAATACTCAAAGCAACTCAAATCTTGAGGCTTTGAAGAAAATTCAATCTGTCTTATTTGCACCAACTCCCACTGCTCCTCATACAGGGAAGGGCATTCATCTCCACAAATAAGGAGAGAGCCCCATACTAATGGTCTTTGGGAGAAGATTTATATTTTTAAGTCTTTTACTCTTCCATGGCTACCATCAATTATTCCTTCTCTCTCTTTCTTTGATGAACTTTTATGTTTTTTTATAGTTGATTTTTTTCTACCTTTTTCACCACCCTTTTCTCAGCTTTTTGTTTTTTTAGTATATGTTCTATCCAGCTAACTAAAATTATGCATTGTCTCTGATCTGTTCCTATAAGCCTCTCTCTCTCTCTCTCTCTCTCTCTCTCTCTCTCTCTCTATATATATATATATATATATATATATATATATATATATATTTCTGTCTCTTTTTTCTCTCAGTTTCTTTCTGTCTGCCTCTCTCTCTATGTTTTCCTTTCCTCCCTCCCACAACATTAACTTCACTACCTCATACAGATGCCTTCAAATCTTTATCTTCTACCCTTTCTTCTAAGATTTTAGACTCCATATTTATCCTCCTTTTTATTGCTACTATTGTCCCTTGACTATTTGAACTGTCTCCAAAATAGGGGTCTTTTTACAAAATGTAAACCTTAAATATATAGAATTAAAATAAAATGACTGAAAATATAGGTCAGACATGAAATTTTATTCTCTGATTTACCATGAGGCCTACAGGTAGAAGCCATTGGTCCAAGATGACATAAACTGATGGGTGGAGACCAAGATGACCACCTTAAACCCAGGGAACCTGGAATATTTTTGTATAATCAAGGTAAAACAAAACATCAGACCTCATGGGAGGTCATTCTATTAGCTGCACAAAATTTCATCAATTAGTATCCTTATACAATGCTATCTTGTCTAAGAGAGGAGGTCTTCTTTCATGGATTAAAGTATAAGAAAGGCAAGACCAGTATTATTTTCTAAATAGAGAGGAAGTGTCATTCCTCATAACTAAGAAACCAACCTTTGACCAACCATCCTTGAAAAACTTATTATACCTTGACATTACATACTCTCCCTCTCCTAATACATCCTTCTTAAAGCTTCCAGGGTATTCATTCTTAAGATCTATATCTAGTCATTTCATTCTTTGTTTAAAAATCATGAATAGCTCCCCATTCTCCGGCAATTAAACTTCTAAGTTCTCTGACTGGCATTTGAGGCCATCCATAAGCCATCCAAATCTTTTTTATCTTTATCACATATTATTCAACTCCACTCTTTCTACTCTTAACAAAATTGTTCTGTTATCTTTCCATTATATTCCCAGAGATTTTTAGATTACAGTTGCCTCCTGTGCTTTTTCGATCCTTCTTTCCATTTATGAAGCTTTTGAATTCCTAAAAATCTTTTAAAGTCCTACTCAAATATTACCTCTTCTATGACCCTTTCTCTCATTCCTGAAGTAATTCTTTCTCTCCTTGGAATTTCACATCATATTTTGTTTCACAGATGTGGAATACGCACAAGACTTGGAATCAGTAGAAATCTGAATTTGAATGCTATCTCTGATGATTATTAGTTTTGTGATCATGCATGAGTCAGTTAATCTCTCAGAGTCTTAGTTTCCTCATGTTTAAAAATCATGACATTACCTATAATATCCATTTCATAGATTCAAATGAGATCATGTGTTTTGCAAAATGTTTTGCAAATAATGTGTTTTGAAGCATAACACAAATATGGCTATTATTTATTTACACTATTATCACTTCAATGTATTTGCCATGTATTATATTATTATATTACAATTATATAATAGTAAAATAAATTATTATAGTATTATAAATATAATTATGTCATTATATTATAATAATATACAATAATGATTATTCATTATATATTTTTGAATAATCTACTTCTCTTGTTCCTCTGTGGCAGTTAAAAAATACTAACCACAGCAACTTGAATACCCAGATCAGGTGGAAGTTTTTTTGGTTTGTTTTTGTAGCCTATGGCAATTAGCTCAAAAGAAGAAAATCTCTGTGGGTCATGTCCCTGATAAACAATTTGCAGGTAGGGGCAACTATGTGGTACAGTAGATAGAGCACCAGCCCAGGAGTCAGGAGTACCTGAGTTCAAATCTGGTCTCAGACCCTTAATAATTACCTAGCTGTGTGGCCATGGGCAAGCCACTTAACCCCATTGCCTTGCAAAAACATTGGAAAAAACCCACAATTTTTAGGCAGTTTATACGGCAAAAACTTAAGGATACATGATGAAGGAAGTTGTGCTTTTGCTAAATAGAAGGCAATAAGGTTCCTTACAAGAACAGAGTACAGGTCCAATTTTGTAACATCTTGTCTTATATGGCCCAATAAAGAACATTGGAGATGACAAGAAGGTAGTATGACAGTCTTAACTGAGTGGTTTAGAGTTTCAAAAAGACCCAGTATATTTCTTTTGAATTATATTCTAATAATGGTAACCTATAATTTCAGTGTTTTAAGTAGAGGGTGCAGCTGGATCCTTAAGCTTACATAACTTAGTGTATCAAAGCTCCATGAGATCAGGAACCAGGTCTTAGCTAACTTTTGTCTTTCCCTCAGTCTGTTGCAGAGAGGGGGTGTAGTGAAGAGAATGCTAGACATGAAATGAGGAGAACCTGACTTTAAAGGTTGTCTCAGACACTTATTATCTGTGTGACTATTCTCAAAACTCCTTAAGTCATATCAATAGGTGTAAACTCAATACTTTATCATGCAAAACCACACATAGTAATGAAAATCAATTAATTTCAATAGAGTAAAATAATTTAGAGCAGTTAGGTGGCAAGGTGGATAGAACACTGGTCTTGAAATCAGGAAGACATCTTCATGAGTTCAAATCCAGGCTCAGTCACTTAATAGCTACTGAACTCTAGACAAGTCATTTAACCTTGTCTGACTAGCTTTCCTCATCTGTAAAATGAGCTGGAAAAGGAAACGGCAAACCACTCCAGGATCTTTGCCACAGAAATATAAAATTAGCAACCACCATATGCATGGCACTGTTCTAACATTTATGCCATATTTTTTTTTATTTCTTTTTTTGAAAGATTGTATTTTATTTTGAATTTTATCATTTCACCCACAATCTTGCTTCCCTCCCCCACCCCCTACAGAAGGGAATCTGTTAGTCTTTACATTGTTTCCATGGTATGCATTGATCTAAGTTGAATGTGACATCACATTCCATTTAGATCAACATATTTTTATTTCTTAGAAAATGTTTTATGTGTTAACTCTTCTGATTCTCACAACAACCCTAAGAAAGTGGTGCTATTAGTAATTCAATTATAGAGATGAAATGACTGAATTTGAGAAAGAGGATCAGGAGACTTGAGAATAGGCACCCAATAATTTACCCAAATTCCTGATTTCAGACCCAATAATCTCTATCTACTCTGCCATCTAGTTTCCCCACACAGGAGTGATAGAAATATTAATAATGATATTTATAAATATTCTGAATCACACATTCATCAATTGACAAATGGTTAAAGGATATGAAAGACAATCTATCTGATGTCATAAGGAAAAGTGCTCTGTCATTATTACAGAAATGCAACATTTCTGAGCTAACATGTCATACCTATCACATTGACTAATATAACAGAAAAGGGAGATGAAAATAGTTGGAGGGGATGTGGGAAAATTGGTACATTAATAGATTGTTGGTGCAGTTGTAAACTGATCCAACCATTCTGAAGAGCAATTTGGAACTACCACCCAAAAAACAATAAAACTGTGCATTTCTTTTGATCCAGTAAAACCACTACTGGATCTGGATTTCAATCAGATCACATGTGGGAAAAGAGCCACATATAAAAGTGTATTCATGGTAGCTCTTTTTGTGGTCGCAAAGAATTGAAGATTGAGGTGATAACCATCAATTGGGGAATGGTTGAACATGTTGTAGTATATGAAAATAATGGAATATTGTTGCTCTATAAGAAATGATGAGCAGGCAGATTTCAGAAAAACTTGGAAAGACTTATATGAAATGATACTGAGTGAAGTGAGCTGAAATAGAGAACATTGTGCCCTCAAATAGCAACACTATTGGTGATCAACTATATAAACTTAGCTCTTCTCAGCCATACAATGATCAAAGACAATTCTTAAAGACCTACAGTGGAAAATGCCATCCACATCCAGAGAAAGAACTATGGAATCTAAATGCAGATTAAAGCAAACTATTTTTACTTTTTAAAATTTGCTTTTTGCTTCTTCCTTCTCGTGGTTCCTTTTTCTTTTTGTCCTGATTGTTCTATCACTGTGTGACTAATATGGAAATTTATGTTAACATGCTTGTACATGTATAATCTATCCTAGGGTGGGGAGAGAGAAGGGTGAGAGGGATAAAACTTTACAGAAATGAATGTAGGAAATTATCTTTACATATAATTAGAAAAATAAATGATAACACATTTTTTTTAAAAATCTATCTAATACAAGGTATTAATGAATAGTGACATTCCTAAACAAACATTTCCAAGTATCCCCACTAATATCATAACAGATAAAATATGCTATAATAATAATAGTCATGTGGAGCCTCAAGCAATTTAAATCATCTGAGCCTCTTTACCTAAGATCTCTCAAAGAAAGAAAGAACTTACAACATAAACCTGAAAATCTACAACTCTTATGAGTTGAAAATCTTCACATGATATAATTTAAAATTCATTTTATATTCCGAGAATCATTATCTTACTGATAGACATTGTTTTGAGTGAAATGCTACAAATCACCACATATCATGAGGAGATAAAGGTCTTCTCCAACATCCTGTGCATGCCAAGATAGGGCTACTGAGTAAATTTCCAGCGGTTCTATTGATGAATTGAAGAAGAGCATGTAAAAAATGGTCACACATCAGCAGAAGTTTACAGGGAATGTATCACTGGAAATTTGGCACAGCTATTGAAGAAACAGCTGGAAGTGCCACAAGATTCGGGGAACCACACTCAATAACTTTTTCTCTTTACCCTGAGCAAACAGTTAAAGAGATTGTTCGCTATTACTCTTAGCTGTCAGGTGAGAGCACCATGTCCTCTGTTTTCTTCACAGGTGGTACTTTCCCGGAGAAAATTTAGAGAAAATAACCGGATGTATGACTCAGGTATGAAAATTTCTCAGAAGTAGGATTCCAGGGATTCCTTCTTTGAATGGACTATACTATTTAACTTTGCAATGGTTGTCTCCTTACCAACACTATAAATTTCTAGGAGACAGTTAAAGAAACTAATTATGTTTTTCATTTTCCATAGAGTCAAGCCTGGTACTAGCCCTTAACTGTTGCTTGATAAAGGAAGGAAGGAAGGAAGGAAGGAAGGAAGGAAGGAAGGAAGGAAGGAAGGAAGGAAGGAATTAAGGAAGGGAAGAAGGAATGAAAGAAAAGACAAGCAATGAGAAAGAATAGAGAAGGAAGGGAGGGAGGAAGATGAGGAGGTAAGGAATAGAGAAAGAGGGAATGAGAGAAAGAAGGAAGAATTGATGGAAAAAAGAAGAGAGGGAAGGAAATAGGAAGAAAGGAAAGGAGGGAGAAATGAAGAAAGAAAAAGGGAGAGGGAGAGAGTGAGGAAGGAAGGAGGGAAAGAATTGAATATATTTAGAGACATTAAAGATTACCCAACTCAGTTATTAATTGCTAAAGACAACAGAACAAGGAAAAAAAGCTTTCCATGAAGCAAAAGTAACTGATTAAATATATAAACAAAATGCTTTTCTTTAACCTCAGAACAACTAAGGAATCAGTAAACAAGTTCTGGAACCATTATTCCTAGAGAATAGAAATGTTAGAGATTATTAGAGAACCTTAATATTAATATCATTAACCTATGTCTTTTCCTAAAAGATTAAATGAAAACACAGAGGAGCTAGGGGTTCCTGATCTGAAATAAATGTACTCATATGGATATGAGGAACTTGGCAACAGGGTAGACGGGATATTTGATAAGTGACTTTTTCTATTCTTGGGTCATTTTAATCACATCCAATTCTCTGTGACCCCATTTAAGTTTTTCTGCTCATTTTACAGATTAAAAACTGAGGAAATGGGGTTAATTTACTAAACCAAGATCACACAGCTAGTAAATTTCTGGAACTGGATTTGAACTCATGAAATGAGTCTCCCTGATTCCAGTCCCAGTGTTCTATCCACCATAGGGTTTGCTTGCCCTAAATAACTTTACCCTATTGAAATTAATCTATTTTATTTACTATATGTATTTGCATGATAAACTATTGAATTTATTTCCTTTCTTGTGGAATAAGAATAGGAAGGTTTACTGAAATTCAAAAGCTATAGGAACTAAAAAAAGGTAAGGTAATATCTGCTTTGACGTATTATCAGTGGACACGAGTAGTGGATTTCTGTCTTCAGAATGAGAAAAGTTTAGATTTCTTTTGTAAAACTATTGACATTTTTTTATACTAGATATCTCATTTGCTAGTCTCAGATTTGTAGGATGTGGGTGCCCATTGTGTTTTCAATAATGATCATAACTAGATGCTGAAAGATTGAAGGAGTAGAAGTGGCAGCTCTGTCAGAATATCTCAGGTTCTACTTCATTTTTATCTTTTGACAGAGCTTGATGCAAACCCTCTACATTACATTATGTGTCCAAGTCCTGCCCTGTCCCTTGAAGGCCCTTAAGGCAATGTGGAAGAGTGGAAAGAGTTCTTAGCTTGGAGTCATTAACACCTAGATTCAAATCCTGTCTGATATTTGGTATGGGACCATTCTCAAATGAATGACTTTACATCTCTGACCCTCAGCTTCCTCATCTATAAAATGAAAACTTTGGATTAGATCTAGAAGGGAGCTGTTAAGCTCCCCCTTCTAGGTCTAAAGTTAGGAATTTTTTCTCAAATTATGAAATCAAGCCAAATAGATGACCTGTCAAATTCTTCCAACAATATGAAGGTCTTGAAAAGTCATGGCAGACAGATGAGGAGTACCCAGAATTGAGTAGGACAAAAGTAAACTGTCTTGAATTTGAGAGACTGTGAAGTGTTTTCCATGATCCCAAGCTGTTGCTGCTGTAAAAGCTCATCTCTCTAACACTTATGCTTTCTCAGTAATGTTAAATGGCTACAAATTACACAATGTTAAAACTTCTCTGGAACTTAAAATGAAAAATAAACTAAAGGATAATAAAGTTTGTTCTTCATTTTCAAACAAGACCATGATATCAGGGAGGTGATGCTATGACAAGCACATGAATTCAATTTGAGGGAGTGCTGTGCTAAGTCACCAGCCTCACTTTCTCCTCCAGAGCCACCTGAATCCAGTGGACTATTGTGAATCAGGATGATTGGAGATGGTCCTGGATGTGAGCTAATCAGGGTTAAATGACTTGCCCAGGGTCATACAGCTAGTTAGTCAAGTGTCTGAGACTGGATTTGAACCCTGTCCTCCTGATTCCCACCTGTCCACCATGCCACCTAGCTACAATAGAGATAATAGAGGAAGGTGAGTATCACTGATGACCTGCGCACGAGAAGAGGAATGAAAGCCACTAACAGACAGAAAGGGAAGTGATGGAGCAATATAATGAGCTTGAGAAACAATAGATGGACAGATTGAGTGGAATATTGATCCTTTTGAAATTTTAAAAGCATAAGAGAAAGGTTAGATCCTCAATAAATAATATTTTAGGAAACATGAATGAGAATTGTATAATGGATATGGGTCATGGCACCCTACCATCTGCCAGGATTTAAAGTGACTGACCAATCACTCAAAAGAGAAATGATGAAATAAATGGTGAATATTAGCAAATTAAAACACATTATAAAGACTTATGAAGGAAAAGCAGTGAAAAGGGTGGCATCAAAGAAATATGTGATAAAACAAGATGGATTAGTTATTTGATGAGAGGGAGGAATATTTAATGCATGGCATAGTTCTTTGGTATCCTGTTAATATCAAAAAAAAAGTGAACAAAGCCCCCAGCAACTTGGGTGGGTCCATTGTTGCAAATTATGGGAGGACATAGACAAAGATCTCACAGGATAGTCGGGTATGAATGAGTTTCAACCTTGACCATGAAAAGGAGTATTCACTTGAACATCACAGATTCTTTTGAGTTTTTTACATTTGGACAATAATCCCATTGAAAGAGAAATCATAGGGAATTGTAATTTGTCTCATCAAAACAATTGCCCACACTGATAATATGGAAAATTCACCAAATTCATTGCATTTAGGCAGAATTGTTTTTTCTCCTTGAAGCATTAAATAACCACTTATTAAGCCAAGAAGAAGCTAAGACAGTGATTATTCTGGGAGAGCAGGAGATGAGCACATATCTCTCCTCACATAACCCTCCCCCACCCCAGCTCTTGCCAAATAGAGATAGACATTCTGTAACAAAAGCTTTTTCTTTATTCCAAACTTAGTACAACTGAATCTGCTATTTATGGAAAGCTATGTGTCAAGCAATTATTTGGTAAATTGTATCATTTTTTTTCATCAATGTATAACTTCAAAGATATTTTACCTTCACATTTAGTGGATCTTCATTTAACAGTGATTTTAGAAATATTAATTTTCATATCTTCCCACTGTCTATTTAATTGTGAATGACATATAAACAAATAACTGACGTGACCTTGCCTCCTTAGTCTCTCCACTCCATTTCTCCACAGTAGTATACACAACTTCAAGAAAAAATTTCCTGAAGTTCAGGATTATTTATGCAACACTCTTTCTAAAACCTCATTGGCTCCCCATTGCCTAGTGAATGAAGTACTAACTCTTTATCTTGGTGTCTGACTCTCTCTACAATTTGATTCCTAGCTTCCTTCCCAGATTTATTTCATTCTATATTCCTTCACGACTTCTACAATGTAGTCAATGTGGATCTTTAGCTTTCTCACCTCCATGCCTTCATCTAGGTTTATCTCCCATGCCTGAAATGCACTTTTTCTAGGGAGGATGTGCCAAAGTCAGATGATATCGTAGATCCTGATTCAGAAGACTTGTGTTTACATCCAAACTCTGTCAATTACTGCTTCTGGAACAAATCACAAACTTTGGGGGCTTCATTTTTCCTCATCTACAAAATGAAGGCATTGGTTTTGCCTCCCTTCCAAGCCAGTGAACATCTATCCTCTGGAGCAACTTCAAGTAGATATCCTAGACAGGATATCTAAGTTCACTTCTAACTTTATTTGTAATTATATTTTATTTCTTTTCTTTCTAACAGATTTAATGTGGCTGCCAACTCTTCTTTGAAATTTTACCTGATACTTCCCCCTCTAATCATCTTTTACTTTTCAAATATTCCAAGAACTATTTAGTCTCATCTTTACTTTATTATGTTTTATCTTACAACATAGTTATTTGTATTAATAGCATATCCTTCCTTCTAACTAGCTTGAAAGCCATTGGCTGTAGGGAGGGTGCCATTTTTTTCAACTGGGGATACAGAGAATGTTCAGCAGGAATCAACATGCATGTTATAGAGGTGAAAGACATTTCTGAGTTTAAGTTTGGAAAATGGGAAGAATTTTAAAATGAGTGATTGAAATAGAGTCCAGATCAGTGGTGTATGGTACTAAAGAAAGATAGAGAGATGGGAAAGGATAAAACAAAGGTTAGGAACTAGAAGCTTAGAAAGTTTCATATACATATACATATATATATATATACATATATATATGCATATATATACATATATATATATATATATATATATATATATATTCAGATGAAAGTCTGTGACAGAGATAACACTTTGTGCGGGGCCATGAATGACAGGCTAAAGAATTTGAACTTTATCCAGGAGACAATGAGGAATCTGAAAGATTTTTAGTTGATCATTGCTGGGCAAATGGAAAATTAATCTAGCAGGTTTGTGTAGAATGAGAGACAAGAGATCTTATAGCAGTCCAAACATTTATCTTTGCTGTAAAATGAAGCACCATTTATAATGAGAATAATCACTCCCTGATGTCTCTGTTAAATAAGTTCAGTTTCAGTATTCTTAGGTAAGTAAAAGACATGTATCTCAGGCTGCAGATAAAACAGATATAATTCAGTTTTTGTGGATTGGAATTCCCACTCACTTAAAAGAGCTGCTCACCTTCTTTGCTGGCATTATAAGTTAAAATTAAGAGGAAAAGGTTCAGAAATAGACTTATAATTATCTATTTAGAATATTTAAAGTGATCATTTATCTATGAGGTTCTACTTCCCCCTTTCCAGAATGCTTAGCCTGGTACAGAGGCAATTAAAATTCACTTGAATGATAATAACAGTAATTATTATGGTTTGGGGCATCTTGGTGCCACCTTTCCTCTGCAGTCCCCTTGTGATCTTGTGGTTGGATTTGCCTCCCTCCCAAGCCAGTGAACATCTATCCTTTGGAGCAACTTGAATCCTATCTCCGGATACCGGTCACACATGAAAGCCTTCTCAGTGACTCACACTCACCCCAGGAACCAGCGTGCAGCTGTAATCTTCAGTGACTCAGTGTCACCCAACAAGCGGGGACGCTGCTGCAATATTTAGCTGTTCTTTCTCTAATGAGAAATCCTCGATCTTTGATATCTCGAGGGTGAAACACTTCCCAATTAAAATGCAGAAAAGCATTCTGTCTTGAACACTCGCTCAATATGGCTCAGTCTTTGATTACAGAGAGGATGATTGGGAGACAGAAGGCTGTTTCACACAATGTCTTGGAAGAAGGAGGGGCAGTAGGAAATTACTTTCTTTTTTTGTTCAAAAATATCTTTGTGAGACAGCACAGTATAGAAAAAGTTTCAGACTCGGAATCAGGAAAAACCAAAATTCAAATCTTACCTAACCTGTCTGTGCCTCAGTTTCCTCATCTTTAAAATTTTTGATGACCTATGATGTGCCTTCTGGTATAATTAAATCCCAGAATCTCATATTTCTATAGCACTTTAAGGTTTACTAAATGTTTTCTCATAGCAACTTTGAGAGTTTAAGTAACATACTTTTTACAGATAAGGAGACTGAGACTCAGAGAGGTTTAAATGGCTAACCTAAAAATACACAGCTCATTAAAATAGATTTCACTATAGGGTTTAAAGACTAAATGGTTAAATAGCTTCCCTAGGGTCATAGTGTTAATAAATTTCAGAGGAGAACTCGACCAAATTCTCCAGATTCTTTGGTATTATTCAGTCATGTCAGACTCTTTATGATCCCATGGGGCATCATGTCCATGGAGTTTTCTTGGCAAAGATACTGAAACAGTTTGTCATTTCTTTCTCCAATAAATAGATTGAGCAGAGGTAAAATAACTTGCTCAGGATCACAGAGTCAGTGAGGTTTGAAGTCAAATTTGAACTCAATGCTTCTGACTCTAAATCTTAAATTCCATCCTTTGTGCCACCTGACTGCCTCCTCTCTTGTTGTGTAATCTATGGTAACACCCTTCACTGTGTCACATTGCCTTGTTTATCACTCTGGAGAACACTTCTAGCTAGTGTCCCATGATCCACTCATCTCAGACTTGACTGTTTATGTAGAAAGTTATGTCATTAGTATAAAACCTACTTATTCTCAAATATATTCTCTATCAAACCACCATGGTGCCACTTCCCCTCTTACCTGGAAATCCCATCATTAGAGTTATTCTTTGAGCTTGGACAACAAAAAATGTCTCCAGAAGATCACTGCAATCACTTTTTTTTGTCTTAGAAGAAAAGGGAAGAATGCCATATATATAGTATTTCTTTTTTTTTCAGCCTTCTATCATTAACAAATTAACACAGATCAGTTTATTTTAACTGCAAATTGGAATATTGAGGTACATAGACTGACCCTGAAGGCATGATACACCCACACACACACACACACACAAACATATATATATATATATATCACTCAAAAAGGAGGAAATTCCTTAAATCTGGCCAGAACAGAAGGAGGAAGAGATATGAAATGATTGGTCATTAGATCCTATTTAAAATTTCAGCTTAAAAAAAACTAAGTTCAGTTTCTATGAGCAATGGGGCTTTGGAAGTTGCTAATAATATCTAATGGAAAACAATTGAGCAATGTAAAGTATGAGAAGCAGCATAATGGAACAGATTTTTCACTAGTTTTAGGGTCAGGGTTCAAATTTTATCTTAAACTCTTATGAACTGCATAACTCTGGACAAGTCCATATTTAAGTTTTCTCCTCTGTAAGATAATTTGAGGACCTCAGAAGTCAACTCCAGTTCTAAATCCATGGTCCTATGATTCAATACTGTCTAAAATACTAAGGAAAAAATAATAAAGTAAATCAAACTTCTTACAAGTATTTCCCATAGAAGCAACAGATATAGCAAGTAGAATTTACTGTAGCAAATAGAGAAGAATGAGAAAAGAATTTCTGCTGAAGTAAAGAGGGAAAAGGAAATTTTGCAATGAACTAAAAAGACTATGCTCCTTTTGTTTTTCTTTATCTTCCAGAGTCAACTAATGATTATCTATGCCCAGAATTCAGATTATTCTCCATCTTACAAAAGGAGATAAAATGACTTGAAGCATTCCTTTTCTGATCCAAATTATTTGGAAAAAAAGAAAGATCTATTGAAATAAAGGAAGATCACTTTTGGGTGAAAACAAAAGTGATACAGTAGATATTCTTTTCTGTCAGAAAATTGTATAATTGAAGGATCAAAAAAAATCAGATCTAAACAATAGGAATAAAACCATTCCTTGCTTAAGGGGGTTGGGGGATAGGCATCAAGACCTCCTCATGAAGAATTCACACTTTAAGGAATATATGTGGCATCAAATCATGTGATTGGAGCCTGAGGAAGAAGAAATGAGTGTGTGCAGTGAGTGTATTGGGTGAGGGAGGTCATTCTTTGATCGATAACAAGGCAACTATGTATAGATCTGATATTAAAAAGAAACGACTGACATTTCCCTAGGGGATTGATATGAGAAAATGACCCCCAAGATGTGTCCAACATGATGACCACTCCCCAGTA
Source organism: Macrotis lagotis (assembly GCF_037893015.1). Taxonomy (NCBI): domain Eukaryota; kingdom Metazoa; phylum Chordata; class Mammalia; order Peramelemorphia; family Peramelidae; genus Macrotis; species Macrotis lagotis. Next base: position 822,171,222 of record NC_133658.1, on the reverse strand, counting down.
CTGATGAATTCTGAGGAGTCAAATAATGTAGGCAGAAGTTGTCTAGAATGCATTCTAGGTATTACTCAATCCTGAGCAAATAAATGAATAATTAAAGACCTGGCAGTCCACATAGTGCTTTTCATCATTGCTGCCTGTTGAGTAAAGATAAGGACTTTGAGAAATGAAGATTTGGTATGCTGACAGCTGGTTAAGAATATGCAATTTGTATTTCTGGATGATGGTCTAAGATATAAAAGTGACTGGCCAAGGATGGAGTAGAAGCAGGATGATACAGCAAAAATGTTTGATTTAGAATTCGAAGACCAAGGTTCAAATATTTGTTCCTCATAATCAGCTGAGATAATTGATTATTGTTAAAGAGATCAAAAAGTAGCATTATGAGCTGGTAACAAATTGTTCATGGTTGATATGGCTCTTATAACTGAAAGGGACCTTAGAAAAGGTTTAGTTTAGTTTAGTTCCCTCTTTTTTGTACAATGTAGAAAATGAGGCTTAGAAGCTGAAGTCAGTTGCCTGAGGGAAATAGCAAGCAGTTTGCTGAACTAGGTTATAATGATTTTGTCTAGACATGCTTGAAATTACTTGAAGGATGAGGTTACGTCATATGCCCCTATGTATATCTTCCAGTATAATGCCTTACTCAGAGCAGATACTAAATAAATATTTGGTTTTCAGGAAATAGTCCACAGCAAATAGAAGACTGCTCTGCTTAATGTTACAATAGTCATCACTCTGAGATGTATATAGATATAGATATTGAGATAGTTAAAATACACACATATACATGCACATTTAGATACATATATATGCTACTCTTTGAGATCCTATTTGTTAATTTTCTGGAACAGTTTTCCATTTCTTTATCTAGTTCATTTTACAGATGAGGAAACCATAGCTAGTAAGTCACTAAGGTCAGATTTGAACTCATATTCTACTGATACCAGGGCCTGTGTTTAATCCACTGCACCACCTAGTTGTCCCTGATAAATGATGTTAATAGTTATGATAACTAGTGAACCCTGTGCTTTCAATCAGAAGTCCTTAGTCCAACTTCTACCTCAACATTTAAGTAGCTACATAATCCTGGGCAAGTCACTTAGCCTCCGTTTGTCTCAGTGTTCTCCTTAGTATTGGGGGATAATAATGGCCCATGCTTTCCAGAGCTGTTCCAGAGTTATTGTTATTGTTATTGGATACAATGAGATAATACTTGTGAAATACTTTACCATCCTTAAACTGTTATATAAATGCTGGGTATTATTATGCTAGCTAGTAGGTGAGAGAATTTATATTCAAACCTAAGTCTCCCATATCCAAGATCAGTGCTTTCCACTATGCCCTGCTGCTCTTTGAATTAATTTGGAATAATTTGGGACATCTATGATGCAGAACTTCAGTTCTGAGTCTGGACCTCCCCCTTGACTTCCTCTGTTTTCTTCCCTGGATAGCATTCAAAAGGGGAAGTTCTGAGCAAAGTTTTTTTTCTATATGAGAATTTTTGTCTCCAGTTCTTGATAGTAAGTAACCTCTTAGGTATATCTTAGTTTGATCATCTAAATCTAACATTAAAAGTCACAAAGAATACCTATTCTTTTAAAACTTTTTTATAAAGTTTGCTAATGAATCCTCATCATGTCCTAGTTGTGGGGTTGAAAAACAACTGCTTTTACAAATGACATCATTAAACACCTGGATCCATAAGCCTCATTTGAGTCTGAAAGATTCCCAGGAGACCTATTCCTGATGCCATTCAACTGATGCTTTGAGCATTCCCAGGAGATAAGTACTAAGGTGATAAAGATTCAGTTCCATTAAAGAAAGATCTCCAATTTAACAAAACAATCATATTCTCATTCTCCCTAAAAGTAACTTCTAATGACCTTCCCCAAGATATGTCCTTGAGTTATGATGTGAAAGATGACCAAGAATATAAAACCAGAACTGAGTATCTTGGACCCCTCTATGACTGGTCCTCTGACAAACCATGATTATAGGAAATAAGGGAAGTGGATTAGAACATCCCTATCTTCTCTACCTCCAGTTTTCCTGTGATAGACCAGTCATTTATCTTTCATAGATCCATTTTCAGTGTCTAAAATCCAATCCAACCCAGGCCTGTAAGCACAAAAAACTCACAGCACTACCACATGATTGCATTGAATGTCAGAGCAAGTCTATGAAAGAAGCAAAACAGTTATTTTTATCCCTGTTATTATCAGCATAGAAACTAGGACCCAGAGAGGTTAAGTGATTTGATCTAGATTATAGCAATAATAAGCAGTAGAATTAAATCATAGAAACACAGAGCCTGAATTTGCAGAGACCTCAGATATTGTCTAAACTAATTTTTACTTGACCAAGAATTCTCCTTTGATATACTATAAAATTTTTCATCCAGCCTTCACCCGAAACCTTCAGTGTGTTCTAAATAAATTCCCACCTCTTATTATTCCATTCCACTCTTGCATGGCTCTAATTACTAGAAAACTTTGCCTCCTTCCATTAAGTCGAAATATGCCTCTCCAACTAGAACCTACATTTCATTTAATGCAATGCCTTGTCATTATATGGTACCACCATATACTATATTCATGAAAATATACCCCAATGTTTAAAAGCAAAGCTTTTTTTTTTCTTTTTTGCTTCACTGGATGAATGACTATCTTCAGAAGAAACATCTAATGATAAAGAAAGTGGAATTAACTCTATATCATCCTAAGTTGTATGAATACATATATACATATCTATCTATCTATCTATCTATCTATCTATATATATATATATATATATGAAATCACTTATAGCTAGATAATAGTACTTTCACTCTGATAACTCAGGTGCTTTTTAAAAATCTTAGGTAACAACTAGTGACACTTTGAGTCTCCCACAAGATAAAATGAAGATGTGCAGTGATGACCATATATTGACTCTCCCACCTGGCCTAATCATTATCCATATCAAGTCCTGCCCATCCCCTTTTCACTTCAACAGATTCAAACTGCAGAGAATTACCCAATACAAATGAATTTGCTACTAACAAAAGGTGGGCCCTTGCATGCCTCCCAAAGAGAATACTCATAGAAATTCTAATTCTTCTCAAAATACCTTCTTGACTTCCTTCACTGAGGAGTGACCCAATCAGTATCTGTATAGCCTCTACAATTCAAGGCTCCAAGATCCAAAAATGAATCTAGGCTTTGTCTTTTTCCCTCTTCCTAGGAAGAACTGCGGGGCCCTAATCTCTAAGCAAGACCATCTGTCTCAACTCCATAAAGCAATGGAAGGCAATATTGCTAGTTTGCAGTAGTAGTAATAGAGGATTAGGGCTTTTATATTAGCAGTACTAATGTTTATATATATATATATATATATATATATATATATATATATATATATATATATATATATATATATATATATATATATATATATCTTAGAGGTTACTTATTTCAACTCCTCTTATTTTAGAGATAAAGAAAATGAGGCTCAAAGAAGTAAAATTACTTTCATGATGTCACAAATACAGGAAGTGACAGAAAAGTGACTTGAAAACACATCATCTGTTCTTCCCATGGTACCAGGTCACAGTATTTAACATCCATATGATCCATGGTGTGGTAACACCTTTTCATGAGAAGAGACTGCTCTCCATTTCTTTCTGTGATTTTCCTATGAAGGTTCTATCCAGTACATTAGGGTTTTTTTTGCAAGGCAAATGGGGTTAAGTGGCTTGCCCAAGGCCACACAGCTAGGTAATTATTAAGTGTCTGAGACTGGATTTGAACCTAGGTCCTCCTGACTCCAAGGCCAGTGCTTTTGTCCACTACGCCACCTAGCTGCCCCTATCCAGTACATTAGAAGTTTTTTTTTTTCCTTTTTTCAGTATTTTGGTGAGAAAGAATATCAGTATATTATTTAGGTTGCCTGATATTATCATTCAGTCTCACTAAATGATCACCCCATTTTTTTTCTTTGATAACTTTTTTTTACAATATTTCTTATATGCAAGTCATCATTAGTTGGATGCTTCATCCTATAGACATTTGCTATATGTCTTTCCTTTGGGTCACTTGTAACTTTGATGTTTCTGAAATAATGGTATTTTATATTTCTCAACCCAATAGAATCAGAAGGAGACTAGTAATATTAAAACATGTTGATTTTTCCAAGTGGAAAGAAACTGAGGATGATTGTAACCACTGTAACTTTCAAAACCTGATCTCCAACAAGGATTAAATAAACTAGTAGATTTTAAATAAATGTTCATTTAGGGGAGGCTAGGTAACATAGTGGATAGAGCACTGGCCCTAGACTCAAGAGGACCTGAGTTCAATCCAGCCTCAGACACTTACTAATTACCTAGCTGTGTGGCCTTGGGCAAGCCACTTAACCCCATTTGCCTTGTAAAAAAACCTAAAAAAATGTTCATTTACCGTTTTCCTATTCACTTCCTTGCCATAGAAGGAGTAATAATAATTTTTCATCTCTTTTGTTTTTCTACCATGACTTTTAATTTGAGTCAGCATTGCAGTTTTCCAAAGCCCAAACATTTATAAAAACCAGAAAGGGACCAAGGAGTCCATTTTCTACTTTTATGTGGTCTTAGATATACATCACCTAATTGATTCCCTTCTGATGGTTAGCCTTTCCATATTCATTCAATCCTTGGACAGAAGGCATGGTACAGAGTCAAAGTCTTACCAGCTTTATAGAAGGCAGCTTGGTCTTCTTGAATCCATGATCAATTCCATTTCATGATGAGGAATCAGGGTAGAATGATGAGTTTTTATTTTCATATGAGTAGAGGATGAGTATTTATTTTCATAAAAAGAATATTATGACAATTGGTTATATATATATATAGTTTATGCATATATATGTATATGTATATGTTACAAGAGTATATAGAGGTTTCATGATATAGGAAAAAAAATGATCTCAATATCAGAATTTCTTGATCTGAGTACTTATTCTACAATTTCATAGCTATGTTTTAGTAAGGATACTACTTTTCTCTTGTAATGCTCAATATATTTAATCCATAAAATGAATGTGTGTATACATGCACACACATTATACATACATAGTATGAGTCACAGAGACATGGGTTCAATTTCTGCCTCTGATATATCCTTGCTACAAGACCTTGGGTCCTATCTATACTCCAGTCAATGCTCCCAAGAAAAAGGAATTTTCTCATCAAGGAATAATCTATGGCACTATCCTAATAATCCTGTGTCAGGCATATATGTGTATGGGTATATACCCATATGCATATATCTTAATTATATGTGTATATACATATAAATTTGTTTCTGGGTCATGGTGCCCTTGGATGGATAGAAAGCTAGATATATACACAAATATGTATACTTATCCTTTAGTGTATGTGCATGGAGGAGAGAGAGAGAGAGAGAGAGAGAGAGAGAGAGAGAGAGAGAGAGAGAAGAAAGAATAGGAAGGAAGGTAGAACAGAGAAAGAAAGAAATGGGGAAGGAAAGAAGAGAGAGAGAGAGAGAGCCCTAGCTAGGTTTTTTAAGATAGAGGCATACAAGTGAGCACTTTTAAATAACCATAATTTGCAAACCAGGCAATACCTCTGTTACGCACAGTGGAGTTTAAGGAGGAATAAGTTATCTGGGTCTTCTATGCCTTTCAGCCCTCCATGAATTATTTGCAAACTATGATCTACTACAGAGAAAAAAAATTATGTTTGCAAAAGTTTCATCCCACATACAGCAGCTCTACTTTCAGATGCAACAGACAATTACAGTGCCAAACTAAAGGATGGGGATAATGATAGAGCAACAAATAACCCATTTATTATACATTAACATTATTCTCTGAAGGTTTACCAGGAGTGCCATGACCTAGCCATACTACATTTTCTTGTATTGCAGACCTTTCATCTAAAACATGCCCCTACAAAGAAAAGAATCAGCACTTGTCTGCTGTGGCAAGTTTAAAGTTCTCAGTGAGATGGTGAGTAAGTATTTCAGTTGCTGGAGAAGTAGTACACCTTCACTAGAGATCTGAAATAACATCTTCTTGAAAGGGTTGAGGTTTGGGGGCTTTTTTCTTCTTTTTTTTTCTTGTTCCCCCTCAAGCATTACTGAAAGGAAAGGAGAATGAATAAGGAGGACTGGAAAGCACTGAGAAATGAAAAGGGAAGAATAGGAGGGGAAAAAAAGGGAAAAAACTATTGAGAGGGGAAAAGCAGCAATAATAAAATCCCCTAGCAGGAGGGTCTTTTTCAAACTTATAACTGTAATCAGATGACTGTGGAAAAGGGAGGGTTGAGGGATTAAGAACTGGTGAGCATCATCTTTAGATAGTCAAGAGAAGATATGAATGAAAAGAAAGATAAGTAGGGGTGCTGAGAAACATAGATGAAGTATTCTTTTCAGTCCATTTGCCCTAGAGGTAATTGCAAAAACTTGACTACAAATATTGACACTTTCAAAAGATGCTCCAAACACAAAAAAGCAGTAATTTAAGCTTGCTAGTGAAGCATGTTAATATTAAAATTATTGATATCTTTTTGTTTTTAATCAATTAAATTTCCCAAAACACCCCTTCTAGTATGTCTTTTTGAGGATTCTTCCTTATAATAAATAATAAAAAGTATTACAATATAAATAATATGTTTAAAAAGTCTGACATTATATGTAATTTTCCATGACTGAGGTCTTCAACTTCTACAAAGACCAATGATATAAAAAATGAATGATGTCTTTACTTACTCATTTGTCATAAAATCATAAAAACTACTGTACAGAACATGGCCAAGGACAAAAGACCTAAGATATTCCTCTGAGGCTCACACCTAGGCTTGTGATGTTCAGAGAAAACTAATATTTCTGGTTTGAGAATTTTCTAAGTCCATTTCAGGGTTATTCATATAAAATTAGTGGTCATCTTTCATCAAATTCTTACCTGTGACTTCAAGAAGCTGTTTCACATGTAGTTAATCATATTCCAGTAAATCATCTTGGCAGACAGGCTGAAAGAGTTAAGGGTAGGCTGTAAACCCCTTGGTGAGTTGAGGAGATGCCTACCCCAAACATGGGAGGACTCCCAATGAAATGGATGGATGAGAATAATTTCTTCTAACATCCATGAAGGTAATTGAAGCAAGCACTGTAGAGAACTCAAAGTTTGGTAAGAGATTGAAGATGACAAGGTCATCTACTTCATCCCAGGCTGTTGCCAGTTGTCCCAACTGTTTTCTTGCCACTGGGTTTTCAATGATTCTGAAAGAGAGAGCAAGGCTGTCAATTTCATATAGTTCTGCCTCACTTAAATATATTTTGAGAGTAAATCAAAAAATAATTTGTGATATAATGATAAACAGCTCCTGGTTGAGTATCAACCAATAATCAATGCTATTTAGGTCTGATCATTCAACTAGAATTAAACCCATTTGTTTGTACTATCAATTGGTACCTCTATCACTATGTCCACCCTGATGCCATAAGAGATTTAGTTGAATTTCCTACTAAAATTTAGACTATTATACATTATAATACCCCTTTATTAAAAATAGTCTCACTCAGAACACAGATAACTACTTAATATGATTTAGGGAGTCTCAAAGGGATATGTCTACCCAAAAGCATTTGGTGAATAATAAAATCTGTGAGTCTCTGTTACTGAATGTCTATTGGTAGGAATAATGCTAAGTTAAGTGATATAGATGATACAAAAATACTAAGTTGGTGTCGGACTCTGATGAACTTTTAATCTGATTGAAGAGTCAATTCAGACATATAATACAAAAAAATATTACAAGTCAGTACAGGTTTTAATTTTAATTGAGAGTTCAGGTGATAACTTGTTATTAGAATTGAGAATGAAAAGAAGACTAGACTAGAGTAATCAGGAGAGGATATAGGGAGGACGTAGGACCAAAGCAAGACTTTGGAGAATAAGTGGGATCAGGAGAGGGGGGAAAAGAAAGAATAGTTCAGATATTGAGGAATGGTGCTAAGTAATGATATAGAATTCAGACATCACAAAGCATATCAAAGGAAACTGATTATATTGGCCTGGCTTGAAGAAAGTTGCTTTTTCTAAAAATAAAAAAAAATAGTGGGATATGTCTATAAAGGTAGATTGGCCCAGAATGTGGAAGACTTTCAGTGTCAGACTATAGAAATTGAATTCTATCCAATTATCAATGGTAAATCACTAAAGATTTCTGATATGAAAATAAATATCTTTAAAATGGTGTTTTAGGAGAATTTATTTAACATTGCTGTATAAACTTACTATTTTGAGGGAATTATGCAAGTATGGATATAACCTTCCATACTGAAGAGAATGAGAGAGATTTCACACAAGGAGTCAGGACAAATCATAATCATATCATCAAACAACAGATAGAGTGATCAAAGACAAAGAGGCATGAATGCCCCCACAATGAGGGCCAGCAAGCAATCCAGTCTGGCTAGAGCAAAGAGCTATGGATTTCTAGCATTATCATTACTTCCTTGATTTGAAGCATCATCTCCAAAATACCTTTAGGTAGTCTGTTATCTATGGAATGCTTCGCATCAATCAATTAACACATGATTTAGACAGTTTTAATTGAATAAAGTAATCAGATAAAATTCAGAATAGGTGTTCTTAATCTTTGTGGTCTGTAAGCTCAGTTGGTATATGTATGTGTATATATATATATATATATATATATATATATATATATATATATCCATATACACCTACAGTGTAGGTGTAGGTATATATTTATATTCATATATAGCTAATATAAATATACATATATATGAATTATATTTATGTATATACATATAGACATTGATAACTGAATTTTTATATAATTAGATTTCTAGATAGTCCTCTATATTTTATTTTCTTTTAAAAACACTATAGATTTCATCAAACTGCCAAAGGGATCCCTGACACAAAAATGGTTAAGAACTCTCGATTGGGTATGACTAAGAAACTATAAGAGTTATTAAAGAAGGAAGTGCTAAAGAAGAATAGAAAAGGCACAGAAATGAGATTTATAAGCTACCAAAGACAAATTTTGTCTGCCTTATATTTTTGCCAAGATATTAAGCCTGAGTAGAGTCATCACTAGTAAATTATGAATTTTCCCAAGGTCTCCAACAAAATGTTTCCAAACCCCAATCTAATACTTATATCAAAAAGGAAATTTCTTTATAAATTTTAAGGCTCTATATAATTATGAATTTATTATATTATAAGTGACCCAATCACAAAAGATTGGAAAATATCAAAATCCAATTGCAAGTACTGACTTAGGCATAAATAGATAGCAGGTCACTCTTACAGCTCTATATAAAACCTCTGACATTTTATTGACTCATCAAACCAAATGATTACCATGGTTTCAAAGAAAAGAAGTAAGATTTAATACTCAAAGCCATTACAAGCAATTTTGGACCCAGAGACAATTAGTAGTAAATGTAAGTTCTAATTAATTTTATAGTCCATCATAATAAAATAATATACAATTAAGGTAATCCACTGATTGAGAAGAACAATTAGTTATTCTAATGGCTAGAGGGAAAAAAGGGAACTTTCAGGTCATCTAGTCCATACCATAGTAGCATTGGGATTATAACCTACCCTCACTGGGATTATTGTTGACTGTTGACGCAATGCTAATGAGATTGTGCTGCATATCCAACTAATTGACAGGTCCAAGAAGGAATTTGAACTCCGTTTTTCTTGACTTTAGGTCTAATGCACCTAGTACTGTTCTCAAAAAGCAACACTTTCCTATTTTTCATATTTCTAGTTAGAGTACTTAATCAGACAGTCAATAGCCATGGAATAAATGCTTACTATAAACCAGACACTGTTCTAAACACTGGGGATACTATTATTGTTGTGGTTGATTCTTTGTGTTAAAGAGGACCATTGGCATCATGAGTGATGTCTTGTCTTGCTCATGATTTGGATTTAAATGAGTAAGTTGGCAACATCATCAGTTTCACTCTCTTCCTTAGTCATTGAAAGTCTAGTTGCAGAACAAATGTCAGGATGACTGATAATGACCTAGGATGCAGTGAATGAACTTAGTGTCTTTGATGTCTTGACTAAGGTCTAAGTGCTCTATACCTTCTCCATGACCATTGGAACAAATTTCATCATCTACTCATTCTGATGAAATGAGTCTTCAGATATTTTGGAGTAGATATCTCCCTAGCTCACTAATGTTTTTGAGGCCTATTGGTTACCCTTAACTTGATTTTGCCTGTTTGGAGAATTGGCAAAATTAAAAAAATCTTAGTATGTATCAGGATAGCATCTCCAGTCAATGTGATCTATATCTTGCCTTTGGACCTAGAAGGTTTCAGAGGAACTAGTGAGGCTGTTGACCTTGACAGCCCTACCTCACTTGAATTCAATTCACTTGTTTTGTCATGGCATCACCTTCCTGATATCATGGTCCTCTAAGAGAATGAAGGACAAACAACAAACACTGTGAGAAGCAGGAGCTACCCAATGACTACCCAACTGGCTAGTTCCATATGGGAATGCAATTCCCTTCCTTCCTCCTTCCTTTCCTCTCTTCCATCCTTCCTCACTTCCTCCCTCCCTCCCTTCCTTCCATTCTACCATCCTTCCTTCTTTCTTTCCATCATTCTTTCCTCCCTTCTTCCCTTCCTTCCATCATTCCTCCTTTCCTCCCTTCCTCCTTCCATCCTTCATTCCTTCCTTCCATCCATTTATCCTTCCTTCTTCCTTTCCATCTTTACTTCCTCCCACCTTCCCTTCCATCCTTTCTCCTTTCCTCCCTCCCTCTTTTTCTTCCTTCCTCCTTCCCTCATCTCTCCCTCTACTTTTTATTACTTCTTTCTTCCCTTCCATCCTTCCTTCTTTTCTCCCTCCCTCACTTCCTTTCATCCTTCCTTTTATCCTTCCATTCCCTCCCTCCTATCCTCCCTCCCTTCCATTCCTCCATTCTTCCATCCATCCATCCTTCCTTCCTTCCTTCCTTCCTTCCTTCCTTCCTTCCTTCCTTCCTTCCTTCCATCTCTTCTCTCCTTCTATCCACTTAGGGAGTGCTCTGCCAAAAGAAAAATAAATTTTGATCCTGAAACTTCAAAAATTATCTGGGGGTTTACACTAGTCCTTACACTCTTCTTGTTTCACTAACAATAACTCCCAGTCCAAGCCTCATTTGGTCACAGTTTGGGGTCAAATGGTTTAGAATGAATGTAAATAGCAATTCTTTCTGTTTTGGCCAGAAATCCAAAGAGTCTTCTCCTTCCAGATTGATTTTTTTTTTGACTGGGGTAAAAAAGCTCATTCTTTGCCTCATTTCTTTTTCTCTAACCTTAATCACTTAATGGTCATTGTCTCAGACAAACTGAAATATGGGAAAGGCCTCAGCTTAGTAAAGTCAAGGTCTCTCACTGCACCAGAGTCAACTCTAATCATACTGATCTATATTTTGCCACTTTACCCATATGACTTTGGTGGAGAGAATGAAACTGGTGACTTTGCACATCCTTAAATATTAAAAACTAGTTTAAATCCAATTGACTTACAAGTCATAGCATTGCCTTCCTGATGTCATGGTCCTCTTTGAGAACAAAGAATAACTATGGACTAGGCTTTGTGTTAAGTGCTGGTCATACAAATAAGAAATAACACAGCCCCAGCCCTCAAGAAGCTTCCTATTTAATGTGAGAATGCAATAACAAAGGTTACTGTAAAAGGGTAAAAGAGAAAAAAATTCCAATCTAAGGTGTGCAAAAATGAAGTGGTCGGAAATGAAGAGTTGCTGACCTGGAAACTCTCTCTAAATGGAGGTTTAGGGAGGTATTCTTCCACCATGTAGATAAAAATAATGTACAATGGTATATAATGAATGCATGAATACACATTTGTATATTGCCCCAATGCATTGACTCCTTCCCTCCATTCTCAGAGAATAACTTCATTCATCTATGCTTTTGATCCAATGCCTTCCTTCTTCCTCCTGAAATATTCCATCAATTATCTTCACCTTCTGTCATGCAACTTCAAACTAATTATTGCTTTCCCTCAGTCCCTAGATATGCTGCAAGTTCACAAACACACACACACACACACACACACACACACATACACACAAAATACCCTCCCATTAATCTTGCTAGACTCTCAATCTAAATTCCAATCTTTTATTTTCCCTTATTATTAAACTTCACAAGGAGTAATCTACAGCCAATGGTGTACTGGTAAAAAATTAACAACTAGTCTCTCTTTAGGAAAAAGAACGGCTTAAATATTTTTAAGTTTAAGATGCATTATTAGGAATTTCTCCATTACTCTCTTAAGTCTGGACAATCAGTAAGTAAACCCCAGATTTGTAGCTTTGGTTCTGTTTCTGAGATGTAAATGCTTATACTGAAAATTAAATTTACTCTCATAAATGGGCCCTAGAACACCCTTGTGTAGTTATTGTTAGATGGCTGGTCCAAAAGCAGATCAGAAAGCTATTCTTGACTCACTTCTACCTTCACATATTTATCATCTTTTCAATTTTCTACAGCATTTTGTTTAGGTTTCCCCTAATTTGCATGTTGCTTCTTTTATTATTTGATTATATGTTCCCTGAAGTCAAAGTCTGTGTCTCATTTTGACTTTATATAAGAAATGTAGTGGTGAGAAAAATTTATTTAAATAATTCATATTAATATACTTTAATTCTATTTCCTTCATACCAGAAATATCACTTAAAGTTTAAATTAGATCAAATAAATGACCCATTCCTAAAAGTCCTTAACCCATGGGTCACCTTTGGATATATTAGAATGAGTGCTGGGACCTTAAATCAGAAGATTCCTAAGTTTTAATCCCACCTCTCGTGTTTACATATTGATTGGACATGGCTAGATCACTCCATCTCTCTCTGGGATTTATTTCTTCCTCATCCATAATACCTAATGCACCTACCATCTGCTGTCGTTGAATGGATCAGATGAAAAAATATTTACAACCCAGCTACAAATATAATATGACTCATGAGTCATGGAAGAAGGCCAAAAACAACTCGCCCACCAATTTGCTACAAGGTGAAAATTCATTCCTTTAGGTTGTCAGTGTTTACCAAATTGTCCCAAAGAATGTTGACATTCATTACAATGTGAAAACAAGTTTTGTGAGAGAAAATTGGTATTAGTCATACTTTGTGGGAACTGTAAGGACCTGCAGCAGCCCTCACAGATGGACTCACTACTGTGATTGGCACTAGTACCTTCTGCTAATGTTCTATAGAAAGGAGCAAAATAGAGCTATCTAACTTGCTTGTCAAGTACACCACCATCATCCCACTCTCATTCCATTCCTTAATCAAATTTTCCTTTTCTTCATCAGACTCAAGGAACCAATGGTCTAGGAGCACCTCTTCGAGGGCGAGAATTCTTAAATTATATTCTCTCTCCTCTGAATAGGAGAGCCAGTGGCCTGAACTTGGAACATGGGCACATATAAGTATCTTGGTCATCTAAGATCACATCATAATATCTGCATCAGGGAGAAAAGAAGTCTAAAAATCAAGCATAATACCCCTGAGTCTGAGGAAGCTAGAAGGGAATATGGTGGGAGGTGAGTGGGAAGCAAGGTGGTAAAATTTTTGAAAAAGGAGGAGTAGAAACACCAAGTTCAAGAAGTACATAATGAACATATCACTGGGCCCAGAGTCAGGAATTCTAATCTCAGATACAAGAAATTTGATCCTAGGTAAGTCATTTAACCTCAGTTTTCTTATCTGAAAAATAGGAATAATAACAGTATTATCTTCTAGGGTTGTTATGAAAGTCAAATGAGTTAATAATTGTAAATCATTTAGCGGAGTGCCTAACACTATGTAAGTGTTAGGTATTATTATTATTATTATTATTATTAATGTAACTGTTGTGCTAGATATGTTCTGAGGCCTCTTCCGACTCCAAGATCCTGGGATTCTGTTAGTCCTTCATGCCAAAGATCTATATCTCTCTACATTGCATCAAATTCAAGAAATTTTGATATGTATAATAAAAATACTTTTGTACATGATAATTTTTTAGTATGAACATTGACTTACTTTCCTATAGGTTGTTCTCAAACTGAGTATGACAGGCAATATTATGCCTTGAACCACATGGTCAATAATCACATGAGGTGAGCTTTGAACTCATGTTTTCCTTAACTCAAAATTCAGTGCTCTATCCATATATACTTCTAAATATGTCAGTATAGCTAAATCCATGAGTCTTCCCTACAATACAAATATCCTTGTATGGTGTAGCACATTGAGGATTAGCCCATTAGTTAGTATTGGGCTAATAATAATGTATATTTTTTAAATAATAAATCTATAAAGGAATTTTTACCAGCTTAACTAATTATTATCTAGAAAATGGCAAGGTTTTGAAGGAATGAAATAAGCATTTATATAGTATTTTTCCTCCAAGCCTTGCTATTTTATATAGTACCTAAATGGTTCAGCAGATAGAACCCTGGATCTCAAGTCAGGAAGACCTGAATTCAAATCTGACCACAGACATCTACTAGCTGTATAAACGTGGACAAGTCACTTAATCTCTGTTTGCCTAGGGGGAAACTAGGTGGTTCAGTGGATAGATCTCAGAACCTGAATCAGGAAGACCTGAGTTCAAATTTGCCCTTCAACACTTACAAGCTGTGTGAATGCTGGACAAGTCACTTAACCTTTGTTTACTTTAATGCACTGAAAAAGGAAATAGCAAACCACGTGGGAAACTATCTTTGCCAAGGAAACCTAAAGGACGATATGGTTTATAGGGTCATGAAGAGTCAACACACCTGTATGATTGATAATGGTCCAGGTGTTGTAATAAGTACTAAGCAAGAATTATCTCATTTTACCCTTACAAGAATTCTGGGAGGTAGATGCTAATATTATTACCATTTCAAAAATGGTAAAATTGAGGCAAATAGAGATTGAATGAATTGCTGAGAATTGCATAGCTAGCAAGTGGCTGAGTTTGAATTTGGATGCATTTTCCTGACAATAAACATAGTGTTCTATCCATTGCATCACCTAGCTACCATCATGTATAGAAATGGAAACCCAGATAGGTGAAGTATTCTTTTTCTTTTTTTTTTTTTGCAAGGAGAACTTCATCATGAAGGTTTGCCCTTGAAAAAGACATTTGGAATTCCTGAACATTCATGGATCAATACTAGGAACTACCTGAAAAAGACATTTGGAATTCCTGAACTAGGAGCCACTCAAAAGAAGGACAAGAGTGGAGAAGAAAGATGGAGAAAGCATGAAGGACGTAGTCTATCTATTGAATGTTAGAGCTACTTCAAGGACAGTTAGCAGTGATGTGTATAATACAGCTTCCTGAACAGGTCAGTTACTGAGGAGTGAGAGACAGGAAAGGGTAGTAATCTCCACAAGGATGTTGGGGTGATTTATAATAATAGGCTGTCACATCCCATCCATTTCCCCTCTTTCAGCATCTTACTTCAGGACCTACTGACGTTTCTTACAAGTCATAAGACGGTGATTTGTCTTGTGTCAACACCCCCTCCTTTTGGCTTTCAAAAAGGAGAATAACCTGATCCTGGAGATTGAAGGCTCTTGGGATGTCGTCACAGAATGTTCGTCACTCCTCTGAGCCCACAGTGTAATTGAACATGAGCCTAATTGTCTTACACATAACTGTGGGCAGGAAGGTCACTAATAGGAATAAATAGACAACAATTTCCCTGCTCACTTTAAAGTTTATAATTATCCTTATTAGATTGTCTTAAATATATGTTAGTCATCCATACCATTTGAGTCTTGACAGCACTGTTTGCTTTTTCTGCAAATTTTGACTTTTAAGAGGCTTTACAGAAAAGACTTTTTAAAATAAATAAAAATACTGATCTCATCATACTTAGTAGGTACAAAAATGTCTTTAATATCTACCTATCACCCCCTCCTCATGCACCATTCACTCTGGAGTGCTCATCACAGCAAACTATCAGTGTATAATGTATACAATACCTATGTAAGACAGACTTGTTGGATGAATGAGCTCATCTTTCACCCAGAGTGTCAATGATTCATGAATTAATTCTGTCATTTTGTATATTTATCATCCCCACTTCCCACTCTCTGTTTATGTTCCTCCACTTTCTTCATAGAACGATTGATGCACCACAGATAGATATATCTTAGGAACACAAGGATCTTTACATTTCTTGTGCTTATTGCTCAGGGGGGAGAGGTGAGGAGTGGGTTGGGTGGGGCAGAAGAAAAGGGAGAAGGAACATAATCCAGAAGGTGGTAGGAAAGTTAAATGGTTATCTGAAACTATAAAACAAAGTTCTAGTGATGTGATGCACACAGAATTCATTTCAATTTAATTCAAGTATTTATTACTGAAGTCCTATGCTGATGCCTCATTATGATGTGAAGCTGATCCTGAGATTGTAGAGATTATAGAACAAGATTGGTACAGTGGATAGAGCACTTACTGGGCCTGGATTTGTGAAGATCTGAGATCAAATCTGATCCCAGATATTCACTAGCCAGTCACAACTAATAATGGGACATGTCACTTAACCTCTCTCTGCCTAATTTTCCTCATCTGTAAAATGCTTTTTTTCACATAAACCATTCATTTGAGTTTAATCTCTTATAAAAATGGAATGAAGAAAGAATTCTGGTTTCATTCAACTCAATAACATAGCTCAAGAAAAATTATTAAGTATCTACTATATGAAAGGAGGTTCTGGTGATCCAAATTTGTATGTAGGTATGTATGTATATGAATATATTTGCATATACACATATACATATATATGTGTATGACTACTCATATATACATATATATATATATAATCTATATATGCAATTTCTTTCCCCACCTTTAATATGTTTACATTTTAGTAAGCTAGATAGATAAAATATTTATGCACAGCCAAATAGCATAAACTACTTTATAAGTGAATAAAAGAGATACAGGTATAGTCAGGGGTCTGTGAGACATCTGCGTTTTTCCAATATGAGTATTTCCCAGAACTGCAAGAAATTCTTGTAGAATTGTATGCATCAGACATTGCTCCATTTCCAGTCATGTTTTAGTAGTGACTCAGAGAGGAAAAGCAGCAATAAAATCTTTCAACTTTGTTTTAGCACCAAATCAATATAGTGATGCTCTAGGATAGACATGCTTGTTCAACATGTCTCTATGATTCAAGAATCTTCTTTATTCATTTAGTTTTGATAAATAAAATCGGAGATGATGTGTGCCTCTGATGTCCAATTTAAGTCATCCATAGTGAGTAGGATCTACCCACAGCTGCCTTATTTTTAGTAACTATCCTGTAAAAACAAATATCTCATAAATGTCACCCACTTAGTAGAGACATTCATTCTCTTTTATGTTGGCACTGCATGGATTCCTGTGTCAATTGTTTGCATTATTCTCGCCGTCCAAATAGCTAAAAATGAGGAATTTCAACATTGATTCTTTTAGATTTTTTTTAGGTTTCTTCTTGCAAGGCAAATGGGATTAAGTGGCTTGCCTAAGGCCATACAGCTAGGTAATTATTAAGTGTCTGAGACCAGATTTGAACCCAGGCACTCCTGACTCCAGGGCTGGTGCTTTATCCACTGTGCCACCTAGCCGCCCCAACATTGATTCTTAAAGCACCATATTCAATCTTGGTTCTCTTCATTTTTCCCCACTATATCACCTATTTCACTCCCTCATAGAAACATCAATTTAGAGCAGAGAGGGACTTTAGAGGGGCTTAATCCAACCCCTCTTTTTTTACCAATAGGAAAAAGGGGGTTCAAAGAAATGAAATCATTTTATCAGAACTACATGGGTATTAAATGATAGAACAAGGGCTCAAAGTCAGATTCCCTGACACTAAATCCAGTGCAGGATAGGTTCTGCTTTTTTCTCGCCACTCCCAAATAAAGTCAAATCCCACCTCTAAGCATCTACTGCTACACATTATTGCATTCTGCTACTATCCTGACCCAAGGAAATGCTCCTCTCTTCAGATTTTCTTAAATGATATTTCTCAATTGGTCCTATTGAAGTCTTCTGTTTGGTTTTTTTGGGAGGGTGTTGTTTTTTGCTACTTTGATATACCTGTGATCTTATTAATTTGGATTCTTCCTTCAACGTACATATCAAGACCCATTGATGCATCCTCAGCTTGTACAATTTTCATTCATATGCTTTGGCAAACCTTCACAAAAGATCCTCTCAACACTTTAGAGGACTTTCTTGAGATCTCTTAACATTCTTTGTCTTGACCCTCTGCAGCATTGCTCCTTTACATGGAACAGATTGTTGTTAAGGCTGCTCAGAGTTCTATGTGTTCTAAGAAATCTGTTGCTCAGTTCTGCATGTGACAAACCACAGCCTATTGAAGTGATATGGGGTCTGTGTTGAGGCAAATATAATTTATCTGATTAGAGCCAGAAAATGAAAATTTGGTTACTGCCATTAAGCTAAATAGTAGTTATTCACAGAGAGGATCCAGAATATGAACTCAAAAGACGACAGGAGAGAGAGAGAGGGAGAGAGAGAGAGAGAGAGAGGGAGAGAGGGTGAGAGGGTGAGAGGGAGAGAGGGAGAGACAGAGGCAGAGGCAGAGACAGAGACAGACACAGACACAGAGTCAGAAAAAAAGAAAGTTGCAGAGAGATATAGACACAGACAGAGAGGCAGAGCAGAGACAGAGATGGAGACAGAGGGACAGAGACAGAAACAGAGAGACTGAGACAAATAGAGAAGACATTTCAGATCTGAAACAACTTATTTGAAAATGGATCTTGTAGTTGATTCCAAGCAGTAAATCATATGAACAGAGAAACTTATGATCTTGGAAGTGGAAAATCTGAGAAGACAACCAGCTGATCAACAGGTTTTGTTAGTATTTCCTTCACAATGAGGTGTTAGTCAAGAACAGTATAGAACAACTCAAGCTTCGTAATAGAAGCATCTGTTCAGCATAAAAGTTTCATTCATCTAGGAATTTTTATGGACCACTCCCAAGACAGAGAAAAGATTCCAAAAATACCCAAGTTTACTCTTACAGAATTGTCAGCACATGGATTTTCTAACTCATATGCCTTTTTAGCAAGTTTCTGCAAATATGCCTCAACTCTCCCAGATAGATACTAAGACCACAGGTGGGAAAGTGTCACCCAGTCTTTTAATTTATTTTTCATTCACTTGCTTTAATATAGAAGTACATTTTATTTTGCCTTGATAATAAATAAGTTATTATGTTTTAAGATTTTTAAATTTCATTGTGAGAGATCAGTTTTGTGTAAAAGGAAGTATTCAATGGGGAAATGAGAACTAGAATATTTAGTATGGGATTTTATTCCCCCCCCCAAGAATGTAGTAGTTAGCAGACCTTCTCAGGAAATCATCAGTGAGAGAACAGACTTGCACCCTGAAAGAATGAGGATGTATTCATACATTTTATGTGATGTATCTGACAAGCAATGCTTGAACCTCATGCTATTGGAATTAATTCAAAGAGGGAAGGGGGGAATAGACACACATAACTACATGTGCATATACTTATTTGTTCATATATACAACTGAGTAAAGAAATCTAATTTACCAAATAGAAAAATAGGAGGGGAAGGAGATAAGAGAAAGGGAGAAACGATAATAAAATCTAAGAGAGATTAGGAGAGGTAGTGATTGGAAACAAAATTTATTTTTGAGGATGGACAGGATAAAGAGATAAAGAGAAGAAAAAACAGATGAAAATTAATTATAGCTGTGAATGGGAGGGGGATGAGTTAACCCATAAAATCGAAGCAGATTGTAAAGATTAGGAACCAGAATTCAACAATATGTTATTTATAAGAAACATACTTGAAACAGAAAGACATACAGTTAAAATAAAGGACTGGAACAAAATCTATACTTAAGCTTCATCTGAAGCACATATATACATACATACATATATATGTGTGTGTGTGTGTGTGTGATACACACATATGGGTATCAATCATAATCTCAGACAAAGCAATAGCAAAAATGGACAATTAAAAGAGAATCAGAGGAACCACATTTTGATAAACGGTACCATAGAGTGTATCATCTAAAAATTTACAGTAAATTACTCTGATAAAGACCTCATTTCTCAAATATATAGAAAATTAAATCAAATTTATAAAAAATAAGAGCCATTCTCTAACTTTTTTATGGTCAAAGCACATGATCAAGCAGTTTCCAGAAGAATAAATCAAAACAATCTACAGTCATGGGAAAAAAAATCGTATAAATCACTTGATTCAATAAATGTATATCAAAACATTCTGAGGGGAGGTGGAGCCAAGATGGTGACAAGAAGGGATCCAGTCTTAGGAGCTCTCTGATAAAATTCATCAGCTAAGGACTCTAACTAAACTTTCGAGAGACAGAACCTACAAAGGGTCTCAGTGAGGCAGTTCTCCTACTCAAGGTAACCTGGAAAAGAGCAGAAAGGCTCTGCTCCCCGGGATCAGAGAGGCGGCCTGCCAGAGGGGTGGCCCGCCAGAGCCAAAGAACCTCAGCCTTCCGGAAGCAGCCCCAGGGCACTGGGAGCCGCAGCTCACAGCAGCAGGGGAGTCTCTTGAGCTGTACCCCGAGGAGCACCGGGCACAAAATGGGGGAACAGCAGGGGACCTCTGCCAGAGCAAGCATGTGGAGCCCAGCCCTCAGGGTACGCAGCCAGCAGCATGGTCTTTCCCCAGCCCTGATCCAGGAAACAGAAGCAGGCAGAGCCTGTAAGCAGGAGCCCCCAGGGCATGAGCCCATTGAGCTGAGGGAGGAGAGTGAAGAGAGACTGCAGAGCTCTGTCCTCTGCCTCTGGAACAGGACTCTGGGGCTCTGACCACATTCAGATACTGATAGCAGTCTAGGCCTGCCCATAGAACAGCAGCCCCCCCCCCACCTCAGCCCGGTGGAAGAGGGAGGTGCTTATGGTCATTCACAGACCAGGAGGGAAGACAGAGCCTCACACACTGAGACCCTTGTGGGAGTGTCCCAAAAGCTCAAGAAACACCCCAAACCAGGCCCAGGCTGGGAAAATGAGCAAGCAGAGAAACAAAAAGAAGACTATTGAGAAATATTTTGCAAATGAGCCCAAGAAGATGAGGAAGCACAAGCTCCTGCATCTAAAGACTCCAAGAAAAACAGAAATTGGGCTCAGGCTATGACAGAGCTCAAAAAAGACTTTGAAAATCAAATGAGGGAGTTGGAAGAAAAACTGGGAAAAGAAAGGAGAGAGATGCAGGAAAAACATGAAAATGAAGTCAGCAGCTTAGTGAAGGAAATCCAAAAAAATGCTGAAGAAAATAGCATGCTAAAAACCAGCTTAGGTCAAATGGATAAAACAGTTCAAAAAGTTATGGAGGAGAAGAATGCTTTAAAAAGCAAAATTGGCCAGATGGAAAAAGAGATAAGAAAACTCTCTGAGGAGAACAAATCCTTCAGACAAAGAATAGAATTCAGGGAGATTAATGAATTTAACAGAAATCAGGAATCAATACTTCAAAACAAAAAAAAATGAAAAATTAGAAGAAAATGTGAAATATCTCATTGAAAAAACAACTGATATGGAAAACAGACTTAGGAAAGATAATTTAAAAATTATTGGAATACCTGAAAGTCATGATCAGGAAAGGAGCATTGACATCATTTTCAAAGAATTACTACAGGAAAATTGCCCTGATATTCTAGAAGCAGAGGGCAAAATAGAAGTGGAGAAAATCCACTGATCCCCCAGAGAAAGAGATCCCAAAAAACCAACCCCTAGGAATATTATAGCCAAGTTCTAGAACTTCCAAGTCAAAGAGAAAATATTACAAGCAGCCAGAAGGACACAATTCAAATACCGTGGAGCTGCAATCAGGATCACACAGGACTTAGCAGCAACTACATTGGAAGCTCCTAGGGCTTGGAATACAATCTACTGGAAGGCAAAAGAGCTTAGAATGCAGCCAAGAATGAACTACCCAGCAAGGCTGAATGTCCTCTTCCAGGGAAAAAGATGGACTTTCAATGAACCAGGGGAATTTCAAATGTTCCTTTTGGAATGGCCAGAGCTGAACAGAAGGTTTGATCTTCAGATATAGGAATCAGGTGAAGCATGGAGATTGGAGGAGAGGGGGAAATATGAGGGACTTAATGAGGATGAACTGCATGCATTCCTGCATAGAAAAATGACACTGATAATACTCATATGAACCTTCTCAGTTAATAGAGCAGGTAGAGGGAGTTTTTATAGTTGAAGCACAGGAGAAACCTGAATTTGAAGATAAAATATGGTGTAAAAATCTAGTCAATAGAAAAAAAGGGAAATGGAATGGGAGAAAGAAAAAGGAGAGGGGGAATAGTCCAAGATATTTCACATAAGATTTTTTTTATTACAATGAGCTATTGCAATGATATGGAAGGGGGGAGGCAAGGGGGAATGAGGGAACCTTTGCTCTCGTCAGAGATGGCTAGGAGAGGAAACAGCAAATATACTCAATGGGGTATAGACATCTGGAGTAAGAAGGAGGGGGGTATAGGGGGAAGGGGTGGGGATGTGAATAAAGGAGGAGAGGATGGACCATGGGGGGAGAGTGGTCAGATATAATACATTTTCTTTCTTACTTCTTGCAAGGGGCTGGGATTGGAAGTCCTGACCAGGACCATGGGGCCAGGTGGATTCTGGGCCTCAGGGGTGGTATGGGGGCTCAGGGCTTCTTGGCCCCAGGATGAGGGATCTGTCTGCTGCGCCACTCAGTGACCCTACAATGGAGTCATAGTGAAAGGAGAGAGAAAATAAAGTACATGGTAGTGGAGAAATAGGAAAGGAGGGAGTTGCGATCAGCAATGGCAACAGTGGAAAAATATGGAAATAACTTTTGTGATGGACTTATCATAAAGAATGAGATCCACCCATAAAAAAAACAATCTGAGTACCACTTCACACCTATCAAAAATGGAGAAAATGCAGAAACAGTGCGGCTGAGGAAAAATAGGTATACTAATTAATTTTTGACCTAGTAGTGAACTAAAATGATTTTTTTTGGAAATTTTGGGAAAACATTGGAATTATGTCTAAAGGGCTATAATACCTCTATACCAGCAATACCTCTACTAGATCTGTAACACAAAGAAATCAAAGAAAAAGGTAAAGTACCTATAAGTTCAAAATTATAGCAAATATCTTTTGTGTTAGCAAAGAATTGGAAACCGAGAGGATGCTTATCCATTGGGGAATGATTGAACAAGTTGTAGCATATGAGTGTGATAGAGTACAATTTTGTTTTAAGAAATGACAAGATAGGTGATTTCTGAAAAAATATATAGCACGGCCTGTATGACCTGATGCAAAGTCAAGTGAGAAGAACCAGGAGATCATTATGCACAGTGACAGCAATGTTGTAATGATGATCAACTATGAAAAATGTTGCTACTCTGCTCAATATAATGATCCAAAAGACTCATCAGGAAAAGATACTATCCACCTCCAGAAGGAGAACTAATGAACTCTTAATGCAAATTAAAGTATAATTTTCTCACTTTATTTTCTTGTTTTCTAAAAATATTCCAGCACAATTTATATGGAAATATATTTTTCATGATTTCACATGTATAATTGATATAATATTGCTTCCCTTCTCAGTGACTATGAGAGGGTATGGGAGGGAGGGAGAAAATTTGGAACTCAATATTTAAAAAAGACAGAATATGAAAATAAATAAGTAATTTAAAAAATATGGGCAAAATAAAGATAAAGGGCAAGTTCTCTCAGCTTTTTGAGATTTGCAAACAATTCCAAAGAACAGAAGTTTAAAAATGATGGAAATGGAGAGTTTTTTAACTCTATGGATTAAAAATTGTGATCAAAAATGTACTTTTTTGATCATTTGATCAGCCATTCAGCTGCTTCATGTTTAACAGAATAAAAGAAAATGGAAATAAAATAGAAGGAAAAGAAACTTTTCCCAAAAGAAATTGTTGATTCAGTCTCTTTAATAACTGAGTTCTATTGCATATAGTAATGTCAAAGATAGTCTGTGTAGATGAAGATGTGGCTCCATAATTTCATTATATATAAAGAAAATAATCTAAGAAGGTGGATTCACTGGTTAATAAAAGTTTAATGTAGATGAACCAGTTTGTTTCCGCCCCTCCCTGTAAAGTTATTATATAATTTAAGCTTCTAAGGAAACAAAAAT
The DNA here is from genome assembly GCF_037893015.1 of Macrotis lagotis. Lineage (NCBI taxonomy): Eukaryota > Metazoa > Chordata > Mammalia > Peramelemorphia > Peramelidae > Macrotis > Macrotis lagotis. The sequence continues at coordinate 822,147,011 of NC_133658.1, read as the reverse complement.
GAATCAAATAATACATTGATTGAATGGTATTACAGGAGATTTTAAATTAAAATCAATGCACATTTATTGGTCTGAAAATCATCATGGTCTGGGAAATTACAACCATTGATCAGTTTCAGTGGTCAAAAAAGAAATCATGAATGACCAAAACTGTTTTTGAAGAGTGGTTTTCCAATTATTTTAGGTCAGCTATTGAAAAATATTACAAGCACTATAAGATCAAGATTAAATAATCATTGATTTTGCACAATGCCGAGATCAACCAACTACCCTCTATTCATTATGTGAGGATGTCAGCATGCAAATTTGCATGAAATGTGGCTAAAACTCTTTGCTCTTCCCACTTATTTATGGAAATTTAAAGAAAGCGAAGATAGTTCAGGCTTCACTGCTGTAATATTATAAATGACTATAATATCATTTTATCATATTTTAAATGTAAGGTTTCCATTAAGTACAATATTCAGAAAAAATTTTAATTTTGTTTTTATGAATATATTGTAATAAACTTGAATCAGAAATATATATTTTAAGTCGATTATATGACATTGACACAGATGAAAATTTATTTTAAAATTTTTCATTGCTTATTTCAATTGGATTAGAATCAATGACCATATTTAATATGACTTTTAATAATGTGAATTTGATATAATGTGACCATTACACGAAATTTGTTATTTCTCCTAATCAGGTTCTAGCTTTATATATTTATTTTTGAGACAATTTTGTATTATTTTGCATGCACATAAAACACCTTGTTAGAGGAAAGACTATAAAACTACATTTTGTTCCCTTCAATGAAGAAAAAAACAAAAAAACATAACAAAATTATGTAGTCTTTGCATGTTTCAAGGAATTGTCTGACTACAGCGAATTTATCTGCCAGAGAATAGAATTTACTAAGTCTTCCTAATATTATTTCCTCAAACCTTTATCAAGAAGGCTCTCCAAAACCATGAATATTATTCTCAGAACAAAAAATTGTTGAGGTAGGAAGTCATGCTTATGTTTCAGATTTTTTTTATATTTTCTAGATTTCTTTTTCTTTACGAAGTTCTAAAGTTTATTTCTTTTTCTCATCCAAATTTCTGATATCCTGCTCTTTTTCAAATATGTCTGTAATTAATCTTTCAATGCTTTCAAAATTGTGTCACCTCCAGTGTGGATTTCCTCTCTGCATATTTGATCAAGTCCAGCTACTTTTCCCATCTTAGTCACCTTAGTACGAAAGGTGAAATCCCTCATACAGCACATTCAATGCTATAGAATTAGATTACAAATCTGATGACTCAATATAAGTGATGAAAATAAATCAAGAAACTCTTTACAGTTCTTGTGTTGTTCCTTATTCTGTTTCATCCTTAGTTACTATTAGGATGAGTATCTGAATCTTTTATTTATCAATATTCCTATAAGCTTGTTTCCCCTCCATTGTTTCTTATTGTTTAGTAATAATAATAATAGGAAGAAGAAGAAGAAGAAGAAGAAGAAGAAGAAGAAGAAGAAGAAGAAAGGAGGAGGAGCAGGAAAAAAGAATTAGTATTTATACTATTCTTTAAAGTTTGCAAATCTCTTTACATATGTTATCTCATTTAACCCTCAGAACGCCTTTGTGAGGTAGGTATGATCTTCATTTTTCAGATGAAGAAAATTGAATCTATATGGCTTAAAATTTTGCATTATATTACTATGCAATTTTTTTGCTTCTATATTTTTCCATTTGGCATGGAAATAACATTTTCGTGTTTAATGAAATGGTTTCTAAGGTCTTTGACATTTTGAAAATTGACTATACTTTCTTAGGAACTGATGATTGTCTGCATTAATATCCATTCTTTTATCTTTCTTCCATTTCTCAGTGTCATTCTCATTTAAATAGGTCAAGTTAGAGTCACCTCAATTTTGAATCATACATTCACATTTTCTCATTTTTTTCTTGTTTTTTATTGACTTTAATCTTACTCTAATAAGACTGTCACCTGACTATTAATAGACAAATAATTCAGAAATGACTTCCACCTTGAGCAATAATATTATGTCTGTTACAGTATAACCAATGTCATCCTTGGTAATATTATTTAGTATATTCCATATCCAGCATATCGTGAATTCTGAAAGAAATGTTCATATTATATAGCTGCAAAGCTTCTACATATCCTGATATAGCCTGCCCTTTACAACCCATAATCAATCTCTCGATGCTTTCAAAATTGGCAAAATCACATTTCTTACTCTTAAAACACATTTTCCAGCATATTTTCACTCTTTCCTAATGCCAATAGTTTCATTGAAATTATTGTGTATTAAAAGTATGTACTGATTACTTTTTAAAATATTATTGATTTCTTTTTAGGATTTCCATACCTCCTCTGTAATAGACATTGGCACAAATGTTACATTCATATTCATTGTATTTTTAAACAAACATTTTTCATGAATACTGCAAAATGAGATGATAAAATATCCTACAGAATGGTGCTTCTTGTTGTTCATATATAAACCCAACTCAGTCAACTCCCTTACCTCTCCTAGGGGAATCTGTCAATATAGTTAATTGAAAACTAGTTTATCCTCTGTTGAATTTATAAAGAATGTCTATACTCCTTAATTTGCCTCAAGTGAGGATATTATACCTCTGCTCTGAACTCACTCTTTTTTAAAATCATTTTTAACCTATAATTAACCAGTTTACTTCTACACTATCATCTTTCGAATTCCTTGATCCCTTTTCCTAGCACTTGATTCACAGCTTGATAGACCCCAACCTTGTATTATTACCACCATCTGCTTCCTTCACTGCTCCTCACATGCTGTGAAAAGGAACTAGAGGGAGTCATTCAATTTCATTAATTCAGTCTATTATAAAATTTATTTTAAGTGGGCTCTCAGTGAAGCAGTTTTATTCATCACTTCTGTATCTGACTATCCAAACCTTCTTTTCCTCTCCTTAAGGTTTCCACACTACCCTTCCCCCCAACCCTCTCAGGATTTTATCTTAGATTATAAATAGAAAAATAGAAGAAACTGATCATGTGCTGCTTTTTCCCCCCTTCTCTACATCTCAAAATCCATTGGTATTGTCCCCACTATATTCTCTTCATTTACTCTAGTTTCTAAAATGGAGACTTTCTCCACTCTTTTTTTAGTACTAGTTCCTTCCCTGATAACTAAAAATGCTCAAGATCATTAAAGAAATCCTCATTTAATCACATTGAAATATTTATTTTTCAGATATGGACAATGATGGAATTCGTTTTATTTGACTAAGCTTATTTGTTCAAGATTGTCTTTTTTTCTTTCTTTTTCAATTAAAGAGGTGGAGGTGGGAGGGACAGATGGTGAGTGTTAATTGAACAAAAGAATTAATTTAATTAAAAAAAAATCACCAGATCCTATTATCTCCTCAAGCTATGATGCTCTATCTCTATTCCACTTTACAATTAACTCCAGAAATAGCTTTCTATATTCTTTGGTGTCCACTTTCTATCATGTTATTCATATATTTAACCCTTCACAATATGGATTTTCATCTTATCCTTCAGTTAAAACTATTATCTCAGATGTTACAACTGATTTTATATTCCTCAAATCCAATGGCCTTTTCTCAGTCCTCATACTTCTTGACTTCTGCAGCATTTGAGTATGTTTATTATCCTTATCTGCTAGATAATCTCTTTCCTTTGAGTGTCCTTGACATCTTTCTCTCTTAGTTCTCCTGCCAATCAGAGTACTCTTTCTTAGGCTCTCTTACAGGTTCATAATCCATCCTCCCTTGAATGGAGACCTTATGATAGACTCCATTTTTGGTCCTCTTTTCTCTCTATACCCTCTCCTGTGCCATTTAATCTTTATATCTATAAAATGCTTTTCACATACATACATATATATGTACATATTCATATATGTACATACAAATATGTGTAGGTATCCTCCAAACTTCATACTCTTAAGGTACTCTTAAGGTATAACCTCCATCAATATTATTAATGTGCATATTGTTCTCTTGGTACTGCTCCCTTCACTCAGAATTAGTTCCTATAACTCATTCCATGCTTCTCTAGAGTCCAATCATTATGGTTTCTTATAGAACAATAGTACTCCATAGTATTCACATACCATAACTTGCTGAACTCTTATTTCTATTAAAGGAATACCATTCTTCAAGTCACCTTAGTGCCATTCTTGATTCCTCACATTCACCCCACATATTCAAATAGTTACCAAGATTTGTCTCCTCTCTCCACAGCATCTTTACATATACATGTTCCCTCCTCTCTACTCACAAAGACACAACTCTAATTGTGAGTCTCATCACCTATTGTATAGACTATTGCAAAAACTTTCTTAACTTCAATTTCTCCCTTTGCTAAACTATCCTCTAGAGAATGGCTAAGGGGATTTTCCTAAAGCGCCATTTTGACTATGCCATTTTAGACTATTATTTATAGAATCAAATATAAACTTCTTGTGCAATTTCAAGCCTTGCACAGATTAAATCCAATTTACCTTTCCAGTATTGCCCATTTCCCTCTTCCAGGACTCTACAACTAAGACATATAGTCCTACCCACATACATGTGAAATTCTATTCCCTATCTCCATGCCCTTGAATTATCAGCTTTCCCTCATTGCTGAAACACAATTCCTCCCTACTTCGGCTTATTAGACTCCCTAGTTTCATTCAAAAGTTAGTTCATTCTCCCACAACATAAGGCCATCATAGCTGCTAGTGCTTCCCTCTTTCCCAAATTAACTATTAATTATGTGTCAGTCACTGTGCTAAGCCCTTAAAATACCAAGAAAAGCAAAAGGCGATCTCTCCCAGCTCTCAAGAAGTTCCTTGGTTTTTGTTAACATAAGGAATATACACACTACATAAATTATAGCTATTATTGCTATTTACAGTATTAAGAATTCAAGGCAAAAGATAGTCCCTCCCACCCCCACCCCCAAGGCCCCCAGGAAAGGTCAGGCTTACACAGCATTATAATATAACTTCAGCTACAAAGAAAAAGGTTGAACCTCATTCCACCTATAAATACCTCTTTTATCTTATAAATGTCCCAAAAATTACAAATTGGGGTTTTTTTCATATCATTTGTTTAAACTTTTGTATCCCTAGTCATAATATAAATACCCCTAGGAATGGTCATACATGAAAGCTTAGCAGTCCCTAACAAATCTGAATAAAAGAAGTTAACAGAAGTCTTTCTTTAAAAAAAATTATTAATTATTTATTTTCATCCAAATGCACAAATATATTTTTAAGTTAGAAAATTTCCTTGCATCCTCGCTTCCCACCTCCCTCCCCTCAGTGGCAAACAGTCTGGTTAGTATTATACATACATATTTTGATTAATATGTTTACAGATTAGTTATTTTCAGTATGAGGAATTAGGATTAAGAGAAAGAGATACATAAGAAATAATTTTTATAAAGTGCTCATCAGATTCTGAAAGGTAGGAAGTCTATCTCCACTATACATTGTCATAGTGGAAAAGGGCAAAAGACTATTAATTAGAAGAACATGGCGAAAGTGAGCGGATATGGATTAAATGTTGATAATATGAAAAAGAGTTCTTAGCCTTGGATTAGGGTGATTTCAGTTAAACAAAGGCCCCATTAACACCTACCTCACAAACTTGTTGTAAATATCAAATAGAATATTAGCAAAGTACCTAGCAGAGTGTCAAGCACATTGCAGATACTTATTAATAAATGCTTATTTCAAATCTACATAAATCACTGGCATTTTTATAGATTACCAACAAGACATAGCAGTGAGAGAGAAAAAGAGGAACTCCATTTAAAGTAACCATAGATAACAAAAAATACTTTGGAATCCACCTGCCAGGGCAAATTCAGAAACTACATTATAGCAACTATAAAACACTTTTCACACAAATAAGATTAGATCTAAATAATTGGGCAAATGCCTATTGCTCATGAGTAGGCTGCGCTAATATAATAAAAATGACAACTCTACCTAAATTAAATGACTTATTCAGTGCAATACCAAAAATTCTTTTACAAAGTTAGAAAAATAGCAACAAAATTCCTCTGTAGCAACAAAAGGTCAAGAATATTGAGGGTATTAATGAAAAAAAGTAAGGGGAAAGTGCCAGATCTAAAGTTAGATTATAAAGCATCAATCATCAAAATTGTTTGGTACTGACTAAGATATAGAGTGGTAGGTCAGTAGAATAGATTAAGTACAAAAGAAATAGCAATAAATGACTATGGTAATCAACAGTTTGATAAACTCAAATATTCCATCTTCTAGGATAAGAAATAGCTCTTTCATTAAAAACTCTAGGAAAAACTGGTATGGCAGAAACTAGAAATAGACCAACATCTCACAAAAAGATGGGTCTAAAAGGGTGCAGGATTTAGACATAAAATGTGATACTATAAGCCAATTAGGAAAACATGGAATAGTTTGTTGTATCTATGGAAAAGGAAGTAGTTATGATGAAAGAGATTGAGAATATTGTAAAATGCAAAATGGATCATTTTGATTACATTAAATTGCAAAGATTTTGTACAAATAAAGTCAAGGCAACCAAGATTAAAAGGAATACAGTAAGTTGGGAAATAATTTTTACAACTAGTATTTCTGACAAAGGACTCATTTCTAAAATATATAGAGGAGTCAAATATTTAAGAATACAAGTCATTCCACAATTAAAAAATGATCAAAGGATATGAAAAGGCAACTCTCAGATGAAGAAATTAAAGCTACCTATAGTCATATAAAAATTCTCTAAATTATTATTGATTAGAGAAATGCAAATTAAAACAACTCTGAGCTACCACCTTACAGAGCTATGTGACTAAAAAGGATAATATCAATGTTGGAGAGGATATAGGAAACCTGGGACACTAGTGGTATTGGTGGTGGAGTTGTAAACTGATCCAGCCTTTATGGAGAGCAATTTAGAATTATACTCAAAGAGCAATAAAACTGCATACTCTTTGATCCAGAAATACCACTTTTAGGTCTATATGCTAAAGAAATCACAAGAACGGGTAAGAAACCCATGGGACAAAAAATATTTACAGTGGCTCTTTTCCAAGTGGCAAAGAATTGGAAATTGAGGGGGTGCCAATCATTTGAGGAATGACTCAATAAATTATGAAATATGTATGTGACAGAGTACTATTGTTCTCTAAGAAATCATGAGGGATTGGGACTTCAGAAAAGCCTGGAAATACCTGAATGAAGTGACGCTGAGTGAAGTGAGAACCAGAAGAATATTGTATACACTAACAGTAACATTGATGAAATTTTTTTCAACCATGATGTTCATGTTCACTTCAGCAGCATAGTCAAAGACAATTTTGAAAGACTTGTGATGGAAAATACCATCCATATCCAGAGAAGAAGATTCTGTGGAATTTAAATGCGGACCAAAGTTTATTATCTTTGATTTTTAAAAAAGTTGGTTTATATTCATGTTTTTTCTCTCTAATTTTTTTCCATTTCAATTTGATTCTCATTTCATAACATGATTAATATGGATTTATGTTTAACAGAGTTATACATGTATAACTTATATTAGATTGCTTTATGTTGGGGGAGAGAGGATGGAAGAAAGGGAAAGAGGGATAAAAAGATGAAACTCAAAAACGTGCAAAAAATGACTGCTAAAAACTATTGTTGTATGTGGTTAGAAAAATAAATAAAATATTAATTTTTTAAAAAGGAATAATAAATGAGGATGATACCTGAAAAGAAGAAAAGAGGAGAGAAAATAAATGCTTATTCCCATCCTTCTTTCCTTCATATGAATATTCCAAGATATTTTATCAAATGCCTACTTGAAATTAAGACTATTATTCACAAAAATTGAGGAAACCAAGACCCAGAGAGGGTTAGTGGGCTGACAATATTATACAGCATAGAAAACATAAAACTTAAAACTCACTTGGTCTGATTTTCAACCCCGAGCTCAAATCTGGGTGATATAGTACAAGATACACCATCCAGCATATGCTAATTACATCTTTTGACTTCATACAAATTCTAAATTTGAATGTCATGCTATAAAAATCAAGTGAAGCACATAAATTTCAAAATCTTCCACTTGAAAATTGCAATATGTATCACTCATATCTAAGGCCTTTTGGGGGCTTCAAAAATATCCACTAAGAGGGTTTAAGAAAACCTTTCTGAAATAGTTTCTAAATTATACATGTGGAATATGTGAAACATACATAAAAAATAAATAAAGGAAATGTTAGCAATGACAGATAGTCCCTTCGAATATGAACAACATTTTTCTAAAAATACTTAAATAAGTTTTTGTTTTTTCTGGAAATATATGTTGAATTAGTCATTTCTGGAGTTATACATAATGCAGTCTCTTACATTATTTAGCATCTTGCTCCTGTCCTTACTGTTTATTAGCTTTCTTGAAGAGTGGAAGTGCCAAGAGCAGAAGATTCCTTGGGAAAGGTAAACACTCTTTATGTCAATAAGTAACAGAATTTTATGATTTCCTAATTCATCTTAACCCCTCCAGCATAATGACAGCTCTAAGTGAACAGGACTGTCTTAAACCTGTCAACTAATTCATTCATCAATTATATACAAAACATTTACAAATGCCTACTATGTGCCAATAAAAGTCATTATAAGAAGTCACACTGTGTGCAGGGTATTGAATTTGACTCAAGAAAAAGAAGAAATGAAAAGCCAACAAGTCAAGTAGAAGAATATATTAAATACTCTCCGTTTTTTAGACAACAGTGCAGTGCCAGAAATACAAATACAAACAGAATGACAACTCCTGACCTCAAGGAGTTCATATTCTAATATAAAATGAAGATGAAAAGGTATAGGAGGAAAAGATGAAGGTATTCAATGAAGGAGCATGATAAAGAAAGTTGAGAGAGTCAGGATTCCATCATGCAAAGGAATGAAGACATGACTGGCCTCTGCATTTTCCTTAAAAGGGACATTCTGGGAGTAACAAGTTGATCTGAGAAAGATGCTTCAGGACTAGAATATATTTCTAAAGTGATCTGTCCTCCGGGTGTGGAATGAGCCTCTGTTTCTATAGCCTGGCAATGAAAGTATGCTAAAGATTCAGGAGAGTAGTCCTTGGTTGGTGGGAGTAAGGGGCACATACAAAGGGACATTTCATTTCCTTTTTCTAATTTTCAAACCAAATCTTATGTCTCCGAGTTAGTTTTAAAAAAGATGGCATTTTCTTGACCTTGAAGAATTTACAGTATCAGATTAGGACATCATGACTGCAAAGAATATCACAGAGTTTCATTAGGAGGAAGGCAATAAGAACAATATGTAGCAGATGTGAGTATGGTTACCAGAAGTAATAATAACAGAACATAAAATGCTACAAAGTGGAAAAGAGTACAATGAGGGAATTATCAGCAGGAGCTATTAGGACTTGTTTTTACTGCAGTAGTGAAGGCAACAGTTAACTGGAAGTGTACTTGGAGGGGTTACCCATACTTCCATGCCAAGTATAATGGCAATGGATGCAGTATAATCACAGGCCAGCACAGGAAATAGGATTGATGCAGCCCCTGCGATGACTTAATCTCACTAAAAGGCTAAACACTGTAGGATGGGCAAATTAGCAACAGCTCTGCCAATTAGCAAGAACAGCTATTTTCTAGCTGCAGTAATTGATAGCAGGACTTTAGAAAACTTTGCCAGATCACTGCTTCGCTCACCCTGGTGATCTTGAGACCGGTTTTTGGACAAACCAAAGTAAATATACTGCACTTGAAAGGGAGGTATACTACTTAGAAAACTAGGGAAGAAATACATAGATGAGAAGCTCCCATACTTAGGTTTATCTTAGGGTTATGATGATATTTATTCTCAAGAGAAAGTTGATGTAATTTCCTTGGGTTTCCAGAAGATTTGTTTTATTTTATGTGTCTCAACAGGGAGCAGGGATCCCAACTGTTGTTAAATACTTATTTGTCTTTTATGTCCATGGGTTGGAGAAGCATGAAAGCATCATGACCTGATGCTATCAGGTTAGAAGAAAAAAAAATTGTAATTTCTTTTGGCTAAAGCCCTGCTAATCAGGGATTGCCTCAAGTTTATAAAAAGTTTATAAAAAGCAATATTGGACTAGGAAGGCAGTCCATATTATATTTCAAGTACACATTCAAATATACATAATGACTTGTAAAGGTATATAAAACAAAAGAAGAGGAAATATAACAGAATGTTTTGGTTGGACAAGGAAAAGAAACCTTAGTCAAATTTCTTATTTTAGAGATGAGAAAAATTTAAGCCTGGGAAATTAGAATAACTATATAATATGATTTTTTTTCAGGCACTAAAACATAGTGAAGATCTCCAGGATGCTTTTCCAAGGGGCATCTCTAAGAAGAGAACTTAATTTAGGGTTAAGATAATTCTTTGAAAGGTTATCCTAGACCTTGCTCGAATCAAAGAGCCTGGAGAACTCACAGAATCATAATATATGACAGCTGGAAGAGACATTAGAAGATAATCTTGTCCAACCTATGTAGAAAAGGAATTCTCTCTATAAAATAACCTATAAGTGGTCCACCTAAATTCATTCCAGATTTGGAAACCTCTAGTTCTTAGGAATTTCTTCCTGATTTGCCACCTTGAAATTTCCAGTCATTGTTCCTGGTTCTACATCTTGGACCAAACAGAACAAATCTAATCTCTTTCCTATATGAAGTCCTTCAAATAGTTGAATTTAGCTACCATGCCCTACTCCCCTTGTTTGATATGTTCTCATTTCCAGGCTAAATATCTTCAATTTCTTTAAATGATCCACATGTGGCATTGATTCAAGGCATTTCACCATAAGTATTTCCTTTTTCTTGACATTCTTCATTTTATTAGTGTCCTCTTTAAACTATGCTACCCAGAACTAAATGTAATGCATTAAATGAGGTCTGATGAGGTCAGAGTATGATGGAACTGTCATCTCCTTATTGCATCTAGCAAAATCCTGCCTCTCTTAATGTAATCCGAGATTGCAGTGATTTTTCCATCTGTCCCATCACACTGGTGTCTAATATTTAGTTTGCAATTCACTGAAACTGTTGCTTCCCCCAATAAGTACTGGTGAACTTGACTTTTCAGATCCAAACTGAAAGATTTTACATGTTTTCCTTAGTGAATTTTATCTTATTAGATTAAGTCCAGTGCTCTAACCCATGTATACATGTTTTTATCCTATCACCCAGAGGGTAGCTGTCCCTCCTGAGTATCAGATACTGTTGAGTCCCAGTTCAAACATCATATTTTTAATCCCTTTCTTGACTCCCTCAATCTTCCCCAGGCAAGTGTTGAGGGTGCGGGAGACAAGGAAGACAAGGAAGACAAGGACGACAAGTTCTCCAAGATCCCCAAGTCCTCTGTTTATTCACAAGAACACAAGTGCTTAAATATCATCTCCAGTATCTAATCCATTCCCACTCCCTGGGCACTTAGTAAAACAACATTCTGGTGCTCAAGGACACCAGCTGATGAAGATTTCCACACACAACAGTCCCTAACAAGATGCAAATTTCATTAACATATCAGTGTATATGTTTATGTTTATTCAAGACACTAAATAAATGCTAAAAAGCATATAATCAAGTACAGAGCCCTGGACTACTTTACTATTTCCCGTCTCCTGATATATTGTCACTGAACCATTAACAGCTCTTTAAATTCTCAACTGACTAAATGTTTTAGCATCTAATCTAAAGAATTATATGAGGTTTCTTATTCTTTAAGAGTTATTTTATTTTATTTTTCAAATTATATGAAAGCATAGTTTTCAATGTTCATCTGAAGTCTAGCTATGATTTCTTACAAAGCAATAGCACTATGACATAGTTTATTAAAAATTTTGCTAAAATTTACATAAACCTTATCCACTTTTTTTCTTCTTCTTCAAGTTTAGTAACCGTGTCAAAAAAAAGGAATTGTGATGTCATTTTTGGATCATAAAAGGAAGTTGGTAGGACACCTTTTTTGCCTATTTTTCCAAATTGTTTATATATAGCATTAGAATTAATTTTCTTTAAAAGTTTGATAAAGGGGCGGCTAGGTGGCATAGTGGATAAAGCACCGGCCCTGGAGTCAGGAGTATCTGGGTTCAAATCTGGTCTCAGACACTTAATAATTACCTAGCTGTGTGGCCTTGGGCAAGCCACTTAACCCTGTTTGCCTTGCAAAAAAAAAACCCTAAAAAAAAAACTTGATAAAAATCACTTGTAAATCCCTCTGGTGCCAGAGATTTTTTTCCTAGGAAGTTCACTGATACCTGGTTGGATTTCTTTTTTATGAAATGACTTTATTAAAGTATTTTAGCTCCCCTTTTGTTAATCTGGGACATTAAATTTTATTTTTTTGGTTTTTGGAAGGCAGTGGGGTTAAGTGACCTGCCAAAGGTCACACAACTAGGTAATTATTAAGTATCTGAGGCCATATTTGAACTCAAGTCCTCCTGACTCCAGGGTCGGTGCTTTATCCACTGTGCCATCTAGTTGCCCTGGCTATTAATACTTTAAAAAAATTTTTTCCAATTCACTTAGGTTGTCAGATTTTTGACATACAGTTGGGCAAAATAGCTATGAATTATTACTTTAATTTCCTCCTCCTTGGGGTGAATTCACACTTTTAATATTTTTATATTGGCAGTTTGGTTTTCTTTCTTTTTTTGATCAGATTAACAAAAGGTTTATCTATTTTATTGTTTTTTATAAAACAACTCAGTTTTATTTATTAGTTCAATAATTTTATTACTTTCAATATTATTAATATCTCTTTTGATTTTCAGAATTTGTAATTGAGTATTTAATTAGGGATTTTTTAATTAAAAATTTTATTAATTTTGAGTTTTATAAATTTCTTCCAATCTTACTTCCCTCCCTTCACCCACCCACAGAAAGCAATTTTTCCATCTTTGCATTGTTTCCATGTTGTACATTGATCCAAATTGATTGTGATGAGAGAGAAATCATATCCTTAAAGAAGAAACATGAAGTATAAGAGATAACAAGATCAGACAATAAGATAGTAGTTTTTTTTTTCTAAATTAAAGGGAACAGACCTTGAACTTGTTCAAACTCCATGGTTCTTTATCTGGATACAGATGGTATTCTCCATTGCAGATAGCCCCAAATTGTCCCTGATTGTTGCACTGATGAAATAAGTGTGTCCATCAAGGCTAATCATCACCCCCCATGTTGCTGTTAGGGTATACAGTGTTTTTCTGGTTCTGCTCATCTCACTCAGCATCAGTTCATGCAAATTCCTCCAGACTTCTCCCCATCCCTCCTAGTTTCTAATAGAACAATAGTGTTCCATGACATACATATACCACAGTTTATTAAGCCATTCCCCAATTGAAGGACATTTACTTGATTTCTAGTTCTTTGCCACCACAAACAGGGCTGCTATTAATATTTTTGTACAAGTGATGTTTTTACCCTTTTTCATGATCTCTTCAGGGTACAGACCCAGTAGTGGTATTGCTGGATCAAAGGGTATGCACATTTTTGTTGTCGTTTGAGCTAATTTGTTCTATGGCTAAGAGCATTCCACTGTCTTGCCTGGACACAGTTTGTGCTGTATTCCACTCCAATTTTACCCCAGTGAGATAGACCTTTTCCTTTTATTTATTTGTTTGTTTATTTATTTATTTTGAATTTTATAATTTCCCCCCATCTCCTTTCCCTCCCCCTCCTCCCCCACAGAAGGCAGTCTATTAGTCTTTACATTGCTTCCATGGTATACATTGATCTAAGTTGAATGTGATGAAAGAGAAATCATATCCTTAAGGAAAAAAACAAAGTATAAGAGATACAAAAATTACATTAAAATATTTTAATTAAAGGTGATAGTCTTTTGGTCTTTGTTCAAACTCCACAATTCTTTCTCTGGATACAGATGGTGTATTCTTCATCACAGATAGCCAAGATTATGCCTGATTGTTGCACTGATGGAATGAGCAAGTCCATTAAGGTTGAGCATCACTCCCATGTTGCTGTTAGGGAGTACAGTGTTTTTCTGGTTCTGTTCATCTCACTCAGCATCAATTCATGCAAATCCTTCCAGGTTTCCCTGAATTCCCATCCATCCTGGTTTCTAATAGAACAATAGTATTTTATCACATACATATACCACAGTTTATTAAGCCATTCTCCAATTGCTGGACATTCACTCAGTTTCCAGTAGTAGTATTGTTGAATCAAAGGCTATGCACATTTTTGCTGTCCTTTGGGCATAATTCCAAATTGCTCTCCAGAAATGTTGGATGAGTTCACAGCTCCACCAACAATGTATTAGTGTCCCAGATTTCCCACATCCCTTCCAACATTGATCATTGTCCTTTCTGGTCATATTGGCCAGTCTGAGAGGTGTGAGGTGGTACCTCAGAGATGCTTTAATTTTCAATTCTCTAATAAGTAGTGTTATAGAGCAATTTTTCATGTGACTATGGATCTCTTTGATTTCCACATCTGTAAATTGCCTTTGCATATCCTTTGACCATTTATCAATTGGGGAATGGTTTGTTTTTTAAGAAAATTTGACTCAGTTCTCTATATATTTTAGAAATGAGTTCTTTGTCAGAAATACTAATTGTAAAAATTGTTTCCCAATTAATTAAACTTCTTTTGATCTTAGTTACAGTGGTTTTGTCTGTGCCAAAGCTTTTTAATTTAATGTAATTGAAATTCTCTGTTTATTATTAATGATGTTCTCCATCTCTTCCCTTTCCATAGATCTGACAGGTAAACTATTTCATGATCTCCTAGTTTGCTTATAATATTGTTTATTATGTCTAAATACTGTATTCATTTTGATTTTATCTTGATATAGGATGTGAGGTGATGGTCTAATCCAATTTTCTGCCATACTAACTTCCAATTTACCCAACAGTTTTTATCAAAGAGATAGTTTTTATCCCAATAGCTGAATTCTTTGGGTCTATTACTATAATTATTTCCTGCTATTGCACCTAGTCTATTCCACAGATTCACCACTCTATTTTTTTAGCCAATACCAGACAGTTTTAATGACTAATGCATTATAAGATAATTTTAGATCAGGTAGGGCTAAACTACCTTCTTTTACACTTTTTTTCATTAAATCCCTGGAAATTCTCAACTTTTTATTTCTCATATGAATTCACTTACAGTTTTTTCTAACTCATTTACATATTTTTTTGTAATTTTCATTGGTAGAGCACTAAATAAGTAGTTTAATTTAGGTAGAATTGCCATTTTTATTATATTAGCTCAGCCTATCCATGAGCAGTTGGTGTTTTCCCAGTTATTTAAATCAGATTTTACTTATGTGAGAAGTGATTTGTAATTGTTTTCAAAGAGTTTCTGTGTCTGCCTTGGCAGGAAGACTCCCAAGTATTTTATATTGTTTGAAGTTACTTTGAATGGGGTTTTTCCTTCTAGCTCTTTCTGCTGCATCCTAGAAATGTTGAGGATTTATGAGGGTTTATTTTGTATCCTGTAACTTTACTAAAGTTGCTAATTATTTCTAGTAGTTTTTTAGATGATTTCTTGGGATTCTCTAGGTATACCATCATGGCATCTGCAAAGAGTGAGAGTTTTGTCTCTTCCTTCCCAATTCTAATTCCTTCAATTTCTTTTTCTGCTCTTGTTGCTGAAGCTGAAATTTCTAATACAATATTGAATAGTAGTAGTGATAATGGGCATCCTTATTTCACTCCTGATTTTATTGGGAATGCCTCTAGGCTATCCCCATTGCATTTAATTTTTGTTAATGGTTTCAGGTAGCTACTGCTTATTATTCTAAGGAACAATCCATTTTATTCCTATGCTCTTTAGTGTTTTTAGTAGAAACGGGTGCTGTACTTTGTCAAAGGTTTTTCAGCATCTATTGATATAATCATATGATTTCTAATAGGTTTGTTATTGATAAAATTAATTATACTAACAGTTTTACTATTAGTAAACCAACCTGCATTCCTGGGATAAGTCCTACTTGGTCATAGTGTATTATCCTAGGGATAACTTGTTATAATCTTTTTGTTAATATTCCATTTAAGGGGTGGCTAGGTGGCCCAGTGGATAAAGCACTGGCCCTGGAGTCAGGAGTAGCCAGGTTCAAATCCAGTCTCAGATACTTAATAATTACCTAGCTATGTGGCCTTGGGCAAGCCACTTAAACCCATTTGCCTTGCAAAAATCTAAAAAATTTTTTAAAAAGATTCTATTTAAGATGTTTACATCTATATTCATCAGGGAGATAGGTATATAATTTTCTTTCTCTGTTGTAACTCTTCTTTGTTTAGGTATCAGCACTATATTGGTGTCATAGAAAGTTAGGCAGAGTTCCATCTTTACCTATTTTTCCAAAGAGTGTATATATATATATATATATATATATATATATATATATATATATATATATACATATATGTAATTGGAACCAATTGTTCCTTAAATGTTTGATAGAATTCACTTTTGAATCCATCTTGGCCTGGAGATTTTTTCTTAGGGTGTTCAATAATGGCTTATTGAATTTCCTTTTCTGAGATAGGGTTATTTAGGTATTTAATTCTCTCTTCATTTAACCTGGGCACCTTACATTTTTGTAAATATGCATCTATTTCACTTAGATTATCAATTTTATTGTCATGAAGTTGGGCAAAATAAGTGAAAGTATGAAGTCTGAGGTCCTCCAAATCAGAGGAACCCAGAGATCGATATCTGTAACTTTCCACACTGGAACTCACCCTCCAGCCCTGCCATAGTGCCCCAGACCATTAGCCCCAGTTGGCTCTCAGACTGCAGCTCCCACAGTCAATGACTCCATGGCTGATCTTAGTTTAGTCCCAGTCTCACCCTGCTGTCTCTCTGGGCTGTCTCTCTGCTCTCTGCCATGGCTCACCCACAATCCCCAAAGACTAACCTTGAGGTAGATGTTCTTCTCCTAGCTTTTTTTCCTGGTTTTTGTTGAACAAATTTCTGTTAAGAGGTTTGTTTCATATTATATATGAGGGAAGATCAGGAGACTTTAGCAAAGTGCCTATCTTCTCTCCAGCATTTTGACCAGAAGAGACAGATGTTTTCCAAAGTTCCTCCTAGTTCTCTCAGGCTGGAAAATTATTTCATTCTGTCTCCTTTTGGATTCTATCACCCAACAATTCTTTTAGAGGTTTGTTTGATGTTGTTTTCAAGGAAAATGGGAGAGCTCAGGTAGCTTCCTGGCTTTTCTCCTCTTATCTTGGCTCTGCCTCCCCACCCCCAAGTTGCAAACTTCAAAGAGTTCTATATATGTATTGCATCAACGTCATTCCTCCACATATAGAATGGGAGAGAGATGTCATTAGATTCAGAGACAGGTAGAATAGATATTGCTATCTTCTTCTTCAACCCACTCCTTCCCCAAATAGGACTTTATTATCTACTAGAAAGGAAAGTAGGTTGGTCAGATCCTTGCCCACTTTATTCTCTTTAGACACAGTAGGTATCATGCTATAATTATTTTGATCTGCTCCCTTAAATATTATTAGTTTAAGTGATGTGATTTTCAGGTTCAAATTAAATTTATCCTTGCTGTTCAGGGGGACCCCAAGCTTTATAACCAAAGTTTGACTCCCTTCCAACTAAATGATATTTCCACATGAAGCAGGAGTTTCTTACTGCTAAGTAAGAAACATGATGGAGATTCTCTCATGTAGGCATCTTCCCAGAGTCTTATTTTAAAGTAGGTTTGTCATTGTCAATCTCTTTTTATAATGAGTGCAAGAAGTAACTCCAGAGTCCAAAGAAGAAAGTTCAAAGACTGAAGAGGTCTTCTCTTTCCCATTCATCAATTCCAGCCCACCCCTTACACAGATTAAGGGTATTGATTACCAATGAAGTGAGAGTCTCACACCAATGGCATGTGAAATTTTGGTTATACAAGCTATAATTATGATGGTGATGGTGTTGGTGATGATGATGATTGTGTTATTCTTATTAACAAAATATTTAAAAAATTAAAATCTGACAAACTCCAGTGTCTTCTTCAGAAATCTTTTTGTTAACACTTTTTTTCCCAACATGCAAAGCTGAGAATAAACAATTTGATAGAGTTAGTTGTGGTTGGAGAAGAAAGAAATCATATTCCTATTAAAACAGTTGGAGAAAATAAGGAAACATGTCTGTAAATTTCCCTCAAAGGATGTCTGTTATTTCTAGTGAAATAGAATATCTTTCTATTTAGGTTTACTATATACCAACATCTCTCTCTCTCTCTCTCTCTCTCTCTCTCTCTCTCTCTCTCTCTCTCTCTCTCTCTCTCATCCGGGCTTCATTCTAAAGTATTTAATATAACTGTGGGATTCAATACCCCTTGACTCACCAGCTCAATGGGAAAAGTTAAATCTCATGCACCAAATATATTTTTCATCTGGTCAATAGCTCTCCGACCTTTTGAGCTCTAAGATGTGAATCCTATTATATTATTTTAGAAGACCAGTCTGAAGGATGCATGATCTGTAATTTTTCTGGGAACAAATCATATCCCTTGTATCTTTATATTCAATCAGCAATAAGGGGATTTAGATTTAAAGCCAGGCTTTTGGAGATAATTGAAATTTAGGACTTAGATGAGAAACTGGGCAGTAAGAATGAGCTAGGGATGTGGGATATGGAGAGCAGTGTGGTCTACAGAAAGGTCACTGAAGTAGGAAGCAACAAGCAAGACCTGGGCTTGACTCTCAAGTCTTCCACTAATTCTGTGATGTGGGTCCAATTTTTTCCTTTCCCTGAGCCCTTGGTCTCCTCATCTATAAAATAAAATGACTGAATTAGATGATTATTAATGACTGTTCTAAGTCAAAAATTGTAAGTATACTCATTTCCTGAAGTTTAAAGAAACATCAACAGGAGTAAAATCTTTCCCAAGCCCTAATTCACTAGTAAAGAACAAGGCTAGTGATGAACAAAAATTGAAGGTGAGTTTGGCTGAAATATTTCTAGCTTTAATTTGCTGAGAAGAAATGATAGCATGTAGAATGTAATTCACAAATTTGAATCAACATGTATTTATTCCCTGTCTACTACAAAATCATTTCAGGGAGAGGAGAGGCTTCAGAGATCTTCAAATCTAAACTCTATTCATATCATGTATTTGGTCTAAAGACGACACTATCCCTCACCACTGGTCAACTCCTACTTAAAGGCTTTAAGTTATTGGGAACTCACTATCCATTGAGGCAATTTGGAAAGCTGTGAAGACAAATGGGAAAAACAAGAAAAGTCCCACATGTTCCAAAATATTTATAGCAACTCTTTTTTGTAGTGGCAAAGAATTGAAAATTGAGAGCATATCCATCCATTGGGGAATGACTAAACAAGCTATGGTATATGAATATTATAGAATAATATTGTTCTACATTAACCATGAATGGTCAGACTCTACAGAAGCATGGAATGAATTACAGGAACTGATGCTGAATGAATGAAGCAGAACCAAGAGATCATTGTACATATTGACAACAGCATTGTAAGATTATCAACCTTGACGGAAGCAGAT
Organism: Macrotis lagotis; assembly: GCF_037893015.1. NCBI lineage: Eukaryota > Metazoa > Chordata > Mammalia > Peramelemorphia > Peramelidae > Macrotis > Macrotis lagotis. The sequence continues at coordinate 822,127,478 of NC_133658.1, read as the reverse complement.
CTTCTCAGCAGGTCAGAGAGGTAGGACAATGCTAGGAGACCTGTTATGGACAATGCCATCCACATCCACAGGATGAAAAACAAAACAAAACAAAACCTACATAATTTGAATGAACACTATATTCATTTTTCAAATTTTCTCTCATTTTTGGTTGTTTGTGTTTCAATTTTACTATCTTGCATACTTTTGTCTTTATAATAAATTTTTATCACACCATTAATTATCTACATTTTTATAAAAGCAAAGCAGTCAGATTCTTGACCCTTCTGCATGGAAAAGACTGCAGCTTAACTGATTATATATGGTAATTGCTAACAACAATCCCCCCCATAATCCTGTAATCTAAGAAACTTCAAGTATGAAGAAGAGCAAAGAATTCATTGCATTCTGTACTGTTAGTCTAAACACCCACCTGGCTACTATATCAGTAACAGACTACCAGAGAATACCCAGAGAAACTGCTCTATGTTTAGAGCTAGTTGGTCAGTCTCTGGATTGAAAAGAAAGCAATGGCCTCAAGAAAGATACATATTTGGCCAGTATTCACTCTGAGCTTCCTGCATAACCTTTAGTAAAGAAAAAAACAATGAAAAAGAGCTCCTTTCTTCCTTATTTTATATGATTCAGATCATAGGAAAGAGGTGATTTTGTTCCTTAACCAAGGTCAAGTTTTAGATATTCATAAGTGATCCCCTTCTATCTTGTCTTCTACATTAGGTTACTCCCTTCATCATCTCCACCTTCTCATTTACCTTCAATTTCTCTTTGTCTCATGAATGTTCAAAAAACCTTTATTTGATTGATTCATCCCCATACTGTCCCATATCTCTCCTCCCTTTTATGATTAAACTCTTTGAAAAACAACCTATAATTGATATCTTCACCATTTTTTTCCTCTTACTCTCTTCTTAGCTCTTTGCAATATGGCTTTTGACCTCATCACTCAGCCAGAATTACCATCTCCAAAGTGACCACCGATCTAATTACTAAATCTAAAGGTCTTTTTTCAATCTGCAGACTTCTTGACTTCTTTACAAACTTTAGAAACTAGGGCATCTAGGTGGTGCAATGGATAGAGTACCCATCCTAGAGTCAAGGGAACCTAAATTCAAATCCAGCCTTAGACACTTCAGGAGAAGAGAGTGAGGCTGGTGACTTAGGACAGTACTTTCTCAGCCGAATCCAATTTGCTTACTTTTCATGATATCACCTCCCTGATGTCGTGGTCTTCAAAAATAATGGACAAGAATCACAAACTTTAACATTATTGGTCATTCTCTTGATAACCCTCTTCTTTCGAGGTGTCCAAGATACTATTCTTTTCAAGTTTCCCTCCTATCTTTTTAACCATTCCTCCATGTCCTCTGTCAGATTTTCATACAGATCATGCCTACTAAAGGTTCATATCACCCAGGTTTCTGTATTGTGCCTTCTACACTCTTTTATATCTATACTATTTTCCTTTAGTATTTGCATCCCTTCCATAATTTCAATGATCATCTTTAAACTGATGAGTCTCAGACAGACTTCTTCAACCCTAACCTCTCCAAACCTCTAGATTGACATCTCCAATTGTTTATTAGATATCTCAAATTAATGTCCTAAATGCGTAAACTCATTAAAAACCAAACTCATTAACTTTCCCCTCAAACAGAGGATTTCATATCTGATCCTGGAGTGACAGGGAACCACTGAAATTTGTTGATTGGTGGTGAGTGACATGATCGTATCTGTTCTTTACAAAGATTATTTTGACCAATGAGTGGAGAGACTTGAAGAGAGGCAAAACAATTAACATCTATTTCAATTGTATAGACATAAGGTGAAGAGGGCCTGCACCAGAGTGGTAGCTATATCATGGTAGAAAAAAGGGAACTATATAAAAGATAGTACAAAGGCAAAATTTACAGGATTTAGCAACATATTGTAAATGATGTGAGTGAAGAGTTGAGGATCACAAGCTTTCAGGAATGAGTAACTAGGACAGTCTTCAAAGGTAATTCCCCTAAATGTTAGTGTCTTCACCCTATTAAAAATCACTCATTTTTCCTGTATTTAACTTTTTTGTCTTGATGTGGCCTTACCACATTAGACTGTTCCTTGAAAGTAGAAATTTTCTCTTTTTTTCTCTCTCTGTAAATTAGGATGTTTAGCTAAAATGTTTAGCACAGTACTTGGGACTTAAGTGGTGCTTTAATAAAGCTCACCAACTAGATGACATGGAGAAAAGATCAGTTACAATAGAAAAGATAAAAATGCATAATCTTATTTTTACAGTGTTAAACTGTCTTTATTTCATATTTCTTTGACAAAATAGAGGGTTGAATTGCTTTAAAAGTGTTTTTTACTGTCTCAAAAATCTGACATGTTCTTAAAAACACTGTCTCCTGTCTCTGTTTATATTCTAGGAGTCCCCTCATTCTTGGAATGTATTTCCTCTTCATCTCTATCTCTTAGAATGTCTTATTTTCTTCAAATCTTTTCTTAGACCATTGTGCATTCTAATGAAGTTTTTCCTTCTTACACACACACACACACACACACACACACACACACACACAAACAAACACACTCACATACTAGTTGTGGATGTGTTCCACAATCCCATAAATTTACCCCATATTTAAATTTTGTATCATTTTACATTTATTTACTTATATTCATGTTATTTGCACAATAGAAAGTCAGGGATTCTTTCATTTTTTTTCCTTTGCATGCCCAGTACCTAATATAGTGACTATTCACAGTTGACACAATAAATGTTTATTTATTGAATGATTCTATTCACATCCCTTTAGACCTTTATTTTACTTTGGTTTCTCATTATACAATAAATTTCCACTGCTCCTATTGTTAGCATAGGAATTTGATTTGTGATCTTTAATTCTTATCCATCCCTTTTTTCTTTAGTCATAATTCTAATGTTTTATTTCCGGTTGGAAAATGTCATCTGACCAACCAAAAGGCTATATTAAGTCCCTGAAAAATAGTGTGTATCTCTGGGCTCTCAGTCCTATACACCTTCACCCCATACTTTTATAGGTGCCTTTTTTTCTTACATCTCTTGCTGATACCTAGTGGCAGACTGAGTTACTTTTCAGTTGTTCAATTATGCCTATCACTATATAGTACAGACCCTCCATAGCCATAAATGCCTCTATTCTTTCATTTAACAGATACTTAGAGTACTTACTATCGAGTATCCACTAGGTTTAGGCAACAAGCCAGGCACTATAGGATGAGTGATACTTCTCCTGATTCACCATTTTGTTTAGATTCCCATCTGGAATTAATGAGTTCCCATCATTGGAAGCCTTCAATCAGAAACTGGATGAACACTTATTGATGTGAGAGCATCAGGTGACATTTGGAATAACAATAGCCTGACCTCATTAGCTTTATATCAAATATGTCAATGAAATGAACTGTTCAAGTCAAGAGATAAGATAGAAGGAAACACTTGCTACCTGACAAAATAAGCTGTTTATTAGCAGAGGATACATATAGCTATTTGGGGGGGAGGGGTGCATTCACTTCCAGGACCCAAACTCCTGGAAATTAGCAAGATGTATGGGCACAGATATTGTTGGAAAAGAATATCTACTAACTGGAAGGACAACTTGGAAAAATCATGCCATGAAAGTATTGTAACACAACAAGCACTTTGCCCAAATACATCAGTTGGTAAAAGTACTAAGGAATGTCCCCAAAGGCATAGACCATTATAAAGTAGTAGTTAACTAACTCAAAGAGAAGGGAGCAATTGTACAATATACCCCTGCTTTATATGAAGTCCCAGGAATATAATGGGAGGCACAGTACACAGCAACTCTGTGAAAGAGACAATCTGTTGCAATAAATCACTCTGAGGTCTCTGACCAACAAGACACAGATAAAAGCTAAGATGATTAATCTAAGAGTTAGAGGACTAAAGTGAGAGGTCCAGCTCTACCACTTTGCTTGGGCAAATTACTTATACTCTTTGTATAGCTTCCATATATCTGCACTAGGCAATCTAAGGTTGCTTTCAATTTTAACATTCAAGGAATATTTTGTGATGTGATTCTTTTGTTTGCCTGGTACTTAGTGGCTCATTGGAAAAAAGTGAATGGCTTGGAGTGAGGAATATTCATTTTCCTGAATTCGAATCTGGCCTTGAACACTTTCGAACTGTGTGATCCCAGTCAAGTCACTTAACCTGTTTGCTTCAGTTTCCTCATCTGTAAAATGAACTGAAGGAAAAAAAAATCTCTGCAATCTCTCAGTCAAGAAAACCCCAAAGGACTCACAAAGAATAATACTGAAAAATGACTGAACAACAATAACAAAATAATTAATAATAGCTAATCATGACTAGCATGTACATAGCTCTTTAAAATTTTTTGAATAGAGTAATGGATCAATGGATTAGATAGGTTCAAAAGAAACAGTAGTAACTGTTTGGCAAACCCAAAGACATTAGCCTCTGGGATAAGAACTCACTATTTGACAAAAATTGTTGGGAAAACTAGAAAACAGTATGGCAAAAATTAGTCATAGACCCACATCTCACACCCTATAACAAAATAAGGTCAAAATGGGGATTTAGAGGGGGCGGCTAGGTAGCACAGTGGATAAAGCACCGGCCGCGGAGTCAGGAGTACCTGGGTTCAAATCCGGTCTCAGACACTTAATAATTACCTAGCTGCGTGGCCTTGGGCAAGCCACTTAACCCCATTTGCCTTGCAAAAAAAAAAAAACTAAAAAAAATGAGGATTTAGAGACAACACCAAAGACCAATTAATAAAATCAAGAAATACTCTATTTGTCAGATCTATGGAAGGGGGAGAAATTTATGACCAAAGAAGAAACAGTGTATTAAATTTCAAAATGGATGATTTTGACTATATTAAATTAAAAAGGGTTTGCAGTAATAAAATCAATGCTGACAAAATTGGAAGGAAAACAGAAATCTGGAAAATAATTTTCATAACTAGGAATTCTAATAAAGGTCTAATTTCTAAAATATGCAGAGAATTTCATCAAGTTTTTTTAGGGGTTTTTTTTGCAAGGCAAATGGGGTTAAGTGGCTTGCCCAAGGCCACGCAACTAGGTAATTATTAAGTGTCTGAGACCGGATTTGAACCCAGGTACTCCTGACTCCGGGCCGGTGCTTTATCCACTATGCCACCTAGCTTCCCCAATTTCATCAAATTTTTAAGGTTGCAAGTCATTCCCAAATTGATAAATGGTCAAAGAATATGAACAGATAGTTTTGAAATGAAGAAATTAAAGTAATTTATAATCATGTGACAAAAATTGCTCCAAATTATTACTGATTAGAGAAATGAAAATTAAAACAACTCTGAGGTATTACCTCACATCCTTAAATCCTAAAATGACAAAACAAGGAAAATGATCAGTGTTGGAGAAGTTGTGGGAGGATTGGACATTATTGTATTATTGGTGGAGTTGTGAATGGATCCAACCATTTTGGAGAGCAATGTGAAACTATGCCCAAAGAGCAATAAAGCTGATCATACCCTTTGATCCATCAATTCCAATACTTGGCCTATATCCAGAAGAAATCATGAAAAAATGGCAAATTTCCCACATCTTGCAAAGTATTGATAGCCACGTTTTTTGTAGTGGCAAAGAATTGGAAATTGAGGGGATGTCCATATATTGGGGAAAAGTTATGGTATATGAATGTTATAGAGTACTGTTGTTCTATATGAAACCCTGACTCTAGAGAAGCATGGGATGAATTATGGAAATGATGCTGAGTGAAGGGAGTAGAGTTAAAAGAACAATGTACACATCAACAACATTATGAGATGAAAACCTTGATGGATGAAGCTCCTCTCAGCAATTCAGAGATCTAGGACAACCCAGGGAGACCTATTAGGGACAATGCTATCCATATCCAGAGCATGAAAAACAAACAAAAAAAACCCTTACAGAATCTGAATGAACACTACTTTCAGTTTTTAGAAAATTCTTTTATATATTTCTTTCCCATCTCATGGAATTCTTTCTTTTCCCTTAATCATAATTTCTCAAACTGAAAATGACTAAGCTGTAAACATGTTAAACATAAATATGTATGTACAATATTCACCTGACTGTGGCTTGAGGGAATTGGAGTGGGAAAGCAGGGTGGAAGAAAATCATATAACTTAAAAATATGCATATACATATGGATGAATGTTGAAAAACTTTCATAACATGCAATTGAAAAAATCAAAGAAAATATTTAAAGAAAAGGAAAAAAAGACTTTTGAAACACTGTACACATTTTATCTCTTTTGACTCAAACCATTTCAATAAATACATTCCTTGAGATAATACTTAATGTTGGATCAGGGGGACACAAAGAGTTTATTGTAAATCAGCATAGTGGCATGGGAAAAAAAACATTGAATTTGCAGTTTGGCTTCCAGTTCTGCTATCCATTCATTAACTATGAATTAACCTCATTACCCTCATATATAAAATAGGGGAGTAGGAATACTTGAATTTTAAAGTCCCTTCTTCCTTTATATTTTATAATTCAGAGTGCTATCTTTGAATACTAATATAAGTGGATCAAATAATAAATGCATAAAGGCTTAATATAGTGAGATTTAGGGAAGTTTCCCTGATCAATCTAATGAATTTACAGAATAGTGAATGTTTAAAACTCTGATTTCACTGTTTAGACCTCTGATTTCATTTCCCAATGAAAGGTGTACACGTGACCATTTGATTCATTCTTAAATAAGTTTAGTTCAATTGGAAATGATTTGTTTGGTCTAGATTGTATAATAGGAAGCATTCTCTTGTCTTTGTCCCTAAAGAAGTCTTTACTGACACTTCAATCAATATGCCTCTGCTCCTTTTTGTCCTCTTCTCCAATTTTGTAAGATAGACTGAAGAACAGAAGAAATAAAAAATAGTTATAAATCCCAGGAAGGTATCTCTCCACTCCCCTCCACCAATGTTTGCCTTAGGGCATATGAAGATGAAAATTACATTTATTCTTATCCTTACAGACTAATAGAAGGATTCCTAGATCCCAAGTTCAATGACATAGACTTCTAGAAATTCCTGGAATTTCTGGGCAATATTAGCCTCAAGAATGCCTTTCCAACACACTCAAGGGACAGATTTCTAGAACTGACCTTCTAATGAATGAGACCCTAAAGCTGGAAGAGTGCCAGGAAACTAAAAATATGATAGGCAAAAGTATAAAAAAATATTGTCTTTCATATCCTGTAGCTATGAATTGTGGGGATATTTTTTTAAATACTCCAGGCCCATTAAAAAATAACTTGTCCCTCTTAAAACCTAATTACATCTCCCTTCCAAGGGAATTCAAACTATCAGGCTGATAGTATAACGTTAGATGACTGCATGGGCCTCCAAGGGAAAAAGTGCAATTCATCAGAATTTTGGACTGGCATAACATAACTTCCCAAGTAATTTCAAGTTTATTTTTTGTCTGGGGATAGACATAACCCTATACTGTAAGGTTCAAGCCATATCTGTTTTCTTAAGATTAAAAAAAAAAGGAACTTATCAGAACCCTGGGAGAGAGGTCAGGGTTGTCATCCTAATAACTCCAATTTAACTTCCCTTCCAATGGTAGTACAAAACTCAGAGGAATGCTATAAAACTAGAGTAGTATATAGTCCCTGAAGGAAAGTTGGGAATCACTAAAGATAGAATGTTTGGTTACCATCAATTCTTTATGCTATTTTATTTTTATTTAGTTAACTTTTATGTAGTGTGGACGTGTTGTTTTGGGGGTTTTTTTTTATTTATTTGCTTTAAGACTGTGTACTCCTATCTGACCCAGGCTAGAAGTGTAGCAGTCACTCATAATTCCAATTCCACTACTCACAACTGGGCAGCTAAGTAGCCCAGTTGATATATTAATTGCTGAATCTGGATTTAGGAATGACCAAATTCTAACCTAGCCCCAACATTGTCCCTATATGATCCTGGGCAAGATATTTAACCTCTGTCTGTTTCCTCAGTTGTAAAATGTAGATACTAATGGCCCCTATCTTACAAGGTTTATTATGAGAGGTTAATATTTGTGTATGTGTGCATATACGTGCTTATATGTATAATCTAATGCATATAAATATAATATAATACAAATAATAAATGCATATAAGCACATATATGGGAGATTGAGAGATATTAGTAGTTCCATATGAGCCATGGCTTGAGATGAAAACCAGAACTCAGAAGATCTTGTCAGCATTAAAAGGGCATAGATTCCAGAAATATAGACAATAGTCTCCTCATAGTCACATCCTTTGAGTAATATGTTTTTCACTTCTGGGTGTCATAGTTTAGGGAGGATAATGATTACATTGGTGAGTGTAGAGAGAAAAGCAATCAGAAGAGTGAAGGATCTCAATTCCATGAGGATCATTTGAAAGAACCACAGGTGTTTAGCATAAAAAGAAGACTTAGGGGCCCAATGATATCTTTACCCAAGTGTCTGAAGGATTATCAAGATGAAGAAGGACCAGACTTGCTCTGTTTTGATTCCAGAGAATAGAACAGGGGATGAGTAAGTGAAAATTAAAGAGGACTATTTCAGTTTAATGAAAATAAAAACTTCCTAAGAGTTAAAACTGTCCACCAGAGTTGTACCCTCCTCAAAGGTATATCAGATTTATTTTAGTGGTGCTTCCTTTCAGGTATGGATCGGTGTCCCTTCCAAATTAAATTCTGTAATTCTGTCTTGGAGTAGAGCATATAGGAGTTGAAGGAGAATCAGAGACCATAGAATTGTGAATGAGCACAACATTGTTTTGAGAAGAAAATAAGTTATCTTTTGTTCTTAGTAGGTTCCTGCTTTCTATGTCCAGACACCAGGCAGTCTGTAGGCCTAGTGAATAGAGGCTACTGGGTTCCTACAAACTCTTAGACTCTTTTCTTTTCTCAGCCCAAAGTGGGAAAAAATTAATTGTTGGAGGCAGCTTAGGAAATGAGTGAATAGTTGACTTGCAGGCTATTATGAGGAAGGGAAGATGTAACCATTACACATTTGAAAGTGACTCATCAGGGGAGTATGAACAAAAAAAAGCTGAAAATTCGATGCTTAATGGTTCAATCATATACCAACCAGAGGATGAAAAATGGTTTTATAAAATAAAAGGATATCCTACAGTTTTTTTGAATGGAGTCAAGGGAAATAATTAAACTGAAAGATTTGCCAAGAATTCAGAGTCAGAGGCACTGTTCCTTACACCATTCTCTCCCCTCCCCATGTACCTAGAAAAACCCTAGAAGCCACAGAGGATTCCATTCAGAATAGGAATGAAAGGTGCAAATGGGAAAATGACTTGGGTTCTTGTGTAGGTGTGTATTAACAGTCATTTCCCAATTAGTTGCAGTTGACCCAGTGAAAGGAAACCTATAGATAGTTCTGAAACTTCATTTGCCAGTGATTTCCCTCTCCCTTCTCACTAGGCTTGTATAGGAGCTGCTAACAAGTAGCAGCCTCGACTGATGTGTTACATACATCTGTCTTCCCTTCCTCTTCTCCACCTCCAGTGGAGGTGTTAATGAATTGGGGCAGCCAGAAGGAAGGCAGCCAGAGGGGAAAAGGAGAAATGGAAAGAAAAGGGAAAGAGATTAGACTCACCAAGTTAGTTAGCAACAGATAGGAACTATTAGAAATCTGTCCTCATGTCTTATCCTTTTATCCTGTGTAGCATCTCTCCATTCCATACTGACACTCCCCGTTCCTTTCCTTTCCATTTTCAATGCCACCATCCTTGTTGCTTCAAGTCTAAGATCTTGCATTATAGCTGAAGAATACTAGATTGGTATCAAAAGAATTGTTTTAGTTCTAACCTCATAATTAGCTATGTGAGCTTTAGATGAGTCATTTACCTTACATGAGCAACTGTTTTTACATTTGTAAAGTAAGAGTGGATTGGACGAGAAGAAGTAGGTGGTCTCTAAGTTCCCTTCTCCCTCAAATAGCTGAGAAGGCCTAGCATTATGAAACAGCCTCTTAATATAAAATATTTCAGAATCACAGAATTTCAAGTTGAGAAGGGACTACAATACCAACAAACTCCAAAGCTGACCAAGAATCTCCATATACTTGGAGAACTGTTATCCAACTTTTACTGGAAGACCTCCAGTGAGCAAGAGTCTACTACTTCCTGATACAACCTATTGCATTTTGGGAAGGTTCAAAATGTTAATAAGTTTCTTTTCGCCCCTCACCAATCCATACAGATATATATATATATATATATATGTACAAATACACACACACACACATACACACACACACACACACATATATATATATATATATATATATATATATATATATATATAATGCCTCTTCTGCAACTTATGCCCATTGTGCTTAATTCAAGGATAAATGTAAAGCAAATTTTAATCCATCTTCCAAATGATCATTCTTCAAATACTTGAAGACAGTTCTTTTGTACCTGAACTCCAAGAAACATTTTCTTATTCTTCATTCCAAACATTTACAATTCATCAAGGAAATCCATCATCCTAATAGCAATACTGAGACATAACTGCTCATACATACTACTCTGGTATATGAGCTTGTATTCTGTTATTATTAAGTCATTTCAATCATGTCTTATTCTTCATGACCCCCTAAAAACCATGGGGTTTTCTTGGCAAACATACTGGAATGGTTGGCCATTTTGTGAATGAGGAAATTGTCTCACTTTCTCCATTTGTAAAGTGGGAATAAGGCCTACTTTCTAGGGTTGTTTTGAGAATCAAATGAGATATTTGTAATGTGCCTAGCATAATGTCTGGCACATAGCAGGTTCTATGTAAAAGTTTGCTGTTATTATTATAATTATTCATATATATTACAAGTTCACTTGATCCTTATCACAACAACCCAATAGGGTAGGCAGGTATTTCCCCCACCAGTTTACAGTTATGGAAACTCTGACACAGATAAATTAATCAATCTGTGCAACATCACATAACTAGCAAGTGAACCCATACCTTCTAATTGTAAGGCTAGTGTCCTTTGCATCATTCTATTATATAATGTTATCTTTCAATCAGGACTAACTGGAGAATGATTACATTGACCTCATGACCCTAGAAATGAATTATTGTCCTTGTGAAGACCAATTTTAAAAAGGGCGGGGCATGACTCACTACCATTACCCTTGAGTCTGTATATAGCAAGGAGGGAAATTTCCATTTTGTAAGTCACCACACCACTTTGATACTTTTGTCTAAGATCTATTTATACTCCAACCCTGTAAGAATGTAATTTCAAAGAAGAAAGAGGCTAAGATAAGGAGAAAGGTCTATTTTCACATGAAAATTCTGTAGCATTATCTATACCACATTTCAAAAGATTCAATTAAATCAGGATAGATGCACACTTCAAAGAATTCATTCCTTTGAAAATAAAAATACACAAGACATTTGAGTACTTCAAATTGCTATTATAATATTAAACAATATCTTTATCATATATATTCATATATACATATATACATACATACATAATTATTTCTATGTGCTCTGAGAGAAAGTGTAAGATACAGTGAATAGAGATCCAGCCTTGGGGTCAAGAAGACCTGGATTCAAGTTTTTCCTTTAGCATATGAGTTTGATGTGCTAGTGGTGCCCTAGGCAACTCTCTAAGTCTTTAAGGTATAGACAAGTTGCCATCCCTATCTGAGGAGAGAATTCCCATGCCTTTCACGTCTCCCACATGATTGAAATCAGATATGAAGCCAAACAAACATATTCGACTCAATCCAGTTTTCTAATCCACTGAGATTTTTTGATTCAGATTCTGTGATTCAATTTATTAACTACTTATCCCTCTTAACTTTGCGTCATATCAATGAAATATACCTGCTGACTGAGTTATTTATAAAGCTATGAAATAGCTCTGAATCAATCACAGATTCTTGGGGGAGCTTTGGAATTCCTGAAAGGGGTTTCTAAACCAGTAATTCCCAACAGTGATAAAACTTCTGGATTAGATAACATTAAAAACAACCATTTCTGCTTCTATCTTTTTGGAAACAACTCTGACATAAAATAAGATCATTCTAGAAACAAATTAATTTCGTGTTCTACTCACAGTGCTGCTAATAACTTGGCTCTCAGGTGGGAATTCTTATTTTGTTTTGTGACTTGAGTGACAGTCTTTGTCACAGAATTCAAGTATTTGATGAATCTCTTCCTTCTTTAAATGAATTTTAGTGACACTCATTTATGACAACTTAATTTTTCTAATTGTCTCAGTGACAGCCTTTGTCATAAATGAAAATTTCACAATCCAAATGTCCAATCCAACAGCCATGTAGTAGAAGTCCACCTCCATCCACAGTATCTCAAGACTTTGGTTCATTCATCCTTAGCAAACAGAATTCTTTTTAATTTTTTCATGTTAAAAACAGAACAACTTGGGTTCTAAGAGGTGATGGGAACCAATTTCCTCTTGATACTCTTCTTGTGCTTCAATATATTTCATAGCAATAATAAAAATATTTCATTTATATATCATTTATATAATACTTTAAACTTTGTAAAGCACTTTATAAAAAGATTTCATGTGATCCTCCTATATACATTAGGAGCTAAATACTATATTATCCCTATTTCACAGATGAGGAAACCAAGACAGGCATAATAGAGACAGTGCCTTGTCCATAGTTATGCAGCTAATAAATATCTAAGACTGGATTGGAACTCCAAGGCCAGTGCTCCATTCATGGTGCCATTAGCTGATCTTACATAATGTACTGAGACATATACTGCATGCTTTTAATAGGATTTTAAATATTCACTTAAATCCCATTCATTTATGTCCAGTTAGCATTTATGAAGTCATTAGACCCTTTGAAAATAAAGGATGATCAACAACAAATATTTGTTTTCAAAGTACAAGGTTTATCAGAAAACTTAAATGACCTTCTGCTTCTAATTTCTTACTTCCCCTAAATATCCTAATTCTGGTTATAGAGTATTCTAAACTTGAGGTCCTTCCTAAAGTGGATTATTACATTGTGCCAGACACACTGCTAGGTACTGAAATGCAAAAGGATCTTTTAGACTATAGAGGATAAAAGCAAAAGAGAACATAAATACCAAATAGAGTAGGAGGGTAGACATTATTAGACATCTCAACTGATCTCTAAAGCCCCTTACAACTTAAAATTCTACAAAATTTGACTTCACGGGATATGCTTTCCTAATGTATAATTTATTTGTGAGTTAAGTAAGGAGATGTTTTTTATATTTGCCACTCTTTTCATGTTGAACACAGGACTTTCATACAGACAATAAGTGTGAAATACATGTTTTTAATGGAAATTTTGGTATCACTTCCCACTTCCTTGTTTATATATATATGAGATGGGGTTGGATTCAAACTCAAAAAGTCCTCAACCTCAAAAGTCCTTTCTAACTTTTAGTCTATGGATTCTCTCTTCTTTTCCTATCCTTATTTCTCTCTCTCCTCATTGCTTTGTCCTCAACCTTTATTTCATTCTTTCTTCTCTTTTCTTCTCCTATACCTATGTATGACATTGGATTAGTGTACATTAGAAGCTATGAAATTATTGCCCTTATTTGGTGTTTGGAAATAAAGAATTTTCTCACCAACCTATCCCTAACATATTTTATAAATCCATGCTTCAGAGCTCTGAAAAATCTAACTTCTCTAGTGAAAAATACACGACTTGGAACAAAAATCCTTAGATATAAATTACAACTCTGCTACTTAAATGCAGAAAAGTGACTCAATTTTGTATATTTCAGGCTCCTCATCTATAAAATGAGGAAAATAACTGCCCTGAAATTGTTGCAGCACTTTTCCTTTCAAAGATTACCTTTGTGTACCTGAATTTGCTTGATTTTCACAATTTAAATGCATATTGTTGTTATTACCATGGTAGTCTTGTTGCCTTATGTATTCATTGTACCTTAATAAAATATCATCATCAATTTTACTTCTTTGTTATCAGCTCTTAGGTGATATTGATTTATTGTGAATCTCTCTTTGTATTTCAGATCATGTACAAAAAGGATCCACTTTATTTTCAATGCCATTGTCCGATGATTTCTGACACAAGTATGTCCTAGGGAATAATAGAGGAGTGAATGTTGTCAAAGTTACCTCTCCCACTACCTTGTGACTCAGAGCAATCATTTTCTATACAGCTGATGTACATTCTGCCTAAGTTCCCAGACATCTTTTAGCACAGTAGCTTGCATAAATTTTCTCCAACAACACAAGAAATACAGAGAAACAAAATACACAGGGGAAAAAAAATCCAGGAATCTTCATATCAATATGACTTAATCTCAATGAGATCTCTTTTGGTTCTCTTGCTCTTCCTTGAATAACAGTCAGCATTTTAAACACAAAACCAATCTAAGAACACTAGCCCCAAGTCTCAGAGTGAAACAAAAGTTACTGCCCTTTTTATGGTAATTAGCAACTCTTGCCATCTTCTTTCTCCCAGAGATGAATTACCCTACTTCCCTGATCATTATAAGACCTTCTATGTTCAAATTTTGAGTAATCTAGTGAGGTTGTGAGGACATTATGAATCCCTGAAGGGCTGAACATATTTCTTGGGATTAGTATGTCCTAAAAGATTGGAGTCAATATTTTAAGGCTGTGAACAGGAAGGCAAAGTTCCTACTATTACATTAGCCTTTGCCTTTACAGTAGATTATTGTCTTCGTGTCTGCATAAATCTGAAGTCTTACTATAATTAAAGAAAGGCTTTCTATCAACATATATCACATATTGTAGATATTGAAGTTGGTCAACCTGATCATACTCTGAATTCAAAATTCACCATTGCCATTGACAAACCTTTCCACTCCCCAAACATTTATTACCTAATTCATTTGAAGTAATGTCTCACCTATCTGAAACCCAACTGAGTCATTCCGGGTAAACAAGTTTTCTTAAGAACTGAGGACAAAACTTCTGGAAGCCATTAGCACTGGTAATTCAAATTTCATTAAGATTTGAAAATTATACATGCCTGTATTATAGAATTATTTTCTCTTTCCTCAAAATTGTCACAGAATCACGGAATTTTCAGAACTGGAAAGGACCTTATCAGTCACCTAATCTACCCTGTCCCTCAAAGAAATCTTAGCTAGGCAAGGCAATAAAGTATGTGCTAGAAGTTTAAAAAAATATTAATTTGGTTGCTCCCCATAACAACCTTGTTGTGGTAGGTGCTATTATACCAAATTTCACAGTTGGTATTATACCACTTCACAGTTCAGAAAACTGAGGCAAACTGAGAAATTAAATGACTTGAGTAGTGTCCCACAGAAGTAAATGTCAGAGGTAAGATTTGAACTCAAATTTTCCTCCCTACAAGTTCAGTAATCTATCCACTGAATCACAAAGCTATCTCTACAACATATCCAATGGGGAATTATTCGGTTTTGGGTTGAATATCCAAGTTGGATAAATCCTCCACATATTCTACTCTTTTGTCTAGATCTAATTGGTAGAGATTTTTCCCTAACTTGTTTCTTTGCAGTTTCCAATCATTATTCCTGGCTCTTTCCTCAGAGACCAGACAGAAGAAATAGAGTATCCTCTTCCCCATGAAAACTCTTTCAAATATAGTACTAAAATACTCAGATTACTTCTTTTCTAGACCTTTTCTTCAAATGAAATAAACATCTCCATTTCCTTTGACTCATCTTCCTATGAAGGAAACCAGGTCTTTCACTATCCTGATAGCCCTACTCTGGCTCCAGAATTTAGAATGTCTTCCAACTTATCAATGTCCTTATTTAACTGTGCCACTGAGAAGTGACTAATGTACTCCAGATGGGGCTGACCAAGGCAGGATCCAGAAGAGTCATTACCTCCTTAGTCTGAGGAGGTCAACCTCTCAATATGACCTGAGACTTCTTTTGCCTCTTTGTTATATTACACTCATGTTGAGCTTGTGGTCCACACAATATGCTCACCATCCCTAAATATTTTTTCAGACAAACAATTATCTAATCACACCTCCTCCATCCTATATTTGGGTAATTTTTTTTAACATAAGCATAAGAATTTACATTTATCCTATGTTCATATTTTATTTTATTCACATTTTATTTAGGTCAATGTTCTACTTTGTATTTGGAAAAATCTCTTGTGTTTCAACACCTTGGAAATCATTTTTTTCCTTTCCACTTCACAGAGAACACAGAAGCACTATCTAAAAAAAATGAATATTTCTGCCTTCTTTCTCTTTTCTGATATCACAGAGCCATCCACTCATTCAATAGTTCTATCCCTCTTTGATCCTTCTTGTTTTCCCAAGAGAACTGAAAACAAACAAAACAGCCCATTTTGCTAGTCTCAATTCATTTCAAACTTAAGCAAAAATGTCATTTTTTCTTACAGAACAGTCCCATGCATGCTCTTACAGTTACCGTCCTTTCTTTCCATCTTCTATACAATTTTAAAAATCTTTTAAAAATCAAAGTTAGTTACTGAAATCCTAGTCTATTTTTCCTCTTCATTGAAATTATTTCTCTTTGTGTCTTCTAAATTTCCAATCCCTTCTGGTCTGACTTGCACTATAGAATTTTAGACTATTGGATTCTAACTATACTTTCTCTGAACTCTTTAGAATTGGCTTTGTTCAAACTAGGGTGCATGTGATCCTATATCATCCAGTGTTCTTGTGTTCTACCATAGAAGAGTTCCTCCCCATTCCCTCAAGGTGTTTTGAATCTTCACTATAACGCATGGCACTTACCAAAAATTCATTTATAAATACTTCCATACCATAAGCAATAAAATTTTATGACATTAAAACCTTTTGGCTAAAAAGTAATCTTTTTTCTTTTTTTATTATATAAATATTTTGTTTTCCAAGTATATACAATAGTTGTTGTTATCTATCATTTTTTGGTAAGGTTTTGAGTTTTACCCTTTTTCCTTCACCCTCCCTCCCTTCCCCCTCCCCCCACAGAAGGCAATCTGATAATCTTTCCACTGTTTCCATATTATGCACTGATCAAACTTGAATGCATTGAGAGGAAAAAAAAACAACCTTGAAGAAGAAATAAAATATTAGAGATAGCAAAATTATGTAGTATATAAGATAGCTTTTTTAAAAAACTGAAGGTAATAATCTTTGATCTTTGTTTAAACTCTATAGTTTTTCTCTGGAAACAAATGGTATTCTCCATTGCAGATACTGTAAAATTGTCCCTGATTATTGCACTTATGGAATGAGCCAGTCCATTAAGGTTGATCGTCACCCCCATGTTGCTGTTAGAGTGTATAATGTTCTTCTTGTTCTGCTCATCTGGCTCATTATCAATTCATACAAGCCTTTCCGGGCTTCTTTGAAATCCTGTTCCTCTTGGTTTCTAATAGAACAATAGTGTTCCATATACTACAATTTGTTTAGCCACTCCCCAATTGATGTACATCCCCTAGATTTCCAATTCTTTGCCACCACAGAGTTGCTATGAAAATTTTTGTACATGTGATATTTTACCCTTTTTCATAATCTCTTCAGGATATAGACCCAGTGGTGGTATTGCTGGATCAGAGTATGCACATTTTTATTGCCCTTTGAGCATAATTCCAAAAATAATTCCAGAAATTTTGCATCAGTTCACAGTTCCACCAACAATGCATTAGTGTCCCAGATTCCCACATCCCTTCCAACATTGATCATTTTACTTTCTGGTCATATTGGCTGAACTGAGAGGTATGAGGTGGTACCTCAGAGATGCTTTAATTTTCATTTCTCTAATCAGTAGTGATTTAGAGCAATTTTCCATATGACTAGATATCTTTCATTTCCTCATCTGCAAATTGCTTTTGTATATACTTTGACCATTTGTCAAATAGGGAATAGCTTGTTTTGTTTTGTTTTTATAAATTTTGACTCAGTTCTCTGTATTTTAGAAATAAATCCATAGTCAGAAACACTAGTTGTAAAATTTGTTGCCCAATTTACCACATTTCTTTTGATCTTGGTTACATTGGTTTTGTTTGTGCAAAAGCTATTCAATTTAATATAATCAAAATTATCTTGTTTGCTTTTAATGATTTTCTCCATCTCTTCCTTGGTCATAAACAGCAACTCTTTCTATAGATCTTACAGGCAAACTATTCCTTGTACTCCTAGTTTGCTTGTAACATTGTCTTTTATGTATAAATCCTGCAACCATTTTGATATTATCTTAGTATAGGGTGTAAGATGTTGGTTTAATGCAAGGTTCTTCCCTACTATCCTCCAATTTTCTGTACAGTTTTTATTGAAGACTGAATTCTTATCCTGGAAAATGGACCCTAGGTTAATCAAACAGCAGATTACATAATAATTTCCTGCTGTCTTTTTTGCACCTAGTCTATTCCACTGATCCACAACTATTTCTTAGCCTGTACAAGGTGTTTTGATGGCTGATGTTTTATAATATAATTTTAGATATGGTAAGGCTAAGCTACCTTCTTTTGTACTTTTTTATTAGATCCCTTGATATTCTTGACTTTTTGTTTCTCCATATGAATTTAGTTACAATTTTTTCTATCTCATTAAAGAAATTTTTTGGAAGTTTGATTTGTAAGGCCTTAAATAAGTCATTTAATTTAGGTAGATTGACATTTTTATTATATTCACTCTGTCTATCATGAGCAGTTGATATGTGTCCAGTTATTTAAATGTAATTTTATTTGTGTGAAAAGTGTTTTATAATTGTTTTCATAGAGTTCTGAGTCTGTCTTGGCAGGTAGACTCTCAAGTATTTTATATTATCTGATTACTTTAAATGTGATTTCTCTTTCTAGCTCTTGATGTTGTATCTTACTAGTTATATATATATATATATATATATATATATATATATATATATATATATTTATATATATGTTGATGATTTATGTGGGTTTATTTAATATCCTGCAAATTTGCTAAAGTTTCTAGTGGTTTCTTAGATGATTTTTTAGGGTTCTCTAGGTATAATATCATGTCATCTTCAAAGAGTGAGTTTTGTTTCTTCCTCACCAATTTTAATTCCTTCAATTTCTATTTCTTCTCTTGTTGCTGAAGCTAACATTTCTAAACATTTCTAATACAATATTGAATAGTAGTAGTGCTAATGGGCATCCTTGTTTCACCCCGGATCTTACTGGAATGCTTCTGTTATCCCCATTGCATATAATGCTAGTTGATGGTTTCAGATAGATACAGCTTATCATTCTAAGGAATAATCTATTCCTTCACTCTCTAGTGTTTTTAGTAGGAATGGGGCTATATTTTGCCAAAGTTTTTTCAGGATCTATTGAGATAATCATATGATTTCAGTTAGGTTTGTTATTGATATAGTTAATTATATCAGCAGTTTTCTTAATATTAAACCAAACTTTGGATTCCTGGGATAAATCTTGCTTGGTCATAATGTATTATTCTAGTGATAACTTAACTGTAATCATTTTCCTAAGATTTAAATTAAGATATTTTGCATCCATATTCATTAGGGAAATGGGTCTATAATTTTCTTTCTCTGTTTTGATTCCTCCTGGTTTAGGTATAAGCATCATATTGGTGTCATGGAGGGCATAGTTCCATCTTCAGCTATTTTTCTAAAGAGTTTATATTGAATTGGAACCAATTGTTCCTTAAATGTTTGATAGAATTTGCTTGTGAATCCATTTGACTCTGAAGATCTTCTCTTAGCAAATTCATTGATGGCTTTTTCTGACATAGTGTCATTTAGGTATTTAATTTCCTCTTCATTTAAGCTGGGCAGCTTATATTTTTGTATATATTCACCCATTTCACTTAGATTATCAAAGTTATTGGCATAAAGTTGGGCAAAATAATTTCAAATTATTATTTTAATTTCCTCCTCACTGGTGGTAAGTTCACCTATTTCATTTATGATACTAGTAATTTAGTTTTCTTCTTTCTTTTTTTAATAAAATTAACCAAAAATTTATCTATTTTTAATTAAACTATCTATTGGTTTTATTTATTAGTTCAATGATTTTTTTTGTTTTCAATTTTTTTAATTTCTCTTTTAATTTTTAGAACTTTTAATTTGCTATTTAATTGGGAGTTTTTAATTTTTTCTTTCTCTAATATTTTAGTTGCATGCTTAATTAATTGATTTCCTTCCACTGTATTTTATTAACATTGGTATTTAGTGATATAATATATCCCCTAATAACTGCCTTTGCTGTATCCCATAAGTTTAGGTATGTTGTCTTGTTATTGCCATTGTCTAGGATGAAATCATTTATTCTATCTATAATTTGTTGTTCGGTTCACTCATTTTTTAACTGAGGATATTTAGTTTCCAATTAGTTTTAGGTCTATGTCTCCATGGTCCATTATTGCATGTGATTTTTATTGCATTATGGTCTGGAAAGGAAGTATTCATTATTTCTGTCTTTCTATATTTGATTATGAGGTTTTTATGCCCTAGTACATGGTCAATTTTTGTGTAGGTGCCATGTACTGCAAAAAAAAAAGGGTATATTCTTTTCTATCCCCATTCAGTCTTCTCCAAAAGTCTATCATGTCTAGGTTTTCTCACATTCTATTTACCTCCTTAACTTCCTTGTTTATTTTTTGGTTAGATTTATTTAAATCTGAGAGCAGGAGGTTGAGGTCTCCCACCAGTAGAGTTTTGCTGTCTATATCTTCCTATAACTCATTCAGCTTCTCCTCTAAGAATTTGGATGTTATACCACTTGGTGAATGCATATTTAGTATTGAAATTGCTTCATTGTCTATGGCACCTTTTAGGAGAGATGTAGTTTCCTTATCTCTTTTAATGAGATCTATTTTTGCAGCTGCTTTGACTGAAGATTGCTACTCCTGCCTTAAAAAGTAATGTTTTGAAAGTTTCCATTATAGCATCTCTTCCTCTTTCCGTTAAGTCCCAGGCTGCATTCTAACTGGATCCCTACCCAAGCCTCTCATCATTCTATTCCACCCTCCAAACTTCTTCTTAAGTGACTGGGCAAATCATCAACCTGCTCAATAAGCTCAAGTGGGATAAAGTATTTATCGCCTCTGTTTAGTTTTTAAAGCCCTTCACAATTTGATTCAAAACTATCTTTTCAGCTTCATTGATCATTATTCTCCTTTCTGAACTCTATCCAAATAGACCTTCTCTTTGCTCCAAACACATGATATCTTCACCCTGTCTGCTTGCCTTTACCTGCTGGAATGCCCTGTTTACTGACCTCTGCCTCATAGAAATCCTCTCTTGCTTCAAGTTTCGACCCAAGCATCATCTTTTACAAAGGACAGTGCAGTGTGTGGAGCACTGACTCTGAAGGAAGACTGGAGTTCAGGAAGATACTTACTAGCTGTGTGAACCTGGGCAAGTCACTTAACCCTAACTGCCTTGCATCAAGGGCCATCTCCAGTTGTTCTGATTAATATCTGGCCACTGGACCCAGGATAGAGCAGTGGATAGAGCACAGGCCCTGGAATCAGGAGGACCTGAGTTCAAATCTGGCATCAGACGTTTAATAATTACCTAGCTGTGTGACCTTGGGCAAATCACTTAACCCCATTGCCTTTTTTTAAAAAAAGGAACAAAGGACAAACATCATCATCTTTGACAGGAAACTTTTCCATTTTCCTCTCAGATAGCTGAGTGTTCTTCTTTGCATACCACTGTCATTAACTTCTTTGTAAATATTTGCATTTATTTATAGTTTATTTGTATATGTGTGTGTGTGTGTGAAAATACAAATGCAAACATGTCTCCCCAATTAGAATGTTAACTCTTTCAGAATAGTGATTGTTTCAATTCTTTGTATTTTCATACCTAGCTCCTAGCATACATAGTACCTACTATATAGTAGGTGCTTACAAATGCATGTTGGTTGATTGATATGTGGCTATGGAATTTGCCTAACCCTGTAGCAGTTCTGATTTGCCATAACTTTCAGTCCCAAAATTATCTTAATTTTTCCATCCTTTCTAAATAACATATACCATTAAGTTTTATTAATTATAATTAGTGTATTAATTATATATTAATGTCTTAATGACATTAATGAAAGAAAATCAGTGGATTGTGTCTCCATATAGTGATAATCCCATAGACCAGAAGTTCCTAAATTTTTTGATTCATGGCACCCTTGAGTCTCAATAATTTTTTTCTCAGTACCCCTAAACTGAAATAAATATCTAAAGTACCATTTTTTGAGTAGTCAGGTATAATTTAATAAGTATTTCTGTCCTCACAACATAGCTGACATTTGAAAAAATAATAGTTATAAGTTGAAAGAAATTTTTTTTATTTTAAAGTATCCACAATTATTTAATAAAAATGTGTGTGTATGTGTGTCTGGGGATTTGTTCAGCACTATATGACTTCTAACTACATGACTTTAAACCCAATTGGGAACCATCACTCTCATTTCCTATTCCACATTGAATTGTGTGTGACATTTGCTTTTTCTTAAACCCAGAAACCTCTGAAATCCTAGTTTCACAAACATCCAGCACAAATATCAAAACTCAAGAAATTGAGGTTGTAGCTAAAAGTACAAATAAACAAAAACATATTTCAAACATTAAAAATCACAATTGGCCTTTGAAAGAATGTAACGTGATGTAATGTTGAAACTGGAAATTACCTGGAGCTAGTAATTTTAAAATATCCCCCTGGCCTCTATGAGTTCACTTCAGCGCCCTATAGTATGTGAACCATGGCCATAGTCGATTGAAATGCATAGGGCTATTTGTTCCTACACAAAATGGCCAGAGATGACTGTACTTTAAAAGTTCCTGTATATGCTCTCTAAATTTTCTCATTCTCTTCCTTTTCTAACAGCTAGGTGACTCAGTGGGTAGAATACTGAGCCTGAAGTCAGATAGACCTGGGTTCCAATCCAACCTAGAATACTTACTAACTTTTTGAACAAGTCATTTAATCTATGTTTCCCTTAATCCACCAGAGAAAGGAATAGTAAACCACTCCAGTATCCTTGTCAAAAAAAAAAACCTCATGGATAGTTTCATCTATAGAGTCATGAAGAGTTAGACATAACTGAGCAACAACAAGCAGTTAATAAAAGCTAGCATTCAGATGGCTCTTTAAAGTTTCCAATCTGATTTTTCTGATTCAGTCCTGTCCAACTGTCTATGATTCCATTTAGGGTTTTCTTGGCAAAGATACTGGAATGGTTTGCCATTTTCTTCTTCAGCTTATTTTATACATCAGGAAACTGAGGCAAACTTTATAATGTGTTTTATCCTGGGTTGCATAGCTAATAAATGTCTGATGTCAGATTTGAACTCAGGAAGCTGAGTCTTCCTGACTCCAAATCCATCACTCTCTCTCCACTGTGCTACCTAGTTGTCCTCCAATCTGGTAAAACTCACCTTTTTCTTCTTTCCTAACTACTCTTCCCTTTCTTCTTTGTCCTTTCTTTTCCAGTATTTAATTTACATATAATGCAAATGTTGGCTCCTCCAAATTCATTTATCTTTCATTTATGATAATGTTCCCATGGAACAATTCATTCCAAATAATGAAGTTTTGTTTAGTATTGTGTTTTTCATGGTGATGATATGAGTTAATTGTGCTGGCATTCAAGAACCCAGAGTATTAATGCTGGTTCCATCCCTGCCCCAGGTGTGACTTTAGTTTCATGGTTATATTTCCCCATGTCTCAGCTATAAAATGGGAATTTTATCAACATGACCCACTAGGGTTATGAATTTTTCTATTATCATTCAAATTATTCAGTCTCTGGATAGAGGCACAAAAATAAGAAAACAGCATTAAAGAAAATTCAATCTTAATCATAGGCAACCAGCAGTACCCTCTTGGGGTAGTTCCTCTTCAGACTATAGGTCTTAGCCAGGGTTCTGACAGTCAATTTAATTGATGTCCTGTCAACCCAAGGAAGGTCATTTTGTAGAATTATAGTGCCCAAGGGCTCTTCCATGAGAAATTCTCAGTTCCTAGTTCATAAAGCATAAATTTCTAAGCTGGAAGTAAAAGAAAGAGAATTGTTATTCTCATTACTGCTTAGAGACCAGTTTTCTTTTTATTAAACAGGAAAATTCATTTGTAATTTTTTTGCTACAGAATTTAAATAATAGCAAGAAGAAGAAGAAGAAGAAGAAGAAGAAGAAGAAGAAGAAGAAGAAGAAGAAGAAGAGGATGAGGAAGAAATCCCCAAAAGACTGAGGAATGAAGACTGATATAAAAACAAGTCATTCTAGTATCCCCAACAACCAAATCCCAAGCAAAGAGAAAAAAAATAGTAGATAAACATTTTCAACAATTATCTAAGTCACATATCTAATCAGAAGAGTTTTGTTATAAAAGACAAAAACACTCAAGAGACAGAGTTCCTGGGTAATTAATTTTCACTTTATTAATTAGGTTAGCCAGCAATCAGTAGATTGATGACCAATGGTTTCTCTCTGTAACCAAAGATGCACAATAGAAATTCCAAAAGCCTCTTCTGAAAAAGAATTCCCTTGACAAATTAGAATCAATGCTTACTGGTGAATATTTAATAAGGAGGGAGGTTAAAAGTCTTCAACTCCTCCTGATGGCTTGAATCATGAGACTAAGTAAGCCACCTCCAACAATCTAACCATCTACACCCAGACGACTTTGGTTAGTTTTCTCCTTCATGAGCTGTGTTACCCTAAATTCTAAGGAACGGTACAAGATAGAGAATGATCTACTCAGAGTAAGGACTTGCCCAGTCTGGAGATGATTTATACTCTAAATAGTAGTTAGGTTTCCTAGCTGGATGAGGTCCCATCTAAGAGAAATCTCATCAATCAGTCATGTCCTTCATAGTCTAATTTTTAACAAGAACTGGGCCTTATTAAGGAAATAGGAGAAAAACCTGAATCACAAATTAATAATTGGCTGTTAATATAATATAATAGTATGAAAAGAACTTCAATAATAACAAGACAAGAAGAGAAATATAGGTTTCAAAATTGAATATGAATGGAAGATAGCTTTTCTAGTTACCAGCAGGTGAAATGTTTCTGTTTCTCATAGGACCAAAGTAATACCTATGATTACATAAAATTCAGGATAATCTACCTCCTAGAAAGAGGTAGTACCTCAAAAAAAAGAAAGAAAACAAAAGAATTTAAGTACCTCAATGGAAAAAACAAAAACAAAAAGAATTTCAAAAAATCTTCCAGATTATCTGCCTATAAGATATAATAGAAGGTTCTAGGTGTGTTACTGGAAGAATAATTTTGTTGAAGACCAGACATTCAAAATATATCTTATAAAAAAAAGATAGCAATAAAATTCATAGTTTCAGATTTCTTCTTTATGTTTCTTTCATGCCACCTTTATCATCTCTTCATATTGAAATTATCAGTTTCTCCTGCTGGTCAGGTAATGAAGTATATTTCTTCCACATTTTTTTTTTGTTTTCCTCCACACTGAAGCTCAAATACTTTTTCCATACCCCTTCACTTCCTTTAAACAAAATCTCTGTTCTCAACTGGATACTGATCAAAAAAAAGCAGAATAGCAGAATCTTATTTCTAAAAATAGAAATAAAGTGAACCTTGGAAAGAAATGACCATTTTATCCTAGTGTTAATAGTATATAAGGAAGGAAAAGTAAACTATTATCTGATTTGCAACTTAGATATTAAAAGAGAAGTTGTTGGGTTTTTACACTGATTTTTTTCAAAAATATATAATTCTCCTGATTAAACAAATTTTACTAGTTGAGCTAAGCAAAATAATAAAAAATTTGATTGTGAATAATTATACATTAATCACTATACTTTTTTGTATATTATTTATTAAAAGATAAGAATTCTGTGTGCACTAACTTTACAAAGGCAGTACCAACAACATTATATTAAACCTATTTTATTGCCAGTTAATGTTGTCTTCACTTATATCATTGTAGCCAGGTGTTTATGGTTATTTGGGATTTGCTTTCTTCATCCTGTATCCTCACTTATACATGTTCCCATATTTCTTTTAGAATCATAATATCCATCAATAGAGTTTCAATCCATTCATCTGAAACAAATTGATCACCCATTCCTCAACTACTGTGTACATAATTTTCAACTTCTTTCCATTTTGAATATATGCTTATATATATATATATATGTATTTGTAGCTAGGTTTTTCTTCTTCTTGTCAATACCTTCTTTATTGTGTGACCCTATAAACTCTTCACTAGATCAAAGAGCAAGAAGACATTTTTTATTTTTATTATTATAATTGAAAATAGCTTTCCAAAATGGTCAGATTCTCAGCTCTAATAGCAGTAGATAAATTTTTTCCTATAGCCCCAAAACAATTATTTTATTTTACCATACTTTCCATACAAGTATACAGTTCATGTAAGTTTAATTTGCATTGCGTTGATTACAAAGATTTTTAAACTCCTTTTCAAATAGAGTCTGATAACTTTTTCCCCTTTTAGAAATTGTTCATAGTGATTGACCACTCACTGAAGTTGCTTTAAATTCTACAAATATACATCAGTTCTCCACAGATTTTTATTAAAGTTAGCTTATATAAAAAATTTCCCCATTCTTCATCTTTTCTTCTCATTTTAGTCATTTTAATCTACTCTGGGAAAAATTATGAAATTTATATTGTTTACTTTGTTTTGTATAATTTTTCTAAAAGTAATTTTTCTAAAAATAATTATGTATTTCATACTATTTGCAAAATTATGTAAATTCTTTCATTCGTCTTACAACAACAACACTATGAGGTATTTTTATCTTCATTTTTATACATTTGGAAACAGACTCAGAAAGGTTCAGTAACTTGTCAATGATAACACAACTTTATTGTTGCTGTTGTTCAGTCATTTCAATCATGTCCAATTCTTTGTAACCCCATTTGGGGTTTTGACAAAAATAATGGAGTTGCTTTCCATTTTTTTCTCCAGCTCACTGAGAAATGAGGAAATGGAGGTAAACAAGGTTAAGGGACTTACTCAGGGTCTCATAAGAAGTAATTGTCTAAGGCCAGATTTAACTCAGGAAAATAAGTGTTTCTGTCTCCAGACCCAGCACTTTATACTTGTAGCCACCCAATCATACAGCCTAAAGACTGAATCCAAGTTACTCTAGTATATTTTTTAATGTATAAACAAACTAGATAAGATGTTTTCCCCTTATCCACAGTTATGAAAGATCATAAAACAGAAATACATTTTGAAAGCAGGGACCTCAGAAGATGTTTTAAAACTTTCTTAATTTACATATAAAGAAACTGAGGTTCAAGTACCACCATCACATAATCAGCAGAAACAAAATTCATATCCATGATCTTTGCCTGAACATTCTATACTTTTCTCACTTTACCAAGTTCTATTTTTCCTTGATTTTATAATGTTTTCATTTTTTTTTAATCTAGATCATTTGTTTATTTAGAATTTATCATCATACCCCTATAAAATAAAGTACTGCTCAAATTCTATCTTTTGTCAAACTGCCTTTCAATTGTCCTAGCATTTGGCTGGCGTGGGGGTGGGGTGTTGTAAGGCAATGGGGTCAAATGACTTACCCAAGGTCACACAGCTAAGCAATTATTAAGAGTCTGAGGTCCAACTTGAAACCAGGTCCCCCTGACTCCAGAGCCAGTGCTCTCTCTACTGCGCCACCTAGCTGCCCCATCCTAGCAATTCCTGTCAAGAAGTTTCACAAAAAGACTAATAAACCATTGCTGCTAATTCATTTTCATTAGATCTACTCTTTTGAACTGTTTAAATTTTACCTACTAAAGATAGCTTTGATAATTATTGCTTTGTAGCATAAGTTGAGTCTGTAAGTATCATTTTTCTGTTTAAGCTTTCATATGAATTTTGTTATTATTTCTATACTTGCTCAGGGTGATCCCACTTTCAAAAATATATTATTTTTTGCCAGATAATATTGTCAAAACCAAGATAAGTACAATTTAGTGAATGGCATATTTTCATATACAACTTACTGAATAGTAAATTTTTGAAATTGTTTAATTCTTTTTTAATCATCTTGTATAAAGGGCACTAACTGTTATTTTTATTGGTACAAGCTTTAGCTGTGGACATTGAAACACTCCAATTATTGATGTCTTCCTTTTGTTCTATAAAAATTATTTTTTGGTTTTACTTATTTGTTGATAATATGTGTCTTGGTAGGCTAATTCCCAGATAGTTAATGAATTGTGTTGCCCTTTTAAATGACATTTATCTTTTATTCATTTTCCTTGTTTTTATTAGTGAAAGTAGAAATATTGATGCCTTTTAAATTTATTTTGTATTCTGATACTTTGTTGAGATAATTTGTTATTTGATTAAGTATTTTGTTGATTCTCCTTTCTCCTTGCTAATGTTTATTCCATTATTTCACTTTTCTTCTCATTGACATAGAGTTCTATTTCTGTGACAAATGCTAGAGTATATTGAACATTTTGCTGAACCATTTATTATCATTTTGTGAAAGTTCTAATTTTTCTCTCTTATGAAACAGACTAACTCTTGCTCTTAAATGTATTTTTAAATCACATTTTAAAAAGATATTTTTATCTTTTATGCTTTAGCATTTTCAGTATAATTTGGTAACCATAAATACTTGGTTATATTAATATCTCAATATTAAATCATCCTTGCATTATGGATATAAATTCAAATTAATAATGATGGATATTTTTTGATATAGTGTTTTATTCAATAATTTTGTATCAGTAGTGTTTAACAAGATTGATCTATGATTCTCTTTTATTGCTTTATCTTTTCTTGGTTTGGGTTTATGAATTTGGCAAAATGAATTCCTTTTCTTTTTCTATAAAGTATTAATTTATTTATTAGGAGAATTATACAGTCTTTTTTCTTAATTAATTTATTAATTTATCCACCCACATGGATAGTTTTCAACAATCAATTTTTTGTAAGGTTTTGAGTTTCATATTTTTCTCCCTCACTTCCTTCCCTCCCCCTCTCCTGACCAAAAGTAATATAACATAACATAATGTAAAATAATCTAATCTAATATAGGTTATATATGTATAACCAACCACATTAAGTATATGTCCATAATAATCATGTTGTAAAGAGGAATCTAATTGATACGGGGGAAAAATTAGAGAAGAATAAACATGATATGCATTGAACTCCATAGTTCATTTTCTGGATATGGATGGTTTCCCTCATCACAAGTCTTTTAGAATTGTCTTTGATTATTATACTGCTGAAATGTACAAGTCCATCATAGTTGATCATCACACAATGATGCCATTGTGTGTACAATGCTCTTCTGGTTCTGCTCACTTCACTCAGCATCCATTCAAGTAGTTTACATTCTCTCAAAGTTTTATAGAATTCAATATGATCCATTTGGTTCTAGGATTTAGGGATTTTCCCCTTTCTTTGGAATTCATTTATGACTTAAGTTTCTCTTTCAAATCTTTAGTCTTCTTAGCTAATGTTCACATACTTCCTGCTTCACTTAGATGCAATGTCTTTTCTTGATTAAATGAAGATGCCTAGGCTTAATTCACACCTGGTTCATACATAATTGATTGATTCATTTTATTTCTCACTAAAGATACTAACAGCAAAATATTTTTGTTACTTTAAATGGAGTAATGTGATTGATACGTTGTTTTAAACAATAACCATTCTAACAATAGAAATTAGATAGAAAATCCTGGCTTTAGAAACTTTAACCCCTGAAGGATATAGAATCACAATCATGGGAATGTCATAGGCAAACTATACCTGCTTTTCTACAAATTATGTCGCTTGCTTTCTGTGCAAGATAAAAAGATGAAGGCTAAATATAACTAGTAGTAGGTGTAGATGGCTTTGGATCTTGAAGAATGATGAAATTAAAAGAAAGTGATTATGAAAGAAAAAATGTTTGAAATTATTTAATTCTTTTTTGAATCATTCAAAAAGTCCTTTGTGGGGTACCCCATTGATTTTTCCAGGAGTCTTTGCTATTTAATAATTTTATTAATGACTTCAATGAAAGCATAGATGATATTTGTATTAAATTTAAAGATGAGAATTAAGCCAAAAAAGGAAAAATTAATATGGTGAATGCCTAACTTAAATTTCAAGGAAGATCGTAATTAACCAAAATATTTGACATATCAAATAAGGTGGAATTCAATAGTAAGAAATTTTATGACCTAGATTTATGCTAAAAAAAGATTGAATAAAACTTTTGGACTGTAATCATGATACATGATCATAATACATGATACTTGATATATAATACATGATATATGATGTAATAATGGATATATTATGTCATGTGAAAATAAATCAGGAAGTTTTAGCATTCAAGTTTCATTTGAATAAATAGTATGTCATGATTAAAATACTGGGGGAGAAAAAAGGAGACTGAACATAATCAAGTTCTCCTGGGTTTCCAGCATAAACAACATTAATCAAGCCTCTAAATGGATTTTGGAGTGGAAAGAATGATTTTGATGGAATGATATTTTAAAAAATTAAGACATAAAAAAGGGATTGTAATAAAACATGGGGGTAGGCAGAATAGGTCACATGAAGAAACACAAAGCACCTCCCAAAAAAAGGAAAGAGAAAGGGAGTAAAAATTGCTTGAATCTTGCTCTTGTTAAATTTGGCTCAAAGATGGAATAATACTACACTCATTTAGTTTTAGAAATTTATCTTAACCCTTCAGGCATTAGGACAGGAAAGAAGGGAGGGGGGAAGAGAAGGAGGGATTTGTGGAATGGAGGTAAAGAAGAAGGGAAAAGGGGCTAGGAGAAAGAAAAGGGAGGGGAGTTAATAGAAGAGAGGCATATTGAGGGAAATAGTATTCAGAAGATAAAAAAACTGGTGAAGAAGAATAGGGTAAAAGGAGAAAGAACAGTAAAAAATGGAGGGGAGATAGATGGAGGTAAAAGAGTTAGTAATTATAACTGTGAATGTGAATGGGATGAACTCTCCCACTAAATCAGAAGCAGATAAAGCAGATTAAAAAACCAGAATCCTGAAATATGTTGTTTTAGAGATATACACATTTGAAGCAAAAATACACACAGAGTAAAGATAAAAGAATGGAGAAAAATATATCATACTTCAACTGAAGTGAAAAAAAAGTCTATTTCAGACAAAGCAAAAGCAAAAATAGATCTCATTAAAAGGGATAAGGAAGGAAGCAACATCTTAAAAGGTACCATGGATAATAATTTCAGTACTAAACATATATATATATATATATATATGTATATATATATATATATACATATATATATATATATATATATATATATGCACCAAGTGGTATAGCATCTAATTTCTTGAAAGTAAAGCTAAATATAGGAAGACATGGATAGCAAAACTGTACTGTTGGGAACTCCAGTCTCTCTCTCTCTCTCTCTCTCTCTCTCTCTCAGAATTAGATAAATCTGACTGTAAAATAAACAAAAAGGAAGTTAAGGAAGTGAATAGAAAGTTCAAAAAGTTAGATATGATAGACCTCTGTAGAAAATTGAATGGGGAGAAAAAGGTATATATCTTTTTTCTGTGGTATATTTGATCTACACAAAATTTAACCATGTATTAGAGCACAAAAACCCATAATCAAAAGCAGAATGGCAGGACTATTGAATGTATCATTTTAAATTCATGATGTAATAATAATTGTGT
This sequence comes from Macrotis lagotis, assembly GCF_037893015.1. Classification (NCBI taxonomy): domain Eukaryota; kingdom Metazoa; phylum Chordata; class Mammalia; order Peramelemorphia; family Peramelidae; genus Macrotis; species Macrotis lagotis. Next base: position 822,095,846 of record NC_133658.1, on the reverse strand, counting down.
TCAATCAAGGGTCATGGAAGGATAGCATAAAATCAGTTGGAAACTAAATAACCTATTTTTAAAAAATGAGTCAAGTCATACAGAAGAAGACATTATTAGGGGAAATTTTATATCCTCTAAATAGTTACATAAAAAGAACTGAGAAATAAA